>NC_140029.1:77007558-77607558 GCF_963513975.1 Fringilla coelebs | reverse complement strand
AAGAAAACAACTTCTTGTTTAGTTCTGACATCAGACAGAGGCCTGATTTTTGTAATATCATCAGGGCAAACCTGAAAGCAACAACCTTGAAACTATGCTGCAATTGAGGTACTAAGCAAACAGTTCCTGAGAAAATCTTTCAAAAAATCATCTTAATAAGGATTCAGCAAGAAAATTCCTCTGGTGAATGGATAATGCACCCTGAGTGAGTGTTACAGGCAAGGTGGAGCTCACTGGAGAATAACCCAAACCCAGCTATTTAACACTGTGCTACTGTTTCTTTCAGATTTGAGTTCCTAACTGTATTGATCTGCATTCTCTTCTGCAAGGTGGTGGGTGCTCAACATCCTATAACAATATAAACAACTACCAGACACAATTAATGATGTAATAATGAAAAAAAATCATAAAGAGAGAGGGGAGTGTGTGCATGTGTGGACACAAGTGGAAGACATAAATGTGGGAGAAAACAATGTGAAGACAAAAAGAGGTAATTGAGCTTAAAGGATACTAGTGGAGAAACAATGATTTTGTTATACAAGGAAATTACAGTGACTGCATGAAGACCTTACCATGGCATCAGATAAGCTGGAAAGAGGAGACATGAACAACTGAGTGAGAATTAATCACATGAGATCTGTTGCCTAGTATTATGCACAAGCCCTGCCAGAGAGCTTGTGCATAAATGAAAGGGACTTGTGTAACCATAGGTCATATGGTAAAACCAAGCACAAAAGGAGTCAGTGTCTAATGTCTAATAGCTGTATCTGCTCAACAGCTTAACTTTCAGCACTCCTTACTGTCACCAGAATTTCAGAGTTTGCAGTCTATTTTATTTATTAGTTTCAGAATAAAATGCATACCCCTGGCCACTAAGAAATCCCACAGTTACGTGCCTTTGGTCATGTCAAATAGACACTCCCAGATTGATTTGAATTGCTAGTGATGGCAAATACAGCACCTCTCCTTCATTCATCTGAAAACTATTTCTCTCCCTGTTTTTCCTCATGCATAAACATATAGGCACTGCAACATCAGATAAATAAATCACTCAATAAGTAAATACACTAGCAAGTATAGTGATATCACCCCAGCATAATTTTATCCCTTTCATTTAAATGTATACATCCCCTCAATTCCCCCATCCTTAATATTGGGGGATTCGTCCCCCATTTAACATTTGCGAAATGACTCAAGGTGCCTCCTGCTCATTCATTATTGTCATTAGAAAATTAAATGAAACTGTATCTTTCTGCAACTTGTAAATGGCCATTTGACAACACTTTACATCAGGAGAGCAATTTCCTACTTATCACTCGTAACCAGGCCAATCACTTTCACAAACTGAACAGTAAATCTATAAAATACACTTCTATGCTTCACAGTGTTTGCACTAAGTAACTAGCAGTTAAAATTATCAACAGAGAAATAAATTTGCACAAGTCAGACTGCAGAAAATGGCAAATAGCCAATAAAGACATTAACAATCATAAACCAATTCCACAAAATAAAATGTCAAGGGTTTAATGGGGGTTAAAATTTGAAAGCCTTAGCATAAAAATATTTATGACTTGACTTTCATCCTCTCTATCCTAATTTCTCATCTGACGAAATTTTACAGAAGTTCTGTGTACAGGGTTTGTGGCCAGGTGCTCGCAGTGGGGGTCTGCAGGGATGGCCTCTGTGAGAAGATGTTGGGCTCTGCCTCCATGTCAGGAACAGGTTGTCCGCAGAAGCTGTGCTTGCCCCATCCCTGGGAGTGTTCAGCCTGATCTCATGAGGAGCATCCCTGCCCACTGCAGGAGAGTGAGAACTACACAATCTCCAAGGCCCTTCCAACCCAAGCCTTTCTAAGGTTCTGTGTGGCTGTTTTTGAAAGAGCCAGCTCCAGCCAGCTCCAAGATGGACCTGCCACTGCCCAAGGCTGAGCCCATCAGCAGTAGTGGTGGTTCCCCTGTTTAAACACATTTAAGAAAGGGAAAAGCTGCTGAGCAGCTGCCAGGAGACAAGAGGGAGAATATGTGTGAGCCTTGTGGACGCCAATGTCAGGGAAGAATGAGGGGGAGGAGGTGCTCCAGCTGCTGGAGCAGTTTCCCCTGCAGCAGAGAGAGGACCAAAAGAATAGAGGTCCACACTGGAGCAGATATCCATGCTGCAGTCCACGGAGGATCCCATCCTGGAGCAGGTTCCTATACCACGAAGAATTTTCAGCCTGTGTAGGTCCCAGGCCAGCAGTAGGTTTTCTGCCAGGAAATGTGGCCCTTGGAGAGGAACCCCCACAGGAAGGATCCACTGCAGAAGGACTGTGCCCCATGGAAAGGACCCACTGCTGGAGCACTTTTTGCAGCCCATGAACAGGGGCCATGTTTAAGAAGTTCATAAAAGACTTTTTTACTGTGGGAGACAGTCCACATGGCTGAAGAGCAGGAGGAGGAAGGAGCAGAAAAACTGACCACAAACCCCATTCCACATCCCCCCCCAGCACTCAGGGAGGAGGTAGGAGAATTGGAAGTGAAGCTGAGCCTGCAAAGTTGAGGGGTGGTTGGAAGGTGTTCTTAGTTCTGTTGTATTTCTCAATATTCTACTCTGTTAGTGGCAATAAATGAAATTAATTCCAAAAAAATTCCTCTGTTTTGACCCTAACTGTAACTGGTAAGTGGTTTCCTTATTATTTCTTCAACTCCTGAGCTTTTTCATCACATTTTTTTTCCTTGTGCTATTGAGATGAGGGAATGATAGAGAAGCTTGGTGGACATCTAGCAGCCAGCCAAGTGCGACAATGCTGCTATACTAGCACAAAATCAGGGTAAGTAAAAAAAATAAAAATGTATCTTTCATGGAAAATAAAACCTTTGAAGATAGATATATCTCATCTTTTTATATAGACACTCTATGATTTGAACACCAGCACTCTAAGCTCTAAAACTCTGCTAACAAGGCATACACTCCAAAACACTTCAGTATTTTTGAGGATGAATGTTTTTCCTAATTTTTCTTATGTGCGCTTGATCAAGACATAGGAAAAAACCCCTTAATCTGAACAATCTCTAGAGGAACTGGTGTTGGTGATGTTCCAAAGTTAAAAATGTACTGCTAAACATGGAAAGTTGATGCCATCTGCATTATTCAAGTGACTCAGCTCTGTAGAAGGGGCAGACTTATTACATTCCAGCCAGAAACACAAGGGGGAACAGAGTTTTGTGGCTTCAGGTCCAGAACATTGCCAGGGTAGGAAGGATTTTATATTTTTTTCCACCAAATATAGCAAATTCACTGATAGAGATCAGAATTTTCATGATTTTCCCCCAGAGACGACTAATGCTGTGGCTTTAGTTTGTTGCTTCTGAAAGGAAAGAACTTGCACCACAATTTTGCTATGCTGCAGGGGACTGCAACAGCCACTGAGCACTGAGTCCTGCAGAGGATGTGAGTGACTGATGATAGCACTGCAGCAGGTGCTTAAAACCAGAATACAAAAGTAGCTGTCACACACTTGCCCTCAGCTTTCCTTTTGTTGTCCGCTTAGATTAAGTTCCATGCCACCTATTACAATGATTTTAAAGTAGTTCCCTTAATCTCCTCCACACCTGACTTTAAACCTGTTTTCCATAGAAAGTCCATTTACACACTAGGAATAAGTGCAATCTGCTTACAGTTACATACCTCTAAATAGAGAACTGAAAAGCTGAAGTCCTTTGAAATTTCAAAGTCCTTTCAAATGTAAATCCAAGGAAGGGTTGCCAGTGAGACTGATACCTTAATTACAATCACATTTTGTAGCACTGTAGCTTTACTATTACTCCTGCTTCCATTTGTGAGGTTCCACTTATGTCTGGTCAAACTTAAAATACTTTACTGATCAACCCTTCCTCTCTCTTTACCCTCATGCCGATACATGTGTCTTAGTATTTTTTACATGTCTTGATAAAAAATTATCCCCATTCATTTTAAAGTAGTTCTAACAAGAGTTACACTTTAAGGCCTTAAACAGCTGATGGATATTCAAAAAATAGAATTAAATATGCCGCATTCACAGTATACCACACCCACATTATACAAAGATTTCTCAGGGCTACTGTCAGACAAGAAAGAAGGCTTTTCTGAGTAAACCCAGAAATCCAGTGAGATAACACATCACACCTGCTGTGTGCCTCTGAACATGTTCTGAGAATTTTCCACAAATCTAAATTCATCCCTGATGAAAATGCCTTAAGCTCTGCCTCCTTTAGTCTGTTAATACTAAGGTGAATTTGTTCAGTGTTTTGAAAACTAAACAAACAAAAATCAGCTTCTTCATCCTCAAAAGAATACTGTGGTTTTTAGACAGTAACTGGCATGAAGGTGCAGTAAACCTCTAGTGCCTCAGGGGCTGAAAGAGATTGCATTGCAGGGAAGCATGCTTTTTCTTCAAACTTGTCTGCAAAAGAGGAAAAAGTGATCTCTGGTATTCTCTACAGGCACTGGTGCTTCCAAGCTCTTCTGCCTCCTGAGGAACAGCCTCACAGACATAAAAGGAATGGCCTCTCCACCCCGCTGAACAAAGTGTGAAGATTGTAACAGGTTTTCCCATGAGGTCCTGTTCCATATTCTGCACTTCTGAAAAACATGTGAGTGCAAATAAAACCTATCGTGCGTCACGTCCAGATATATATCCAGGCAGGCATCTCAGTCTCAGTGATTTACATTGATGTGTATTTGCTTCAACTCTAAAACAACTTCTGCAGCAGAAAAATTCCTGCCAGAAAAGCACCATCTTCCAGAAGAAGCTATTTTCTAAAAGTCACAAACACAGGGCAAGCCAGCCCACAGATTTCCAAATAAAATGCAATACGCAGCTCTCATAGCTCTGACATCCTCCCAGATACACAGACTGCTATCTCAAAGAAACAACATGACCTTTTGGGCATTACCAAACTGCCTCATTTTGCAAAAGTCAAAAATCAAGAGGAAAATTTTGCTTCTTTTCCTGTTGTGTTAGTATATAATGAAATGATGAGGCAAGATTGTTATTTTCTGCAGAGAGAGAGTTGTTTTATGTTAAGGTCTAGGGAGTGTGACATTTTTCTGTGGTCCTGTGAAAGGCACAGATGCTCACAAAGAAGTGTGCACGCTGGCAGAATTTTTTATTCTGGTAGATGGAGAAATGTAAGTATAGAAAGAATAATGAAGTATGCCTTAGAGCTGTTCACTCGGTCTCTCTTGTACAAAATTCTTCTGCTGTTGAAATTAAAAGTGAGAAAGTAATATTTTCTCTTTCTGACCCTGATAAAATCTCTGTATTCCAGAGAACAACCTTTAGCCTGAACACACCACTCACGGGCTTTTTCAGATGAAAAGAAAGTACATGATACAAAAATATGGTCAGGATTCACATAAGGTTTAACACCTGCAAACAAGTTGGGTTTATTAGGATTCTGGTTTCTAGGTCAGTTCACCACATTCCTGAGAACTCTAAGAATTTGGCTATAAACTGCATTGAGTCATCTGCCACATGATAGAAAATATTCCAAAATACCCTCCCATATTAGTGTACTATTTTCCAAAAAAAAATTACATTACAATAGAACTTCAACGGCATAAGGTTACTACAATTAAAAGTGAAAAGTTGTTATTTAAGGAAAAAATTCTTTAGCAATAATTCTATTTTAAGTTTAACTTGTGACTTGCAATAGTGCATATTGAATCAAAGGCTTAATACATATTGAATGTATCTTTAAATGAAATTATACTATGCATGCCCTGAAATAAAAATATATATTTCCATGACAAAAATAAACAGACCTCAAACTTCAACAGTCCAACAATAGCAACAAACATTTTTCCACTGTAAGAAATGTGATGGTTTTCAGGGAAGACCTATAAAGAATGAATTGTAAAATATTATTTTTTAGCTTTCTCTTTACCTGTTTGAATTTTTTTTTAATTTTAGGTCACATAAATGCAAGCATGTGACATGAAATTTTCTATTATTGAATCTTTAAATATAAATGTTTCCAAAGTATCTCCAATAATTAAGCAACACAGTCAGAGACATTCAAGTTAAAAATACCTAGTTAAACAGAGACTCACTAAATATGCACGTTATAGTAGGCTTCCTCACTTAATTCTTAATTGAAAGTTAATCGCAGCAAATGAGAATTAGAGACCTGAAAATCACAGGCATGGAGATTATGAATAAGGATACTCCAGAATTAACTTTGTCTTAAAATGTCTTGGCATACAAAGCCTCACGTTGCTGCTGAATGACAAGTCTTTTTTATTATTAACTTGCAAGCCATACATGTGAAATATGTGATAACACTTCCTTTGCATTAAAAAATGATGGCATGGTGTGAGAAATGATGTTGTGAAAAAGAAATGAAAAATAGATCGCGTTCAGGCAGCAGGATGACATCATGTCTGCCACAGTGTACTACTACAGATGACATGCTCAAGTGGATGAGTGACTCCTCAAGTCTGTTCTCAAAGTTAACTTTGTGTTTTAAACAGAAGTTCGTTTTTCTAATCTAGAGCCTTGTCAGAGAAACTGAGGACCACCCAACAGGTTTGATGCTATGAGATAGCAAATACATCAATTTTCACAGATTTTTGCAACATAGGAGAGAAAATCAGTAAAGTATGTCAATGAGAAGGTCATGTCAACAGCTGCTTTGCCACCAAAGCCAGAAAAACTTCACAATTTGGCCACATTTGATAGCTTAGAGATACTTCTCTGTATAGCATGAGAGCTTTTGGTAACCAATCCTGTCCATGTGGTTGATCATCTTTCTGAATAATCTCCTTGTATTAAGTAAATCAGCCTGATTAATTAAGCATGCCTGTGACTGTAGCTTTAAGTAAGGACAACAAAGCAAGCATAATATAACTGCTTGTTGCAGACCTGCCTATGAGCCTATGTCTGCCAGCCCATTCATTTTAGATTTTATTACTTGAAAATTATGGATCAATCATACTGTAAGAAAAGTTAGAATATCCAGAGTATACTCTGAGAGATATTGAAATATAATTTGTCTGTGCTTGTCTTTGGAGGCACCGGCCAAAGAAAATTAAATCATTTGTCTTAATTTCATTGCCCAGATATAAGAGGATTTAGTACCACATTGTTTGCAGTGTTTTTAAAGTTCATTGTAAGCACAGTTATATTACTGCACGAAATCAATGATATAATGTTGGTTTTTTTACTGTAAGTAATTGTTTTACAATGAATGACAAATTATCAGATTAGGATGGCTCAACTACAGTGCTTAATTTATCTTAGGTAGTCCTTAAGATGATGGTCCTTACTTGTTTGTGATCACTGATGATGTGACCTTCCTCTTTCACAAAGCCAAGCTGATGCTGATTTTTCTCCTGGCACTTGAGGCATAATTCTCATGCTCTGAGTCATAAAATCTAGCAGACTTCAGCAGGTGAAGTTAGTTAGTGCTCAGATACTAAGAACATGAATTAGAAAAACTTAATAAATTCAGTTTTATACCCTGCTCTGTATAGTCTCCTCTGGCAGAAAAGCAAGGTGGACTACTGTAGTGACAACATCTTAAATTATCACATGTTCAAAATCAGTTTTCAGAGATGACATTACTGACTTCAAAAAATTGTTCATACAAGCAAGATTTGTAATTTTATAGAGAATTAAGGCTATGTGTTAAAAATATTATAATTCAATTTTTCTATGAAGGCAGTCACTCTTTCTTTCATAGCTCTGGTTTTGCATCCACTAGATGTTCAATAAAATATTGTTTTCTCTTTTATACAGGTATATCGCAGTATCCAAAAGTAACAGTTTAATTTTGGAACAGTAGACTTCTTGGCAGACCTCCTTTCCTCTGGAGAGCAGAGAATGTCATGGGTTGGGACGGAAGGATTCGACCCAACACACCCTTTGGACCTGTGAAGAGGTCTGGCTAACATCCTTACCTGTTGCAGAGTGCTAAAAAAACCTCTTGCAGTGAAAAAGGTGATCCAAAGGAAATTATGATGGGCAATTCCTACCTACAAAACAGGCTGCAAAGCAGAGAGGAGATATTGTGGACCAAAAAGGTAAAGACAAGAGGCTGTTTTAAAGACTGTGCTAGGAGCACCTTAACTGCCATGGCTCAATGGTAACAGTGTGGGAATGTATGGGAACATGCAGAGCTGTAAACGTGAAAGTGCCAAATCTTGGTGATCTCAGGGACAGACCTTTCATCTTGTATTCAAAGTCAAATCTAGCCATGCTTGCTTATCTGTTGGACTGCATAATATTCAAGATAAAAGCCCAAACACCAAGGAGAAAGGGGAAGCCTGTTATTGGTTGCTACAGCACAAAAGGAATCATACAGCAGAATAAAATAATTCTTGACTATTCCTGGAAAATCAGCTATATGTAAGAAAAAAGAATGAGAATTTCACTAAGAACCAAGTGGTGATGAGGCTGTGAACTGGTTTTCATGTCAACCAAGCCAGTTACCAGAGTGTAGCTTAATAAAATAACATTGTCATTTGGCTTGGAGAACTGCAGCAAATATTTTCTTTAATAAAAACACTGAAATATACTTTACATCAGAAAGTCATGCAGATGCATATTATGGCCTCACTTAAATTCTTGGAATAATTCTATGCATGATCAGAACTATCTTTTGGATTCATTGTACGCTTTGGGTCACTCCATTGTGCACAATCCTTTGATGAGTTTTAATGGATGCAAACTTCTAGATAACCTAAAACTACAAAATCCAAAATTGCTTTTAGAGTGATGGACAGCTTTTCATCAGAGCAGTAAAGCTGATCAGGCCTATGCTAGTGTTACTCCATTATTTCACTCAAGAGGCTGTTCCAGAGAAGGCAACCATGACCAAGTAGGTGAGATAACCAGGACCAGGCCCATAGGACGGGCCAGTAACCAGCACTGGGGCAATGGGATAGATGTGATTTGAAGGATATGGATCTCTGTTTACCTGGTTTTATATGTCTGTTCCATATGATTCAAATCAGTTTATAAATATTACTGAAAACAGACTTGGTGTTTATATTGTGTTATAAGCATTACTATTACTGCTGTTATCACTATCATTACTATGTCATTTTTCAGCTAATCAAAGTGAAGCACAAAGAGGTAAAGCTAATAATTTGAAAGTGACACACATATAAATATCCAGGAATCATTTCAGTCTTTTCATTTATATTACAAATCTGCTGCTGAGGCTGGGAGCAACAAACACCTCTCAAGGTCAGCCTTTTATTTAGCTACCTACACCTAAGGATTTGGACCAAAAGCTAGTTAAAAATTGAGGTCACCAGGAAAATTCACAGTGGGGCAAAAAGTAAACCCATGTTTTCAAGTGCTGCTCTCTAAATAGAGGATCTAGTCTGCTGCAGCCCACAAGGTAAATATCCAATAAATGATGTTACTGCATAGCCAGCTCTCCATCCACACACAGAAATATATGCAGATGCATTGGCAGTGCAGACACTTGACTTTTTCTGCTTCTTTGTATTTAACACAGAAGCAGTGGACACAATAGATTGTTTCCTTTATTTATAACCCTCAAGAACAGCCAAAGGCCAAAACTCTCATTCTCATGCCCTATCAATCTTGTTGAAAGGTACAGAGTGTATGCAAGATATAAGAAAGCAATGTTGCAGGGTATTGACTAATTTGAGATTGTGTGTCTCAAGAGACTTATACCAGTCTTTTAGAAACTAAAGATGGAAGAATAATAGGAATGAAAAGACAAGTTGAACAACCTCCTGCCAGTTCACTGATTAGAAAGAGATAATTAAAATGCTTTTTGCCATGGATTTGGCCTTGTAGGAACGAGCAGACCAAATGCCAAATTGATCTCAAATCAATGAAGGAAAACTACATTGTGAAGGATGAGGAAACAACTTGAAATTAACTTTCTGTGATACACTGACAGAAATTAGGTAGTAACCATAGTTTAGAGGACAGACAGGACTGGTCAGAATTGCTGCTCATATTCAACAAATTCTGTGATACAAAAAGTTGTTTCAGCTGTTTAAGGAAAAAATCACATTTACAGCATGGGATTGTTTTCATCAGAGAAAACAATACCATGTTCTTTTCTGTTAAATTCAGTGCAGGTTTACACTTGGGGATTTTTTCCTGGCTGTATCTTTCCTTCCTTTTTTTTGCTAGCAACATCTTCCTATCCAGTGTCTCATCTTTCACATAACAATAGGAGTAATCTTCTGCTCTGTCACAATCAATATTTTTCTTTACTCTCACAGAATTTCGAACACACTGAAAGTCTAACACAAGTTCTGTGTCATCTATACCCAGAATGCAACATGAACCTTGCACCAAATGAGTTGTTTCCTTTGGCTTAGCCACAAAATCTCACTTGTTATGTCATTTTCAAAGACTTAATCATATTTTTTCTGTGGAGGGATATTTCCTGTGCTTCAGGTTTAAATCTTTAATCAATATAGAGGTGTTTAGCTATTAGTTATCTGACTGTCACTGGCTTCTTAACCTCCCCACTGAGACACTCTGCCCTCTTCTTTCTGTATTCTTAAAAGTAATGTTGCGCATCTTCCTACATTGCTCTCCTAAGTGCTCAATTCTCGTTACTCAGAAAAATTAGCAAGGGCATGTCTAAGAGCTGGAACAATAAAAGATGCTATTTAAACCAAAATAACACAAAACAGGGTGAGGATCAGCTCAGTTGTTAGACCATGATGCTAATAGTACCAATACCAGAGGTTCAATCCCTGTACAGGCCATTCACTTAGGAGTTGGACACAATGGTCCCTGTGGATCCCTTCTAACTCAGAATATTCTGTGATTATTCTGTAATGTATAATAAAGCAGAAAGCAACAGAAGAACATTCATATTTTCTTTTATACAGAACAATCTTAAACAATATTATTTCTACAGATCTGGTTTTAAGCTGCCTTCTGTAACATGCCATATGCATGTCAAAGTGGCATTTGCCACATGCAATGATCAAAATTCATGTCACCAAACTCTGCACTTTTATATTGTTTACATTTAAAGCTCTGAGAATTTTCTAGACCTCACTTTGTGTCAATGGAGAAAAAATGTATGTGTTGTAATGGATCTTAATGATCATCTAGTTCCAATCGCCGTGCCATGGGCAGGGACACCTTTCACTACAACAGGCTGCTACAGACTGGTCATGAATACTTTCAGGGTGGGACATCCACATCTTCTCTGGGCAAACTGTTCTAGTGCCCTGCCACCCTTAGTAAAGAATTTCTTCTAAATATCTAACCCAAACCCATCATCTTTCAGTTTAAAGCCACTCCCTCTTGTCCCATCACTGCATCCTCTTGCAAAATGATCCCCTCCAGCTTTCTTGAAGACTCCTTTCAAGTAAGGGAAGGCTGCTATCTCCTGCTACAGTAGACAAGTGAAATTATTCAGGTGCTTTATCTCTTTAGAGATGTTTATAACTTTCTTTTCAATATATTGTATTGACAACTAATTCAGATGCAGATGTTTAGACTTTAGATGACTAAATGTTTGTGCTGAGCTTACTGGCATGAACTTCACTGATTCTTCCTCCACAAAGTGATACCTTAGTTTCAGACTTCACTAACCATCTGTTGAAATTACAATTCAAGGGAAAGCTAATACATTTTGCTCTGCAAGGAACCAAACAAACCATTTGTGATTAAATAACAAAAGAATAAGTTAAAGGTGAAAAGAAGTTGAAGATCTGATGTTGGACATTCAGATAAAATTAGAGCACCAGTAATGTATAGCATAGCTTACTAAAGGAAGCTAATTCATGTTAGTAGATCTTTGCCCTTAGTTTAAGAGTTACTGCAGCTGAAATAAATGGGGCATGCTATTTCTCAATCCCTTAAAATTAGGCTGGTTCCTTGGGTCAGGTATGAGTGATAAATTCCTAACACTGAACTTCAATGTTCCCAGTTACAAGAAAAGATTTTCACTGTTCATAGGCTAACCAAGAATAACAGAATAACACAGTTTCAGATTCTCAAATAATTTTAAGTGACTTGGGAATATTTATGATGCATCTTCCCCTGTATTTATTATAGAAAATATATAATGTTACAAAAAGTCTCTGAACATGACCTAGGGCTATCTAAGTATGCCTTTCATCACAGAGAATTCACTTTTTACATCAAGGGAAGGTCTTTCTGTTGTGTCTCTTGTATTCTGAAGCTCAGGCTAGCAGCATGCATATACCTTTAGAATGGAACTTGTTTGTATAAGTTAAGGTAAAACTATTTTCTTATCAGTCTTAGCACCAGAAAAATAGGATAGGTGAAAGTAAATGTTAAATCATCAGCATGATCAAAGTATTGCCTTTTTTTTCTACCCAAAGAACTTCCTTTCAAGTGCAGCTACAATTCACATTATAAGCAAAATTATTTTGTGTAAATTTGTCCTCTGTATTTCTAGAATGTCCTTTACTTTATAATTTCACACTGTTTAGCAATAAAATATGACTTGCTAGAACTGTAATTTTATGAATATCACAAAGAAAAGGCCATATTTCAAGCATCACCATTCAGTTGTTTAGAAGATTTAAATTGTTAATGAATTACTAGCTAAATTTTGCAATGAACTGGAATTAAAAAAAATATAAAAGTTACAGTGTTTTAAAATGCCCAAATTAATATTTTATACATGTTTAGTCACTTTCACTGTAAAAAAGGAAAAAGCCCTGCAACAGCTGATGATCTACAGAGATCATCCAAAGCAGCTTGCTTCTTCCTTGGAGTATTTCAGTGCCTGAATTCTGTCATCAAGCTGTCACTGTGATGGTTCAGAGCTGGAGTCCAAAGGCAGCGGTGCACCCAGGCACATCCCATTAAAGTCACTTACACACTATGCATCCTCTGACTCCATGAGTGCACATGCCCGTACAATCAGAGCCTACCCATTTACCTGACACACATTATTGCTACATCTGAGCATGTACCTGACTCTCATGTATCAAAGTTCAGCTTATAATCTTGGACAATACTGTTACTTCATTTTACAGATGAGGAACAGGCAGACGTATACAAGGTAGAGTTCAAAGTATTGAAATAGAGCTCAATCCAAAGTATTCAAATTCTAAGTCAACCATACTGATTCCAGACCAGCTTTCAGAGATATCTTTTTGTTTTGCCTTTGTCTTCACGTTGACATAAAGATAGAGATGCTCTGAGAAGACTGAAAATAAGAAATCCTCCTGAAATGAATACCATTGCAAATTTTTTCACAAACATCATGCAGGTTATTAAATAGCAAAAAAATTACTTCTATATTTAGGCAATATTGTACAAATATTTTCAATGAAAGATGGAAGCATAATTCTATGTTTAAAATTATATTGAAGGAGATATTAGATTAGGTGTTCAGAATAATATATACGGAATAAAGCAATATCATATTGATAGGTATTTCCCATTTCCAGGTGTCTCATTTACTATCCAATTTTACTGTCAGTGTCTCATTTATTTTCTTTTTTTTGCCCCCAGATTCCTCTCTTTTTTCTATTGCTATTTCTTAGTAACTTCAGTTATATCTTTCCACATCTATCGTTCAATTTTATCATAAAACCATTGTAACTGTGTTCCCCTCCTAAAAATGTGGATTATGAGGGAAATTTCTGTGCTTGTAATAAATGAAAAGCAAGTATTGCTGACTTTGAAAATAGTGCCATTAGCAAAATAGATAAGAACACACAAACATTGCAGATCCCATTATCTTGCAAGTTTTCAAGGCCAGGTAGTATGGGGTCCTGAGCAGACTGATCTAGTCAGTGGCATCCCTGCCTGTGGCAGGAGGGTAGGAATCTGAAGGTCCCTTTCAACCCAAACCATTCTATGATTTTATGACGAAGGCAAGAACCTCATACAGATGCCAACATTTCTTTATTTGTCTGTTTTAACCAAAGATCACAGAATATTCTGAGCTGGAAGGGACCCACAGGGATCACCGAGTCCAACTCTTCAGTGAACAACCCATATGGGAATCAAACCTGTGACTTTGGTGTTATTAGCACTATTCTCTACCCTACTGAGATAATCTCTCTTCAATTAATGTAATTCAATAATCTATTTCACCCTATGAAATATTAGAGATATGCCAGTTACTGGGAACACTAAAATAAGCAAGGACAAAGGCATGGCCAGTTACTAGCAACACTGATAGAAGGAAGGAGAAAGAGATGTTTCTCTCCTCTACTATTACCCATGCTGCTGTCTTTTGTCTGCCTTTGTGACATCCTGGAGACATCCTAAATGTGGTATGCACAAAAGAACTTCTCACAGTCTGTCCCATAATTCTCAGAAACAGGCTGTACTTTTTCTTTCATGCTGTCTCAGCCCTTAACACAGCCCATTTTAGTGTTTGTGCCACATGCCCAAACGCTGGTAAGACCCAGTGGCTAAGAAGATTGCTTTGTGGCTGTAAACCTGAGCCATGGCAATGTTAGCTTGCAAGATTATACAGCAGTCATGTAGAACAGCAATCCAACAGCACATTTGTGTAGATAGTTAATTGCCCCTACAGTGTACATTACCATTTTTATCCTACTATACCACCTATTATCAGAAAACTGAGTGTGCAATCAAGGACACAGCATGCAAAACATACATTTATTCTAACTGTGAGTCACAATGCAGGAAAAAAGCAAATTCCAGCAACAACAAAAAGCAATTCACAAGATGCATGTAAACTCAGGAGCTTGTCTTTCCTAAAGGAAGTTACTTCTTATTTCTGCTTTAATAGGCAGATATGTGACACTACTATATGCAAATAGCTACTTAAAATATTGGATTTGGTTAGAAAAAGATCATCTGTATGGCTTTCATTCTAACTTAAGTACTCTTCCAAATTAAAATTTTAATAGCTTTGCCCCAGTGGGACAATTCAGTCTACAGAGAACAGCTTCACTAATAATGCACAGAATTTTAAAGGTTTTTTCTGAAAACCAGTAGAAGGTAATCCAGTCTGCCTTAAGTGTTTCTCTCTATTTGCCATCTACTTCTAGACCAAGTTCAACATCTGCTTTCATCTGTGAAAAGCCTAAGGCCCAAGTGCAGGCAATGACACTAGCATTCCTAGGAAATGCTAGGAAAGCAGCCCAACTGCAGCAATTGTGCCTTGGAAAAAATGATATATCTGAGCAATTTGATCAGCAGACAAACAGGCCACCAAACAGAACTTCCTTTACCATCAAAGCACTAATGGAGGTCCACACTAATGGAGGACAACTGTAACATTGCAGACATGGAAATATCCAGTTGTGAGTTCATCAGAATTTATGACAATTAAAATTTAAGGTAATTTTGGACTTTGAAGGTAGTTAGCATACAAGTAAAGTAAGCATTTCCCAAAGGCAAGAGGTAATAAAGATGTGACAGCAGATAATAATGAAGAGAAAAAGATAAACAGATTATATATGTCTTGCATTTGGAGTGTTTTAATCTGGGCTACTAAGCACGTAACCCCCCAGTATGACAGCCCTAGTACAGCAGTTTTGCATTAACTGCTTGCCATTTACATCAAATAAAGGAACACCCATTATGAAGCTGATCTTGAATTCCATGGTTAAAGTTCAGTGAGCACATTCCTAACTTTGGAGCAATCAACACATTATTGAATAGTAGATAAACTATTCTAGAGCCAGCCCTGGAAAAAACAATTTAAAGTTCCAATATCCAAATATTTCTGACTTCTTTCAGTGCCCCAGTTCAAGGCGTCTGTGTTTAGAGAAAAAGCAGGAGAAACATATTCATTCTATTGTCCAAACATAAGGACATCACATCACAAGAGGTAATGAAACACCAGAATTTTTACACAGATGATGAAATTGAAAAGAAACTGTTATGTCTGAAAAATTAGCCAGAAGTTCAGTGAGGTGCTTATCAGACACCAAAAAGGTGTCTGAGCACCAGGTGCTCTTCCCCCCACTGCCTCAGCACTCAGCATATAGCCAGACCAGTCAATAAACTGCTATATGGAATAGGAAAACTGGCAGGCTCTTTCCTATAGAGAGACCCAGGCGTGGTCATTTTTTACCTAGCTGTTATCTAACAGAAACTTCCCTATATTACCTTTGTCTATTCCAGAGTCTGTGAACTGCTGTGCATTCAAAGAAAGGGTTAATCCCATAGAAGATACCACATCATTGTGTCCAAACATTTTGAGCTTGGGCTATTTTTAGGTGACAGATTGAGAAACATTCTCTTAAATTTTACTCCTAGAAAGATAATCTGTATGTATACTGATTGTTTTCATCTTCAGCTCTTCCTCGAGCACTCTTCATGCAGAATAATTTTTGAACTATGTAATAGAAAAGAATCAAAGTCTGCCTCAATGTTAAATTATTTCTAACTAAGAAAACTCTTTTATTATGATTTACACATATTTTTAGAGATTTAAGACTTAATGATGTCATCTCATGTTTGAGTACAGTGAATACCCTGGATGTATAGTTATGAAACTCTGATATGTAAAATGCATAATCAAGGCCTTCCAAGTGAATAATGCAACAAAGGTTCATGAATATAATTATCCTGCTTTAAAAAGGCAGAGAAATTAAGATTAGATATATGTAAGAGAATAACTTCAGTCATTTAGTTACAGATTTACAGGAAATATGAATATTTTAAAATAAAACTTTAATCTTAATGTTGACAGTAGATAAAATTAAACAGGTGATTCATTTTTACCTCATACATGTTTCTAACACCTATAAAATGCATGCACTCTTGAACTGCTCTATAAATCCAATCCCATTCTTACAGCTCGCACATAGTAATACTTGTTTCAGATTTTTACAACTACCTTCAGATAAGAGAACTAATGGCACAGCACCTACATTTCACAGCCTATTCATGGCATTTCATAGTCAACAATATCTGAGTAGATTCTATGCTTTTGCATATAAAAGTCATCATCAGTACTGATTACTCCAGCCTTTATTTCCACTAGTATAGGACTATCGTTCTTTTGAAGTACAGTCTAATAAGTTTCATGAGTTGAGGTATGCACACTCAACGCAATTTATATGATGTTTCTTCTACACTGAGCCTGAGCAATACAAAAAAATAAAAATATTATGAAAAAATACCTGCCCTGCTCTCCAATAAAAGTAGAAGGCACCTATTTTTATGTTCTCAAAACTACTGAATGTTACATTGCTTAACAATCTATAGCTTAAAATTTGGAGATTACATCATTAACATTGTTTTTAGCAGTCCTCATTCAGGCCACTTATGTACATGCATTATTTTGGCTCAGACTTCCATATAGAACCTCTTTTCTCCCAACCTTATCATTATTTAATGAATTTTTCTTGAATAATTTGTGTATTTATACTGACTTGACATATTACTATAGATAACTAAAGCCTTGTGGGAAAAATAATTTTCAAATGCTTCTACAGTTTTTAATAATATAATTTTTTATTAATAAATCTACACTTCCATCATGTCATTTGAAGACAGTAAAAGGTATTACTCTGTTTTATAGGTAGAGATATGGGGCACAGGCAATGGAGAAAGCCCCACTTTCAGAATTGTATCATATTATTTACCTATTAAATACATTAAATGAAAACATGTAATTCAAGTAGCACAAGGAGTGGATTAAGTACCTTCTAATATCATGTAGAAAAGACTGGGGAAACAGCCAAATTCAGATGTAAAAGACTGTCAGGGACTGATGTCTGACCTGCCAGTGGCACAGTCCAGCTATATCACAATTGCCTCCACGTCCCCTCCGAGCCCTTTGTGGAGTTCCTGCAGCCAGATGATATTTTTGTTGTGGATGACTGGGTGGGAGCTTGTCAACTCAAAGTGTCTGAAATTATGTGAAGGCTGTGTGCCAAGAGATGAAATTATTGTTTTTATAAGGTGCAAGTGAGGCTATGCACTGATTAAAATGGAGTATGGCATGAGGGCAGCCAAGTCTAGGAGCAGAGAGCCTGGTGGCATTGGGAATTACATGGAGTAGAAGGGGCTACACCAGGGACATGAAGGAGCTGTCCCTAGCACATGCACACTTCCAATGACTGAGCACTCTATCAGTTGTTTTATCTACTCAGGTTTTACTGCTCAGGTTAAGAGTCTAGTCTCTATGGCCAGGTGGCATCACTGAGCTCAGGCTCCTGATGGGCAACCTGTTCCACTGTTCCATTCATCTCCTTGAGATTTTCTTTCCCCTAAAGTGATTATGAACTTCATAAATCAGAATTCATATCTGGTTTCTTTTGTATCATCTGGCATTACCAAGTGAAGTTTTGTCAGCATTGTAGCTGTAGGCAGCTATTAGATTACTTTTGTGCCTCCTTTTCACCACTGTAAAGAGGCACGGATCCTGCAACCTCTTTTCACAGGTGATGCCCTAGGCCCCTGCCAACTTGATAGCTGTCAGCTGAACCTCTCCAGTCTCTCCATGTCCCTTTTGAAATAGGAGACAAGAAGTGGACTTGGAATTGGGGCTAGCTGTATGTGGGATAGCATTTTTCAGTTGGTTGAACTTGATTTTTTTCTAAGGCAGCCCAGTAAATTTGCATTCTTTGCCACCATGCAATTGTGCATGGTTCTATTGCAGTGTGTGTCTATAATTTGGACTGGCCCCATGTCGAAAAGAATCATCCCAGAGAGTGCTAGTCTGAGGAGATTAACATGGTTAACTTGCAATTTGATGTCACTTGGGAGATAACGCCAGAGAAAAGATGTCTATAAAATTGAACTTTTCTCCACTGACAAGAAAAAAGAAAGTTTCTGGGACCTTTGCTCTTATTAATATGACTTAAGAACAGAATTATTTTTAATAATATCTAGCAGCTTTCTTATTTTCAAAGGAGAATGTTGAGTAGACATGTAGTTACTTCTAGCCATAGTTTATTTACTCCAACTTTATTTGTTCTGAGCATTTCTGAATTTCTGAATTATTCACAAACCTGCTACTCTATTTGCCAGCCCTGTGGAAATTGTAGGCTTAAGTTATGAGATTAAATATCATATTTCTGAGTTTTAAATCCTACTACTCAATATTTTTTAAACTATGACAACACATACTGATTTTAAAAAAATTCCACTGATTATTAATTTTTCATTATTTTTGTCTGGTGTTTGTCTGAGTGCTTATTACCAGTATATAACTGCAACAGGTTGCTGTTTTGAAAGTTTAAAGTCTAGTAGAAAAGACTTAGCTTTTACTCTTCATTATCTTCACCATGCTAAAACAGGCTTTTTGCCTTTGTACCATCATAAAAAAAAGAAAAAGTATCTTTTTAGAGTAAAACTTACTCTCACACTGCGTTTAATAGAACAATATATCTATTTGTTTCTAGTATCATGAATACATTTTTATGTGCTATGCTGTTATGCATGAAAAATGCTACAACTTCAGACCAGAAAATAATGCTTATCTCACTGTGTTTTATGTTGTATAATTGATCCAAACACATAAGTGCTGTGTTTTTTGTTGGTTCTGTTTTTCCACAGAAATAGACAAATGATTTACCTTTTTAATTAAACTTTAAAGCTTTTAATTAAATGCCTAAATTGCAAAGAACTATTTCAGAGTAAACTGTCTTTAGATTGTTGGATATCTGCTCCGACCTGGAAAGTAACAAAGAGCAATAACTCACATTCTCACTTGTTAATTGGTACAATTAACACTAGCATTATCCAGGCAGACAAGCAGTGATTGTGCAAGTGCTGCAGGTAAAACAGAAATTGATGCTTTTAAACCAAATTCTGCCAGTAATGAATTTCAAATGCCTTTAAAGTAGCATTTTAGCAGAATAATTTCATTTTCTTGTTTCTTACACTATTGTTGTACTATTTTTCCAATGCATTTCCAAGGGAAAATCATGACCCAGCACATCCAGCACAGCTTTTACAAATCCTGTAGTCCTTCCATCTGACTTCAATTTGAGGTGACATCGAGCAAGGAGCTTTCAGTCTTCACATTTTGGCCACTTCTGTACCTGCTATATAAGGATAGAAGAAACCAATCGTGTAGAAATCAAATTATCAATAATCAAATATCGAAGATAACCACCCAATTTCTGCTCTGTTTTGAAGCTCAGCTATGAAGGACACTATCTTTTCATGGAATATAAATCATCTTTCTGCTCCTAATGGTGTTGCTGTACACTGTAGGCTCCCAGAGCTCTGTTAAAGTGCAGACTGGCACAAGCACCATGCCATGGTGTCAGATCTCAGCCCCCAGAGAGGGATTGGGGCCGTGGTGGGGGCAAGGGGAAGCTGAAGGAGAGCCGAGGGTCAGAGCTGTGCTCTCAGTGACCAGCACACAGTCCCCCAGGACCTGAGCTGGCCATGCAGTGATAATAAGAGGTTTCTTCACCAATGCAGTGCGCCTCAGACACGATCTAGAGGAAATGGGGTCTGGGGTTCGTCCGAAAAGTCCAATCGTACAGAGCAGCTGCCTGGGCTGCTGGCAGAAGGACAAGGCTGTGACATTGGACCAAGGTCCCAAGAGCAAATAGGGCTGCAGGCAGACTGCCTGTGCCACAGGGCTGAGGTCTGTGCAGGGCACTGGGCTGCTCCCAGCACCAGGCTAAGGCACCTTCCAAAGAGTGGCCACACTCTCTGAGGATACGCTGCATTGTCACTTTGTAGTTTGTAAAAAAGCAATCCCATTCCTTCCAAAAATTTTCCATCATAAATATCTTCTGCAGTGACACCCAAGGAAAAGCAGGATGTCAGGAAAAGTGAGGAATGTATCTAAGTTATCTTCCAACTCAGTAAAGGATGGGCATACTCCTCAGACACAAGAGAGAGATTTAAGCCAACCCTATAAAATCTTGTATCAAGCAGAAGCATGTTCAGCACTGAATGTCTGAATCAATCCTTGAGGTTCCCTTACTATTTTATGCAATAATCTCATCCTTTTAATGAAGTGATAAATATGACAATCCATTAGATGCATAAAAGAGAGTAAGAACAGAGACATGCTAATTAATACAATTAAAATTGGTTTGTTTCCTTTACATTAAAAAAATGTAGCTATAGAGCTAAAAGGGATTTTATCAATTATTTTTTATGTGCAGCACCTGCTATAATAGAAACTTGCTTTGCTTCAAGTACACCCTTGAGGAAGCTGTCAGGAGATGCTACTTGTCAGATTAAGAGCAACGCAAATGAAATTATTAGTTTCTCTGCCATTTACCTATGGAGACTTAAAAGTTCCATCTTTCATCCCCAAACACAAAATGTCAGCTAAGTATAAAAAATGCCAACTTGGTGAAGGTCTTATTTCATATTTATTAACTCAAAGAAGCTATTTAACCAAAACTTGCCGTTAAATCATGGTATCACCTAAAAACCTTGAAAAATAATGAATTCTAAAATTCAAGCTTCTGTTACTGTACCAAAATAATCACCATACATTTCTTATCATGCTCTCAAGTTAGCGTTTTTATTGTGATAACAACCCCTTTCTTCTGTTCTACCATTTGTCTGAAAAATAAGAGCAGAATAAAGCTCATTATAAAGTAAAATAAAATCATTCAGATGAGGTAAAAGTAAATCTAAGATAAAACTTAGCTTTCTATTCTAGTATTTTAGAGGTGGTTTGTATTTCCCTCACAATTTGATGTTACATTTAGTCTGCTTAATAATGCCATCACATAATGCTGGCTCAAATCACTCAGTGTAAAGGGAGAAGAAAACATAGCATGCTTTTCAATCTACTTAAAATCAAACCAGATAATGAACATTTACACTTCACCAGTATTTACTTACTGATAAAGAGTACCATTCATTCAGACTTGAATTTATGGATTCAAAAATCACATTTTTATTTTAGTCTAGGCCCTTATGTAATAACAGAACTATAATCAGCTTAAGGGATTGATCAGAAATAAAATCAAGGTTTCACATAACTTTAATTTTTTACTTTGGACTTGATTTGCATAAAGCCTGACAAGGAAAGAATGCTGGCCGTTGTAATATCCCTGATCAATGGATTAAACTCAAAAAGTTAAAATCTTTACTGAACAGTTTTAAAATAAAAGTCCATAATACCTTGAGAAAAATATTTAGATAGCTACTGTTTTTCTAAAGATGCTTCATAAAGCAATGAAAACTTGAATTGCAGCAAACTAAAACATATTAAGGAAAAAAAAGTTTTTTAAGTGAAATTATAATTATAGAAAATAACCATTATTACATTTGACTACACTCTCAACAAGTTTGTGTGATGTGGTCAACACGCTGGAGGGAAGGGATGCCATCCAGAGGGACTTTGACTTGAGATGTGGATTTGTGTGAAACTCATGAAGTGCAGCAAGGCTGCAAGGTCCCATCCATGTGTGGGAGCAATTCCCAATATCAAAACAGTCTGAAGAATGAATGGATGGGCAGGAGTCCTGAAGAGAAGGACTAGAGGCTTTTGGTGGATGAAAAATTGGACATAAGCCAGCAATCTGCTCCTACAGTACAGAAATTAAACAAACCACATCCTGGGCTGCATCAAAAGAAATGTAACCAGCAGGTCAAGGGAGGTGATTCTGCCCTCATAAAAACCCACCTGAGCACTGCTCTTGGCCCCCCAAAATGAGAAGGGCATGGACCTGCTGGAGGGTGTACAGAGAGGGGACACAAAGATGATCAGAGGGCTGGAGCATCTCTCCTGTGAAGACAGGATCAGAGAGTTGGTTTTGTCAGCCTGGAGAGGAGAAGGCTCCAGGGGGACACAAGTGTGGCCTTTCAGTACCTAAAGGGACTTCAAGAGAGCTGGAGGGAGATTTTTTTACCAAGGCCAGAAGCAATAAGGTAGTGCCACTGAAGGCAATGGTTTTAACTGAAAGAGAACAGTTTAAATTGGACCTAAAGATTCATTAGGCACTGAGAGGCACACAGAGGTTACCCAGAGAATTTGTAGCTGCCCCATCCTTGGAAGTGTTCAAGGCCAGGTTGGATGGGGCTCTGAATATTCTCTTTTAGTGAAAAATGCCCCTGTTGATGGTGGGAGAGGATTGGAACTAGATGAACTTTAAATGTCCATTTCAACTCAAACCACTGCATGAGTCTTCATGAAGATAATAAAATTGCACAAAAAGAACATTCAGACTCAACCCAAGAATATTTATTGTTAAACACATACATTAGGAATAATCACTTTTGAATCAGCTGTTTTCTGTTATTTGTCCTAATATCCATCATAGTTGCTCAAGTAGATGTCTGGAAAGTACTGAAAACAGTGTTTTATTAAGACAGTGAATTCTTGACATGTTTAAGAATAAAAATCTCTGATGTTAATAAAGAAACTGCTAATTGAAGAAGGTGTACAGGATAGCCTAAATAACAAAAAACAAGATCCTCTTTCAAGCCTAGCAACTTGGAAGTCAGATTTAGAAGTCACTAAGGATCAAGGATGTCTCTAATGCCAATCAGCAAGATTTCCTGGAAGAAAGAACACATAAAGTAAATCTGATTCCATTCATAGATGTGATTTATTAATCACAAGGGTGATTAATAAATATGGTTTTATAGAACATAAAAGACATCTAGAAAGTATCTTAGTATAGGCTATCCCCATTGAAAGCCAAAATAAAATTCAGAATATTTACAGCATTGATAAATACAATGTTATATAAACACAGATTATATATATATATATATATATTTATATATATATATATATATGCATATTGAAAAGTGCTTTGCTTCAAAAACTGTTTGAAATGCTAATTGAAAGGGGATGGAGAATTTTTTGGTAGAGCACAAGATGGACTGTGCTATCCAAATTCCATAAAATATTTTCAGCAATCATTTTGAATTAAATCACTCTTGCCTACATAACTAGGCAGCACACAGTTCACTGAAATCATAATGAAAAGGCCATGTCCTCACACATCTATGTGCAATCAGTTATGGCTCTCAGGACATCTCAGTCCTCAAGCCCAAACAAAATCATGAGTGCCATTTATCCATAACATAAATTAAACTCCATCTCAGCATGTGGAAACAGACTTCCAAAACAGAGGAGACCAGATTTAGGGGCAGAAGAGCTGGGTTACACCTCAACAGGTAACACAGGCATGGTCTTGAAGCAACTCTTTACCTTTTTATTTCCCTGGATTGCCTCTCTAGGCCCCACATCTGCTTGCCAGAAATTTCTCTGCATGATATAAAGTCTTTATTTTCCTAGGGAAAAAAAAAAAAAACAAAACCAAAAAACCAACCCCTTAGAAACAATCCATTTGCTAATCAAATTCCTGATCTTTTTTTATTTTTTAAAGAATACCAGTTTTGATCCAATTTAAGTCTAAAATAGGGGAGGGATGGAAAGCAGGTGGAAAAAGTTTGTAACATTTCTGGGAATATTGCCTCTAACTATTACTACTCTCATTTTCTAATGGTGGAAAAAGAGGTTCAAAAGATCAGTCCTATCTAGAAGGAATTCAGTTTGACTTTCATAGTTTCTTCATGGATTTTAATCATCATTCTATACATGGAAGAAGCAAGAAGTAGGACTAGAGTTACAAATCTATATAATCTTAGAACAGCAAATAAATTCAGATTTTTGAAAACAATTATTTACAAGCTAGTAAAAAAGCACATTTACTTCAAATACAAGGAAACACATGCTTGCTAACAGGTCTGGCACACATTGGCACTCTTCCTGGAACATGTAAATCTAAAGTATGTGGCAAAGATATTTGCCTAATCTGATGTTTATGCCATTAGAACTAATCCTGAAGGAATATCTAAACCACAGTTTAAGGGACGTTTGAAGGCTGTAATATTTGGGAAAAAAAAAGTGATTGCTATCTAATTAAACATAGGAAAATAATGCTAGCCAAGCCTGACTCAGGGTAAACCACTCATTCTGATTAGTACTGGAAAGGCAGGAAATAATTATTTTCTTCAAAGGATATATTAGAGTTCAGAAGCTGGTAGGCTGCTAGGGAAAAGGATAAAAAGACTTTATAAAGGGAACTTTTTCCCTTTGATTCATTCTGTAATATCTTTGTGTTGTAGGGAATTAGACCACACTATTTGAATTCCCCTATAACGCAGTCATGATCATTCAGGCTCTTGCTGGGAATGTTTTGAAACGTTACCCCTGACAATGTTAATAAAAAGGTCAGTTCTATTTCAGCTTTGTTGTGCCTCTGTGCACTGCAGGTATTTTCATTGTGAGAGTAAATATCTTGGTAGTAATCTTTGCATGGGTTCTGAATCCCTTAACCTTTAATGTAACATGACTGCAGATTGAGAACAGTGATTTGCTCTTTACAGAGTTTGCTAACTTAATCAAAATAACAGACTGAATCTCGACTACTGTATGAATAACACTAGGTCCATGAAATCATTCCATCCACTAGGACACAAACAACAAAATAATTAGGTCGGAGCATAATGGCCAAATTTAGAGGAAGATCAGATGCTGAACAATGATTTCAAAGAATTTGCTGATTTATTCCATCTCAGGATATTTAAATTAATCAGGGCCAAATTAGACCTTCGTAATATTGACAATCCTCAGTCTTGTCACTGAATATTATAATGTTAGATGTGATAGAACTGTTTCTTTAACCATACAGCAAGCAGTATATACATAGCAAGTTTTAGTAACCCATTGAGTCTGTAGGCTATGCTCAGAGATATCTAAGGCTTATCTGCCTTTGAGGAAGACATTTTTGAAAGGAAAAAGATTTTGAAGGCTTATTTTCTGCAGATCAAATAGGTTTGTTGTTCAGTTGTTGGCAGTAATTAGTAGAGCTTTTAAATTAAGAGTACTAGTTAGTTGGGGATTTTGCATTAATTATTCCCATTTCACCTACAATTAGTATTTTTCTCTTAAAAACAAATTATGTAAACTAAATCTATATTTTTGTTAGTTGTAATTAGAATTCCATACAAGAAACTTGACTATTGGAGACTGCTGTCCCACGTCTTAGCAATTTAGTCATTAAAATTTCCTTCTTCAAGGGTATCAGAGTCTGCTGAAAAGAAAAAAAAGGATTCAGGTCAGTAATTAAGCAAAGTTTTCAATCCCTGTAAACAAAGCTTTCAAACCACGGCCTTGATGAGGGCTTTGTATCTCTTCAAGGATTTCTGATGAGAGCTGTCTTTCTAATTTGTCTTGTCATGAGGACTGGTACTGTAACCTCAGACTCATCTTCTTGACATCCAAAATGAATCAATCAGAAGCACAAGGCACAGTTCAGAGAACCTTTCCAACACTCTTCCATCACGGGTAGATATGAGAAGCCTACCCAGAAGCAGCACATTTGCAACACATCCAGTTATGGCTCCTCACTGTCCTACCTTTTCGTAAGCAGGAACATTTGTTTGGAATGCACACAGATTGCTATTTTTTCCAAATTTAAATGCAATCCACTTTTACATCCCTAGATAATTCTCAAGGCAATTAAGTCTTCAAGACAGTTACATACATTAGACACTGTACATGTTAGATTCCTTAAAGTGAAGTTCAGCTAGCTACTTCAGCAAGTAATTAGAGTGCTTAATATTATGCAAAATAGCATCAGGAAAACAAACCACAAATGGATTAAAAATGGTTAGCATCCTAAGTCAACACCACTCAGAATGTATACACTTATTCATGGTATCTTTCCTAGCACTGCTAGCACAGTTAAATTAATCATGTCAGTAGATGCCCCTAGATAAGAAATGATTAACCCATTTAATTGCTGCAGAGAGAAAAGTTTTTCAGCAAGGATATAATTTATTATAATATAGATGGAGGGCTATCTTCCCCACAAGTTTCTCTGCTTTTATCTCTTTTTGTTTGTGTTCAAATGCAAATGCTACATGCTTAGACTTTTTGAGTCATATTTCTTCTTAAAAAATTGTTAAATAGGTAATGCTTATTTCCATTCTCCACACAACTAGATCATTAACTTAAAATAACAAACAGGAAGATGAGTGCAATGGGTATTTTTCAAAATAATTTAAACTAACAGAAACCATTAAAGGTTTATAATAAAATAAAATATAATAAAATAAAATGCCAAAACTAGCTACCCACCATTTTATGATCTTACTTTGACAGGCTTTTATAAGTGCTCTCCTTATTGATTAATTTGTCTGCAAGAACAGACCAATAAAACTACCTAGCAAGTATGAACCTTTTTGCAGCAAAAAAATAGAAATGTATCCTATGTATCTCATAAGGACTCAGTCTTTTAAAATGTTGACATTTTCCTTCTGTTTCATCATTGGGGTTGTCAAATCTGAAACAGGAGCAAGTAAAATGGAAAATACTTGTGAAATGGGGTTTTAAAATACTGGTGGTCAACAGAAAAAAGCCTTTATTGAACTCACATTTTACATTATTCTCAAACTGTCAGGGTATGATTTTTCTCCCATTCAGATATTATAACAAACTGGTAAATCTAATAAAATTAATGTACTCAAGATGCACGCTTCCATTCTACACCCCTTCTTCCTGCTGCTCAAATCAGGATCTGATTCCTTGAGGCTCCCAATGCGATGTGAGGAATTAAAGAAGCGAGATTTTTATTGCAAAGAGTGTGAGCTTTGTCTTGGATCAGGTAACAGATACACGAGCTTGCAGGTACATGCAGCTCATTCTTTAAATCCAAATAGCTCATATGTTTAAGAGAGGCCTGTTTCAGGTTACCGTGCTTAGCATACAGACCCAGCAGGCAAAGTGGGATATCAACGTTGCACAAAATGTGATCTATCTTTTATATTCAGCATACATAACAAAATGATGTCTACTATATACATTGGTGATACATTAAATCAAAGGGAAAATGTGAGCCCTGGTTACCAAGGACAGAAGGCTGAGGTGCTCAACGACTTTTTTGCCCTGGTCTCCATCCTCAGGTGTTGCAGCCACACTGCCCAGGTTGCAGAAGGCAAAGGCAGGCATCGGGAGAGTCAAGAATCACCCACTGTAGGAGAAGATCAGGCCTTCAGAGAACACCTAAGGAGCCTGAAGGTGCACAAGTTCATGGCACATGATGAGATGTATCTGCAGGACTTGAGGTAACTGGCAGAGGATGTGGCCAAGCCACTTTTCAATCACGTTTGAGAAGTCAGGGCAGTTTTGCGAAGTTCCCACTGACTGGAAAAGGGGAAATGTAACCCCCCTTTTCAAGAAAGGGAGAAAAACCAAAAGACACATGGAATTACAGGCCAGTCAGTCTAACCAGGGTTCCCAGCAAGGTCATGGAGCAGATCTTCCTGGAAACGATTCAAAGGCACATGGAAAATAAAATGCATTGGTGACGGCCAACATGACTTCTCTACAGGTATATTGTGTCTGGCAGATCTGTTGCCATTTTACAATGGGATTACAGCATTTGTGGATGAGGAAAGAACAAGTGATATCCTCCAGCTGGACTCAAGCCAACATCCCACAAAGCCAACCATATCCTGGGCAGCAAAAGCAACACGGCCAGCAGCTCAAGGGCAGGGACAATACAAAGTTGCTAAAAGAAGAAAAAAATACACATATATAAAAGGAAGTTTTGGAAATGTAACAAGGTACTCCTTACAAATAATTTATAGCAAGCAATGTACTCTTCTTGGCAAGCGTTGCTGATTGGAATGCCAGGGCTCTAAAAAGCTCTTTATTAAGGTGTAACAAACTGTGAAAGTCAATTTTTGAAACAGCAACTGTAACTGCAATAATACAAAGTTGCTAAAAGAATTGGATGAATGTGAATGCTGTAATAAGCTCATGTCAGTGGCCAGGAGCAGACAAAAAGCAATTTAAGAATAAAAACAGTCATAAAATATTAAAGGAGGCCAGAGGATTAGCACTGAAAGCAAGTAGCATTAATTATGACTTCTAAAGCAGAAAAAATTGCTGATAGACCAAACGTCAATTAATAGTAATTGCTCTGAGCCAGATTTTAAACACATTACATGAAAATGGTAGTTGTATAAGGCTATGCAGTAAGAGATGACACAAAATTGAGATCAAAGGTTAATTTCACTATTTCCTACAAACTTATTCTGAAAAATAATCCAAGAATATTAAGATCAGCAATGGTTTGCTTTTGTCAAGACAGATAAAGAAAAAAGGACAAACATTTTCAGAAATAAAAATAGTAGATTATTAATGAAATTGCGACTACCATCAGGCTGACAGAACAGCATTCTTTTGACACAGTCACACCAAAATATTTGGGAGTCTCAAAAAAAGCAGTATTTTTCTAGACACTTTAAAGAAAATTAAATCTGTTCCTCAGAATATCTGAAGATGTTAATTTATGTGCACCATGATCAAATGTCTAATTCAAGAAAAATACATTTTTTACAGTGATAAAAATGTATAGAAAGCAAGAACAGTTTGCAAGGAAACTAAAGCATCATTCAGAGAGCTATAGCATATGGATTCAAAGAACGCAACATTAACATGATATTTTCTGATATTATTATTACATATCAGTAACAGTTGTGAATGGTGTTCTGAGCAAGATCTAAAACTTACAGTAAAGACAACCAAGCATCTTTTACTTTTTTCCTTTTTGCCAAGTGGTGTCAAGAATATATCTTTCCTGACTGATATTACCATTTATTTAATTTTAAGAGAAAAACTACTTAGACACAACCACAGCATCAGTTGCTACACAGGAAGTGTGCAGAAGATATAATTGTAGGTAATAAAATAGATCGTGAAGTAAAAGCTCAACTAACATGCAAGCAAGGAACAAAAGTAAGTAGACAATCCCAAAACAAAATTAAATGAGAATTTCTTCAAATCAAGTCACCACATATCTTTAGAAGACAGGGAACATGAAAATTAAGTTAATTTACCTATTTTGGCTGTAACATGCAATCATGTAGGGACATCGGGAAGGAAATAATATTAAATCTAAAAAATAGAATATTGCCATTAATATTAATATCAGTTTTGCTTAAAAAAATCTCAAATACCAGACTCTGCATCTTCAATTCAAATTCTGGTTTTGCTATTGGAATGTAGATTTGAAAGCTGAAAATCTTCCAGAAGAATAAACAACTACTTGAAAGCCTCTTAAACAAAATACTTGAGAAAATTTGTGCATATAAATCTAAAAAATTAAGAACTTTCCCAGACAACTTCACCTCATTCTAAAAATCAAAGAAAACAAAAACATGAGAAGGTTGAAAACAGTTAAAACAAAATCATCTTCTGTGACATACTGAAGTGTTGGAAATTTCAGGCAGAATGACTTGAACAGCATTAATAACCAAAAGGTCATTCAAGGATATTACAGTTTTCCTTCTGCCCGTCACTTCTGGTGTTCTGGCAAAAAACCCATTTGTATGCTGTTCTGTAATTAGTTCATAGGATACACAGATTTTTCCCCTTCAGCTCATTAAGTTCACCATGACTTTAACTTTTTCAGCATTGCTAATCCAGAATTTAATATGAAGCAATTGATTTTTTAGTTAGAATGAGTTTGTGAAACTAAGGGAAGTCATTATCTCCTTCCCCTTCTGTATCTATTAAAAAGTCAAGCTCTGTTTCTAAATAGAGTGTGAACTACACAGAAAGCATCAACATCATGCTCGAGCAGTGACAGGTAATGTGGAAAGAGATGCATTCATTTTGACATCAAGGTTTAAATCTCAACTAGTCTTGGCAGGCTCCTTCTGCAGGCCACTGAAAGAAACAGGCACTTCCAGAGGGTGATTGACACTGGAGTGTAAGTCACTTCTCTCCACTCTCCACAGACCACAGGAGACATTCTCTGAAAGCATCTATTAGTTTTCATTGACTTCAAGAGCAACTGGGCTGACAAGTACAGACTTAAACATAATCTTTCACATATTTAAGGCTGGCTGAGGTAGATCTCTTCACTACTGGCATTGAAGCCCTCTAAATATTATGGTTGGAATTGGATGGATTAATGGATATTTGAAGCTGTCTCAACACAAATACAGAAATCCAGATCAAGTCTAATTGAACAAAACCCTCAGACTGTACAGATTTAAAGTCTAAATATATTTTCAGCTTATGCCTTTTTCATTCCTTTATTTTTTATTTGATCTTGAACCTTATCAGCTCTTTTTTCCCATAAAGCCAAGTATAAGCATAGAAGACTACCACCTTTTAACATCTTACGCTCTTTGTAGTGGCACTCTGTTTTCAACTACATTTTAGTAGTATTGGTGCCTCCTAGAAAGTATTCATGAAAAATAATTAGTATTAGATATTAAAGGTTTATTTCTCCCATCCTGTACCCAGGAAAATATGTATAAGGCATGCACAATTATTTCATTTGGGTATGTTTTCTCATGCTGTAATGTAGCATCACTACAATACAGCAATTTCCTATAGGAGAAAAAATAAAACTATCCAGTCCTATTTTCGGTACATAGAGCTTTTAGAAAGATTCTTTTTTATTGACCAGGACTCAAATACTTAAAGAGTACTTCTGAAATAAAAAGGAAAAATAATTATTTGTTTATGTACTATATAGAGCATAAAGGGGAGGAAAAAGAAAGCATCCACTCCTTCCAAATCAAATACAGAGAAATGCTTGGACTACTTACCAGTGGCCTTGTTTTCGTCTTTGGGTTTATGCAGCACAATACTCTGTGCAGAATATATCACAGGCTGATGAAATTTACTGGCAGTGAGTAGTGTGGAAAATATCAAAACATTAAAGCCCTGCACTGACCTCTTGCTTCTGCATGAGTGAAACAATGGAGAGAGAGAACGTGATATGAGTTATTTCTGTACAATGAAGAACAACATCCTGTGCCCACACAAATTTTGATGAGAATTCAGACAATACAGTTTAGAAGGAGTCTCACAGTATTAGAAGGCTTGATGAGAGGTTCTCATCATAGTACAAACTGAAATGATAGATAGATAGATAGATAGATAGATAGATAGATAGATAGATAGATAGATGGATGATAGTGTTTTTATTAGAGAAGAAACAGCTAAACAGCTAATGGAATTTATCTAACAAATTGCAGTGCATCTTCACAGTGTTAAGCCACACTCTTTCTGAAATAGGAAATGTTCACAGAACTGCCACTTTTGCATTAAACTGCTTATTAATTAAATACCCCATTAACTCTCCATTATATGTTGGTACGCACTGTTTTTCATGAATTATCACAATTTTACTTCTGATGCTTTGCTCTTGGAAGGCAAAGGAGTCCCCATTGCTGCAGTGTTAAAAGCCAGGAAAAAATGATGCAATAAGCAGCTCTAAGTACATTTTCCCCTGCATTTTAGCTGTTCCCTCTGACTTGTTCCTTCTCTCTTGCTTTTGAAATGTAAAATAATGTAATTGCATTCATGTCACAAGAGTTATACCAGAATTGGTGATATATGATGTGTTTTTACCAGCTCTGCAATGCCAATTTATTAGCAGCCTTTAACTTTACAAATCACCCTGTATTTGAATAGATGATTTAAGAACACTTACTTAGGTTTATTTACCCAACAAATTGCTTGTGGACGTAATAAGGAACTCAAGCAGTTTCCCTGGGGCTTCATGTTGAGAACTTGCTTTCTGCTGCTGTCCCTGAAACAGAGGAAAATAAAACTCTCGTGAAGTTCAAAGGCACCAACATATACATATCTCAATTCCACCATGTAACTTACCTAATAAAAAATCATCAGGGAGTGATGCAGGGGCCCTGACTGTTCCACCACTGCACACAGAAGGAAGGATCAAGTACAGCCCTTGGGCCAGTGCTGGGCAGAATTTGGCTGCAGGGCAAACAGAGCCAGCTGGCTTTGACAGAGGAGCCTCTGGCAGCTCCTGCTTCATCCTGGCACTGCCACTCCCTGCCTGGCCTTGCTTCCATCCAACTGTGCAGCTGCAAGCCCCACACAAACATCTCTCCTGAGAGCAGAAATTAGGAATAGAGCTCCTTCCATGTAAGAAAACAGGGATCCAAAGGGGAGGGAGCATTCCATGGATGGGGTCTGCACGGTGTGCTGCACAGGGGCTGAAGAGCCATTCAGTGCTACACCACCTAAAGGGACACAGAGATTACCTACACTCTGCTCTTCTTGTAGTGATGACTCTGACAAATACATTTTTTATTGATACCTTACAGAGCATCAGTGGCTTTCTAACTGTGGTTATTATGGGCTGGCAAGCATCTCCAGTTACAAATAATTTATCTTGATTTGAGGATATACTTCCTCATCTCCATATGAGAAACTTACTTTGCTAATGCAAAGGTTAAAATTAATACAGATGCCTCATTTGCTAATTAAATGTCCATCATAAAATTTCACCTTGAAATAAATGAAAATTATATTAAATTGAGGAGATCAAGATCATAATTGGACAAAATTTTCTCTTGTCTGTATTCTAAGAATTAAATAAAGAAATGTGTAAGAGCGTGACCCAGAACCAAGGGAAATAAAGATGACATACCAAGTCCTCCTAGAACTCCAAGTTTAACTCCAAGTTTATTTAAATCAGTGGACTTAAATGCAAGTCTTCAAAGCTTATCTTTAGTTTGAATGAAAATAGCACAAAAAAAGCATTCCAGCAAAGGACAACACATAACCTTCCTGATTATATCACGTGCAATTCCTTGAGAAGGGACGGCCTCTAAACCCACATCCATAAATTTGAAAGCTACACCCATAAAATCAAAGAATTACATTTTTCATCTTCAAAGGACGTAATTAGTATAATTTGTCCTAATTACCATAATTAGTGAATGCAATAATTTATAGGTGGGAAAAACTCTCACAGTTTGACAAGGAGCAAGGGAGGAACAATAAGACTCCACAAAAAGTTTCCATTGGCAGTTTTATTTTGTAAGTGTTCAGTGCAATTTTGCTTGTTGAGATCTTTAAAGAACAATAGAATACCGTGAAAGTGGTCCACAGAAATGCTTCTAAATTTTTTTTTATAGAGGCAGTGTGTCCTTTCGGTAACCTGTGGTAGAGAAATGCACAATCTAGAGATCTGCTTTGGTTTTTTCTTTTGCCCGTTTGCATAGTGTGCAGAGTAACCCTTAGCAGAAGAAAGACTTGCCATTAATTTTACAGTTGAAGCAAGGGATATATTCCTGATGAAAGAAAACCATTACAAAGCAAAGATCACGAAGGGGAGGGTGGAACAAATGCAGTAAGCCTCCTGCTGTCTCCCTTTTCAAACTGGCTAAGGGACATTTCTAGCTGAGGCTGGATGTACTTTAAGCGCAAAGAACCATGCAGAGGAAAGACGAGGAAAGTTCATCTTTTCTGTTAAAAGGAGTAAAACAATTGTAACTAGCTGCTTATACTGGCTCAGTGCCCAGCATGATTAATGATGCTTTCAAAATGGTTTTAAAGAACCACTTAAACTTGCTCTTATGAATTTCAAGTGTGTCAGTTTTCCAGTGCTTGGACTGTTTATTTGACTGCCCTGTTGCGCTGAGCAAACCATCGGGCTAAGACAGAGGAATTTTCATTTTATTAGCTTATATGCTGTTAGACAGAAAAAAAATCTGCAAAGACTCATAGAGGAAGGGAAAATACAAACCTTGGACTGTGAAATTAGTGTCAATAGTGATAAAATAGGTTTTATTTGGTGTTTGAATATTAGCTATGTTAATCAACATGTTCCTGGAGTACACAAAGTCTGTGAGTGAAACTTCCTTCCCTGCTTTCCTCATGTACAGGAAGAACTGGAAATTGTGGAAAGGTGGGTCAACCGGGAATTAGGTCAGTGCATGTGCTTTTGCTTCAGTGTGAATTGATCCATGCTTTTAAAAAAACAGACAGTAGTACTTAGCCTAATTCAGACTCTTCTGTAACTTATGTAGTGCACAGCATTCACAGTGCTACAATAATTGCCATTTGAAAGAAGGCAAAATTGTTTGAAATTATTAATTCTGCACACGAAGAGGAGGCAGATAAAAGCATGCTATACATTTTAATGTACATCTTTCAAAAGACAATTTGCCCTGTGCCTAGGAGTACATTAGCATCAGAGGAACTTTCCACTTCTACATCTATCCAGCTTTGCCCAATATACAGAATACCTATTAGAACACTGCTAGAAGCCCCAGAGGGAAATCAGGGTTTTTTTGGTAAACTGTTTTAGTTTCAGTGTATTGAAAATGTTCCCAAATATATCTGACATGCACAAATTTTATTTTAAATTGAGAAGCAAGCTTGTTCTTGGTCTGTATTTCCACAATTCTTGATCATCACAATAGCAATTTTCCTACCAGTACTTTCAATTATATAGGAGAGAGACCTGATAAATTCTTAATTATTTCAGACTGGGATGCAGAAATAATGCCATGCAATAATTATATTTCAAAGAGAAAAAGAGAGGAAAAAAGAAAATAGTAAAATAAGTGCAATTATAGTTCCCCATAACATTTCCTGACTTTAATTTGGTAAAATAATTTTCCAGCAGGAAAATGAAAATATTTTATTACCAATATTTCATACTTATAAATCAAGAAATAAAATAATTTCAAATGAAAAACCAAAATATTATTGTGCCATAATGTCCTTAATGGACACCTCCACTTTTTTTTTCCTTAATATTTCAAAATTTTCATTTCTAACAAAAAATTCTAATCTTCGTAAGACCCAGGTACATTGTTACAGGAAGATAATTACCTGCAAGTATTCAACAAGCTTTGCTGCACTAGAAGTATTATTTAGCAGTGACATAGTTTATTTTGAACAACTCGTTCCATTGAGCTCCCTAAACTATCAAAACAGAGGATATACATGCTGGCAGAGAACATTTATCACTCATTAACAACTAATTAGCAAATTCCTTAATTTGCTCCAGTTCTACTGAGATTTATCTAGAGAATTCATATTGAAAGAAAATCTTTTTTGGCTGATTTGTGTTCTGAAGTTTTGGAAGCAATAACTTGTTTCTGGGGTAAAAAAGGAAAAGAAAAGGAAAAAAAAATAGATGAGAGATACTCTTCTTTAACTGACAGCGAAATATCCACTAATCTACTGATATATTTATGTCAAATATTCCAGCACTGGAGAGGGGAAAACATCAACTCTAACCTCTCCATACACCAAAGAAAGGATTAAAAATGGACAGTGTTAGGACCAGAATTTCATTAGCAAATTGGTATATAAAAATGAAGTCTTAAACCAGGAAAGCAAACAAAGTCTTGGCTTCATCACAGAAAAAAAATAAAAGCTAATTTTAAGGGAGAAAAATGCAGTACTAATAATAAACCCATTGGAAAAATAAGTCAGAGATCTTTCATATGTAAGGTCTTTCCTCAGACACAAGAATTGAGAGGAAAAGTGCAAAAACATAAAAAAGTAAAACAACATATCAAAGTATTGATCCCTTGTACTTTCACTGAGAGCACAAGATGAATTTCTCCCTGAAGAACTTGCTTTGGGAAGGAAGTGTTAACTTTTTCTTTTTGCAACATGAAGGAATTGGGAAAAAAGGGCACTATTTCTGAAAATGTGAACTTTGCAAGAGGAATCCAAGAATACATTGTCTAAAAGCAGTAATGACCATAAATTCACTACCAGCTGCACAGCTTATAAATCAAGTTGAAAATTAGATGTCTAGGTCTCCAAACTGGCAAAAGACAGATGCAATGGAAGAGCTGTGTGTTGCTTTTAGGCTTCCACTGGAGAATGTATATCCAAGGGAAGAGAACACACTCTGAAAGAAAAAACAAATAAGCAGTGACAAAAACATTTTATTAGATGTGTCACATAAGGATGAAGCAGGATTCCAATGTATAAAGCAAAAATATATAAGCTCCATTAAAAAACTAAAGAATATTCAGAAAATAAATCAGCTGCCAGTAATAGATGAAATTCATTAAAGGAAAAAAAGTGGGTTTCCCTTTCCACAGACAAACAGGACTGAAATAATAAGGGGGATTTCCTACCTTTACAGTAGTTGTTTTTTAAAGTTCAAACATGCAAGGAAGTTGTTAAAAATATTAACAGATCTTTTTTAAAAAAGGACAGGGACTTGCTAAACAAGTCTGTGTGGCAGACATTAATATGAGAGCTTTCATTTAAAAATAAAGAGAGCAAAAGATCGCAACAGCTGTGGGTTGGAGATTTTCCTGTGCAGCACAAGAGGCTGTGGCCATCACAGGGATTTTATGCATCACAGTAAGGCAGGTCTCCTCTATGAAATATCTCCTTATGATGTATTGACTGGGCAGTATCTTAGCAAAATATGTTATTGAAATACAGAAAAGTTTCTAAAGTTATTTGAACAGGGAGCATTGGGTCTGCAAGCACAGAATAGTTCCTCTGTTTGCCTGGATTGGAGTCCTAGTAAAAGAAGGTTCCAAAACATTCCTCATTTCAAGTGAAAACAGAACTTTTAAACAATTTTGGAAAAAAATTAAATAAATAAATAAATAAATAAATAAATAAATAAATAAATAAATAAATAAATATATGAGACAAGATATGAAAAAAAAAATTTAATGTGGGAGAGAAAGTGGTAAAATCAATTATTTTACGCTACACAAAAAATTGTTTTCACTATTTATGTGATGCATATGCTTCCTTCAGTGAAAACAGGCAATATTATCTTCATTAGAAAGAGTATTTCTGAGGATGAAATGCTAGCACCTTCTTAAAACAATACACATGGAAGAAGAATTATGACACGTCTCTGTATAAACATTTAGAAGGAATGTCAGTATTCCCCTTCCTTTAGAGATGCACTCGTTTACAGGAAGGTTTTGGTAGTGGGGGAACTGCAGGGGTGGTGTCTGTGAAGAGGCAGCAGAAGATGCCCAAATGTCAGACAGAGCCCATTCCAACATCATTCCAGTGACATTGGTGGCACCTCTGTGACATGTTTAAGAAAGGGTAAAAGCTGCTGAGCAGGAGCTGGGGTAACAGGAGTGAGAAACTGTGAGAGGAACACCCTGCAGACACCAAGGTCAGTGGAGGAGGAGAGGCAGGAGATGCTGGACCTGACATTCCCCTGCAGCCCGTGGTGCTGACCGTGGTGAGGCAGCTGTGGCCAGCAGCCCAAGGAGGTCCCCAATGGAGCAGAGATCCACCTACAGCCCCAGGAAAACCCCATGCCAGAGAACAGTGATGTACCTGAAGATAGTTGCAGCCTGTGGAGAGAAGCCCACAGAGGAGCAGCTTTTCTGGCAGGAGCTGTGGCTCGTGGTGGACCCAGACTGAAGCAGTCCACTCGTGAAGAACTTCAAGAAGAGAGAAGTTCTCAAAGAACTCCAGTCCATGTGAAGCAGCCAGGCTGAAGAAGCTTGTGAAGGACTGTACCCTATGGACCTGACTCAATGCAGCAGCAGAGGAAGATTGGGAGAAGGAATGAGCAGCAGCAATGAAGTTTTAGGAACTGGCCAAAACCCCATTTCCCACCCCCAATGCTGCTCAGAGAGGAGGAGGTAGAAAAATTGCTACTAGATTAAAATTGAAGCTTGGGAGAAGGGAAGGGTGAGGGAAAGGTGTTGTTAGCTTTGTCTTTTATTCCCACTATCCTACCTAAATTTTAACTGACAATAATTTAAATATGAACAAAAGATGTCCTGACAGCCACTGTAATATTACTGTAAATATCACAATATCAGATATTTTCTAAATCTCAGACATCAGGCCAAAAATTATATTCCTTATTCAAAATGGCTATGGGTTTTTGGGTTTTTTTCCTAATTAATGCTTACAAGACAACTGAATTCACTATCATCCTGTCAAAATGCCAGATATTACCTATCATAAGTTTACCAGTTCTTAACAAAAGTTTTCCAGGTCTTATTTTCTTATCAGAAGAAAAACAGTCATTATGAGGTATAGGGTAGACTGAGGGCTGGTATAAAAATAATAAAAGGATTAAAAATATACTGAAAATAACCTTAAGGCATTTTAAAACTGTTCCTGTCACATAAATTTGACACATGCTTTTGCATCTTTCTTCCCTGCAGGTTGTTCTGTTTCAGCTGTGGAGAGAGATTTAATTTTCCTCCTTGCTAGCTTTATAAAAATGATTATTTTTCTTTTATTTTTCTAACATGAAGTAGCATATTGTAACAAACAAGATAACAAATGGTATTGTGTAACATGGTACCAAACAACCGTATTTTTTAACACAGATTTCAAAATTTAGGAAAAGGCAAGGCAAGTACTTTGGACAGGAAAGTCCTGCTAGTTTCACAAAAGCCCTAGTACAGCAGTGGGTCTGGCACTTTTAATGAGTATAACTTGGACAGCACTCTTTGTTCAGTTGTGCTGTTATTTTTCAATTAAACTCTGGCACTTTATTGTGACTACTTTTACATGAAATAGATTGAAATTTTCAGATGGATTATCAACATATGTTGCACAATTGCAATTAAACTAACAAAGTGCAGTGCACTACAATTTTAAGTCCATTTAATTAAAATGCCTTTTTTACTAATCCATGTCCATCTGGAAAAAAAAAATTGTTTCTGACCCTATGAGACATAAGAGTCAAAGCCAAGATGTAAAACTCTGTGAGTCAGTTAATTTGCTGCACAGAGAAAACATACAGTTAATACATACAAAATTTTTAATATATTTCATTTTCATCATAAAGAATTAATACCTCCAAATTACGAACCTATTTTCATGTACCCACACGCTAAAGTCTTGGTTGCTTTTTTTCCCCATTAAAAAAACATACATTTATGTTCCAGAAAAAGGAAAAATCCCAAGTTCCAAGCAAGTACACAGTAGTCCAGGACTTGTATCTGAAGAGTGTGAGATAAGTTACTTGATCTTAAAGAAAGACAATACAAATAGTAACAATATTTCTGGCAGAATCTTGTTAGGAATCTTGTTCAATCAGATTTCACGCACCAACCTATACAAAACACAAAGAGTTCCAATCTGGATTAGTACATTGAGGTAATATAGAGCAGTAATGTGTGGAGGCTTGTGTCCTATACTGACAGCACTGGGCAAGGTTACCACAAAACATACTAGTGACAAGCTGACATTATTAGATCACCAGTTCAATAACATCATAAGGATTCACATTCAATCAAAATATTTTACAGCTGCCAATGCAAAGATAAACCCCAAGCAGGATAACTCCTTGTTTACCTTTTACTAAGCAGGATACCATCCCTATAGGTATATTCCAGAGCCACAATAAACTGACCTGATCACATTGCTATCCTTTATTCTCTGGGGCCATTTATCCATCAGATTATGTTTAACAACAGGAAGCAGTTGAGATGTCCCCTCCCTACGTATACATTACCATCACACTGGGTAGGGAAAAGAAGCTCTGACAGGTCAGAGAACACCAGTGATGAAACTCTCTACTCCCCCTTAGCTCTAATTTTATGTAACAAATGTGGCTTCTCCTGGCTCCACAATTTTAGAATATCAATATGTTAGATTTTATCTTTTTTTTTCCCCAAATACCTATTAGTTTCTGTAACATAATGCTGTTGTTATCCAGAAGTGGAGAAAAAAGAGATGATTACTACAAAAAGTGGTTTAATCCCAGTACAAGACTATTTTTCCTTGAGAAACATATCTAACTTGAAGTAGTTAATTTTTTCAATTTTAAATTGTTCCATATTACACACTCTTAAGCTTTAAATAACTTTAATAAGACATTCCTCCAAAATTTAGATGCTCTGCTGGATGATGTCATATGATATCAGTTTTGCCAACCTTACACTCTTGCTTCCCTGGCTGCTGCCAGAGCCCAGCAGAGGGCATTTTAGGACTGAGCTATGTGAATACAAAATGAAGAGACCGAAATTGCCATCCCACCAGTTTGCTCACGTTGCACAAGCACAGGTTTGAGAAGATTAATAAATATTTGAGTACAAACTGCAGCGTTTTCCACACAAATATCAGATGCCTAATATTTAAATAAACTGCCACACGTGACATTTATTTTATTAAGAGCTGTGCTTTCAAACTTGCACTTGTTCATACTGCATACACTGAAGTACTGTAAAACTGACATTTAGACAGTTAACTGCATGGGCACATCCAAACTTTAGGAATAATACACTTACAAAGCAGGGGGAACAACCTGCATAGAGGTCAATGGCTGAAAATTTTCCTTTTATAGAGCAAAATTCTTATTGCAGCAATACTATTTAACTACATGTTTAATTACATTATATAAATAAACTCATAATTTAAGTATCAATTTAAAACTAGCTTTATGTATTGGCTGATTAAAACCACATCATAAGTTTATAACATGGTTATTCAATAAAACTTTCACTTTCAGAGGTGGTTCTTTGAAATCACCTGAAAAATCTGAATTGAATATTAAAATGTACAATTGCCAAGTTCCTACAAGTCAGCACAAATTGGAACAAGTGCTAAAAGTGCAGCCTGACTGGATGGTTTCAAAAGATGCACACACAAATCTGCTTGCCTAAGTACATGCTCAGTTCCACCAGCTGGGCTTTTCAGACACAGATACTCAGTTACATGCCTTGATTTCGGGGGATAGTTCCACTTACAGTGCTTCATACAGCCTGGCTGGAGTCTCAGGCTACAGCCTCAGCAGAGTCAGCCACAACCATGCCCTAACTAACATTTTTCTAAGGTTACAGAGCTTCAGTTTGCAAGGCTGAACGACAGAGCTTCCACTGCAATTTCCACAAGCTCAGACTGATGACAAAGGAGGGACACAGTACTAATATGACACATGTTCTCTCAGTGTCCAAAAATGTTGTCTACTAGGCCATTGCACAAGGTTTGGGCATGGAAGAAGGGATCCATTCCATCTCTTCTTCAGCCTTCTCAAGATGTGGGAATTATAATGTGACCTACATCTCTGAAACTGCCACTGTTTCCTGCTTGACAAGCTTCCCTGTCAGAAGCACGTATTCAGGATCATTCACAGTCTAAGCACAGGTACTGAACACAAATTCCCACACACAAAGCATTCATTTGGGGAAGAACAGAATTCAGATTGCAGACCTTTGTGGTTTCAATAAAACTCCTGGGTTTTCCCCCCACTCCCCATCTACTTTTTGAAAACGACAAAGTGTTTCAAGTTTCAATCATAGCAGTAATTGAAACAATTATTTAATATCAGATATGCAGTGCTGATATTAAAAGGGTAAAAGGCTCTGGTACCATAAGGACTACGTGCTGGCTACAGTCCTTGGTTGCAGTGCTGACTGGCAATTATTTGGGGAGCTGAAAGAAGCTATACAAAACAAGAAAAGTTTGTGACCTTGATGAGGCTTTTTACAGAAAAGTGCAGTTTTCCAGTTTGCATATTTCCAAATGGTTTACCACCAGGAACCTGAAAAACCTGCTCTCATGTAAATCTGTCATAAAATAATACCGCTTTTGGCAAGGCACACTCCTGGGGGAAATTCCCAGTCAAATGAGCAGAGTGATAATGATCTAATGAAAAGAAAATTACAATAATGACAGAGAGAACAAAAAAAAAAAAAAAAAGAAAAACAAGCAACAAAAAAAGGATGGCTACTCAAAGGCATACATGCCTAACTTTTGGGGAGGGGTGAAAAAAAGGGGTGAACCCCCACAAATATAACAAAAATCTATCAGGCTTTTCTCCCAATGTGATCTGATTAAATGAGGAACCTGCTTAGGGTTACCTCCAAACTCCACCTAAATATTTGCCAACATTTTCAAAGCTATGCTTACACCATAACCTTAAATCACAAGCACAGGAGCTCTTAGTCACTTCAGGTGACAAAGCTCTGGATGGAATACCGGTTTTTAAAAAAAGTGAAACCCTAGAAAAGTCCTTATGGATAGTGAAAGTTCTCCCAGGTGTAAATGCACCTCACATCTGATGCAGCTCAATCCCTGGCTGCCAGTGAGAAGGACTGTCTCAATCTTCTGCCCACGCTTGGCCGTTCCCCCTTTAGATCTGCCTGGTGATTAAGCCAGGGGGTGATCCCCACTGTGGCCACCCCTCCCTAGCATGGAGCAGCAGGAAGACACTGTCCCACGAGGGAGGGTGAGCAAGAGCCAACCATGGCTGGAGTAGATACAGCATCCTCATCAAGCAGGGCATAGTCCTGCTGTGCCTGCATGGCAGCCCCACACCAGCATGACCCATCCAGAGAGCAGTAAGGTGGAGACGAGCCTAAAAGGTAGGACTGAAATCTATCCAGAAAGCAGCACCGATGACAATTGACATTAAACATAGGTTTGAATGCAGCCAGGAGACAAGACCACAACCTGCAATACATCTCACAGGAGAGCAGGTTTCACAGGCATGAGCTTAAGATGAGCCCTGACCCATGGGCTGTAGCTACAGGTAAAGGTCCCAGGTGGGCTGGTCAGGGCAGTTAAAGTATATTACTTCTCTCAAGGCACTGCCACTTGTATCATGGAAAAATAAAGTACTAAGGAAGCCTGCACTACCACCAGGAATATTTGAAGATATAATGACAGGTTACTTGAGTCTTGTCTATTCAGTGTAACTACCAAATACGCTTCTGATTTATAAATTAAAATATCATTAAAAGAACTAAATTGATGAGTTTGTCCAAGTCTTCCATTGTAGAAAACAGTAGCTAGTACTGGTACCTTAACTTCCTCCCACTCAGGCTTTAGGCAATGATGTCTTAGGGAAATAATGGCAATATGCACTGATTTATATCCTCTTATCTGCTGACAGATCTTGCCAACTGGAATTGTGCACCAGTGTCTCACGTCAGTAGTTAGAAAACATGATGAGGCATTTAGAGCTGACCTTTATCCCACGGTTAGTAAAAGAATAACAGATGACTGCTTTGTTAAACCTGGAGAATATGGGACTGTTTGAGAGGATCTGAGTAACTGCCATAAAGTCAGGAGGTCAAAACAATGCAGGCAGAGGGCTTCATGGCACAAAGCTCTTTTGGGAGAGGGAATGTGTGTGCCTGCCCATGTGTGTTGAGGGGATGAGAAGTTTCTCTAAAGTGAGAAGGGGACAGTAACATTTTCAAGGAAGACGGTAAAGGTAGAAGAATAGAGGGTTTGCAAAATCATAGCCAGGATAATGATCTGGAATTTCACTTCTTCCTAATTTTCAGCCAAACAGCTTCAGGAAGGAGACTGGGATCCATGAATCACCAAGAAAAAAAATGAGTCAAAACGATTTCCACAGGGATGAAAAAAGAGGTATAAAGAGTTCAGGGCCTGTCATGGGCACAACTTAAAGTGACTGCTTTGAATGGCAGCAGCTATTCCAAGTTGGATGTCTAATTCTCTCCAGGTAATGGATAGGACATGCTTTTGATGGGCATTCTGGCTATTGCAGGCCAAGCCAGGAATGAATACAAGAATTTAATCAAGATCTGTTTTCTTACTTCTTTTCCTCCAGCATTTTACCATAGAGAGGGAAAAGGACTGAAACTTGAGCATGAAGCAAGCAGGCCCTCTCTGTCCCTGCTGCACACTGGCACCTACCCAGCCCCTGAGTCTTTAACTACCACACAGGCATGCAAAGGGTTGCAATTCTTTTTTCAAGCTGTGGGGCCAGAAGGATGCTGACGTCCCCAAGTCCCACCAAACCCACCTGATGCATTTCAGGATAGATCTGTTACTATTGCTGTGTAAATGCTTTGTTACCAGGAGGTACCAGATCTGCCAGCAAGCATCTGCTTTCCTTGGAAATTTGGATCCAGGTATCTACCCACAGTGCATGTCCTCAGGGAAATCAGACCATCGTTTCCTGTGAAATATCCAGCACAGCTTCCAAATGATACCACTTTTTTTACCTACATCTGGATGGAAAAGATTGAGTTACTGCCCTTTAGATCAGATCTGCATTTTGTTCCAAAAGTCTCATAGCTCACAGCTCTAATAACATATCAGGTCTCTCTGCAGACTACCTACTGTTAGTCAGAGTCATCCTTCCTGGCTTTGTAATTACAGACTGTGGGAGGACTTGGACTTCACAGCAGCCTTCAGAGTGCCTTGGTGCGAGAGGAGAGGTATGCCTTCCCATCCTCTCAAAGGTCAGGAGATGTGAGGAAGTTGTACACCAAGCTCTTGCTTGGACTACATCGAAGAAAGAGGGAAAGCAGCCATTAGGGACATGTGGCAAAAATAATTGGAGATGGAGGTGTAAGATTCAGCGAGGAATGTGGCTGCCTGACACTGCAGGGAGTGTTGGGAGATGTGGGATGAACTCTGGACTTTGGAGGGCTGTCAGGACACTTCAGTACAGTTATGCATTGAAATCCTTTGGGAACTGAACTGCAGAAGATACTTAATTGTTGTGTAAAGAGTATCTAATAAAACAAAACACAATACAAGGGGAAAACTTAAAATCATCCAAGATACCAATAATAAGGTGTAAAGTTTGTGTACTCTAAGAGGGTTCATTCAGATAAATCAATGAGATCATATTTCTAAGGAATAAATGAAAAAGATTTCTTACCACAGGGTTCTAAATTCTAACACTTTCAGCAGAGAATGAATTCACCATCTATTTCATGAGGAAATTCAAACCATCTTATTTTGATCTACCAACATTTTGTCTACCAGACCACAGAGACAAATGAGCAAAGCAAAAGGGGAATATCCACTCCTTGTTTGTTGTGAGGAAATACATAAATTGAAAAATTAAAACTAGTAAGTCTGAAGATATTACAGTAATAGAGGTCATAAGTAAACAATCTAAAAAAAGTCTTGCATTTCTTAAATGAGCCAGACTTCTTGGCAGCCTCCCATGTGAGTGGTGAGGCCCAAGACTGTTTACCTCATAAGATAGCGAGCAGATAAGACTGTGTAAGTGATGATTAAAAATATAAAATGTCCAACATGAGGTGGGAACAAGGGAGGGTCAAAAGCAGCCTGTCTCAGTTTAAAGAAAATATAAAGCAAATAGCCTATGCAGACACTGAATACACAGAGGTTCAAGGACTGAGTGACACCAGACTGGCAGTGATATTTAGTTCTGCACAAATGTAGAGAAGTCTGCCTAGAATCTGTTTCTCTGCGTGTAGGAATACTTTATATTAAACATAGCACTGAGATACCAAAGAAAACAGAAAATGTTAAGCCTGTAAACCAACAGCAGCAAAATCATGCCAGCACAGCAGCAATTTCATATACAATTACTGTAGCATATTACAGGTTTGGTAGCTGAATCAGCAGAGCCTTCAGAATGGAAACCCATGAAATGTGAATCTGTGTAAGGCTTATTTGCTATCCCACATCCCTTATTTTCTAGAACTACAAAAATCTGTTAGTGAAGACATCTGAAAGAGATGTTGTTAGACACAGGATTTTGATTCACCATGTGCTTCAATTTTATGGTTCTCAGTTTTTGGTTTTCCATTGTAAATATCACAAGAGCCATACACTAAAAACTTTCTTTGTTGTAGTGGACTATTTTTCCTGAATCTTCTGATATTTTCCAGAAAATCAGAAAAACATGTATTTTTCTGACAGGTGTTATCAACTTCCATGGAAAAATCATGTTGTTCACACCCCAGGAGGTATGACATTCACTATACTAATTTAGCTTTTGTAATATTCCAAAACCATTTACAAATTTCCATTAAAAAATCTAACAAATACTCTAATTTCTCATTATAAAGACCAGAGAATGCTTACCAGCACACATAGAATTTTCTCCTCAATATAAACTATAATTTGTTCATGGACTTTCTTCGAACAAGCCAAAGAATACTTATTCAAACTAATTAATATGAAATTGCATGGACTATAATATAAAAAGAAATCAATCAGAATCCATCAAAAACAGAATCTGAAGATTTATTACTGAAATAAAGTATACAAAGCAAAAAAACCCTCTACAACAAAACACCAGAAATATAAAAACCAAATATGAATTTAACTTTAGCTAGGCAACTTCAGGTGTTATGGTTTTGTGTTCATTTCAACAGAAATAACATATTATTGCAGCTGCTACATGTTAGGCTCAAACAAACAAGGTTCCTTAAGGCAGCAGTGGCAGCAGTCGTGTTCCTCGTTTATCTTGGCCAAGGGTCATCTTTTATATTTCCTTGTGTCAAAAAATTCCTTCCGCGTAGTATGAACTGCTGTCTGTATTCACCTGCTACATTTTTCTGCTGGTGATTACTGTTGGATACCTGCTGGTTCACTTTTAGGACTATCTCATTTGATTTAAGGAAATTGAGAAAATGAAGATTCAAGAAGAAAGGGATTACCTGAAACACTGAATCTAATTTAACAGAATTGTTTGCACCCTGAATTTCATAGATAACTGTTAAAATAGCAATGGCACTAAAACTAGTTTCAGACATGAAAGTTCTTTATAGTTATGCTTGATTTTTATGGCAAAAGAAGAAGTAAACTTCCCAGAGTTTTAAAAGCACATGATTCTTCAAATGCAGCCTCCAGTTTTTACTAAAGTAACATTTTTCAATTAATATGAGCCCAAACCAACTTTATCCTTCCATGTAATCTATCCATGCTTATATTAATAACATTTTCCATTTTGGTTTTTTGTTCATTTGTTTGTGGTTTTGTTCATTATTTTGCTGGGTTTTTTTCTAGAGCAAAAAAGCAATATAGAATCTGACATTAATCTCATGGGTTTAGGATACATTATATGAATTACAAACAGTAAAACCATAAATATATTTTAAGTAAGCTTTCTTAAAACTGCCTAAAAATGAGAGCAAATGATTGCAGTCACTGCAAAGACAACATTTCCCCAGCAAAGTGGTGGAATCACCATCCCTACAAGTGTTCACAAGGCACATGGATTTGGCATTTGGGGTGAACACTGTGGTGTCAGGTAAATGATTGGACTTGATGATCTTACAGGTTTTTTTCAACCTTAGTAAGTCTATGATTTGACCATGAAAGGAGAGCTCACTATCATACCCCACTTTCCAGAAATTGCAATTAGCAGGATAAAAATTCAGATACATATAGAAGACAGTTTAGGAAACCTGAATCAAAAGCTTTAATGATTCCTAATGCAAGAAGCACACGCATTTTACCAGTGAAGTTCCCTATGGTCCTAAACTACAAGACACCAAACCCAGTATTCTGATGTACAAATCCAGTAACAACAGTCCTCAAGTCTTTTGCCTTAATTACCAGTAAATTTTCCTTCAATAAAATTCCCCATATCTCTCTGGATTGGTTTCTGCACAGATCCAGACTATTGATTGGCACGGTGTCGCAGTTTAACCCCGGTCAACTGCGGCTCCTCACTGGCCACTGTGAAGAAAAATAATTCTACCCCATCCAAAACAAGCACACATGGCAGTGCAGACCTGTAGCTGCTTTTGAGCTAACCCTGTGGAAATAACCAGTGCTTTTCAGCAACACAGCTCCATGGCTCCACTAAGCCAGTGCAACAGCGTAGCAGGGTTACTTCTGCACTGGTGTGTCTGATGCCCTGGGGTCAGACAAAGGTAAGGGCCAAGGAAAGGGCAGAATCATGCAGCTGTGAGCAGGGAAGAGCAATGAACCACTCACTGAACTGCATTTCAGCTTAGAAAATACATACTTGTGTATTGCACTCTGGAGTTGTGTAACAGTTACAGACCAAAACAAGTGCTGTACCGACACACTAAAACAAATACTTTCATAAATGACTATAGTTTGGGTTTGGGGTTTTTTTGCCTTTCTAAGGCAATGTCAATCTAGACTGACAGAGTATTTTCTGAAAAATAAAGGTATCCAGACTTTTAAGCCGTTCTGAGCTCAAAAGAGCTTTAAACTTTTAACCTCCTCTCTTCCTAATGCAATTCTCTCACCTTCCTGAATCTGTATTACCACCCCACAGCACACACACACAGCTTCAGACATCCCGCACAAGGAGATCTGAGTTTGACTTACACTTCATTGTGTTCTCTGTGTTGCCTTCAGGGCCACTGCAGCTTTTCTTTTTTTTTTTTTTTTCTTTTGTTTTCTTTTAATATGTGATGCATGAACCAATCTGAAGAACAGCCTGTAAACTTCATATAGGAAAAATACTTAAATTGCTCAGTTGTTCACTTTAACCTAAGGATGTCTGAGAGTTTTTTTCAGTATGAGGACTTTAGAAAAATGATTGAGGGACATTTTTGTCCATTTACTCTTCGTAATTTTTATATAGAATGCTACACAAGTAGGCATTTTTAAATTTTCAATTTTAAATGCTAATTGCAGTTCAAATCTGAATAAAATTTATCCTTCATGGGATGAACACTAGCATGATCAAAGCAGCTCCAGGAGTTGTTTTGTAAATATATGAAAAAGGAGATGAGTTAGATCCAGGATTGTTGCTTGTATTGTTGTAGTTTTTACAACCAGTCCCTTGTAACAGACATCCCACGCATATTTTGCAACAAGGAGACAACCCTTGACTGAAACAGTTTACAGCAATTGTTAAATTGGAGACATGAGAATAAAAAGATTACAGGCAAGTGATATAAAGACTTCGGAAACAGAAGTCTATGTTGTTTACTCCAAAGTAAAAGTAGATACCATTATTCCAAATGTTCTAGATGTAAATGAAACCTCTCTTAAAGCACAAATCCACCTGGTATAAGAATATCCACCAAAGTTAAAGACCCTGTCGTGAAATTAAGTTATAGTAGAGAAGAAATGGGATGAGAAAGGCAATAGCTTGAAAGCAAGAGATCTGCAGGTGTAAAAAGATGCTGCTGACTCAGCATCCTGCTCCTATCACACTTAAGGCCTCCTATCCAGAGTGAATCCTAACAAAATCTATGACATGATAGAGATCACCTCAGGCAAGGATGTATACGTATAATAAAAACAGCTGTTTGTGGGAGGGGAGGAAAATTTTCCATTGGGAAGTAACTTACCTTTTTTTTCCTAGTGACTTCCTTGTATAATAAGTAGGCTATGTGACCTATGCCTGCTTACAAAGTTCCCAATCAACATTTTCTGTTCCCCATCAAATAGCACCAGAGACCAAATTCAGCGCATCTCAACACTGTAAGAGCCCCATTTAGGCCTTCTCTCTAGATTGAGTGAGGAAGAGAGCCTGTTGCCAAAAGCACTGCAGATTGCACGTTTCCTCTTGATCTTTGGATGAGAAATGCTGGTCCTTTGGCATATGTCCATCTCTGGTTCTGCTTAGACTCTGTTTTGTCCCTCTGCCTCAGCCATCTGAAGCCATAAGGCTAGCCTTGTCTTTGAAAAGACCTAAATTATATGGTTGGAAGGTTCTGCTATTGCCTGGAGGATGTTGTTTCATTATGGGCACTACTATTTCACTTAGTCCACTAACTGGTTTTCCATGTTTCTGTTATCACAGTTCTGTATTATTGTTCTTTTAATTGGCTTCAAGCAATCATATTTTTTTAATAAAATAGAATATCTTCTCCATTAAAAGGGGATTACATAAGTTTATTTAAGCAGAAGAGTGAGAATTGTACAATTTATCCCTAATACTAATCTCTTGACACAGAATTCATGTTCACACAATCACTGTCTTTACTGAAATGGCCACCAGAGCAAGAGAAAATCAGGATTGTAAAGCTGTGACTCCAATTCTGAGCTCAAAAGACATGAATTAGTTTCATGATCTGTCACAGGCTTCCAGTGAGACCATGAACAAGTCATTTAAGTCACCTGCCTTAGGTTTCTCCCAGAATGGTACCCTACTTCCTCATAGCATTGATAAGGCAAAGTGGTGTCTGTGTAGCCTGTCTATGGCAGTAACTCTGCTTTTTTTCTAATATCCTGCATGATAGATATTATAAAGGCACAGCCATCCAAAATAGTCTTTCAAAATAGCATGTCTAAAATTATGCAATCTTCATAAAAGACATCTGAACTTATTACACAGTAACTGCCATGAAATTTCCAGACATAAGTCTAGGATAAAAGAACCATTAAAATATTTGTGTTGTGAAAGTTAAAGACACAGTGCTAATTACACTACAAGTTTGTGAGTGCTCAGGGTAAAAAATTAAATTATTGAATTAATTTAAAATCTCTACTGTTAGATAGATGCACAAAAGAGTACACTTACATATGTGATTATAGCTTTAAAATTTCCCAACCTTTCAAATATGTAGATATTGTTATTGCTTCAAAATGTTTTTTTGAAAAGACAGACTAATTCTCCATTGTGAAATTCCCTGGCTGCATGAAATCCTACCACTCTTCTCATGAACTGTGAACACAACTCTAAACTCAGCAGGATTTCTTCTAAATCTGGGATCCCTCTCCTTTGCATCAGATTGAGATGTAGAAATCGAGAAAAACTCAACAGCATTTTTTTCCAAGCACAAAGTGAGACCTCACTTTGAAGTGGCAAGGGTGTAGGAAGTGGAAACATACTTGTTTGTTCTAAAGACAGATGGGTGAATGCTCATTTTGAGAAGTCAGTGAAAAGCTCCCTTCTGCCACAGCAAGGAGCTGTGCAAAGTTGCAAGAAAATTCTTTATCTTAAATACAGCAACTTAAATACTGGGATGAAAGTGTTTGAGGTATTGGCTCAACAGAAACTTAACTGCTTGAAGGAAATGCTGGAACAATCTTAATATGCGGGGGGAAAAATGCACCTTTTATTCCAGTAAACCAGTAACTTCAGAAAAAAAGGACAAACTAATGCAAACTAAGTCTTTGGACAAGGACAGGTTACTCAATAAGTATGTGGGGTTAGAATGACAAAACCAAAGTAAGACATTTTTAATTAAGCTAAATTTTTTAGACTAAAAGCCCATGAAAACAGTCAGAACTTCTCTTGATTTCAATAAGCTTTCAGTAAGGCCTAATTAAGCTTAGTCTTTAAAAAGATAGATTAAAATGTGAATGGCCAACACAAATGCTGGGATTTCAATAATGTTTTCAGTGAATCTGATTAATTCCTCATGGGTGGGAGCTATCAGTAGCAGACAAAATTCAGGGTAATTCAGAGAGATAATACAATCTAGAGATGTCATAACCTGAAAATCAGGAGATAAGCAGAACCTCGAGAGATTTTTTATTTAATGGGAAACTAGTATTACTTAGGGACAAGGATGAACTAGATAATTTTCAATGAAAAAACGCATTTCCATTATGATTTATAGCTTTTATGAATAAATGGGACTATTCCAAAATTTCAGTATCCTTATCACCAGCCATTTTTCCTTGTATAACCCAAATCTCTCATGTTGCAATTTGAACCAAATACCTTTTTTCTGAGCATGTAAACCAAATACCCCCTTCTCTCTGAAGCAGTCTTGTATCACTTAGTATACTCTGACTATTCTGTCTGCATAAAACACACATTACATTCTTTCAGCCTTTTCTCTTTTTTCCTGGCCCTCTGATCACTATCACTGCTCCCTGCTTGTCCCTCTCCACCTAGTCCACATCCTTAAAATACCATATCCAAGAAGAGGACAAAGTTGTCCATCTGAGAGCTTATTTCCTAAGGAAGTTGATAGAAAATATGCCTTCTTGCAATAATATAACACTGTTAATTTAATTTCAGCTTGTTCATCTGCTATAACCTCAACGTATAAAACATCTAAAACTTCTATTGAAACAGTTGCTCAAGGCATCAAAAGGAACAACTGTTATTTAAACTGTTTATTTAGAGAGCAGTTTCTTCTTTCATAGCAGTATTTCTTTTAGATATGATTCTGACTCCTGGGAAAGCATAAAGAATTATTTCTAGGGAACATTTTTCCTTTTAGGAAAAATGTTATTGCTCTACTGATATAAAGATTGCAAAAGTAGTTGAATAGGGCAAGAGTTTGTAGAAAAGAAGATTTCAGAAACGAGGGAGATGGTAGACAGAGACATTTTCTGAAAGAATTTGAAGTACAGGTAGGACTACGGAAAGGTTATTTTGTAAGCCAAACTATTAAAGAGGAAAGGCTGAACAGTAGAAGTAGCAGAGACAATTATGTCTGTACTGAGAGCTCTTCAGTAACTTGGACCAGTGAAGAATGAATCATACAAAAACCAAAAGTGAGGATGAACATAAACCAAGGATACGTCAATGAAGGCAAAGATGTGAGTGGATGCAATGTGACACAAAGAGTTAGGCAAAAAAGTTCTGGCAGTAAGAAGTAACTGGAAGACAAAGGGAATAGTGAGCATATTTTTGAGAAACAAAAGATGTTGAGGAAGTGAAAACACCTAGTAGTGCCCTGTCCTGCTGAGAGCTCCCAAAGAGATCTAAGTTCAAATTTTCATTTATTAAAATTAGTCATGATGAAATAGAAAATACTGTTGGTGAAAGGATCAGGATTAAAAATAATTTTGACAAATCAGCAAGACAACTAGCTTTATCTTACTGGGTTTGGAACAAATAACAAAAAAAAAAATGCAATGGTGAAAAGAGAAAATAAAATTCAGAACACAAAATATGGAATAAGAAATGTTTATTTAGATGGTGGGGACAGAACTGTCCAAAGGTTACAATGATTTATAGAGTGATGTCCTTCCAAAGAGCCATTTTCTTATAGAATGCAATAACGAGAATGGTAACCAATCCTACAAATTCAGCTTTTGTGAGTTCTCACAGGTAATTCTGTGTCTGGTTTAGGAACTTCATGTCTAGCAAGAAGCTGGACAGAATTCTGATTTCTTCTTTTTTCTTTTATATTTTTTTAAATGCAAGAGTTTTTAAGAAGAGGATGAGTTTTTTTCAGGAAAAAAAAAGAACAAAATGCAGTGAGTTTGTTTGGTCTAGAAAGCAAGATGAAGGAAACAGTAAAAGTGTTAGAAGACGACAATCATTGTTCTTCCATGTACAAGGGAGAAGAAAAAGAAAAAAATACTATTGATAGCAAAGGTTAGAGCTGGAGAAACTTTTCAGCAGGGTGGTGAAACAACAGAGGATACTATTTGAACAAACGAAAAAAATATCATATTGAGAACAAGAGGCAATCAAGTTCCTTCTCAGGGATGATTCAGGAGAGGAAATTCATACTGTCTGTCTCCTTTGATCCTCTCTTAAATTTCTATATTTTCAGAAACAGAGAGAGGAGGGGGTAGAGCCATTACAATAAACATATTACAAAATATTGTTTTTCCAGTGCAAGGAGGAGAGAGATAGAAAAGATATATTTTTTGAATTCCAGATTAGGAGCATCTGCTTTCTAAGGTAACTGTCCTCAGCCAGTATCATTTGCATAATTATAGTGCTAGACAAGGACCACACAGATGCAACTCTATATTGAATAGCAAAGCAGACTAACAGCAATTTGAATCACAGCTTGATTTCCCATAGCTCTGAGAAACATCAGATAGTTTTGTTGGCCACGTGTAAAATAGACTGAGGACAATGTCTTCCTCTTCTCCCAAATATGGGCTTATCATTAGGTAATATTCAATTTTTTAAGTTACTGATACGAAAAATGAAATCTGAATTGGTTTACATCATAGGAAACATAATTTCAACACTTGTGGACCATCTTCTATTTGAGTCTTTGCAATTACATGAAAACTTACCCAGCCTAATGTAATAGCTTTTTAGATTTGTGATTTGTTTATTTTTCAACACATTTGTAATATATCTGACATGGCTATCAGTACGTTTCTGGTTATACACTCTATGAAACTCAAAACCAAGAGCGCTTTAACTCAAACAAAAGAAGTTACCCTGAGGACTAAAGTATAAGGACAGATAGCTATTCCACTATCTACAGGAGGGATACCCTGTTGTTCCCTTAATGTAATGAAAACATTATGAATTAAACAAAAAATGAAACACTGATGAGAAGAGGACAGAGTTCAAAGAAAGAGCATACTTCCCTTGTTCACATGAAGACCTGTTGAGCATTCATAGATGAAGCCATGAAAAACAGACTTCGCTTTCTACTTGATTTGGTTTCTTACTAAAACAAGAAACACTTTTTTACTTTTGGCAGTAAACACTTCAATGTCTTGGAAATTACAATGTAAGTCACATATTTTAGAGGATGAAGAGAAAAATCTACATCATAGCAGTTATCAATTACAGAGTAAATGGGAAAAAAACCCCTCAAACAGAGTTCTCATATAAAGAAAGAATAAGAACATGCTTAGCTAAAATATTCTTGAGGAGTTTAATGTTGCACTATATTTCTTTTATGCATTTTGAGATTTACTGAGATAGTTATCCCTAATTTATTCTAGGATGATCATTTTGCTGTAAGTCCTCAAGGGGACACTGCTTTTCTACAATAGGTACTTTAGCAAACTTCCAAGTGTAGACAAGTTTATGGAAGTAACTTGCTCTTGCATTATTAATGTCTCCATTTCCCTACCTGTAAAAAGGAAAATATATTTCACTGCATGTATTCTGTTCTAAATCTGATCCAAACACCCAAAATCATAGCCTGTGTCTTTCACCCTAGGACTGCTACTCAGTGATTCTCACATAAATTACTTGACTAGTTTTCAGAGAAGGACAGTATTAGAAAATATCCTTGTAGGCTTTAATGAGGAGGCACATAAATTATTCTTTCCATATATGCCATAAAAAAGAATAAAGAATAGTTTTTTTCTGGATTCAGGCAGAACTCATAAGCTCAGAACTACTTATTCCTAGGCACTTCTGACCATGCACAAAATTGAGCATGGTCAGAGCTTTAGGTTACATAGGGAATTAGAGAAATGTTCAGGTAAAACAAATTATTGATTTAGTTTTTGGCTTATGGACCTCTGTAAACACATTTTTCACTAATCTAATTAGATTAGTGAAAAAAAATACTTCAAGATTAACTTCAAAATGGCATTTCCTCAGTATTTTCTCTGGAATTGCATTACTTTCTGAGTAAAATTTTCTGCAATTAAATTTAGTTTTCAGGGTAGGGCTTACTTTTGAGAAACCAGTAATTCATGTGTCATCCAACATTTCTATCGCCGTGTTTAAACTGGCCTAGTCCAGATTTATCTTTCCAAACTGAATCCAGCCTTTTACTCGGCAAAATGCTTTCGCTGCTTTATGGCTGCCAAGAGGTTTGCAAGATTTGCCCTTTGGATGGGCATTTCAACTCTGTTCTTTCTGCACGGGGAAATACTAGCAATAGGCTGACACTGCCCGTTACCAGTGCCCGTTGTCCAGAGTTGCTGATGAAAGCCCTTCAATTCCCACAGGTGCTCTGCTGGGACAGACCTAGCAGATATCAACACACCCAAAAAAGATGACATTGTATCATAAAAAGCTTTCCCAGTTATCTGCTGAGTCAACCTAAATGCGAATTATGTGCTAAAGAGTACTGATTGCTAAGGTCTTCAGCCTTCTGGTGAATGGTAGCTAATGTGAGCATGCAAGAGCTCTTGGCCCTACTGACATTTGTGTCATAACTTACAGACAGACAGCAGACATAAAACAGTATCTTCTTCCACTGCGTGCACAGGATGCAGGTTACAATTACTACTTCAAATTTTCAGAGTGATGTATGAAGGTAAGTCAGAAATTAATAATGACCTTTACTTTAAAGACCTTACATACTTGCAAATAAAACTATTAAACTACTAGCTGGTGAAAATGATGCCATCTCACTGCCCTGTACTCATAGATCTGATTTGGCTCCTGAAAACCCAAGTAGCATAGCAAAGACTTCATGAGTGACACCAATTGCTGTCTCCTGAGGTCTGCTTCCCCTACACAGCATGGCTGCAATTGGCATCCATCTAGGTTCCAGGCAGTAGAGGTACACATGATAAAGCAGATAGCAGAGCTGTCTGTCCACTTTCCTTCTCCTGCTAAGCTTTCTGTGGCATCCTTTTTACCACAATCTTTCAAAGTGACTGAACTTCCTTCAGGTACCTTCTGTAATTTCTGTTTCCTGATATCTATACAGGCTGCAGTCACCACAGACATCCACTTTGACCCAAACACTGTGCAAAGGTGTAGCACAGGGCTGAGCTGAATATACCCTGCCTTTTAGCTGCTCATCAAGATCATGTAATCACCCAGTTCTTATCTGGCACTAACTTGCAGTCTCCTCACTAAGGGCAGGACCAGAATTTGTTTACATCTGCTATAGCCCGTTTCTTCTTTCATGTTCAAAGTGATACAAGTGACAAAGCTAGTAAGGAAGGCATCCACTTAGGGAACTGGATCGTGGATATGAAAGAATAATTGTGGATAATGATGTGAAAATTTAATTTCTTGGTGTTCACCTTGATGATGAGCATTGTTTACTTGCTTAAATACACTACAATCAATAATGTAAAACAGTTACTTTCAGAAAAATACAGGCACCAAAGAGTGCATGAATCAAATTTCAATTAAGATGATACATCTACTACCTCTCAGATGCTTTGCTTCCAAAGTGAAAACTAAAGAATGGAGGTACTTCTCTACTGTATATAGACATGGAAAGTGATCCAAAGATTTTTCATGCTGAGTGGAACTCCCGAAAGCTTCAAGAAGAAATGCAAGGCAAAGTGCAATCTGAAGTTTCCCCCTTCCAGAGATAGTTATGTGAACCAAGACTGCAGGTACCTAACATTCAGCTTTCCTACTCTATAGGCTAATACCTTAAGTACTAGGATACATAAAGCAGTCCTCATTACCTTGCTGTGATATTTAAGCTGCCACACCCTACTACTTCCCGTAGAACGCTGACTAGCCTCCATGTGCTCAGTCACGGGTACTGTATCCATCCCATCTGGAAGCTGGGAGCTGCTTGTTTCAAGTGCTTGTAACTCACGTGGTGTCAGGCACCTACTTCTTGAAGTAAATGCTATTTTGAGCATACAAGAAGGCAGAACCACAGCCAGTTAGGGAATATTCAGATTCAACCCAGAAGTACCCAGGAGGCTTAAGCAAACACAGCATAACAGTTACTAAACATGATTTTTAATTCCAGCTTTGAACTTCACTGTTTGAAGTTTCTCCAAACCACTTTGAGCTAGCTCAAGTATTAAAAACACTACATTTTTTTTTGAGAAAGTTAACCAATCTGTAATTATTAATGACAATCAGAAACACTGATAGGAATGTGCATGTGAGCTGACCTTTGTGCACAGAGACCATTATTTCAGGATAATATGGTCTGTACATACTAAATTACAAGGCGTGGTTTCCAAACTATGATTTCGTCTAGCTACTCTCCTCCTCTGACAATGTTAACTTGCAGTGAAAATACCCAAGCCAACAAAACAAACAGAACACATTGGCAGCTATGTCATTTAGCAGTCAGTTAACATGAGACTCTATTCCAAACAGAGTGGTATTACTTTAAGTTTATATATGAAAGGAAAGAAAAAACTTAGACCTACTTTCCTCATGAATTTTCTTTTTTTTTTTTTTTTAATTTAACACTGTTCACCAATATAAGCTTAGCATGTAGTATCTTAAATTAATAAGGAGAAACTGAAAACTTTTAATAGAATTTATCCTAGCAAGTTCCTGGGAACCTTGGCAATTCCCAAGAAGTAACCTATGGGAAACTTAAGTAAAACAAGCTCTTTAGAGAGCTAAAACAAATTCAAATACTCTGTAAAAAACTGCTTGAGCAGGGTTTTCTATTCTATTAATATTTTCTATGCTAGATATGTACAGAGTTAATCTTGTACACTTGAGCAGTTCAAGAGGACTTACAAGCATCAGTGTCCTTGTATTTTTCTGCCTATAATCCCACAGTTTCTCAGGGGAAAACAGCAATTTTCAGAAGACAGAGCAATGCCACACAGCTCTATAAGTAATTTTCCCATAATTGTGTACATTGAGCCAGACGAAATAACAAGGAACTTGGCAGAGTCTCTATCCTAAAATGTTCCCCAGTCGATAAAAGACACTCACAGTCCTTCTCTGAATTAACTGCCTAGATTATCAGCCTCTAACAGAGGAGGATAGAGCCACAAATGCTGGGGACTGCATGTGCAGCCCTCTCCTCACACTACAAGTAGGGAATACGTGCTGCTGCAGACAATACTGAGACACTCCTCTCCCTTCCTGTTCCCAGGCTGCCTAGAAATAGGATTGAGGTATCCTCCCAAGTCAGACTAGGGCCACTGTCTGGAAATTACAGTTCAATGTTTACATTTAAGATGAAGGAGAAATCCACAGTAATTGATCTTACCTCATAATCATGCAAGATATCAGAATAAACTTAGAATAACAAACATAGAAGTTGATCAAACAGGACAAAGCTCCCTGGGGCTCAGAAAAGAAAGGTGTCCCATTTTCAATTAGTCTCTTCACAGCTAGCAATAACACCAGGCTAACTCATTTACTAGAGCCTTCTATTTGAAGGACTGGTGCTTCTACCTACTTGGGTGTCTAAATTGTATTTCAATATGGTTCACTCTCTTCTAGCATAGTATTAGTTTACAAGAAAGGTGCTGTTTTGGAAAGTTTAGGATTCTCCCCAGTTTCTCCCATCTTTTCAAGTTATGAAACCTACCAGGGCACTGTGCAAGAATCTTCTAAGGGAAAGAAAAGAAAAAAGAAACCAAACCAAATACAGTTCTACCCTGCTTAATATAAAGTTTGGGCCTCTAAACTTCCCAAGTACATCTTAAAATACGTTGTTTTCTTTAGAAAGCAGCAAACTACAAGGTCCCACCTAACTCCAACACAAAACACACCCTAGAACTTATCTTTCCATCAAGACTTTTTTTGTTAGTTGAACTCTGCAAGTGTGCCAGATCCTTCATTTACCAGATCCTCCTCCAGATGCAGACATAAATGCTCATTAAGCTCACAGGTTAACTATAAGACTTTTCTGTGCCAATGGAAGATAATGCAGGATTGGGTGTTCATTTGGCCACATATTGCCTTATGAAGAAAAGACAATTCTTAACAAATCTATTTTCTTAAAAAGAAAGGTTTTTGCTGAGAAAAGGGAACAGTACTACATGTGAATTAGTAGAATTTTTACATGAACTTTGATACACTGTATGCTGAGAAATTCTCAGTTTGGCTGAGAAAGATATGCACTACTCTGAGAAACATGGAACTAGTTAAATGGATGGTGGCAAGTTACTTGGAGGTACTATGCTATTAATATTTCTACTCATGATCTTGATACCAAAAGCAACAATGTGCTTATGGAACTTTTTAAGATGAAAACATTATGTAGTAAAGAACCAGTCACCCTGATTACTAGTATAACTACTTTGAACTAAAATGCTTAGTACATGGTTTTGGGACTAACAAATGTCTCTGTTTTCACTTTGGAATCGGCTAGTTGAAGAGAGGAAAAGAAAGATCTAAGAGACTTAGTGAAGCACAGTAGTAATTTTGCTGTGAAATAGGCAAACACAGTCTTCATCAAAGGTGTTTAGTTCAGTAACATAGTCATTAATGTGACTGAACAAGGTCTTGCATATAATTTCAGTAAAATATGATGAAGTAAGATCAAATCAAACTTAGAGACCTAGACAAGAACAACAAGAATAAAGAAGGAAATTAATATTTTATTATATGACAGAAAACTTTATTTCAGGCATTGTATGGAAGAGTTAAGAGATGACATTATTGTATTCTAAAACTACATCAAAGAATAAACATGATAGAAGACAAAGAATATTTTCAGTTCCAGACATTGTTGAAGAGACAACTGTGCCCAAAATGACCCTGTAGACCATATGTAGACTGAAAATTTGGTTTTTAGTAGTCAGAAAAAAGATCCACTTGGAACATCCTTCCAGTAGTTAAACTGGATTCTAAATAAAGTTTATTAGTTTTCAACTGAAATTACATGCTATTGCCTGCAAAAGCATGGAAATAAGCAGCCCTTTTCAGTCTAATTCCTTCTATTTTTAGAAAAATAGGAATCATGTTAATGAGCAGAGTTCTGTGATCACTACGAATTAAGAGACTTCAATGGGTCTATTAGTATCAACACTGACATCTAACTCTCATACTGTCCTGAGGAAGTCTCAGCCTAGTGAAAACTGTGAATTATTATTTATTCATTTGAAGAAATATGGCAGGCTGTATTAGCAGAAATGGTAGCATCTCTTCTGCATTTTTGACACTCACAAAAATCTACTGTGAATACAAAGAGGTAAGTTTTGATGAACACTTAAGTGTGAAAAACACAAATTACATCAAGGAATTACAGCATGTAGGAGCATTGAACCTTCCCACGCTTCCATATTCAACTGTGTAGAAATGATGACAATGATTTGGTAGGAGTGTGTACACAGCTGTCTTCTAGAAAGCCATTTTTGGCAAGTGGTGGGCTGTCTTGAAATACAATTACTTTCATGGCGATGCCTCTTGATGGTTGTTTCCAACTGAGTTGTTGCCGTCTTGAAGGTGTGTTTACCGAGAGCTCTCCTTAAATCCAGTATGTACATTTGTATACATACTTACATACTGACACGGTATGTCTGGATAAACCACTCCAGATAAACAAACATACAAGACTCAATCAAAGTGTTTCTGTTTACTGTGAAAAGCCCACTCACATACTTGTAAAAACCAACTTTGCCACAGAAACCAGGCTTGATGCTCATCTTTAGGATGGATTTGGCTCAGCTGTATCCCCTTCCTAGCCACCATACTGCCGTGGCAGAACACGGATGTTCCCATCTTTGTGCCTGCCCGTCCCTGGGGCGTGCCCCGCTGCAGGCCGGACGCGCACACGGGGCAGGCTGGCCAGGGTGCCAGCGGGATCCCCTGCCAGAGCAGGCCGGCTGGGGCTGGCTGCCTCCGGCCCCGCTCCCGCGGCTCCTCCAGCGGAGGCAGGAGCCCCTGGCTGGCACTGCTCCTGCCCCAGCAGCGCGGCTGCTCCTCGCTTCGCCCCGCACAAACCGGCCTCCTCCGTGCGCACCCTTTGCACTGCCCCAGCGCCTCCGTGCCCCGCTGGCGGAACCTCCCTCCCGGCTCTGCTCTGGCCGTCCCAAAGCCCCTGGTAAAGGAGGCGGCGAGGGCCGGAGCTCGCCGAGCCGCGCAGACCCTCCGCCTCGCCCCGGGCCGGAGCGGCCCGAGGAGGCGCCGCCGCTGGAGGGCAGAGCGCGGAGGGGCGGCGAGCGAGGGGCGGGCACTGCCGGGCCGCGTCCCCGGCGTGTGAGCATGCCGCGCCGGGAGGAGGAGGAATTCCTCGGCCGGGCCGGGGGAGGTTCGCACTGGAGTTAGCGCCGGGCAGGGAGGAAGAGCGAGCGCTGCCGGAAGCGGCGGAGCGGCGGCGGCGCTGGGAGCCCGCGGTGTCCCGCGGACAGCAATGTAGCTGGGTGACAGCGGCCGGAGCGCGCCGCCTCCGCTGCCAGCGGGCCGGTGCGGCGGGTCGGGAGCTTCTCCGGGGAGGCGGCAGCCGCGCCTCGTTTCGCCGCTCCCCCGCTTTCCCCCCTGCCCTCGGAGCCGTCTCTCGGCGCGGCCCTCCCTCCGTTCCTCCCTCCCTCCGCCGCCGGCCGGGGGGCTGCGGCCGCCTCCGCTGCCATGGGGCTGCCCACGCTGGAGTTCAGCGACTCCTACTTGGACAGCCCGGATTTCAGGGAGCGCCTCAAGTGTCACGAGATCGAGCTGGAGAGGACGAACAAGTTCATCAAGGAGCTGATTAAGGACGGAAGCCTCCTCATCGGGGCCCTGCGAAGTGAGTCGGGCGGTGGGACCGGCGGTGGCTGGCAGGAGTAGGGGCTTCTTTTGTTTGAATGGGCGCCGGGCGCGGGCTCCCCTGCCGGCAGCCGCCGAAAGGCGCCTCTCAACTTTCTCTGCCCCGCTCCCTCCCTTTCTCGCTCCCCGCCGCCGTGCCTCGCCTCGCCCGCGGCGGGGCCGGGTGGGTGTCCCGGGGGAGCGGGGGCGGCGCGGGCCCTGCCCCGGCCCGGGGGCCCGGCCGCGCCCTCCCCGCCGGGGGCTGCGGGCGGTGCGTGGGCGCCGCCGGGGCGCGGAGCGCGGAGCGGCCAGGTGGTCCCGCCTGGGGATGCGGGCAGAGCCCGCGGTCGGGGCTGGGGCGGAAAAGTGGCCGTGTAGGTCGCTGTATGCCACGGACCAGGCGTGGAGTGATGCGGCGAGGTCTCTTTTTGGCACGCTGGCTGCTAGTTGCGTGTCTTCAGATAACGAAGATGTGCGTAACAAGTGGGCAAAGCGACATAATGAAGTGGAATTATAGGGAGAGTTTAAATCTTCCCCCCCCATCCTGTCGAGTCTTCATGGGGTATATGAACTTTTATGTATTTTGAAAGTTCTGAGAGCAGAGAAACACGAACAGTGTAGTGCTTTTAAAGGTCTGTGAGTTGAGCAGTGACAGCTTTCTGGGGCATGAAAACAGCAGTCATGCTCTGAAGATCATAAAGTGAAGGCTGGGAACTGCCCAGCAGCGTCACTACAATCGGTTTGTCCTCCCGTCCTTTAAACCTTGCCACCTACTCCTTGTCTTTAAGTTGCTTTGGGTCTCTCACCTGTTGCCCAAAGTTTTCCTTCACGAAGAGCAGAGAAGTAACTTACAGCATCTGTTTTTGCAACACGAGATAGTCAAAGGAAAGAATCGCTTTAATCCTTAAAAATATCTGCCACATTGTCTTGGTATGCCAGTTTTTGTCGAATTAGATGTAGCAGTACTGCTTGTTATGTGGAAGAGGAACAGGTGTTGCTCTGAGCTCTGTAGTTCTTAAGAACTGTTTCTGACCCACAGTCTAAACCCAAAGTTTATGTCCTTACCTAGGAGGTAAAAATTGTGAGGATTTTGTTTGCCCAGCAGTACGCTTGAATTGTACTTGTTCATGCATCAACTGTATATTTACAGCATTGCATTTACATAAAGCAGCTATTGCCTTTTTGAGAGTTTTTTTTCATGTAAATGCATGTATTTCTGGATACATCTAAGTTTTAGTGAGTAGCTAGGTACAAGTCTAACATCTTACGTGAATTTATATTAAATTTAATAAATTCCTGAACCCATGCCCACAGGATGTGAGATGACCAATTACACAGAAATAGTGTTGTGTGTGTATCAGTCTATGTGTATCTCTGAGAACTTACTGGTACAGTTTTCTTTACAGAAAGAAAGTTTGTTTGTACTTTAAGCCTTTCTTGTTGCTAAAAAGCTTTCTCCATGTAACAGAAAGTCTGAGCTTGTTTTAAGTAGTAAAAGCTTGCTATTACAAACCTGGTCCAAAAAATGGTAATGACAGATTAGGATACCACATGAGTACTTTTTTGACCTGGACTAGCACTGAGACATGACTGCTTTTGGGTCCAGATCAAATATGAACAAACACAAATTTTTTCTTAGGCTGTCTGAAGACAGGCTCAGAGGTTGAGACTGTTCAACCTGGAGAAGAGAAGGCTCTGGGAAAACCTTCCTTCAGCTCTCCATAACTAAAGAGAGTCATACAAGAGCTGGAGAGGGACTTTTTACAAGGATATGCAGTGAATAGGCCAAGGGGTAATGCAGTGGGTAGGTTTAGATTGGATATTAAGGAGAAATTCTTCACTGTGAGGCTAGTGAGACTCTGAAACAGGTTGTCCAGAGAAACTGTGGATGCCCCCTTTGAGGAAAAGTTCAAGGCCAGGTTGGGTGGGCCTTGAGCAACCTGGTCTAGTGGGAGGTGTCCCTGCCCATGGGAGGGGGTTTGCAACTTGATGATCTTTTAAGGTCCCTTCCACCGCAAGTTCATGATTGTCAAACACAGATTGCAGTAGGACAAATATTGTATTTGAGAAGGGATTATAAGCCTGATTCTGAAGCGAGTAATCCCATTTGTTTTGGGGAGAACACTTATGAGTCCTTGCAGGATTTAGAACAATATTTCTATCTCAAGTAATGACTACTTAATTTGTAAGTTCTCATGATTTTTTAAACCTTTTAGTTCAAATGTTGTCCTGTTTGACACAATGCTTATTGTATCCTATCAGATCTAGAATGTTGTGTCTTTTAGCCTTAGAAAAATAAAGTTTGTTTTGGTATAGTAAAAAATCTTTGTCCTCTTGTTAATTTCAAATCTCTTGATTTCATGACTGTGTCATTCTTCTATAGAATATTGCCTTAATTCCTGTGTTAGGACTGCTGAGAAAATGTCTGGATTTTTTCTCAGCAATTTAGAAATCCTAGATTTATGCTCTGAAGACTCTGTTGTAGATGCTGCAAGGACAGTGTACCTTTTTAAGTAATGCTATACTTTTTCAAGTGTCTTAGAATGATGCAAATAGTAATGCAGAGATGTGATGTTATGTGTACATGTAATATAAATAAGATTTAGCAGATATGTTTAGGATTTTGTAGTTTAGTTGCAGTCATTAGTTTTATGTTATTACTTGACACAAGGAAAAACAGACACAAGATGAAAATACTGTCTTTTTCAAGGGGTGAAAGGGGATGTTATTTAGCAGGGTTTTATTGAAATTTCATACATAAAAAGACTTAAGTTGTTTGGCATATTTCAGGGTTTTCAGGGATGATTCACTTCTCTACTAAGCCTAATAATAAAAATACAGTGATGAACCTGTTTATACATAGGGAAATTTTGGGGATTAGCTCCCTGGGACAAAATTACAGTATAAGAATTTAAGATCTTTTTATCTCTTTGTGGATTTGTTTTTTCATTAAAAAAAAAAACAAAAACCTTTGTATCTTTACAGAGAGATGCATTTATCCAGATATCTTTGCCTCACATATTTTCATAAAATTATGTCTTTGCAATGTCTTTTCCAGATTCTAAGTGAAACAAGACCGAGTTCATTGAATACTGACTGCTGAAGTTTGATAGCAGTCATTCTCCTTTATTTATGTAGCTGTAGCTTATATTTCTTAGTCCCTAAGTACATTATTCCCATTTAAAAAAAAATTTTCCCTCTTACTATAGCCATGCATAAAGATGTGATGCTAACTAAACTAGACCATGTGATCTGTGTTGTTCTGGGATATTCCCAGAGTCACACTTAGTAAGTAAGCATTCATGACAGTCAGCAGCAGCTTCATGGAACACACATGGTCGTCATGCCTACTTCAGCCCTGTCCTGCAGTTAGTATTTAAAGTGAGAGACTACATTTTCTTTTTTCCCACTAAAAAGAAATTGAAGCTTACTCATTGCCATTAGGTTTTGTTCTCGAAGTTATCTGTTCCATTGCTGTCCTGTTACTTCTGATAGGCATTTGTAGGTTCCTGTGCAAACTCAGATGGTGTCTGCAATATCTATGGAGCATGGATGTAACTGTCAAAAACATTTCTAACAGTGTTCTGCCTTTTATGCAGAGATACCAACAGTAAGCTTGTTGGTGGCCAGAGAAGGATCTTAATTATTTCCTCTAGTGCTTAAAGCAGCTGCAGTCTGTATCATATTATCTTTAGCCAAATATATGTGAAGAAAACATATCAGGATATAGTGGACTGTTACAGAGCATTATTTTCTGGCCATCGCAGGATGTTTAATTTGGAACCAGTAGTACCTGCAAGTGAATTTCCATACTGTCAGTAATGATTACTGTATTAACAAAGACCTTGAATGACTCAACATGGGTGTTCTTAAGCCTTAATATTGAAACTGGTATTCTTTAGAGAAACTTGGTAATTGGATTATGTCAGGCTACCAAAGGAGCAGTTTCGAGTTTCAAATGCCATATGAAATGATATCTCTGCTTGAAAAAAATATTGTGGATTGTTTTTTAAATTAGGATTTTTAAACTGATTTCTTTAAAAGGTCAAATTTAATCTGTTTCTTAATGGGCCAGTTGGCTCATTGTCTACTGTGTACTTCATTTGCTATGAATAAGATAAATGAATTCTATTAATAAGAGACCAGCTGCTTCAGGAATATTGTCTTTTCTACAATGGAAAATATGATGCTGTGGTCACTGAACTTGTCCAGATCTCTTGGGTTTTTGTGGGCAGAAGTGCTACAGCAATTTGCAGTTTCCTGTAATAGTAAATAACTTTGTATTCATCCTCTGGAAAAAAAAAATACAGAGGACAATGCAGTCCTTCTTCCTACTGAATAAGTAAGCCAGTGCGATATCTTTGCCTTTTCTATTTTTCCTTTTCTCAACCTGTAATTATAAATAAATCTGGAATACAGAGAAATTTGGTACCATGGATTTACTTTATTACATCCAGTCTCCTGCTAGTATTACATAATGTAATCCCTACTTGTCAAGCTCCATTTTAAAAGCAACTTTTATCCTTTCTATTTCTCCTAGAAGGCTGTTCTAGAACCTTATTACTCTGAGAGTTGGCTAACTCATTAAAAATAATTTAATCTGGAAATTCAAACTTGTTTATGCTAATTTTCCTTTCACTCAGCATTGTTGTTTACTTGGATTTTCTTCGGGAATAATCACATCCTTTTGCTGGACTGAACAGGCTGTTCACATCCTCTCTTCTAAGAGGTTCTCTGGTTTCTTGGTTATTTTAGTAGCTCTTTTCTATGCCTTTTTAAATTGACTTTTAAGTTTTCAAAAGCTCTAAAAGTAGGGAAAACGAAGCTAGTATAATAGTTTTCATAAGTTTTATCTTTCCATATTCTGTGAGAACATCAATCATTAAATGAAGTCAATGTTTATGGTCTTTTGACTATGTGGTGCTATGAATTCCTCAAGTGCATGATTAAAGGTGAAAAAGTCTCAGGATCTTACAGGCAGTAGCAATGAAGTATATATTTAAACTGAAGAAAAATAACTTTAGCCTCTTCCGTATTAACATGGGATTGAAGTACTGTTGGGCAGTAATGTAACCTCCCATTGGCACCCTGTGAAGTGCAAATTGCTTTCATTAGAAAGATATATCTCACAGCAGGTTATAAACTCCAGGCTATGTTACAGTGTAGTTTTTCAGATTAGTTAGAAGTTATCAATTTAAATCACTTCCCTCTCCTGAATTATGCAAACTTGTATTTTACAGGACACAAAAGCTTAAACATGCTACTGCGCTGTGGTGTTTTGATTAGTACCATTCAGACATGGCAAAACAGCATGGAAATGCTGTATGTCTTAAGAAGTCTTGTCTTTTTTTGGCTCAATATTTAAAGCAGGATACAAGGTGCTGCAATGTCTCGGTCATATAGTTTGTTCTACTGCTCATGTTAGTTGATTTGCAAGTTGATTAAAGAGAGGTTTGCATGCCAGATGGGGGTTATAGTGTCTGTTTACAAAGGTACTCTTGGTCTCAGAAAGGTATTATGTAAATAAAAGTAGGTATCCCCATTAGGATTAGTTTTCTACTATAAAAGCCTGTAAGTAAAATAAACATCATGAAAAATAAAATAGGTAACAACAAGAAGAATCTATTTGTGATTTTGTCAAGCGGTTGGACCGGATGACTCTTGAGGTCACTTCCAGCCTGGTATTCTATGATTCTGTGATTTGATTCTGTAGAATCATCTGTCTGACATGAGATCAGCTTCTGATGTCTTCTCACAGAAGCTACTTCTGCTGCCCTCCTCCGCCTCTACCTTGCCATGTAAACCCAGTAAAGCTCTTCTCCAAGTGCTTTCAGTGCGTTTGTCTTTGGAAGAGAAATGTTTTGGTTCTTCTTCTAGCAAGTAGCTGCTGTCTAAGCATTTGATGACTGAGAATTGTTTTATTGTTCACGGGGAACAGGTGAACTTAGGAAAAGAATAGGGGAATAAATCATTAAAAAGTTGCAAAGGCTTTTAATTCTTTTACAGTATATCCTAGATGAGGTGGTCATTCAGCTGACCTGTTTAGACTTCTTTTAAGGATATAATTTTTTGTGATGAGCCCTTCCTGCTGCTTTCTGCGCAAAAATACCTGAGTAAGAACCTAGTTGCTTCTAGAAAATTATCAAATATAAAAATCATCTGTTTTCTTCTTCTCCAAGTCCTCACCTTTGCCACTGTCTCACCAGCATGCACAGAAAAACCCCACAAATCCTTAGTAAAAAACGAATACAGGAAGTAGGGCTTCCTAGTAAAGACATTTCCTTTTGAGTTAAGTTCTTTGTTTGCTGATTGAAAATGCACAAGAAGAGATAACTGGATTTATTTTCTTTTCTTCTGCTGTAATAATTAGAATAATTTCAAGAAGTGGCCAAATGTCAGTGTAAATATGGGTGGATCAGTTCTTAAAAGCCACAGTTCCTAAAATGCAGGTCATATTTAAATGGAAGAGCAGAAAGATTTGCGATGTTATGGTAGTACATGTTGATGTTCAAAAGCCTGCCTAGATTATCAGTGTTGTCAAAGCCTTTGGAGCTTTGGGACCATGCTATTGAGAAAGTTTATATTCCATTCCTTCCGTCTTCTCATCCTTTTCTGGCTTATTTACCTTTAACCTTTGTTTACAAAGGATGAGGACAAGTTGAGAGAGGTAGAAGTAGAGAGAACACAAGAACTCATCTTCTGTGGAATTTACTATTTGTATAAACTGTTACTTTAAATCCGTGAATATTTTAGAGGCGTGATTTTCCTCTAAGCCTGAAATGACTTACAAGTTGCAGGGAGCATGAAGAAGAAACTTGCTGCTTTGAAAAAGCTTGCTCTGAGCTTGAGGTTATCAATTAAAAAAAAAGTTCCCTTTTAGAACCTTTTCATGTCTAGAACTACCACTGCCATTAAAACAAGCTGTATAATGATACTCCAAGGGAAAAAAAAATCCTTTCCATGCTCCTCTTGTGAGTTACCAGTTAGCCTATATACACAGGGGAGCTGCAGAGCCATGTCACTTACCTTCCAGGAAACCTCGAAAAAAGTACGACTTGAGCTTTACCCTAGGAGTGGTAAAATCCCCTTATTCTGGGGAAAAACAGAAGTTATGAGAACATTTGAGAGACTGATACTGCTAAAACATATATGTGTAAAAATGCATCTGTTCATTTATAAAGTGTTGTCCAGTATTTTACCTTCTAGGGTAAATTAAAAGTATTTATAAAATATTTTACCTCTAGGTTGGGTATTAGGAAAAGTTTTTTCTGCCAGAGGGTGGTTATGCACTGGAACAGACTCCCTAGTGAAGCAGTTATGGGAGCAAGCCTCCAAGAGTTCAGGAAGGCTTGGGCAATGTTCTCAGGCACATGTTGGGATTCTTGGGTTTGTCCTGTGCAGGGCCAGGAGTTGGACTTGATGACCCTTGTGTGTCTCTTCCAGCTCAGGATAGTCTTTGAAGCTGTACTAATTTCCATACTTCTATGAAGAATCTGTTTTAGTACAGAAAAAAACCCCAACTAATTAATAGCTTCTTAATGAAAAGTAATAATTGGCTTATAATAAAAATTTTAGTTTGCTCTGTATACTCAGAGATGCTTTTGTGAATGTCATCTCATGGTATGTGTTATTTGCATAAAAGTCAGTGCCAGCAAGAGTTGGGCTTTGACATTCTCAGCATTTAATGGGTTGGTTTCTCCATCTGAGTTGTACTTTGATGAGCGAGAGAAGAGGGACCAGGTTTATTAACCATTTGCAGATACTGAAATGAAATATGGCTAGTACTATTTCTTCCCCTCTCCTGTTTTTTTGTTTCCTCTCCCAGTTTCAGCATATTATTGACCAAGCCTTATGGTTAAAACTAAGGAAAAACAGTGCAAATTGGAAAAACTAACAGTGCAAAACCAGTGCAATTTGGTAAGCATCATGAATGCCTGATGAGATGTTTTTTTACTCATAGGTCTTTGTCTAGGAATTACTGACTAGTTATTTTTGTACAAATTGGATATGAGAACCTGTTACCTTCATTTGATAAATTTATTAATATAAGTCAGTACATGTGAAATAGCAAGGAAATAAATGCACTGCAGGTTCTCAACATATTTTCTTCTTGATAATGGTCAGTGCTTCACTCTGTTTTTTAGAGGGAATTCCCTTGCTTCTTGTTTTTAAGTGTGGTGAGACTTCTGTGTTGGAAAACACGCTTTTCTTTTTTGAGAGTTTGTTAGAATTGCAGCAAATCACTCTTTGTTGTCCTTGCATAATCTTTTTGGGAACATTTTCAGCAAGTCAAGAAACAGCGAATGTGGCATGCCTACGGGGCAGCTAACACTGACTGTGGAAAGGAACTGGCTGGTGGAGGGGAAGATGAGTACATTTAATAAGGTGAACATGGGCTTGTAGGCTGACAGATGCCAGAAGTATGTCTGCAAGCATCAGTTAAAGGATTTTATGGATAGTTTTTGTATTTGTGGATATTGAGTCTGGTCCTGCTGCTCATTTTCTGGAGAATGATGAAAAATTGTGAAGGCACAAAGAAAACTCTTTTGAACATTTGAAGAGCATATAAACATGCCTCAGCTTCTTGGAGACCGCAAACACCATGAAGCACATTTTTCACCATTACTTAATCTGAAAGTTAAAGATTTATTTATATTTATATATTTTGTGTTTATATTTATATTTTTATTTGTATCAAAGGAAAAATTATTGGTAGGAGGTTTTGCTAAGAGAGCAAGGTGTATGAAGATAAGTGTTGGCAGAAGCTTTATAAATTAAGATTATAAACCTGCAACTGCAGAGCTAGTAAGATGTTGCCTTAAGATGAAAATGGACTTTTCATTGCTGGAAAATCTTAGGTTGTTTGGATTTTTTTTCCCCTAAGTTGAAGTCTTGTTCACTTATACCTCTTGGACTTGAAATATTAAATCCTGGTCAGGGTAGCAGGGCTTGTTGAACACATTGGTTTTTTTCTTGCCTTAAAAAGAAATGTTTTCAGTCTACTTGCAAGTCATGAAGTTACATTCCTTGAATGTACATGTGTGAGTGAAACTTTGAAATCTGGGAAGAATACATCCTTAAGACATTTTACTTTAATGTTTTTCATGTTTAAAATACTTGCAAGTAAGGCCTCAGATGTTTCCTTCTGGTACTCTTTACTTTGGTATCAGCATTGTGATACAAAATGGAGGTGCTATGCTGTACTAACTGTCTTGGGGGGTTGTTTTTAGTGTCTAGTTTTGTTGTTTTCTTGGGGTTTTTTTCTTTTCTTAGTTTTGAACACTAGACTGTATTATTTGTATATATATGCCTGTGGAAATATACGTTGAAACAAAACCCAATAGTTGAAGATAGTAATGCTATCTTTCTTTTCATATATGCAGACACTAAATATGTTCAGTTCAAGTTGCTGTCTTACAGGTATGTAAAGTTAGCAAACTTAACATTTTTCAAAGATCCTTAATATCAGGAAAGTGGGTTTAATAGCTTAGCTTTGTTATCCTGTTGAGATAGAGATAGTCTGAACTACTTAAAAAACCTTAAAATTCTCACAGTTCTTGTCTATACAGTGTTTTGTTGTCTACTACCATGACTGGTTTAATTGGAAACTGACGCAGAGGTGTGTCTAAGCTGATTCTTGTAGGCATAAATGTAAGCTTGGCAATAGACTTAACATGTTTTCTCACAAATACAGTCAGTATGGTTGGCTTTTTGCTACGTGAGCTTAGAGCTGCTGCATCTTTGTACTGTTTGGGAGCCTAAGGTCAAATGAGAAATCCAAAATATTTCATTTTATGAAGAGGCGTTTAGACACAGCAGGATATTTCCTGTTTACATAGCCAAATCTTCTTTGTATGCTGAGAGATTTCCTGATTCACTCATACAGAGTTTTTGTGTGTGCCCTTTAAGCTATAGCTGCTGTTGCTTGGCTGGTTGAAGATGCCATCTTCTGCACCCTAGCCAGCATGACACAACACATTTTCCCATGAACTGATGGGATGTTGATTTGATTTAAGTCTTTAAGTCTTTGATTTATCCCCAGATTGCAAGATGAAAGATAAAAATGTTAAGGCCATGTTCAATAAATTTGTTCAGTATTTATTTTTCAGGTCTAATTGAGAAGTGAAAAATTGCAAGTTTTGTAAAAGTACATTTTTTTGCCATTCTTTTTTCTCAGTAATCCAAGAGACACATTGGTCTCTGTTCTAAATCAATTAACCTCACAAATTCACAGGATCTGCTGATTTCCTTTAGTTCCATACCACCTAAGAACTTCCATTTTTATATTCTCATACAGTATTGATAACTGTAGAAAGTGCTACTTTTTTTGTTTCATGTCTTCTCTGTGTAGTTGAAATACAGCAGGTTAAAATGTGTTTATTCTTATTCTGTTTGCACTGCTACAGCACAGTAATAATGTAATTCTTTATTTTGTTGGTTCATTTAGTTTTACTCTTGTCTCTTAATGCAGCAAATCCCAAATCTCCCTGGGAATGGTAATCATCTTAAATTTACTAAAATGGCATTGCAGATCATGTGGATTTTTTTTCTCCACCAGGTTTCTGACAGCTTCCAAATCATTTGTCAGTGAAATATGCATTATGCTGTCACAACTCCTCCTCACTGACACTCCAGAGCTTCTCTGATGCTCTCTATGAGAAGCCAGAGTTGTCAATGCACCTTGAGACTTCAAGACTGTGTTACAATAAAAACTCCCTTGCATGCTTACTTTTGTCACTTCTCTTGACGAGTCATTATGGAGTTCTGAGTACTGTGTTGCTGGGTTGAACATCAGTTTTGCAATGTTTTCTTTAATGTTTAATGTTCCCAAAGGAATCCATGGTATTTTGACAAACACTTAACTTGTTTCTTTGTAAATCAAAATGGCACTTGAACGACAATGCATTCGTACAGATGGAATAAAACACAAGACAGCAGTGTTACTCTTACTAGTGAATGGGTTGGGGGGATGATGTTTTAGTGGCTTGATATTTTCTTGGTTGGTGGGTCTGGTTATCTTTTTAAAGCATATTAAGTGATCTAAATCTTGATTCCCCTTCCCCTTTGTGGGATATGCAGAAGAGGCTGAGTACAGTGAAGGTGGGCAGACTGAGGTTCTTCACCAGTGAGAGCTGGAGTTTTTATGTATCAATCCTATGTCTGGATTCTGGGCAGATATCAAAGTTAACCCAGTTGTATGCCAAATTCTTGCCTTTCTTCTTGTCACAGTTGTCCCACAGTAAAAGAAAACCTGTTATTTGGGGAGATTTATCTTTAACTTGTATACTTTTCTGTAAATAGTACTTTTTTTTTTTTCTGTATATAAGCAGGTGTTGAGTAATTTAAATGTCTGTTAAGTCTTACAGGGCATTTCACTTCCATCTCAGTTTCTACATATGCCTTTAGGTTGAAATTTAAAAAAAAAGTTATCTATAAAAACGTTAAATACCATTTTAAACATTTGAATTACTATTTGAGTTTTTTTGATTTAGGTACTTAGAAACCAGACACTTTTTAGTTTAGGAGGGGGATCTTAAAACAGTTGATTAGTATATTTTATTAAAATAGGCATTCATTTTTTTCTGAAGCTAAACAGATTGTTCAGGTAATCCCTACTATCAGTGCAGTAGAATTTTTTATGCTGCTGTACATCATACTGCCAGCAGACATTTTGTCATACTGCTTTGTTAAACTTCATTCAAAGTATGTTGGCTCTTTAAATATGAAGTCTAATACTTCTGTAACTCATTCATTCCAGTGAGGACTGTATTTGTGCTTCTCAGAGAAATTTAGAAGGGAGTATTTATGGTGAGATCTGGATCTGCAGCATGGAATTTGGTCTCTCAGAAGTCTGCTTCTGCTTGAATGCCAAGTTTATATGGAAAGTTTTGGTTTTTTTTTTTAACAACCAAAACCCCATAAATTGATACACACTTCTGGAAAACCTGATTATTTCCCTATGAAACAAATTAATGTAGTCAATAGTAAAATCCTATTATTACTGAGATGCAAGTTTCAGATTTTGTGAGGATACCTAAGTTTAGAGTTGTGTCAGCATCTGTGCAATCTCACAGAGCCCTGCACTGTGCCTTCAGACCTCCAGAATAAAACTGGCCAGTCGGTGACCCTCACAGAAGTGCTGAGCTTCTGTAAGTCAGACAAGGAGAACCTCTAAACTGTGTAGCCTTCTGCTTAAGTGTCAACAAATAACCCCTTTTCACAAAGGGATTTATCTTACCTGGGTTCAAGTCCAGGTGTTCTGTCAGGCTCCACACCAGTCTGTGATAGCCGGCAAGGAGTTCCATGATTTAAGTGTGCACTGCAGGAGCAAAAACGTTTCCTTTGTTGTATGCCTGCTGCTTATTTTTTTTTATCTGACAATGGCAATTTTTGTTCTATGAGAAGTAGTAACTGTTGTCTGTATATATTGCCTGCACTGTTCATCTGAGGTTGCTATTTTTTTTTAAGGTCTTTCTTTTCTTTCTTCGTTCCTTCAGGTTTTGCTCCCCAGCTGCTTTGAGAAGTTCCAGTCTAGTTAGTTTCTGCTTTTAAGTTAGAAAATCTGTCTTCTGGTTGTCCTTTGACCTTCTTTATGTAACAATGCCCATTCTGAGTTAGACTGCAAGAAATGGAGCTTGCAACTTTATGGAATATTCAAGGCAAGAATGCATCAAATAGTGATAGTTTCTGCTTTTGGACTTCTTTCCCTACTAGGCCTTAATATTTGTGACTGTTGCTGATTGTTGAGTTGATATTATAAAATAACTTTCTGCAGTGACTCCCAAGATCTTTCAAGGAGTATTAAACCTAATGTAAATAGCATCAGTATGTGGATATAATTTTTTTTCCTATGTGCATTAATGTGTGCTTCCTAAATATTATTTTCCCATATCACCTTGCTTTCTTGGCATTTAAGATTCTGACATCCTTCTGCTTTTCAAGAAAGGAAAAAATGAAAGTTGATTGTGAATACATGTATCAGCAGCAAAATATGTTACTCAGTATTAACACCCTTTTTCCAATTTGATCTCCAGATTTTGTGGTGGATCTGATGAATAGTAAGATTCCTTGATGATTCAGAAAGGAATTATTTGGCAGGAAAAAGAAGTGTTAGTACAGAAAATCTACTAAAGTTTGATTCCGTTATAAGAAGCTGTGGCAACTGAGTGAAGTACTTGTTGCTGCCTTTGTGCCCTGGCAGTTGTGAAACCAGTTTGGTTGGTCTGTCCTGTAATATTCCAGATGATTGAGTATTTTACTGGCTTAAAGCCCACATCCTCTTGTGTTTCTTTCAAGATAAATACTTTACACAGCTGGAATATGCACTTTGCTGAGTTCAGTACTTAGCAAAACTGAAGCTTAAAGAAGAGCCTTCTGCTAACTTCCTTACAGCTCTACTACTGCCCTACCTTGATCTTTAAATGAAAATATTTATTTGGACTGTAAAATATTATAAGGATTATGTAGGTTGCTAATGATATTTTCAGAAGTATAAGAGAGCAAGAGCTAAATGCTCTTGAATTCCCAATGGAATGTGATTTTTTCAGAAATACATCTCTCTTCACTCAAAAAGCAGTTGTGCTAGCACCTTGTGGTATTGCTTATCTGTGGAGAGATGATAAAAACCAGAATCTGACTATTTTGCACATCCAGAAACATGTTCTGTTTTTTCATGCAGTAGGACAAACCCACCAATTATGAAGTGATTTTTAGGTGTATTTATTGGGAAGCTATATACCAAGTAGTGAAGTTAGCAGCTGCATAATCTTTTAGCCACTTGGGTAATTTGGTTCAAGGAGACTTTTTAAGCTGAAGCCTTTACTAAATTTTCTTGCCAAGACTGAACTTTTGAGAGTTATTATTGGATTTTGTTTTTCTTTGAGGGAAGAGAAGTTTCATTTTGCATGTTAGAAAAAGGAGGAGGAAGGATTAGCACAAAAAAAAAATCAGCACCTTAAGTGTCATTACTGAAAAACTGGCACTGTAAGTCCTCATTTTTTTTTGACTTAGTGGGTGTTCTATTTCTAAGTAACTGTGTGCATATTTTGGTGACCTCCAAATCCAATAGGAAAATAATTCTCAATGAGGCTATTTATGTCAAACTTCATGTTGATTCTCTCATCCATATTTATAGTTACTGTTTCCCACAATAATTTTGAGAGCAGTCTTTGCTTGTCTTTACCCAGTTTATGATTATTATTCCACAGTGATTGTTTAAAATTTTATTTTCAGACATTATGGGAATTAACAGCAGAATGCACAGGATTAATTTGTATGTTTAGCTTGAGGGTATGATATCAAAGTTAAATTTGCTAGCTCTTTGGCCACTAAGTAATGAATGTCACCAGCTAGCATAGAGGTAGCTCAGATTATTTCAGTGTTCTGGGCTCTTGTCTGTGCAGAACAGATCCCAGGAGTATTGTTTTGTGTTGCAAGGTGCTTGTAAAAGGATTTAGCAAGCCTGTCTTTGTGAATAGTTGACTTGATAAGAGATGCTATTGTATGTTTAGGGAGCCAGAGGATCAGAATCCTTAATAGCTGAGCTATATTGCAACAGTCAGCAGGAGTCATTATGATCTCTCTTAAGAATGTATAGATTGTGCATCCTTAATTCAGATACAATTCACGAAATATAATTGACTTTGGAGAAGCTATGTCTTGCCCTGCATGTTAGACCCAAAGATATCTGCAAAACCTTCTGCTTATTGGTGGCTGTAATTTTAAATAAAAGAATTAAAAATAACAAACACTGTCCCTACCCCCTCCCCCAGCTAGTTAGTGCCATGTTTTCCTCCTCTTGCAGCCAATATTTTAATGTGCTCTGTTTACTTATGTCAAGGAAGCTAACATGAATGTTTTGGGAAGAAGGTGTTTTGCTTGGCTGTTAAATTAATTCTCTCAAGTAATTCAGAGAGTCTTCATGGATTCATGTTTATGTACGTGTTCAACTGCAGATGAAAAAGGATTACAGTCAACAGATGTGGACCTCTGAAAGGAGTATCCATTGCAGTTAAGCATTTTACAGGTTCACAGAAAGAAAAAAAAATTCTGCATTTGGGAGGCAGTGTCCAGAGTCCAGACAACCATGTTTGTACTCTGTTTGTTTGGTTCGTATTGCTCACCGTAGATAGCAAACGTTGTCTAGACTGAAACTTTTCACTTTACAGAGAATTCCAGTTCCATTTAAAAAGGAATCAATGATTTCAGAATTGTGTCCAGTTACAGAACTTGTTTGGTTTTAAGCTTGCTAGGTATTCTCATGGTTTTTGAAAAGTATACTTTCATGGAAAAGTTCCCACTTGTATTAAATTGAGTCTAAGGAAGTCATAGTGCTGCTGGGCATTTGAAATAAGTCTTTGAACCACTTTTCATTGAGAAAAGGGAGAGGAAGAGGCTGTGGTGGAATGGAAATCCAGCTAGCCAACAAACTGAGGCATGCAAGGCTGCTTCTCCAAGTGCAACTTCTTGCAGTAAACTTGAGGGAAAACAAGGTTATGGTGAGGTCGGGGACATTCTGCAGTTAGTCTTTGGATAAAAATACAGTTCTAGGTTTAAACACCAAATTTTCCTTAATGTATAATATAAAATAGCTGGTTGAGGCTCAAGGTGTTTCTGTTTTTTTTTTCTTCTCTCAGTGAATTATTGATTCATTGACTTCTTATTGACTTTTCCATTATGTGTGGAAACAAAATGGATGGGTATTTTCCAAAAGCTTTGTTATCAGCTATTTCAGGGTTGTTTTGTATCTTTAAAGAAGGAATTTTTCCCCATTTCTCTTAGCAAAAACCTCTGTAGGCTTCTTCTAGAACTCCTATGCAAAGAAACACTTTCTTCAATATTCCTTCAGATACTGATTTTTGAGATGGAGCTGTGATGAAGTTGGATTGAAATCTTAGTTGGAATTAATCTTAGTTGGTGGAAATTTATATGTTTTTTGAGAAAGAGAAATAGCGTCCTGCAGCACCTGAAAATTTATGGAAACATTGTATATGCAAAAATCCTATATTAAACTTAAATGTAAAATCTTCTAGAAACATCTTTTAGAAACATTGGAGTTTAGTTGTGCAAACCTTAATACTTCTGTCACAATTTTGTTTCTTCTTTTTAAATTTTGTTTTAAAGATGCTTGAACTAAAGTTTAGCAAATGACTGTTAAGCAAGTAGGCGTATTTGTGTGTCTGGTGTTCTTAATTTTCGTGGAGACTGAGTTGAAACAGAGAGCGCTAACTGCTGTAACTGGAGTAGCCAGGCCTTCTGTAGGGGCTGCATTAAATGGATCAAAATAATGTTGTGCTGCTTTTTTCTTTTGTCTATTATTTATTTCAATGAAATTAGGATCCTCTTTGCTCCTTTTAATATAAAACTAATTTTCGAAGGAGAAGGGTGAAGATCATATACATGTGCAAGGCATTCAGCTTTATAATCAGTCTTCATTGAAGCCATTTCGGCATGGTAGTCCTAATAAACTCTTTGTCAGCTATTTATTTATTAATGCAATTATTTTTACTGTAAAAAGTTATACTTAGTTTACCTCATAGTACAAATAACTAAAAAAGTCCTTGCTGGAAGAATTACAGCCTTGTGATATAACTAAAGGTGTAATGGCCCACATCCTCTGGCTGTGGAGCTGTTGGAGATAATACAGCTTTCATCTACCTGCCATTGCCCATACACTGGAGAATATCTCTTTGTGGTTCAGCCGGGAAGACAGAACATTTTCATGGTCCTTACTTTTTCAGTGTGAACTTTTTCAGCAGCTCCTTCTCCTATTGTTGCCTGTTGCTCAAAGAGATGACCCTAGATAGGTGGCTAAAGAGGGCTTACCCCATGGATCGGCTTACCCCATGGATCGGCTCATGACAGCGATAACCTCCTACTAGCAGGTGGTGGTCATCAGCTAATGTGTCTTGAGGCATTGAAGAGTTACAAAATATGTGTCCAAATCTTCCTACAAAGAGCAGAGGCACAACTGTGCAGGGCTGGACATGAAGCTTATCTGGTGTTACATCCTGTCTCTAGATACGGGTGAGTGCTGTGCTGTGGGTTCTGTTTTTCTCTCACGCATGGCACTGACTAAGGCAGAGAAAAACAGCAGGCAGTGTAGTGAGGCTTCCATTGCCTCCAGTGGTTTGGGGCTTGAAGATTTCCTGAGCAAGGGGTTAGTTATGTCTTTAATAGCTCTCAGTGGATTTTTCTTCTGTGAACTTGTCTAGTCCTTTTTTGAGCCCACATAAATTTTTAATGTCCAAAGTATCCTGTTATAGTGAGATTCATTATTTAACTACAAATGTTAAGAAAAAGCATCTTCTTGCTTTGTTTTGAGCTTGCTTCTTGCTCTGTTAGACAGCCTTTGTTTCCATTTGGGAAACAAACATCATTTCTGTACTTCTTGTCATTTTGTAGAACTCTTGTGGTTCCCCAGTTACCCCTTTCAGGCAGATTGCTGTGTGTGCATTTCTTTAAACAAGGTGTTCCTGCCATTTGCTTACCTTTTCCTCAATTCCCTGTACCTTTGATATCACGAAACAGTGTCAAGGAGTGAGACAAAATCTGTGTATAGTTTTTAAGTGCAGGTCTCTTGTGGTCTGATGGATTGGCATTAATGATGTGTCTCTTTTCCCCCAGTTTCAAATAATTACTAGAATTTAATATGTTTCTTAACCGTGCTGGAGTGTAGAGTAGTAAAACAACCCAGTTATTATAGATCTGTTTTAATGACAAGGTCTCATTTGTACATGATTGTAGTTAGTTCAGAACTCATTACACATGCCATAGTATAAACACTGCTAGTACTAATGGATGGTAAGATTATTAATTAAAGGATATCACTCTGCCAGGAAGATAACAAGAGGATGTTTTCATATGTTCCTAAATCTTCTTGTGACAGGAAAGTAGAGCAAAATTCCAAAGAATTAAAATTTGAAAAAAGTGATGTATGAACTATGTAGAAATTTAGTTGGTCCTTCTTACAAGTTAGTTGACTTAGGAGAAACTAGACAGACTTCTGCTGAAAGCCACTCAAATTCCTTATTTTTGTCTGAGAAGTTAAATAAAAATTCCAGTAAAATGAGTATGAGTGATATTTCTCTCTCTCTCTCTTTTTTTTTTTTTTAATACAAAGATCCTGTTCTTTGAAGTGGCTTAAATAAATAAATCCGGAAAGTGCAATAAATAAATAAATAAATAAATCTGGAAAGTAAAATGCAAAAACTATAAGTGTTAAGGAAATAGTCTCATGTAAATTTGAATTAACCCCAAACTCCTTGAGAACACTTCATTCTGACTTGTTTAAACAGAAGCTCATCTGGTGAAGCTGATTTGTAGTTGTGTATTTCATTAGTTAATGAAGCATATTTCATTTGGCTGTTATTTTTTTCCACCCATTTTTAGAATATAGATATTTTGGTAACAGTTTTTTAAATTTATGATACTGCAAGTGATTTAATTTAAGCCCTTAAAATGTATCTTTAAAAGACTTTTAAGTGCTTTCATGGCTCTCATATCTGCAGTTTTTCATATTTTAAAGGGAAAGGACAGTTTAAACTAGCATGTTAAGCTTGTTTACTGTATGAAACTGATGTGTTTATTATCCATCCTCTCTAAGTAGTGAGAAGTAGCTAAGCAGTGTGGAATAGTGCACTGGCTGTATGATAGGCTGAATGGAAAAAAACTTAATTTAGGCCATGTTTGGTCAACACATTTAGTGACATTTAACGTCACTGAACAAAATCCTGCTTGATTAGGAATCTTAGTTCTGCCCTCCATATGTGGAAGTGCATATCTGACTCTCTAAATAAATGTTACATCTGTTTGTAAATGTGTGTTAGAACTCTCACACCCCCACCCCTGTTAAGTGCAGTACTGAAGTACATGTGACTGTGATATTACTTGTCTGATCAAAAGAATCTAATCAAGCATTGTATTCCTGAGCTTTAAGAGCCCAAAAGAATTTCATATGGAAAGTGTTTCATTTCCTTTAAAGTCAAGTAGTAATATTTTCTTCTTTTTTAAATAAGCTAAATATACACATTTTAATTTTTTTCCCTCTCCTCCTCCTTCTGGTCTTACAACACATTTTACTTTGTTGCCCAAGCACAGAAAACTTTGCCAGGAAGAAGGGTGAGCAATGCTTCTGTTTCCCATGACCCTCAACTCTAATGTTGTTCCAAGAGCTCACTACTTACAAATGCCTTGATAACTGCTTTCATTCCTTTCATCCCTCCCCCGCCATCCAGCACAGGCCAGTGGGACGGATCCTCCTTTGAGCAGCTCTCTTCACTGAACAGGGGAATCTACTTAATGTAAAAATCATGGAACATAAAAGCATTGAAAGATATATTGCAGAATTTTTTACAGCTGAGGATCTGCCTGATAATTGCTGCAGTGATTTATTCTTGATTTCATAGAAGCAGCTTCTTAGAGCTCCCTGTTCATACCAGAAATAATCCTATGTTTTGTTTTTCCTCTGGAAAGATATTTGGGTAGGGGTACTAGTGAGGACATTGCATCTCATTCTACATGTGCACAGCACTGGACTGGCAGAACTGATCTTGGTCAGATAGTCAGAACTCTGGCTCCTTAAGAATGTGTTTCAGCACAGGCTTTAATTATATTCTGATATTTTATTGTATATTTCATTGTCTGGAAATAGGGACATGCATTTTTAAAATTTCTTTGTGTGCATGGTAAGATTAAGAACAAACAGAGAAAAATGTCTTTTCAAGTACTACTGTGGGATCATCTGATGCACCAATACCTTACATTTCACTAAAAATCTGGGAATTCCCATGTTTTTTTCTGGCAACTCCCTAGCTGCCAGACAGGAAATCACTCCCTGCTTTTTCAACCTCTGGCAGTATCTGCTCTTAGTTTCTTTGTCTTCTTTTTTGTGGTGCTTCTCTGCCTGCTCAGTGTCACTGGGATGTGCCAGGAGGAGTGAGAAATGACGTACCCTGCCTGGTAAACCATGTTTCATTGGAAGAGTCTGGGGGGAGAATATTGGAATGTGGACCCAGCTCCCTGGAAAAATCTGACTCTGTTCTGGGAAATAAACATCCATGGGGTGGGGGAAGAATGTGGAAGATCATGAAAGAGCATTTAAAATCCCCAGAAGAAGCAAGAGAAAGTATGTTGAGGGTCAAAGCAAGTTTTCAGGAACAACAGTTTAGGAATCTTTGAGACCTTCCTGATAGATAACTATGGAGTAGTTTTACCAACAGACAGGGAAAATAGTGAGAGCACAGAGGAGTTAGTAATGATATTTAATTATTTTAGAATGGAAAAAAAAGTAAGGAAATATACTTGTTTTCTAAGATTTATTTTTCTCCAAGACAGAAGAAATGTTGGATTATTTCAGGCCTTTACAATAGCTCTTGGTCAAAAAGTATACAGGATGATGATAAGCATGCAAAACTGACATTGTATAGAAATGTTTTGGTTGAATGTAATTTAGAAAAATATAATAGTATGCTAGAAATAGTGCTAGGTTATACCCTACAGCCTATCTTTACAATTTCAGAAGTAAAAGGAAACCAAATGCTTTCTGAAAATTGTATCCATATTTGTGGGAAAAGACTGCAAAAAATTGCGGTGGTGGCAAAGGAAAATTTTCTGTTCTGCCTTGTACCATGTGATTAGTGACTTGTAAAGTGTAATTCTGTGAATATGGTTTGATGATTGAAAGGTTTAAACCATGGTAACTCCCTGTGAAGTCAGTTCGTTTTCTAATCAAATGCAGCAGTATTGTTAAACAGTCTTATAAACCTAAATATTGAGAAAAGATTTTGTAAGAATGAGGTAATGAGAAATCAAATACAAGAATGTGGGAGTATTGAAACAAAATGACATCACTTAATATGAGAAAGAGCTATGCAGTTACATACGTGCTTTAACTTCAGAGAAACAGATGAGCAGTATGTACTGTATTGTGTCCTCCACATTAAGGGTTGCAGGACATACATTTTTAGGTGCATTTGTATTATTTCATGTAGTTATTATTAGGCAAAGTCAAAACAGGTTAGGAATTTTATAGACTTTACAGCTTTTGTATACTAAACTAAAGTTCATTTCTTTCTGTTCTGATTATGGTAATAAGGTTAGGTTTCCACATCTACACGCAAAGTGAGTGGGGTAAGGAGAGGAATAGTGAAAGGAGGGATGGAATATGATCCGTATTGTCTTTTGTCTGTATAATATTATTAGGTTCAACAGTTATTTTTCATGGAAGTTTTAGTATGTTTTTTATCAAGTAAGCCTGTAAATGTGGCATAAAAATCCCCCTCTCATTAAACATCAGTGTTGTGTTCTTGGAGTGTACTCAAGACCGTGTTAGACTTCGTTCCTAAATGTAGAGAAGTTCTAAGCATGTCCAAAGTATTGCACAAGTGTCTAACATAAGGAAGTTGTGACTGAACAGTGTTGGTATGAATAGCCATGAAGTTTATAGAATATACAGGCTTTTCAGTAGCTCTTGCCTCATAGTTAAGAAAGTGGGGATTTTGTTGCATTTGACCAAGGGGATTTCTCAGTGCTTTCTAGAATGGGAAAGTAAATTGTGCATTTTTCTCATGGAAATATTCACGAGTAAGAGAACGACACTGAAAAATTTCAGTGCCTTATGTAATCGCAGAGGAATGCGGCAATGCATGGGCTGCATGTTGACATATTCTCCTGCTGTCCTTTCCCTGGAGATTGTGAGAAGAAGTTAGCTTCTCTGAAATTAAGAGCAGAGCATAGAGCCTAAGGTAGAAAAGTAATGTGGGGTTGTAGGGGTAGGGAGTTGGTAGAGAGTTGTTTGTTTTAGTTGCTTATTATTGTTCCGTGAATAGCAAGTTGGCAAAGAATATGCACTCATGAAGCTAGCAAATAAAGGGGATAAAGAGTTTATTGAGAGCAACAATGAAAGACTGTGTCAATACAGAACAGTGGCCCTAGAGCTGCTCTGGCACTGGGCACTGGATTCTCTATTCCCTTGTGGTGTTTTCTTGTGGATTCTTTAAAAAAGCACTGTGGCATGTGGCCAGCATTAGCTCCATCAGCCTTTGCAGATAGTCTTTACTCTGTGCCAGCCTGCCCTGTGTTTTGCCAAATTAAATTCTTCTGCTGAATTTGGATAAAATGTGGTCACTCATAAGAGGAAAGGATTTTTTTCTTCCTTTTGTCTTTTTTTTTTTTCTTATGACAATCAGTACAGTTTATATGGTCCGGAAATTAACTCAGCTGAGAAGTAAAGAATAATAAGTGTGTGTAAATAATTTCATCAAATAGACTTCTAAAAATAGAAATACTATGGAAAATATTCCATTCAAAGGAAGGACTCCAGGATTGAAAGCCATGAAACTAAAGACATCAGAAGCTGCATCAGCTGACTATACAGATCTTTTTTGTCAGTGTTTAGAAGGCATGTTAACATGCACTGTAAATTGCTCTCTAGCAATAATGATCTGGACATGTTATGGTGGTGTTTTATTAAATTGGGATTACCTGTTCTGGAAGCAAACCCCAGAATTCTTTTCATATGCAGTTGAAGGAATTAATTGCATTACCAGCACATGTGCCAACATTCCCAGGCTCAGGATTGCTGCTTTGGACTAATTTGTAAGACATTTTCAGGTCCTTTTATTTGTGCCAACCTGTTACTTTAAGTGTTCTGAGCAAGAAGATTTTTCTAAATGTGATAATTACCTAAAACCATTGGTAATTATATATTTTTCCTTTTAAATTATTAGCGAGCAATGAAGAATGGAAAGGCAGAAATTGTGAAGAAAATGCGTTTCAGTGCCTTTCTCTGAATTTGGACCTACTACTGTAAAGCTGGGAGTTTAAATGAGAAAGCCCTTAAGCCAGGAAGAAATTTGAAATATAGTAGTGATATACACAATCTTGTATGATCACTGCTTTTAGCTTCTTAATCATTCATATTGCCTAAACATAATTGTACTGCGAGCTTCTGTGTTTACAGTCTATGGTGTGGAAAAAGATATCCCACTGTGACATGTTCTACTTACAATCAAATTGACTGTAGCAAACACAGAAGCTGTTGAAGTTCAGTGCTTCTCAGTGGGGTGTTCTTGTTCCTCCGGCTTATTTCTGGCTGTTGATATAGCTCAAATCCTTGAAGTTCATTCCCTCATAAAATAACAAAGCCAAGGAAGTTCTCTGTTCATCTTCAGTGTAGAAGAGCATGTCATGAGCTATTTAGGAAGACATGTATCTCACAAGCATTTTCCTGAATAAATAGTGTTTTACAGATTTATATTTGTAATACTGAAAGCCCTTTTTTCACTTTTATGAATTTTTAAATGCTTCCTTGCTTCTGTCATTTAGTGTGGTAAGAATACTGCAAATCATGCTCATAGCTGCTATTTCATCATCATCATCATCATCATCATCATCATCATCATCATCATCATCATCATAGTGTTTCTCTACTTTTTTAAAGTGTTTAGATAACTTTGCCTGGACTATTGTTTATAGAATGAGAGTTGCTTAAGAAATAAATTAAGAAAATAAATCTATTTGTAAAGCAATTAAAAAATAATCATAATGATGACTCATTTTCAGGTATTGAAGAGTAGAAGTCAACAAACTAGATAAAAGTTTCTCTGCATGTTTTAGCATGCTGTTTTATCAAGTACTTTGGCAATATTATTCAATTTCTACTGTGTTTTATTCACATATTACAATATCTTAATGCTGAGTTTTGCCAACTAGCTTGGTTTTAATAAACTTGTATGTCAGTGCATGACCAAGTGAAGTATCTCATCAAGCAGAACACCACAATGCATCTAGTCGTATCTGGTGGTGGACTCATACTGCCCCAAAGGTTTGAAACACCAAAGGTGACTGTACGTGGTCTCCTTTCCAGTCTTCAGCTGCCCTGAAATTCAGCTGACTGAAGGATTGGCTCTAATATCCTGCTAGGTCAATCATCACCCCTTTGCTTCTGATGTCTTTGAAGCCATGGAATAATAACTAGCTTTGTGTCAGATAGCCAAAAATGTTGCTGGTACTGTATTAGCCAGAGTGTCTGTTGTTTGAAGTCCCATTTACTGCATTCCAGCTGGTGCTCCGGAGTTCATTTAGGCATGTTTAATCTTCTCACTAGGTTTCGACTGCTGTTTTTCTTTATTAACCCAGTGAATGATACCAAGCTTTCCCAGGATGATTGACATCAGTCAGGAAGAACATTGGTTATTGGAACTCCATTTGCTAATGAAGTCATCTTTGTAAGCAAACAAGTGGAAAGACTCTGGCTTTGATGTGTTTTCTGAGAACCCTTTCTTGCAGGCTGCTGCTAGGGTAGGGATATGAGTCCTCTGCAAGTGCTCCAAAATTTCTGCTTTTGGAGATTAACTGATCCCTATCCAAAGTCTGGACTTTCTGCTGTTCTTCCAGACACCAGACTAGCAAAACCAAGCAAATGACAACCATCACAGCCCAATAAAAAATTTCATTGTGCTTGCCAACTTGTGGAAATCTTTTCAAGTGTCCTTATCTGTAGGACTTTGTCCTTGTTGTGACAGGCTGTGCCATGCCAAAGCATACACTTGTTTTTTCATTCTTCGGGAAATAGCATCCGTCATTTCATCACATTGTTGCAATGTATTGTTTTCTCCTCCTCCTCAAGACTCTAAATATGAAATTATTTTACAATCTGCTTAACAAGTCTAGGACAAGAAAGTGGAAGAACAGTTCTTGTGATGCAAAGGGTCTGGATCGACCCAGTTTTATCGTCCCATATTCAGCTGTAAGGCCCTGAGACCTAGTATAAGTTAATGTATTATAGTTCATATTACATACTTCTTTTTGGCAATTTCAAAGAAAGCGGGTCTTAAATAAACCTGCCTTGCAGAATAATCCAGAAGATTTATTTGCTTTTTTTTTAAATCGAAAAATATGTGTTAAATAGATTAATCAAATATATAAAACTTCAGGGAAAAATACAATAGAGTAGTGCATTTCATGATTCCTTGGTGACTCTCATGAATGGATGATGACTTTTGTTATTCTTTCATTAGCATTATGGTACTGATGGTTGGTATTGTATGTATCCATATGCAATATTGGTGTTATATTACTTTGTTGTGGTTAAGCTTTGTTGTAGTTATCCTTTTATTATTTCCGGTCACAGTGTGGTAGCTTCTTTAGTACTTCCTCTGTCAGCTCCACAGAAAAAAAATCTTGTTGGCCCATTGACTTGCTGAAGCCCTGACTGGAACAGGCAACTCTGCCACAGTTAGCTCCTTGCACTGACAGTATGTAGTGTGTAGATGGCTACTCTTGACTATGTTCCTCACTGCAAAATGGATCTGAATCCTTCTTTGGAATCAGAGAAAGCAGGGAACAAGTAGTAGAGGTGAGTACTCTCAGAAAATACATATTAACAGAACTGCCCCTCTGGCAAATGAGGGTCATCAGGTTGCATTTTCCTTCTTTTGCTGACACCCAGAGAGATTACTTCATTTAAGTGCCTGCAGAAGAGCAGGGGCAACAGCATTTGTGAGCTCATTGAGACTTTGGAGCAGCCATCCTTGCCTGGATGATAGACTTGTAGTGCCAGTCAATAAAGCTGGTGAGCTTTTGATAGTAACTTAGAAGATCAGTTGTCTCCGCTTGAAGGAAAATTTCTGCCCTAAGCTAAGTGAATTTCCTAGTTCATGTGGATTGAATGAAAAGAGGGACATGACTTGCTGAGGGACAATGTACTTGCTGAGTAAGAGCAACTCTGAATAACGCCACAGATTCTAAAAAGGTGATTTGTGTGGTGATTACCTTCCTTCTGGAAGCAGCAGCATGCATTGAGGACTCTCAGTGACATTAAGACTTTGAGATATACAGGGATAAATGTCATCTTGTAAAACTGGGCGAGGTTTCTGCTCCATTTGCTCTTTTATCCATTATTTGCCTCTTCGTGATCAGAGACAATTGCTCTTAAATCCTTTTTAATTCAGTTTTGAATCTTTGTATCTTTTAGAAAAGATATGCTTACTGCACAGCTGCTCCTTTCTGTGACTGGGTTTATAATTTTATAATCATTTAAAGTGATGATGCTCCTAAGAAAGTGATAAATACAACCAAGTAGCGCTGCTTGGTCCAATGTTGGTGATTCAACTGCAATGTCAGAGTCTTAGAGAGTAACTCCTATTTCAGCCTTTAGGAAGCTGTCCAAGTCATCTGGAATTTTCTGTAGAATAGCATTTTTTTATCTTTTCAGGTTAAATTAACTTTGTACAGAACTTATAAATGAGTGTTACAGGAAACATCTGACCTTGGAACTTCATTTTATTCTTTGCTACATTGAACAGCTTTAATCTCATTATGGAATTGTCTAATACTCTCAAGGTATGAGGAAAGGCCTCATATAGAGGCAGATATCTCCAAGTGGTATCTTGCTGCATGACTTTATCAAGTTATCTCATAAGCTTCTTAATTCTTCATACCCCCTATTTCTGAACTAGGTTAAACATACCTCCTTCAGGTTCAAAATGTATAAGCTGTGTCTGATTTGCTGACACAGTGAAAGAACAATTGGCATCATATATCAGTAATCCAGGATATGAAATGGAGACTCCACCTTTGGTATTTTTAACATCTATTTTCCTTTACTTTGACATTTGTTCCATTAAATCCTGCATATGTGGAAGAATGACAGGGGAGAGCCCATGCTCTCTCATTTCCTTTCGCATTCACAGAGATGCTCTTCATCATTGGCAGTATTCAATTGTCCAAAGGAAATAAACATCCATTCCTATTAGAAAGAGTTAATTTTTGCATTCCAGTGTATTTGAAATATAGAAATGTTTCCTTTCAATTACATAAAGGCCATGTAATTCCTTTTGCCGTCGGTTGGCATACAGCAATTTTGTAGAAGGGTTTGGTATTCAGTGTAGTAACCTGGTGGAAGAGTGAATAATGAAACTGTGTTTCTTCCTTAAAACTTAAAATATACTACTGTGACAAATTCAAGTTTAGATCTTTCTAACAAATGTAAAACAATCATTTACTTAGATGTGAAAGAGGCTGTATTTGCATGAAATGCAGCCCTTCGTCTTGTAAAGGTTACTTTGTTTTCATGTATACAAAAAATAGGAAGCAATTTTTGTTTAGCATTCAATTTGTTAATACACCTAATAATATAATCTTCATGTACAGCACAATAGGAAATGTACAGTAAGGATGCAATAAATCTGGGTAGCATTCTTTCCTGTTTTCCATGTGTTTTATCAGAAAGATACAGAATTTGTTTACCCAGCTCTTTACATCTTTGTTATTTATCAGATATGCATACAGAATTCCCTACTAATAGAAGAAAAAAAATTCTGTTCATGTCTGTATTGTCTAAAGTTGATGGGTCTCTTTGTGGACTGATGTACTCTATAGCTATCTATAAAAATACAAGAGGAACAGGCATTGAGTAAATTCTGGGCAGTGCAAAATCCAGGAAGGGATTCTCTTGCTTGATAGTGATTACCTTTAATTAAAATAAAATTTAAAAAACAGTCATCTTATTTTGTGGATTTTTGTCTGGAGGTGTTTAAAATCCTTAATTCAATCATTTTTCAATTCTTTTATTGAATTAATAAATAAATAAATTTTTAAAATTAATGGTGAACACTCTGCCCTCAGGGCAGTTCCTACCTGCTGCTGTCAGCTCATGTTGGGTGATCCTGGAAGTTTAAATCCTAAAAACAGGATGATTTCTCCTCTGCATTGTGATTTTCAGTAATAAATCCTGATCTTCTCATTATCACCATGAATATCATATAATCCCCTTTTTATCCTTCTGAGCACTTGGTTTTAAATTTATCTGGCAATGCAAAGCTCTCAGGTGTTAATTGCACCTTGTGTGGGATAACTCTTACAGCTCTTTTCATGCTCCCTTTCCATTAAGTTCCATGTTCCAATCCAATCAGCAGGAGCAGCTGATAAAGTTCCCTCCACTATTAATTATTTTGTAGGATTTACTGTTCCTTCTCTTAATTGTCCAACCTGCTCTCTTCCCAGACATTATTCTTCCCTGGGAGCAGGGAGAAGCTGTGGCTGCCTCATCCCTGAAAATATTCAGGGAGAAGTTTTCATTTAGGATAGTGGAATTGTTCTTACTGTTGGAGGTCATTCAAATTTAATGATACTTTGTGTGTATGGGAGTTGTTTGTGTGTTGATTTAGGATATTGGGCCAATTTGTATATTTATATGTTAGGTTTTATTCCTGCCTGGAAGAAGGTTATCCCTCTTAATTTTGTGTCCAGCACTGAGTGAATGAGTATTTATGGCTTTACGATAACAGAGCGTAAAGAAATCGCAGAATCACGAAATGACTGAGGCTGGAAGGGACCCATGGCAGTCATCTGATCCAACTGCCTTGCTCAAGCAGGGCCACTTACTCAGGACCATGTCCAGACAGCTTTTCACCCTTCCCAAGGGTGGAGGCAGATATGTGATGCTTTTGAAACAGAATTTATGACTTGACTTTCATTCATAGCTTACTCCAGCATGAATTTCTCTTAGATTTAGCAGATGTCAGATTCTTAATTGTTGATTTTCCTGGCATCAAAATAGATGCCATTAGATACAGCCTCCAGGATGCAGAAAATTGTTGTTGGGTTGTCTGGGCTCATCTGGACTGGTGGTGTTTTTAAGTCTTGACCAAATCTATTCATTATCACATTCATCTCTCCATTTGCCATTAGTATTTCTAAAAAAAAGAAAAGAAGATAACAGATTTATGTGGTTGATATTCTGTGGGTTTTTTGTGTAAAATTATTATGAAATTCTGCACTGTAAAGTTAGGATTGCTTTGGGAAATGCACTGAAAATAGTGCTCATAGTCAGTGGATTACCATCTTGATTGGCAAGCACTTGTGGTTTTTTTCCTTTTCAATTTCTTTTTACAAAGGTTTTTCACTAAAACACTTTACAGTGTGGTGTATCAGAATAATTATAATGTAATTATTTTGATAATGGTAATGAAAAAAACTGTCATGAGTTTTTTTTTTATCTGCGAACTAATATTGCAATACTTTAAAGAGTGGTATACTTACAAATGCAATTTATCACTAGACATCAATTTCTTATACTAATGTATGGTTTTTCAGGATGTATAAAAGTTCTTTAGTTGTCAATGTGATACATGTATTAATGTTTGAAATCTTGCATCAGCCTGTTTCTTAGGTGTCTAGGATCTCAGGTATTTGATTTTGAAAAGGTGATCGTGATTTTAAAATGAGGTTAATGTCCAAAAAAAGGTACTACAAAGAAAACTTTGTAAGCAGAAAAGATACTTAATGCAGAAATGCATGATACCTTGCTCCAGTGAAGTTCTAGTGGAGTAATTCTGATTTGTTGTTTTGTTTTTTTTTTTTAATTCTAGATTTATCCATGGCAGTACAAAAATTTTCACAGTCTTTACAAGACTTTCAGTTTGAGTGTATTGGAGATGCTGAAACTGATGATGAAATTAATATTGGTAAGTGTTCTCTTTGCTTTGCTGGCAAAACATTTTTATAGTTTCTTATAGCATGTTATCAGAAATACAATGGGGGAATTCACAAGTATTTTTTAATGGTTCATGTCACAAAAATAGAAAAATATCAATAAATAGAAACCATGCATGACTTTAAAAATACATGTCAAAAAACTACGTCTTCTTGGCATAGCTTGATTTATTGTAGCAGAAAGTATTCAACAGCACTTTTGTCAACTGAGTCAACTGTGAATCTTCTAAATTCTGCTGCTTCTTTCATGTTTCAGTCAGTTTTCAGTGGGTTACTAAAAGGTACACAAGTTTTCTATGTTGGAACATAAGTCTGCAAAAAGCCACCAAAGTGCATAGTAATACACAGGAAGTATTTAAAAGAGGAATATGTTCATTACAACTTGTTTACTCCTAAGTATATGGTTGTCTGAACTTTTGCCAGGATAATTTGCTAGCTGCTTATTGTTCTGTCTCTGTACACACCAGAAATTCTGCATTTGCAGAACTGAACAGCTCAACTTGTCTTGAACATAAGCCTCTTTAATATCATCAAAATACTCCTCCCTCAGCAGAGTAATCCTGGAAATGTTTCCAGGGTTCAGAAACTCAGCCACTCTTTACTGTAAGACATTGCTGCAGTTGTAGTGATGCTTTTACACAGTAGCACAGCAGCTGGAGTGCTAACCCCCACTGGTAAGAAATTTGGATTACAATCCATCTTCAGGAAGGCTAAATTCAGTATCATGAGTCTTACATACCACATGGCCCCCATGCGTCTCCTAAAACATCTGAGAGGAAGTAAGATGGTTCTTAAGGAGAAGAGGCTTCTAAAAATAAATAATTTGGCAGTACAAGAGGGAACGTAGGACTTGTTGGTATTTTTTGAAGTTCTATGTAACACAGGGAGAAAACTCAGATTTAGTCTTTTCCAAGTGTATCTATTATTATGGTCTGTTTTCAAGTCTCCTCTCCCTTCAGTTTTTTCCTTTTCCTGACTGAGTCATTGGACAGAAGGTCTGAACTGCTTGTTTTCACTTGCAAGGTTTGCCTCATCCTCACCCTACAACACTGTGGTAGTCAGAAGACTGTCATCAAAGATGACTGGTATTTGGTCACGGTCTTCCACTAACTCCTGGCAGGGCGTGGGAGGGGAGGTTTAATTTTATTGGCATTTAAAAGTAGGGAAGTGAAATCACTGAGCTGCTGCTACTCAGGTGGAAAACTGCAGGCGTTCTTCAGGTGTGTCCACCTTGGAAAGAGAGATGGTATGCATGTACTTTTTGTCATGCTGCATATTATTTCTTGGCTGTTAAAATTATACCCTATATGTATATTTTTAAACTAAATCTGCAGTATCTCAGCTATATGTCTTAGGTTTGGTCAATAACTTTTTTAAAGACATACGCTTTTGCATTTAAAATCAGGTGACTGAGAACAAAGACAACATTCATTTTACTTGTAACCTAAATGTAGCAAAGAAAAGACATTTTATTGTTTGGACATTAAACAGGCATTTAAAACTGCTCAGAAAAAAACCACAGTTCATGAAGCTTGGCAGCTGATTTATTTCACTTGAAGCTTCAAAGAAGGGATTTCTAGCTTCCAAAGGACCAATTGCCTGATGGATTGTCATGTACATCAAAGAAGCTTGTAAGAGTAAAAGGTAAACTGACAGGAATCAAATTCAAGTCTAACAGGGCTTGAATGATACTGTGTGCTTTAATAGGGTAAGGCTCAATTTTTGATCTCCCTAGAGCAGTGGCCTAGAATTTATCCATATCTTTAACATGCCCCAACAAGATAGATGTTTGCTTATCATCAAAGACAGCTTTGTATAGATGAATCCTGCTCTGTACCTCCTTCTGCCTTCACCGCCTTTTTCTAAAAATGTCTACAGCTGTGCAGGCCAGTGAGTTCTACTTCAGTCTGCAGTGATATTCTGACTTGATAACATTGTAAAACCCTATGGATATATGCATAGGGCTTATTGTAAGGACTGCATTTCTATTTCAAGCTTAGCATTGAAAATCCACCCTAATACACCTTAACCACTGGGAATTCACCTCTGACTTGTTCTGTCAGCATGTATTTTAGTTTTTTTTTTTAAGGTTTGTATTCTTTCAGCATTAAATAGAAGTGATTTAGGTGATTTTTTTTTCTTACCAATAAAAAAATGTTTGGAATTGAATTGATAGCTCCATTAACATTTTTGAAGTGATACTGGAGTTGAGGGTCTCTCTTTAGTAACTTTTTTTTTTGGCTCCTTTTTGCTTTCCAGTCTGAGGTCTAATAAGAGCAGTTCTATTTGCATTTCCTATAAACTGTGCATTTTAGTTGTTCTTTTAATATAACTTATTTATTCCAGTAAGCCCATTACATTAAATACGTAAGAAGTAATTTTAGTTAAGCTTCATGACACACTCCACATAAACAGAATTGTGGTGTTGTTCTTCATACTTATTTTAATCCATTTTCTATTTAATCTAGTGATTTATTTGTTTGGGTTGCTTTGGTTTTTTTTTAATTCCTATCTTTGATTTCTAATTTTGATGATTTATTATCTTTTATTTACAAGGATTTAATTTTTGCATAGAAGAGGTGTTCTTCTTTGACAAAAAAAATCTTATCAGTGTCTGTATAATGCATTTTAGGTCGTTTTTTACATGTTGCTGGAAGTTAGGCATATTATCTTCATAGTCACTTTCAGATATACCATGCCTAGTTTAGAGTCATGTTATGCATGAGTTGTAAGGAATTTCTGTGACTTACTTGGATATGTAGACTGCCTTGTTCCTTAAACCAGTTACAGCGCTTATGTTTTTGGTTGTTTTTTTAACTGTGAACATCAAAGGACTCAAGCTATAAAACCTTTTTCAGTTTTTAATCTTTTTGCCAGAAATTTTGGTTTGGGAAATAGTGGTCCCCATCTTTACTAGTTTTTCTCATTAAAAAATAAAACAGCTAGCAACAATTGCTGGTTTTGTCTCTTCCTCCGGTTTGGAATGCTTGTGGAAGCATGTGATCTGCAGCAGTGCATGACTATTTGATGGCAGAACATGGTTATTAGCTCCAGTTGCATGTGATTCAGTGAAGCTATGACTGTGTTTTGTGCTACTGAAAAGTTTTGCAGAAGATGGCATTTTTAATGCAAAAATAGCAAGATGAGTGACAGCAGATTAATAACACTAAAAAGCAGTAGTAATGAAAGCTTTATGTTACCCACCCTTACTCTGAGAAGAGGGTGTTGCTTTCCTAATCTAACAACTGTCTTTTCCTCAGAAGTAACGACACTTTATAGCACTTTGCCATTTGCTTTTTTGACATATCAACCTGTTCCCAGCCCTCTTTGTAAATATTTTGCACAAAAATTAAGTACTTAAGATTGACAGTAAAGGAGGTCAGTCATTTATCTTGCCCAGTGGGAGTTTTGTGTAAAATTGATCCATGATTTTTACATGTTTCAAACCTTATAGGCAACATAGAACTTTACATGGATGGGGCAGCTGCAAAAACAGTGTTTTTAATGATCATCTGTCTTTTTCCTCAATATACACTGCAGGCATAAATTTTGCAAGGAGAAGGTTTGCTGAGCTCCTCCTAGTATTATTCAACTTGTGTCACCTGGATGTCTCCCTAGGAATTTCCCTGTTTTGATCCTCTTTTATTCTGTTTGTGTTAACTGGTTTATGGCTGCTAGAGATGAAAATAATAAACATTATTAACTCAATGGAATTCTGTCTTGTGCCTTTAACAAGTTTGTGTCTATTTTGTATTATGACTAATTGTATATCTGTGAGATCTAATATCTGCAGTATAAGAACCTGCTCATCAGAATTAAAAAAAAAACCATAAAGAAAGAAATACATTCTGATATTCTGGTGTTTTATTTTAGTATCAGTGTTTTATTATCAAGTGCTGTTTAGGAAAGTGCCCAGAAAAGCATATGTCTTTCACTTTGTGACTGCTGCTTTTGAAGTTTGGGGTTTTCTTCCCTGCACAGAATTATATTATGACAGATGTTTCAGGTAGCATCAAATGCTTGATTTAAGAATGTAATAGGATTATGATGATTTATGAAATTATTATTAATTGAGCCACAAAGAATAGGTCAGAAGTTCTGAAATGTGGTATCTTTTCTTGTGGGCAATGAATTCTTCTCTTGCCACTAGTGGCTGGGGCTCGTGATCTTTGCTGACTCACACCTCAAGTCATTCATGGGATTATTAAATTGCTTGCTACTAACCATCTACAGAACTGTTAGCTCATACCTGGCAGTTATGTTGTTTACAGCAGTTAGTTTCAAATTGAACTTTGAAAAACTGACTCAAATGTACTGGAGAGAAAGAACTCAAAACCAACCAGAATGCAGAATGCTGCTAGTGGTTGTTTGTTAGAGGCCACTGCTGTGTTTTCCTTTCTTGTTTTAGTTGAGCAGTGATGCCAGAAGCTCATTCTTCTTTTTTTCTCATACTGGGCATCCATGTGTACAATGCTTTTCAGTTAGAATTTGCTCTACCCTCTTGGAGAGCTCATCAGAGGACAAGCATCCTGTAATTCAAAGCAGCAAATAGATCTGTACCAGGAAATTTGTATAGAAAACTACAGAAAAAAAAAAAAAGGAAAAAAATAATGATGGTTCCTTTTCCCCCCATCTTTTGTAACAATGTAAAAATTTAATTGACTTTAAGAGGTATCAAATTACATTTTTAGTGGTGCATGCTGTGGATACAATGCTTTATTCAAATAAATAAATTAAAAACAACAAAAAAATTGCATAGGAGCTTTATACATGCCTACAGTGTGTAGAGACAAATCTTGACAATCAGTCTATGGACTTGGCAGTCTCCAGGTTAGGACACTGCCTTTTGGAGGTTCATCAGGAATCTGAGAAGGTAGATGTCAGGTTACTCATTATTTAGAGCCATTGTTGCTTGTGGTGTGTAATGCCTTCTTGAATTTGCTTGGTTCTTCTTGAATTATTTATTAAATTCAGGCAAGCCACCTACAGTCTGAATCACTTGGATATCTTACAGGTCATCTCCTTAATTATTTGAGGTTAAGCTTTCATGTTCAAGAATGTTCTTTTTGGGGTTAATATTCAACCTACTTTGCACTGAATTCCCATTTGCAGCCAGGCTTCTGAATGGAATTACCAAATTCCAAATGAGTTTAAAATTACTTCCAGCATCTCAGGTCTACTACTGCCTTATCCAAAGCAAAGAAAGAACAGGATCTCACCACCACCTTGAGGGCAGAGTTCTGGGGGTGGATTTTTTTAGCGTAGGCATCATCCCAATAACTTTTCTAGTGCTTGAGTTTGTTTGCTCTGTGGAACACATTAGGGACAAGTGTGTTTACAAAAGGTGGTTTTATTTTAGATGGGTGGGGAAGGGTTGAGTCCTGAATTAGACTAGAAAGCTATTTACAATGGAGAGTTTTTGCATAGAAAGATTGTATGCTGCTTTTCCACAGTAATTATCTGCTTAGATTTGCCAGCTCTTTTCCTCCAGCTGAAGGAATGAATTTTAAGATTTAACATTTTAGATTACTTTCAGAGCAATTTTGCTTAAGGTACTTGTAAGATCACAGGACAGTGTTCTTTGGTACTTGTATTGGATTATTTTTATATAGAGAAGTTCAATGGTAACAATTTGTGGAACTCAGCACAATCAGGGTGTGAAATGCCTAAAGTGTTTTTTTCAAATCTGTTGATTCTGCTCCTACCATTATTTTTTTAATCCCTGTTGCATATTTGACAATTTAAACAAATGCCACCTGTTTCCGGAACTCTATTGTTTCTTGACTTCAAGAAATGAATGATTTTATGCTAGTGCTGGGGTCCTATCAAGGCTTCAAAACAACATCTGCCCCAGAAAGTGAAGGTTGCATTCTGTTGGTCGATCCCAGAGCTCTTGTCCTTGCTTTGGAAGGGCAAATGGGGCTGACAGATCAGGAAACAAAATAATGGTGCAGTACATTTTTATCTGTTCAGGAGGAAAAGGTGACATAAGATCAACAACAGAGTCCTTGTTGTTTCTTTTTCTCTTGGATGACTATCAGAAGGTTGTTGGAATTTGCATGCTCCATTCTCTGTTGACCTTAAGAAAAGTGTTCAAATAAAAAAATTATTTGGGGTGGCTGAAGCAGTTACTGCCATTTCTGTTTGTCCTGACTTTCTTCTGTGTCAGCAGTAGCTGACAGTAGGAGCTCTCCTGAGTCCTTGCAGTTTGCATACTAACAGAAGCTAAAATTCATGTTAGTTCATCTTACTGTACTGGACTGCAGACTGGTGTCTCAGATACAGCTCTTACTGTGCACAGAAAGAGGTTGAGGCAGGCAATGGACTACAACAACTTTGTTGTCCGGGTGCATTCTGCTAAGGAGTTAAGATGAGTCATAATTTGATCTGAACAGCTGCATAGATGAATGGACAAGTCCATGCCACTCACAGAGCCATATGAACTAGCTTTTGTGTCTCTCTGATATTTGGATCTCCTGGATGCTTGAAGGTGTATTCTACTTTCTTGTCCTCATTCCATGCCTTCAACATACCTGTTTTCCTCTCCTTTGTCACTTAACTTCGTTACTTCTAGATTTGGACATCCCAGTGGAAGCATGAATACCCATAGGGAGACAATCTGAGGACTAGAGTACTGTTTCATAGAGTTCTTTTGAAAATAATGAGTATGTACTGTTAATGCATATAGTACACTTCCAGTAAAATGGCATAACATTTTAGAGTTGTCAGGCTAGCATACCTCTTGAGAAATAGGAACTCATTTTCAAAACAGATAGTAGTTTGATCAGCTCATCTTTGAGATATTAATCTTCAGGTTTGAGCAAGTAAGATAAAGGATTTGTACTTTCTGAAATCAAAATGCATAGTAGAATTTCGAGTTTTAAGCACAGGAACTTTTTGATCCTTTATAGGCGTAAATTCAATTAAGTGATTATAGCAAACCTAACATCTGTTGAAGTATTTGGTGATATTTTTTCTAAACTCTTCTACTATTCAAGTAATAAATGCAAAAACTTTAAAAATCAGAAAAACAGTATTAGTGATTCTCAGTTGCATTCTGAATATATTGCTTTTGCTTTTACTTCCCCTATTTCAGCGCTGATAAAGAGCCACACACAAATAAGGTTTGTACAGCTGGGAAGACTAAAATATCAGGATTTTTTCCTTCACCTAAAGTATGGATGGGTCTCTGAAGAATTGGGGATTGGCAAGCCTGAAATGTAGTCATAATTCTAATTCCTTTGTTTATGGAATGCTAGGATTTAATATTACTTTTGCAGCTTAACGTTGCTGCAAACAATGTTGTACATTGCACAGTGGTTGTTTCCTATGTTGTCTTGTTACTCAGCTGTTAAAAAAAAACTTGGGATTGAAGCAACAATTCTTATCTTAGAACGAAAAATTTGTACTCAGTACATTTATATCACAACTCTTTCTGCTGAGATGGGGGAGGGAGAGCAAGAGAGGACTGTAGTCTGAGTGCATCAGAATCTATCTTTGAACTTAACTATTTCTGAATCTTCCATGTTTTTTAGAGCTGTTCTTCCTCTGACATGTGATAGGATATCAGTCAACTCAGGCGAAGCCAGATCCGTTCAAGTCAAAGGTTAATGGTCAATTTAGTTGAGGTAAAGATTAATTGAATGAAATGAACTTCTCTGGAATGCTGTTAGTTTTCAATAGGGGCCAATTCAAACTGCTGTTTTTTCAAAGTAGGTCTCCAGCAGCACTTTAAGATCACTTTGTACCTGTTAGACAGAATTTGATGTATTGAATATTGTTCCCCACACCCTGCTGAGTTTGGCAGCTGTGGAGCTCAGCTCCACTGCTGTGCCTGTGGCTCCATCAGGTGAAAAGAGAGGCTTATTTCTCTTTGACAGGTACACTAATGTAAAACCCCATTTTGTAGTGTGGCATAGAGATGCAGCATTTTTTAATGATCACTTATCTCTTTATTCTGTAAGAACATGGCAGAAATGGTGTATTTGTTGTGATTCGTCCCAAAAGCCTCCACCCCTTCACAGAACTGTAGAAGGGGAGAGACAAGAAGAGAGTTAGTCATTTGTAGACAGGTTTTGATATAGTGCTCTGTGTGAGCGCAGGACTGCTTGAGAGATCCTTCTCATGTTGCTAAGAAAATGGAAGAAATTATTTAGATGATTTAAAATGTTTTTGCTGGCACTCCAAGATGCCATATTTGAGAAGAGGTGCTGTAGACTAATAGAGTCTAGAATGAAGTTTTTCTACGACATCTCTGCCGTGTTGAAGAATTCATGCTGCACAAGATAGGTAAATTTTCCAAATTGAATGATGTCTTTTCAATACCTGTACTGCTTTTATAAATAGAGTAGAACACTAAGACAGGGTAGATATGCAGCTGTATTTTTAATAAAGTGTTAACAGTGTAATGGTGGTAGTGGAATTATTCTTTGGTGTGGGTTTGTTTTTGTTTTGTTTTTACAAGCATGCTGTGGGATACACAGCCATTATGAGCTTAAAAAAAATTTCAGGTCTCTCTGAAGTGTTTTGCCCTTGCTTGATCTATTTAGAATTTTCTACTTGTATTTGCTTTGTGAGCTTCTGCATGAGCAAGGCATGGCAATTTACTGATATTAAGTCAAGTAACTGGAATTATTTAAAATGTGTAACATTACACATGTCTTCAGGTTATCTCTCCAAGTATTGTGTTTGACAAGTGCTGACAGTAAATCTGGGAATTCTAGATAACCTGACTTTCTTGCAAATCTTCTTAGTTTGTATATGAACATGTAGCTTTCTATGTAGGCCTCTGTTGAAAAGTAGTGGAGTGGAAAGTGTAAATGGATTGGCTCAAAGAATTGTTTTAACTTTTGTACGAGGCTTGTATTTGTATGTTTAAATATTTGTGACGTGATAGCTACTTTTTATAGCAAAGAATTCTCAGTTATGGCACTGTTTGTAACTGGATTTGGATGGTTACCCTGGTGGAAGTTTGTTTCTGTAAAGGGGAAAGGATTTTTACTTCTGATAGCAGCCCTGTACTTTATGCTTTGCATATGTTTAGGAAAAACTTCAGAAAATACCTTGCTATATTTGCTCATTAAGTTTTGCAAAGTGAAAATACTCTTGAGTTAAAATTGCCTCATATGGTATGTACATGTTACACTGTCCTGCCAAACACATCTTGCAGAGCTTTGGGCTTCAGTTAAGCTCAGATCTTGATTTGGTTCCTTTTATGGTTCTCATCTTGGCCTGCAGTGTGAGGCACATGTGTGTGATGCTCGGGCAGGAGGTTCCATTCTTGCTGTGGAATCACTGGCCTCTTCTGCTGGTTTGTCTCACCTTTATAGTGTGACAAAACCCAAATGCTTGTGCCTGGAATATGGCCTGCAATTGAAGGGCTTTGAAACTTGGTGGGGAACACTGCCTAGAAACATACCGGGATCAAATGCTATAAACCAGGGGAGGTCAAAGGGGAAGCTGTTGCTGAATATCTGATATTTCATTGTTGGTTTTGTTTTCATGGGAAATTTGCAGCACTTATTATCATATCTCTGTGTTCTAATACTGTGAAGAGCCAAAATTCTCCTGATTATGATGTGGAGAAAAAATTACCACTGAATTTACTCATGAGTTTGCAGTGCTTTAACTCAAATGAAATAAAGAGAACCCCTGAGGTTTCTTTACTTTGAGTTAGGTGTATTTGAGTAGCTGTGCCCTGATGAAATTCTCTGCTTGCCAGTGTGTAATGGAACATGTGATCATATTTGGAGAACAATACATAGACCTTGAAGCAAAAATTTGGGCATAAAGGGCTTAATTCTGTCATTTTTCTTGCTGATTAATTTGTGTAATTTCTGTGCAGAAGCTTTAAAACAGGCATTTTTCATCTCTGTCTCTTTGCTGTTATCATACTTTTTGTTCCTAATCTATAATTAATTTTTTGGCTAATTTGGATTTCCTTATGTGAGGTAGCACTCTTATTTTCAATAATTTAAAAAAATTGGCAAAATACCTTTCCTCACAGTTCAAGGATGGAATTTCTACAGGAATTAAAGTTACCACTGAAACTTGTGCTCCCTGGGAGATGCTTCAAAATCTGAAAGATCATGGAAGTATTTGATTAAAAAAGCATTGGATTAAGTCCTTGCAGATTAATTATGGAGAAAATAGTAAGAATGTTCACTTATTGAGTCTGAAATAGCTTCACATTACCTGCTCTAAGAATGTCTTGATTCTATCACAAGAACAGTACAGACCAGACAGGGTTGTCTGTACCTTGGTGTTTCTTGCCATGATGGAAGTCTTCAAGGAAATTTGTAGTTATTTGGATTGTAAATTTAAACCACTATCTTCTGGCAGAAATGATTGTCACTTTGAGTGTATTTCCATACTGCAATATGTTGATGTAATCTTTAAACCTCTACACTTGAATTTTTGTTTCGTCCTATGTCTTTTACTACTAGAAGTGCATTTCATTTTATTATAGGAAGGCTCAAATAACTTCTTTTACTGTTCTTTTGGAGGCTGTGGTAAATGTAAACACAGACAACAGGAATGCAGAAGGTCCTTATTGCAGATCCATAAAACCTGGTACCTAGATTAGGAAGGTAAGAGGAACCAAACAGAGAGGATCGGGCAGCACATACAATAATAATTTCTCAAATTTAAAATGAGATTGAAACCCCATGAAGAAATGAACCATTATCTTGATATTCTAGCTTCTTTTTTCACAATGGAATCTTCTAACATAATTCATCTCTTGACACCAGTACTCAGCTTAAAGCGTATCTGACATGCTGCAAGCTTGCAAACTGGAATTTACCTAAATACTTAACTGATTTTTCTTAAACCTTAGCAAAAGAAAGCAGTTGCTGTGTTTCCTCTGTTATCTTGGGAATGATGTTCAGAAGGGGACAAAATAACTAAGATAAACATTGATTTCAAATTCTGTACTCCTCTCCTATTTTGTGGTCTTTTCTGCTTTCCCAGTAAGTATTATTTATGGTACAGAGCTCAGTCTTCCCAGCTCAAGTTTCTCCAAAAATGTTGCCATTTGGAAAGTGAGGGAAGACGACCTAGGGTAGAAATAGCAGAAGAAATAACAGTAGGTAAAAAAAATAGCAAATCTGAGCAATAATTAGGAATCAGACATATCAGACATATGCCTTCTTGTCCAAATATAGCTTTTCTGAAAATGCGTTATAAAAATAAAACCATCAGCTCTTTTCTGTAGGAAAATGTTGCAGTCATCCTGCACTACTGTTTTTTAAATTACGTTACAAAGGTGCTCCAGCCCAGTCAACACTAGTTATAAAATGCTTTCACACCACTACTATGCGTTAAGTTCAAGAACATTTCACATTTTTCACATTTTGCATAAATTATTCATTATTTCTGTTTGTAGACTAAGGTGTTGATCCTTCAGCTTGTTCCCATTGGGTTCACCCATAATTCCCTTTAAAGCTCTAGGTAATTGTACCCTTTTTATGTTTTATAAGTTTAATTCAGTAGGAAAAATAGGGGGCGGAAAGGATCATTAACAAATCAGTCCGGGTCATGACAGTGGTAAAGGAAACCTCTCTTGTATAAAATAAGGCTCAATTTAAATTTATAGCCAACATATTGAAAGACCAAGATAATGGCAGGCTTTGGGAGTCTTTTTTTGAGACAGTCCTCCTCTGCATTCTATTTTGTAATGTGAAAACTTGCCATAGTGGTCATATTTTGAGACATCCAATTTAGTTACCTGCTAATAGACAGTACAGATCCTCTGTGGCTTTAATGACATCCACAGCTCTTGTTAAGTAGAAATTACTGAGAAAGCAGATGATTGTCTCTTCATACCTGTTGTGGCCTGGCAGTGTTACTCTGAAATGTTTGGGTTTTTCTATCTAAAAGGAAGCATTCTGTGGCTACTCTTTTCCTACCTACTGTACCCCCCCATCACCAGCACCTCACATACTTTTTCAATATGCCTTAAAGCCATAGAAAGACGGATGGAAATTTTATTTGCTGTTGTGATTTGTTGAAAAACTGCTTGTTGTGGCTGCGATAAATGCTAACCATTAAAATTTCTGGAAATACAAATGTTAACTAACGACTTCTTCGTAATATATTTACTGTAATTTTAGATTTGGAAAAGAAAGCCTTTTCTCCCAGCCTTCATGGATCTTACATTTATTCTGCTTTCTCACAGAAGTCTAGTAAACAAGTGTTAATCCTTAGAAAATTTCCTTATGGGACATTGGTCTATCTTGAATTCTGTTTCAGTGATGTATTATTTACAGGAAAAACCTCCCCTCTAGACTTTAGCGGCAGTTCGTGCTCAAGCATGAATTCAGGCCAGCTATTGCTATCTGTGCTAGGTATGACTGGTTCTGGAGGATGCACTTGACTGACCTTCCTGCCAAAGAGTACTGGGAGCAATGCACAGCACAGTCCTGACAGTTCCTCAGTCACATCAGGAAGACATAAGGAAATCTCTGATGGTCTTGCTCATTTTTGCCTTTCATACAGTAAGGTGTCATAAGAACATGTGACATATATCTGTGTGTATTATTTTTTCCATGCTGGCATTCACATATATGAAGATGGTGATGATATCTGCTCATAATGCAAAAAATTCTTGTTTTGTGTACTTTATAGTAATTAAAAATTTTCTATGCATCATTTAAGACTGAGTGTATAAATGGAAATTTAAGCAACAGCCCACAGAAAAGAACATTCACTTATATTGTCTTCCACAGTAGCTTTTAATTTCTGTCTTGGGTTGAACATTATATATTGTCTTCCACAGTGGCTTTTAATTTCTGTCCTGGGTTGAACATTACCTTCCAAACTTGGCTTTATGTCTTTCAGTTCAGTATTGATCGTGCAAAACTATTATATGTGTCTTACACTTTGTCAGCCTTTTGTCATTAACTGTAGATGATGTCATATCTATTGTGTGTGACATTTAGTGGTACAGTGTAGCACTGTTCTCTTAAAGATTAAGCTAAGGTTGATAGAGTAGCTTCAGTAATTTCCACAGACATGCTATTTTAAGGTGATACATTCTCTACACAAGTATATAAAACTTCATAAGATTTATTAGGTGCATTTTTTTTCCTATGAACAACTGGTTTCATTTCAATGCAGTAATCCAGATTCTACATCAAACTGCAGTTCATTTTTAATTATGTGAGTGTAGTTCTTTGTGGAGCTGTACCATGTGTTTGAAATTATAAGAATATTGGAAAAAAAAAGGACATTGTTGATCTACACCATTAATGTTTAAGCTGTTGGTACTGTTAGTTTGTTTCTCTATGAAGCAAATTAATTGAAACACTTTTCAATTAAAAGTAAAGAGAGTAGCTTTTTTTTTGATAAATTAAATAATGGGAGCCCTTTCTCCTGAAAAAGGGAAATTTTGCAGCTCATTGTTGTTGAGTTGTGAATACTCCAGAGAGAGCAGCTGGCAACCTGTTGTGATTGTGATGAATGAGACCACAGGTGTATATCTGGGTACACATTCTGGGTACACATTTTGCTTATTGGTCATTGCTTTTCACAGGCATTATTTCAATCATGATACCAAATGTATCTTACAAGTCCTTTTGAGTAGCCCTTAAATAAAAAGTAGACTGTAACACTATTGGGATTTTTAAGTTAATATCGCCTAATAACTTAGAATGAAATACTGAGTCAGCTCTTTATTTTCCTTTAAATGGCCCACCATAAAAAATAATTCTTTACGAAAAAAAATAAAAATGTCTTTATATTTAATATGTTAGGCTGCATATTGTACTTCATATTATTGGTGTGTTTTCCGAATTTATTTCTTATCAGCACATTCCCATGATATTTCCCCTTGCAAAATACTTGACTCTTCTTCCTCCCACCCCCTTTTGTATTTACAAACTTCACTTTAATTCTTCTGTGTCTATTCTAATTAAAAAGAAGTAGATTTTAAAAAATGTTGTAGCATTACTAAGAAAAGATTGTGAGGCAGGTGTGTAATGCCTGTGTCCTGACAGACAGTGCGCTATATCTGACACAGACAGGTCTGATTTCTGAATCTTCTGGTTTTCTGCACAAAAGCACCTCAAATTATTATTGTTGAAATATCTGTTTGTTTCCTGTTGAGAGCTGTGAATCCAGAGTTAGATGTCTGTACCTTGTGCCCAGGCTTTGTGCCCTTCCCTTCCCTTCCCTTCCCTTCCCTTCCCTTCCCTTCCCTTCCCTTCCCTTCCCTTCCCTTCCCTTCCCTTCCCTTCCCTTCCCTTCCCTTCCCTTCCCTTCCCTTCCCTTCCCTTCCCTTCCCTTCCCTTCCCTTCCCTTCCCTTCCCTTCCCTTCCCTTCCCTTCCCTTCCCTTCCCTTCCCTTCCCTTCCCTTCCCTTCCCTTCCCTTCCCTTCCCTTCCCTTCCGCAGAGTCCCGGAGTTCTCTAGGGACAGACCCTGGCTTGTGATGAGGCCACACTGAGTGGGGTTGTATGGGAAGAAGGGTGTAGTCACATGGAAAATCAGTACTGCAGTAGTCAGGGCTGTTGCAGGAGAGCTGGCATGGGTGAAGCCTTTCTCAGTGTATGTGGTGGCATTACAAGAACAGAAGAACCCTTGGGGTCAGCAGAGATGTCCGTGTTGCAGAACTCTGTACTGGGTGTGCATCCCTCACTCTGCTCTGAATAACACAATGTGCACCTCCTGGGCTGGAGTAGGACACCTCATGGCTGGATTGTGGACGTGGATGTGGATGCTGGGCAGCAAGCAGCAGAGGTGTAGTCAGTTTTGATATGAAGGTGTCTCTGCAATCAAAGTCTCATAAGATCGAGGGGGGTTGTCTTAGAGCTGTGGAAGAGTGTTGGTTCTGTGTTCTTAGTGAAACTGACCTTTGTCATTCCCCCAAAGATGAGCCAGTGGGGAAGAAAAGATGAAGACAGTTTCTCAGTCTTTAGCTGAGGCACTGTACAGGTGACAGACTAGACACTATTAGTGTCAAATACTGAGGAAAATATTGATTTGCACACTTACAGAGCATATTTTATATGCTTTTTTCCCTGTGACTGACCTGAATTTATTTAAATCCTAAGAAATGTTTCAACTTTCAAACTAAAAAACTCTCTGGTTCTGCCTTGAAATTCAAAAGATGAATCAAAAGCTTCTGGTATGGGTTTTTGGTTTGGGTTTCTTTTACACCCCCCTTCTTCCTCTCCCCCTCCCCCCCCCTCCACCCCCACCGCTCCACATCCTCATAGTTTAGCCATGTCTGTTTGGCTAATTTTTTATTTAGGTTTTAGCATTTCATATTGAGTACTTAGATATTCTTGAGTGTAACACTCTACAGATTCTTTCCTAGTCAGGTGTAACCAATCAGTTAATCATCTTATTTCTTTACCTATTTTTTGGGCTTTTTTTCTTGGGATATTATGAGCTAAGAGATTGAAGTAATTCAGTGGATATCAAAATGAAATTCTTGATATTGAAAAAACTGGCAAAATCTTGTGGTGCCTGTGTTCTCAGGGAAAAATATTAAAGGAAAGGACTCAAGTTCCAAGTAGATGGACTTTTAACTTGCCAGGTGTATTTGGACTAACCCAAGAACTCATAATGGAAAAAATGAATTTTTCAGCAAACAATGACTTAAAGGTCGAGATATGCAAGTATAGCATCATAGTTGCAAAAAATTTATCTATGTAATTTTTTGCAGAAGAAATTGAAACAAATAGCAAAGTGTTCTTCAACTGTAAAAGTTGAGAGAGAGAAAGGAGAATGCATGGGTGACCTCTGCAAGGTCCAGATGGTATAAAGAGTAGAAATTATTTAGGAATGGTCCAAAAACTAAGTAGCAGTTCATGAATGCAGACAAGGCAGCTAAGGCAAGCCAGATACTAGCTCCTTCTTAAAGGATCTAATCCAGTACTTTCTAGAAAATGTACTAATTTTCGTAAATCTTTTAGAGAGGTTGAGAAGGGATAAAACCATATTATTGGAGACTAACACAAAAAACATTTAAGATGAAAAAATAACTAAGAGATGGAGTTCCATTAGCATACTGTCAGCACTATACGTTGGTTAACTGTGAAGAATTTTTCAATCCTGTTCTTTTGAGAAAATCTGAATTTTACTTCCATGGTTTGTTTTTTTTACCTCTTTCAAAATAATTGAGATTGCCTCAAGTTTATTGTGAGAAACTGTATTATTTAGCAATCTGTATTCTGAGTTCAGAGCTTTAGACATCCTGTCACTGGTAGCAATTACTGCTGGTTGCATCAGGAGAAAATAAAAACAGTTACTTAGCTCTCTTCACATGATTGTTCTCTGAGTTTGTCACCTCTGAGACTGTGGTGCTGAATCTGAGTAACCCCTATGCCCTTGAGAAAGTAATACAAATGGAAATAAATATTTTTCTAAACAGGTTTGTACCACTTGCTTACATGAAAATTAAGTCTTAAGAGTTTTCAGAATGTTTTCCTCTCTCTTGCCTTCTTTTAGGGGTTAATTCTTGTATTATGTTTCTATTGACTCTGCTTCAGCCCTTTGACTTCTATTTGAAAACAATTTTGAGCAAATACTCTGTCACAGTTGTAACAGAATTCAAAGCTTATAAATCAATCATCTATTTGGGTCACCTGAGACCTTGTCCTTGTAAAACATAAAGCCAAAGAGCAGTTAAATCTAAACTCTTGGCATTTCTTCTAAAACAGTGAGTTTCAAATATTTACTCAGATTTTTCATAGTTCTTTCAAATACTTGTTCTCCCACCTTAGTGGGAGAAACTCAATTATTTTCTTTCTGTTCCTGGTATGCTAAAGTGAATTTTGTGGGTGAAAGAAGAATTCTTCTGTTTTGAGACTGATCTTTCCATATTTCAGGAAATTCAGTTTGTCATGTTCCATTAAAAAATTATTTTTAAAATACATATGACTCTTAAGATTCAGGTTCTTTTTCTTTGCTCTTGACCTGCTGCCCACTTCAGTCTCTCTCATTTAAGGCTACTGATAACATTGCAGTATAAGAGAAATATTTTACCACTGTAGGTTCAATCCAGATAATGGACTCAACTGGTCTTAAAATCTGATTTTAAGCAGAACATTCTTTTTCTTTGTTTCCTTTTTAGCCCAGTCATTGAAGGAGTTTGCTCGGCTTCTCATTGCTGTTGAAGAGGAGAGAAGACGACTGGTAAGTTTGCTGGCAGTAATCTTGCATTGGATTTCTCCTTGAGTAAAATAGTATACTTTTTTCCTATTCTCTCTGAAGTGATTTTTTAAAAATTTTATTTGTGTAGTAGAGGTTTAGTACATCATAAGAATTATTTGGAATTCTTACACAAAGGCAGAAATGTACTAGCACAAACTACAGCAATTTTTATTAAACTGTTCAACCAAAGATATTTTCATCGATTCAAAAATGGTTTTCTCTAATTTCCTACCTTCTAGCTCCCTGACCCACAATAAGCTTTGAATCCTGGTGTACCTTTCCCTTCCTGCAAAAAGCTTATACTGGAGATGTAGATCTGTATTTGTATTTAATGAAATACTCCTGAGTGTTGTCCAGTGAATGTATGCCAGTAATCCAAGAATTTGAGAAGTAAGTGATAAGAAAAGAAAGCAAATTCATCACCCGAGAGAAACTCCTGTAGAATACATTATGGATCAGTCTGGTATGGCGTCCTTATGCTGCTTGAATCTGCTGTTTGCTTTGAGTTTTGTATTTCTATTCTAATATAGCTTTGTTAAAGAGGTTTTAGGTGTATTTTAATGGAACTATTTTTAAAAAAATCCAGGTGAGTAATGAAGCTATTTTTGTCCTTCCTTCAGAGTCAGTCATGAATAAAGGAGTGAGCTAACAATTAACATCAGTAGGGGAATTTTCAAATATCGTGAAAGTTTAACTCACTCTAATCCATTCAAAGATTATGTCTGTGCCCGTTTTCCTTTCTCTTACGGGTACTTAGAACATTGAGGTAAGGCTTTTATGATTCAGACTGGAACAGATTTACTAATTGAGAAAAAAATTTATATAAATTTGTCTTAACCTCAAAGTAAATAGCCATAGAATTGCTCTCCCACTATTTCTGTTTATATAAATATTTTAAAATGGCAAAGTCATAACATTTATTTAGTACAATTGCATAGCTAATATCACTTAAATGTATAGAAGTGTAATTATTTTTTTACTTCATGCAAAACATTTTTTCCTGGGTAGCTGGAAGAGTGAGGTGACTGTTCCATACTTACCACCTTAAAAGTTGGTTAGCAGAACACTTATTAGTTCCTTAGTTAAACAATGTTTTAAAATTGATAGCTTTCCAGTTTAAGTTAAAGATTGTTATGAGCTAACTATTAGGAAAGAAAAAAGCAATTATTAGAGGAGGGTTTTATTTTTTCAAGCGCATTAGTCTTTCATAATATGTAAAAAAAAATCCTATTATTTTCTCTTTCTTTCCCCTCTTTTTTTTTTTCCCCTCAGAGGAGGCACTACCATTTTCAGTTTTAGAAGTTTATGGCCTCTCTTTGGTTTATAGTTAATCTTGCCATATAGTATTTTTTGTAAAAGATGTAGGAAGGCCTTTAGCATAAAAGAAGGCAAAAAAATTAATAATTTTAAGTGAAAAAAGACCAGTCAGATGGAATTATATGTTTTGTTCTATATCAATAAGATTTCCATGGAATGCATGGATTGTATAGCTGAGTGTGACCCTGGTTGGATTAGCAGTGTCCACCAAAGCTGCTGTGTCACTGCCCTCCTCATCTGGGCAGGGAAGAGAAAATATAAGGGAAGGCTCATGGGCTGAGATAAGGGCAGGAGGAGATCACTTGACAATCACTGTCATGAGCAAAACAGACTTGACTTGGGGAAATCTGTATAATTTAATGGCAAATCAGAGTAGGGTAATAAGAAGCAAAACCCAAATCTTAAAGAAACTTCTTCTGCCCCTCCATTCTTTTGAGGTTTTACTTTAATCCCAGTTCTCTACCTCCTCCCTGCCAGTGGCAAGAAGGGCAGGGGATGAGGGCTGCACCTCCTTCCTCCCCATGGGGAGGACTCCTCACACTCTTCTCTTGCTCCAGTATTGGTCCCTCCCTCGGGGGACAGTCTCCACAGACTTCTCCAACATGAGTCTTTCCCATGGGCTGCAGTTCTTCATGATCTGCTCCAGCGTGTGTCCTTTACACAGGATTGATTCCTCCAGGAACAGGCTGCTCCAGTGTGGGTTCCTGCAGGGTCTCCGCATATGGAGAAGCTGTTCTTGACAGGAAATTGTTTGTATCCACCTTTTCACTCAGTTTGGAATGACCTCATTAATTTCCCATTCTCTGTCTAGAATGAGAACGTTGAGGATGCACAGTTTTCATGGTAGTTATATATGCATGAGAAAATTTATCAAACTTAGGATTTCTCTAGTTTTAAAATGTTTGAGCTGCCTGTTGGTGGAATGTGTTTAATTATTACTGGAATAAAAGTATCACCTTTGTCAAAGATGTGGATTTTTTATTCCCCAGTTTCTTACTGCCATTTTCTACATGTCATAGAATCCAGAGGTCCCCGTGAGGATCAGTGTGTCAAATAGATTCCTAGTGTAAGGCTTTTGCTTGACAAACTTGTAATTTAACTGTGGAATCTTCAGAGCACTTTTGCTTGCTTGTGAGGAAGTTTGGAGCATTATGCATACACTAAGATTTCTCTGCTGGAAGCACTTAAAGTCAGCCAATTTGCAGCTTAGTGACAATATTAAACAAGGTTCTCAGCTGATGGGAAAGCTTGAGACATGGCATGCAGGTCTTTAAGAATTTAATTTCCTTCTGCATAAAGAGAGAAAACATGCAAAAGTTATTTTTAAAAAGCTTGTTCTTTCTGACATTTTGTAGAAGATGTGGAGAAAAACATCTAGGCAATGTTGCAGCTATTTTTGGATACACTTCATCATACTACTGATAGTAAAAGACACTATTCTATCAGTGAATGCAGGAAGTATGAGCATATGGAGTGATGGATATTAATTTTGTATACAGCTAATGGCCTTGTTTCCCTGCCTTGAACTTTCTTTTGTTATATTATGAGCATACCTATAAGTGCACTAATCAGGTTAGAATATGAAAAGTATAAAAAAGTATGTATCCATGTGACCAATTTATTTCTAATCTGATGCCTATTAAATTCCTCATAAGTCAAATTATATTTTTGTCTTAGTGAACACAATGTTGGAGTGCTTGTCTGCTGATTGTATAAATTAAGTGTTTCCAGTGGTCAAGGAAATAGTTTGAGAAGGTGTTTAGCAAGTCTTCTCTCCTTCCCACATAAAGAACCAGAAGAACCAGAAATTTTTTCTTTTTTCAGAAGAAGCTAATGAAACAAGACATTATAAATGGTATTATTAGGAAAAACACTGAAGTACAAAGTCAAATGAAACTGTAGGTCACATAAATATTCTGTTTTGTAAGGCCTTGTGGCCATTATTACTGGCAGCAGTAATAATTTGGTGATTATTGCAAGTTAGCTTCTTTTATCCTTGTCTTTTATTTCTTGATGCTAAAAAATTGATGTGTAGTCAGAAAAAACAGAGGCCATGCAACACATTTCCCCTTGAAAAGAAAACAAAGGAAAAAGTAACGCATAAGATAGCTTCTTTTATGATGTACAGCCTTAGGTTTTGATGAGGTCTGTCATTTTGTGGTGGTGTTAATTTAATGATGCTGTTGGTAAATAGTGCATTAAAAAAACTCCAACAAAACTAGTCTTGGGCTTCACATGTACTGTAAATTGGATAAAAAGTCAGATTCATCCCCACCGCATTTCCAATGATTTCAGCAGCAAGCCATCAGGGATGTAGAATAATGACCTCTATTTCCTAGTGTTTATTAGGGAACAATAGAGATGCTATAATTTAATCCCATGTGAATGTTTGAATCTTTATCAAAGGAACTTCCTTAAAATAATTTCCTTCCTCTTTCACTGATTTACATTCTTTCTGTTAAATAAGTGATATATTTTATTTTATAGATTCATATTTTATTTATGCTTCCTATTAATTTTATATTGTTATTAAAATTAATAACAAGCAGAAATGATCTGGGAGTAAAATAAAATGCTACTTCCTTTTCCTCTTGGAGGGTTATTCTGTGTTGGCATCAGTATAGATGAACTGGTTCATGCTACTGGTCCTAGAGGTCCCCTAGGAGTTTGAAGCATTGAATGAGTTCTCTTGAGTGTCGATGTTATCTTGCTGGAACTCCCTGATTATTTCTGAGAGTTTACTGAATCCAAGACTGAAATAGGCTCTTAATTCTTAAATTCCTTGCTATTTATCCAAGTTGGGTTTTTTTTTGGTTGTTGGCAGGTGATGAATGGCCCCAGAGCTTTTTCTCTCTGGCATCATGAATCAGTGAGATTCCTGACCAATATTAAATACTCCAGGGGATATATAAAAATTCTGAAGCAGATAGTTTTTTACTATGCTCAATGAATATTTTTCTTTATAAAGTCCGCTTTTTTTGTATCTAATAATCTTCATGCTTCAGACAGTATCTCATTTTTGTGACTTTTTTTTGTATTAACTGGATGTTCTCATTGTGGTTCTGTATTTGCCCTCACACAAGGGGTCTGATGCTATCTGCTTCCAGGGAAAGCATCAAAATATTCAGTTTCAAAAGCTGCACTTGAAGAAAAATAAATGAGCTGTTAAAACCAGCTATCCATGGAATGGTACATAAAATCAGATACTGAAGGGCACAGCATGTTGTTGAGCAGAATTAACCTTTTCCCTATAATGCAAAGTGTGTTTCAGATTCCATCAGAGGAGTAAGCGGTCTCCTAGCCACAGGGGCAGCTTATTTCTCAGTTTATACAGGGGAAAGATAACATTGCATGTACTAGCACCCTGAGACTGCAGAACAAACACCTGGCACTTTGTTTTGCATGGTGTCTCTCAAATTGCAAAAAAATAGTGTTTGATGGTGTTTGCATATACTTGGTAACTGATTTCAGTGTTTTTCACCTCCCATGTAAGATTTGGCATTTAAATTAATCTCCTTGGTAGGAGTCTGCTGGGAAGAACACTGAAAGCGTATAAGGGAAAGAAAATGCCACAAATAAAAGGACTTCTTTGAAGTTACGACTGTTTTTTTGTTTCTTTATTTTTGTTGTTCCTCCTACTCCCTCTTCTCCCACCATGTTTGCTGTGTAAAATTAATTAAAAGCACCTGGGTTTAGAGAGTTTGAGTTTTTTCCTTATACTTAAGATGGCTGTACATCCTATTGAGTCATTAAGGTGGCATGGACTGTTTTGTTAACTAACTTCTTTGGAAAGACTTTCTGAATTTCTGCATCAGATTACTAATTTGGAAGTACCTCTTTGAGGTTTCTCTTGAAGAAGGATCAGTAAATCAGTACTGAATTTTTAAATTTCTTATAAAAATAATTTTAACCTACTTTTAAAAATAATTTTAATCTATTTATTTTTCAGCCTTTTCTTCCTCCTATTTCATCCCAGGTATAGCAGAGTAGCAGAGAACATATTTGATATTAATTACAGAAAAATCCATGTCTTTGATAAGGAAAGTTCTGCAAGATAGGAAAATATTGGTTTCAATGGTTTTGAGGGTTTTTTGGGGGGGTTTTGTGGTTTTTTTTGTTTTGTTTTGGTTTAGGGGTTTTTTGTTTTTTTTTTGGTTGTTTGTTTGGGTTTTTTTTAACTATCAGCTTACTGTCCTCTGACAGGCTAAGTTTTAGAAATCTTTAGGAAAATTACTGCAAACAAATGGCATGCTTTCACAAACCTTTTTGGGGAGCCCCCCATTTGAGTACTTGCTATGTGCATTTCTGGCCAGAAAGTATTATGTAGACTACAAAAGATACAGAGGAAGGCAACAAGGAAAGCTTAACACCCAGAGGTGAGAATGAGAAGAGACTGCAAGGAGGTCTCTTTGATTAGCTTGAATTAAAACAAATTAGATCAACATTATTTGGAGGCCTGTGATTCATTAATTGAAACAACATCTTTCAGCACACTTGAGCTAGTCCTCAGCAACAGGTTAATACTTCAGCCCTTGACATCAGGTTTTTCTTCCTTTTTTTTTCCTTGCTGATACTGTTGTCAGTCTTACTTTGTAAGGATAAACAATAAAAAACATTGCAAAATTACTTTGAGACTATTGCAGAAGCAAGAGTGCTCAGTAGCATTGCATGGTTTTCTGCTGTGTTTTAACTCTGGAATGACTGGAGGAAATGTACTACACAGAATTTTATCTAATTAGCAGTTGGCAGAACCAGCTTTGCCTTAAATCTCAGTCAGCCTCGTGTTGCCTCTTCATATTAATTGCATATCTGTAGAGTGTAGACCTTTTGAGAAAAGGTCTTCCTGTTGTGCTAGTACAAATGTTTGTGTGTCTGTGTGGTGAACATAATTGGAGAAGTGATCCAGCTGGAAAAATAATTTCTCTCACACTAACTTTCTATTACTTCCTTCCCATAACTGCAGTGCACACAGGGAAAATGAAGACCTTTTATCCAGAAGATAGTAATTACTTCAATATAATTGCTATCAAAAATCTACTAGAACTGTGCCTTCATTTCCCTGCAGATGTTATCTCTGATCATTATAACTCTTCTACGAAATCAGGAAGCGAAAGGCATATTTCTTACCGTGCAGACTTCCTAGAGAGCAAATCTGCAATATGATTGTTTGGTGGGTTCTTGTTGAGAGGGAGCTTTCCCCCTTGCCCTGTCTTGGGCTCAAAGGAATCCTGTTTGCTGTCTTTCTCTGCACCACTTAAGCATGAAAATACATGTGTTCAGTGGAATAACATCTGTATGTATTTCTGAACTTTTCTCAGATAAAGGATACATACTAGGCCAGACAATTGGGAGATAAAATTATGGGTGCTATTAGTACAGAGCATTAGCTGGCTTTTCCAGATAACACTGCATCAGCTTCCATAGTTGTACACTTAGTACATTCCTAATTTGTTTAAATTTAGTTCTAATTTGTCCAATAATATTTATGATTTAAAATAATTTCTTCCTTTTTTTTTTTTTTTTTTTTTTTTTTTGTGGAGATGAAGAAAAAACAGTCATCCTGGGACATTTGAGTATGATAATTTTTAAAAGATCAAACTGGTCTCAATAGAAACAAATTGCAACTAGTCCCTCTCACATTCCTGTAACTGCCATCCTCTGGAACTGAAAATACAGGTTCATATTTTCATTAACTTGCAGAAGGTACTTCCAGAATCACCATGTTGTTGTGGCAAATAGTACTGTTAATTCAGAGTTAATATTCAGAGTTTTATGATCATGAAGTCAACAGAGAACCTGCTGTTCATGTTTTGCTCTTTATTTCTTAGCAGCTTTCTTTCTACATATTTCTTCTTTTGAAAATGTGAATTTTTTCCTGTTGATATGAATGTCCAGAGTGCAGAACCATATCATCTGCAGAGCCTTTTGCACCCTGTGCTCCTCATTTTGGGCCTAGATAATTTCATTGCCTTTAAACCCACCTGTTGAGGAGGAAAGCACTTTGACTGTTTTTAGAGAGAGTCTTTGCTGTTTTCCAAGATAGTTGTCATAGAGTTGATTTGTGACCAAGTTATTTTCTTGTAGTAAGCAACTTTGTAAGAGGTGTGAAATGATCTCCCATGTTGGTTTCTGCTGATGTTTTGACTGGATAGTTGGCCGCAAAGAGTGATCACTTGTCTGTCTTGATAGGGCTGAGAGGCTGTGAGCTAGAAGGAGAGTGGGAATAGGATAATTATTCAAGAGGAAAGGAAAGTGGAACAGAGATAAGGGGATTGATAAGATTCATGTACATTCTTTGCTGTCCAACATAAACAGTGTTCCAAGCCTTAGTAAGATGGCTTTGGTAATTCACTGTCCATATACTATATGCTTTTCAGTCTTCTGCAGAGAATGCAAATTAAGAAAATCTTTTTTAGAAAATATTTTTAAGAAACAAAGTTTGTTGCAGGAGATTAGTGTAATTAGTTGTTAGCAATTACAGTTTCTCCTGCCCTCTATATTCAAAGTGTATGTATTTGTATTTGCCTCCATATGGATATACAATTAGAGAATGGTTTGGATTGGGAGGGATCTTAATGACCATACTCCAACTCCCCCTGCTGTGACAGGGAGGCCACCCACTAGACCAGGTTGCTCAAAGCCCCATCCAGCTTTTGACACTTCTGGGGGTGGGACATCCGCAATTTCTCTGGGCAACTTATGCCAATGTCTCACCACCCTCAAATTAAAGAATTTCTTCCCTATATTTAATCTAAGCCTACCCTCTTTCAGTTTAAAGATACTCCCCTTGTGCTGTCACTACTTGTCCTTGTAAAAGGTCTCTCTCCAGCTTTACCTTACAGCATTTTTCAGTGAGAACATTCACAAAATGAGATTGTTTGCTATTTCCAGTTTTGAAGAGTATCATGGAGAGAGACATGAAATGCTGTCTTCATAAAAAGTACAAAATGAAGGGTTAGTTGGAAAGCCTCTTGCTACTTGTCATTTTATATAAATCTAATTTGTTCTCAATTCATATGTTCACTCCATGCAGGCATTTCACTGCACGTAGTATTGCATTGCATAACAGCACTTCCCAAAGTTTTGAGAAGCATTCTGTGAGTAGTGTGGCTGGAAAGAATTTCTTTTAATGACGTTTTAGTCTTCACAGAAATGTGGTAGTTGCAATTTTAGTTAGTAGATTCTTTTGCTTCCACCACAGTTGCTAAGTGTCTTTTCAGATGACTGTTGACAGAGAAAAGAGAAAGAAAGTTGTTCGCACTTTTAAATGAGTATTTTAAAGGAACATGAGTTCTGGATCAGCCAACCTTATAGCCTTTAAGTTTTATGCATTTATTTTCTGACTACAGAGGGAGGGAATGGAGCTGGTCATAGAAGAGGATATGTGCTGCACCCATTACTAGCTTGTAATCATTTTGATGCTGCTGCCTGACATGCTACCACTTTCTTAATTTTTTAATGGATTCTGAATTTATCTGCAATTCTCCTGGAGGTATGAAAAAAGGTGCTTCATTCCTACAAACTTAGTTTTGAATTTTCCTTCATTTAGTCTGATCTCTGGAATGAAACCACTGTATTTGTTGTTCTTATGTAATGTCCTGGGAAATGTGATTAAAAACAGAAAAAAGCACAAGCACTTTATGTACCAAAGGGTGTGTAGCAACAAATATGCCATTATTTAAACCAAACAAACACCAGCCAAACAAAGCCCCCACCTTTTCACAAAGAAGCAAAATATTCTCCCTTGAGCGATCTGTGTAATCTGCATGGGCTCATAGCTGTGTTACATACAAAGGTGTTTTATAAAGTATTCTCTGTTAGGATGTTGTGTTAATATTTGCAGAATACTTAGGTTGCCTATCTTATACTTTTCAAATGTCTGCAGAGGCTTCAGTTCCTGTATTTTGAGAAGCTTTCTCAGATGTATCTCCCAGAGCAATTGCTTTTGCTTTGAGCTAAGACTGAAAGAGATTAACAGGTTTGTCTGTTTTTTGGCAGCCATGCCTGTTTATTATGTACCCACTTCACAAAACTGACCTGGCTAAAAGTAAAACAAACAAGATATTTTCTGGTTATTTTTCAACCACGTTGCAACAGACTGTTTCAGTGTAACAGCAACAGAGGAGGACGAAGTCAAAAACGGGATGAAGGGGCATTTCAAGATCAGCAAACTGCTTAAGCTAGAGTGATCACCAAAATAAATGACTACAAATTTACTACACAGTGCAATATTTGTTGCAGCCCTGCTATTACAAGTAGTTGCAGTCAGGGAAAGAGATTATTTTTCTAGTGTAAAAGAAAATTTGAGTAGAAATCTGGAAGCTGTGGTCACATGGTCCTGAGGAAAGTTTTGAAGTGTGGGACCACAGAGTTGGTAGCCTTAAGGATTAAAATACTGTGAGAGCTACTTCTTTGGATAGCTGTTCTTTAGTAAAAGCTATTTTTCAAACAATATTGAGTTATGTTTCCTTTCTGGGTTAAGTGGAGGTGGTCCATCAACCTTGGCCAAAATCATTAAAATTTTGGCCCAGTTTGTTGTCATGTGACATGTCATGATGTGATCTCATGGGGTTGATGTGTAATTCTCCCTGGAGTCCAAGTGTCACGGTCAGCACAGAGTGGGCTATGGCGAGCCAAAGCCTGCAGCGGGGTCTGGCATTGCCCTGAGTCCCCAGCTGTCCCACAGCCCTGGGCTGGGGCCAGCAGGAGCCGTGAGACAGCCCCAGGCAGGGCCAGCCCAGTCCTGCCCGTCCGGCACCGCTCCTGTGCTTGTCCGTCAGTCCTGATGGTTCTGCCCCCCGGCTGCCCTCGGACTGCCCCAGCATTCCCCCCTGTGGCTAAAGGCCATTTTTCACCAGGGATATTATTGAGGGGGCAGGGGAGCTGCTTGATAGGTCGAGACCATCCATAATTCCCACACTGAGGCAAAGGGTGACCGAGTTTCCCTGGTGGACATCCAGGGACCACAGGGAGGTGCGACCTCTGCAGCTGAGCCCACTTAGCAACACACAATCCCTTCTTAGTCAAGTCACAGTTTGGAGAAACCAGACTAGCCCTTTGTCTCCCCTAGGCTGCCTCTTACATATATTGAGACCTTTTTACAAGCTAGATGAGAGCTTTCTAAGTTGACCTATTTTGTTAGTTGTATTCACATAAGAGCAGAAAAAATGGCTAAAAAGTCTGAATCTGATACTATTTTTAGACTTTTTGCTCTAAATGTCTTCTCATGGCATGTGTCATGACATGTCCTGTGCTCCTTTCTTAATTCCGTGTGCTGTTCCCAATGTACTAATTTTGAATTTTCACCACTGACAACTGTCAGAACCTTCTAATTTGTAATTATTCAGCATTTGAGCCTTAAATAACATACGGACATTCTTCAGTGTGTCAGCTACCAGTAAAACTTAGTATGCCAATATCAAGGAGAAATGGAAAGGTTTTCTATGGATCCTATATCTGTAAAAGCTCCCTTACCTCTTAGTAGTTTGTAGTTGTGGCTAACCTACATTTTTTCTGAGTATATCTTAAATGTTCAGAAATATCTTAAATGCACGTGCTTTTGTTTCCTGAAAGGATACATACTTCCAGTTTCAAAATTAACAGTTCCTGGGCATGGTACCATTACAAACAGCTAAGCTGATTTTGGCTTTATGCCTGGCTGTGTCCATTCATGAAGTAGTTGTTAAAGCAAAATACAACTTCTAATTACATTAATCTCTGAGTAGCTAATTTCCTCAGCACCTTCTTCTTGTTGTTTTTATATATATATATATATATATATATATATAAAATTTTTTTTTAACAATGCTTTTTGTGGTTTTGTTGGTACTGAAGAGATAACAATCAGTAGATACATGGCAGTATCCAAATTATCAAGAATGTGTCACAGAGGCAAAGCATTGAACTGTCAGACCACCTTTCTCAGTGTTTTGTTTCACAGCAGCTGTGCAATATAATGCAAAGAGATTCCTAATAGTAACAGATTGTAGACCTGGTAACCCCACTTGTGCAGTTAGTGGCATTGACCTGTGAAGACCTACAGTGTCTGTGAAGGTGCAAATTAATTTTCATACTGGAAGGCAGCGCATGATGATCACAAATAGTGCAGGGCCAGCTGTAAACCAGCACAACTTGGCCTGGCTGCTTGAATTCTCACCTTCACTAAGAGCAGCAGACAGGTATTATGTGACTACTTACATAGTTGCTTAGTCTCCGTAGCCATCACTTAGTCAGAGATAAGGCATTTTTTCTTCATGTAGAAGTGATTTCATTGATTGCTAAGAGTAAGTAGGTAGATCAATGCATAAGACCCCTTTCAGTTTGAACTGTTCATCTTCTCAAGCTCTCACTCTAATTTGAAACTTTTATTTCTTTGTCTGGGAAGTGTGAATGCTGCTTACATCATCTAGCTAAGAGGCAGTCATCTGACTGGAAGAATTTGGGGGAGAATTTAGGCTGAATGTCAGGAAAACTTCCTCACGATGAGCTGCATTGCGGAATACTTTGCCAAAGAAAATAGACATTGCCGCGGAAAATATCTAAGGCACAAACTGAGATTAGGCCAAGTGTTGGAAAATGTAATGTAGAAACAGAGTAAGTATTTTATATTGCTTGGTGACCATGCTTCCCTCAGCCTGGAGCATCGTTAATCAGATTGCCATCAAGTATCTTTCAGTAAGTTATTTGAAGGGTGCCCATAATGGTAATGGGCTAGGAGTCTGCTGTATTTCTCAAAAAGACTTCCATACTCTTTTTTGAAGTAGGGGTTATGGGGAAGATGGGAAAGAGACAGAAGTTGGACAACATCTAACAAATCTGCTTTTCCTGTTTAATTTAATAGTAACATCCTCACCCATGACATTTGTCCCAAGAGCACTTTTTGCGAGGCTCTAAATCGGTTGATTTCAGTATTTTGGAGCCTAAATTTCTATGGAGAGTTCTGTGGCCGGCCAATTTTATTGCTTGTTTCTTTGAAGAAAATTAGAGCCACTGTGTTAAATATAACCATTTCTGGCAATTTGAAAAATTTATTGATATTCTCTGACAGATTCTGTAGGATGAAAAATTTACAAGAAAATGCTAGCTGCAGTAAACATTCCTGCCAACATCTTGGCTTCCATGTTGGGTTAGCCATTTGGTTATTTTTATGTCTCACTGCTAAACTTCCATTTTGTTTACTTATTTGTCTCAGCCTTTAAATGTTGAGGTGTTTGTTCTTACTTTGGACTCAGAAGTTGTTGCTTATGACATCCGGCAATCAAACTCTTGATTTCTTAAGTCTGTTGCTAAAGAATAGCTTGTCTGTCTGCTTTAATGTGCCCAGCTTCGGTGTAGGAAGAAGAAACCTGCACTCTGACTCTGTTTTTTTAAGGAAAGAATATTTAAAGGCTGTTTCAGGAATTCTGACAAATAAAGCTTGTCAAAATAAATGTTTTGATGAGTCTGGCAGCTCAACATCCCTTAAGGAATAATCCGCACTAATTAAATAACATTGGTTTTACTTTTCATGACAAGTTAGAAAGTTCTTACTTTGATTAGTTAAATGTTTATTTATTCTTTTATTGATTTCCAACTTTCCCTTCACATCCTAATGGACCTCACAAGGAGGCCTGTTCAGGGTACATTCACTCCACTCTGGAGAGGCTCTGTTGACATCTGCACAGTGAGGGAAACATGCCTGGCTGCAAAATTTACAGATCAGGATTTGGAAAAGCAAAGAGACAAAATAATAAACATACGGAACTGATTGGGGGTAACTGTTAAGTAGGTCTGCAGCCAGATTAAAAGTGTCTTGGAAAGTTTAAATAGTTTAAAATCAGCTTTTTGGAAAGTAAAGCTTTTTGCTTATTTGCTAGGATTTATCTAAATCGGATAATTTCTGTTAATGTATTGAACAAAAAAGTTAAAAAGCCACACAGCTCTCCACAAAAGCAGAGATTCCTTCACTTCTTAAATTGAAGATTTCCCCCTATAGAAAATATTTGGTTTTGTTTTGTTTATTCATTGTTTATAGGAAAAAATGTTCAATGTGATAAATGTTTAAGAAGGTAAGGATACTTGCAATATCCTAAAATATCTACATTTAACAGAGTACTCAATAGAATAACATACTATTAAAAATATTGTGAAGTGTGGTATACTTAAATTCTGGATCAGTTTTATTCTTAATTAGTTCTGTGCTCCAATTATGCTGTTTCCTGTGTTTATGTTGCCATTTCCCACTTGATAATATGTAATGTAAACGTTCAAGCTGAGAAATTTTTTGGATTGTTTGGACAGCCATAAAAGGGGGTAAAACCAGAAAAATTTTCTTCTGCTGCCTATCTGAAACTACATTCTCAAGCTCTTTTCCTTTCAGTATGTTTTGAACTCAGCCTAGTCAAGAGACCTGCACTGTTTGTATTAATGGTAGTGATAAAAAGATAAATGCCTAGACTTGCAAGTACACTACCAAACTGTTTTTTCTTCAGTGTAGTGGTGTTTGTGACTGCTTTATCTTTTAGTCAGTTTTTGCTGAGTTACAGTCCATGGAGTAAGCTGTAAAAAGAAATATCTTACTGGGAGATTAGCTACCTACCATGACCATATCCACTGCTGATTTATGTCTTCTAAATATTTTCAGGGGGTTACTAAAGAAAAAAGGGACAAAACCTCCAACTGTTTTTTTGGTTTGTTTTTGTAGGTTTTTGTTTGTTTGTTCTTGGTTACTTGGTTATTTTGGGGTTTTTTCCCCTTTCATTTATCACCAGGTAGATTTTTTCCTCCTTTTGGAAGAAACCTCTAGCTTCAGTCATCTTTGTAATCGTGCATATATCAGAAAAAGTTAAATGTATTCTTTAACACTTTATAAAATGTTCCTATCTATGTAGAAAATAATTTTGCTGTTGCAACTTAGCAGTAAGTCCATGAGACACAGGAGAGGCTGTGAGTGAGAGGAGGCAGAAGGGGCACATAACGGTTTCCAGCTCAAGTTGTTAGTGCCAGTAGTGACAAAAACCCCACTGAGCTCTTGCCCACTGAAGGAAAAAAAGGAAGATGCTACCCAGAGAAATCAAGTCTTTGAAGTGTGTCCTTGTACAATGAAAGAGTAGGTGGCATGCATGGTCTTTGTTATGTGAAAGGATTTTGAAGGAAAAGAAAGCTCTGGCATATCTTGAAAAGAAATAAAAGCGCAGGAGGAGATACAAAAATGGAACCAAGGCACAACGAATTTATCCCAATATATTGTCTTCTAGTGGGCTTTTACAATAAATTACAAGGTATAAAAATCAGTTGGGTCTTTCCCCTTTCCTTTTTAAATTACTGGCCACTGTTTTCTCTTAATCCATTAAAAACTCCTGTAGGGGCAAGATGTGAGTATTTTTTCACAGAAATGAAATACTGGAGCACATGCCTCAATGTACAATGCTTCTGCATTTGAATTTTACCTTACAGTGGTCAATGCATGTAGTGTGTGGGTACTCGTAGGTAACCAGGTTCTCTGTAGCATCTACCCACTGCTCCTGCTTTTTTGGGAAGTTGCTGGGTGTCATTGTGCTAGATGCCTGCTCAGGAAAATGTGTTTGGTATTGCATTAGGGTAAGTCAGTCTGCTTAAACCCACACATCAAGGAAATGAGTGAAGAAGAACCAGCTTACACCTTTTGGCTTCTAATTTCTGAACACACTGAAGATGAGGCACTTCTTATGACGTTGTCTTAGGACTTTTATTGTCAATACCTAGGACAGGAATTTTTCAAAATATATTCATGTGAGAGTTTTCTAGTGGATCAAAACATCTTAAGGTCGGGTTGTAAATGTACTATGCCTTCAGGTTGGTCAAGTTTTTTCTGTTTTCAAGTGATCTCTTTCTTCTGTGTATTAAATATAGCAGTATTGCGGCCCCTCGTCCCAGTGGATCAAATTTGAATGTCTTGCCCTTCAAGTTTTTGACGCTGACTCCTTGTAGCTGAGCTGAAGGAATGATGGCAAGTCAGTCCTTCAGTAGGCACTGATCAGGCACATTTGGTATTTTCATAATGAATTAATGTTTCCCAGTTTTGGTATTAGTTTTGAATGCTAGGAATCTTGAATTCTACTTTTTGCTTCTAGCATACAGTGGGAGCTATGTTATTTACAAGAAGGGTAGCCCATGCTGTATGAACCCTCCAGCTGTATAAGATTAATAAATCATGGAGCTAGGACTGTAGCTTGTCATGTTTGTTCAAAACTCAGTGTTTAGAACTGTGCTATAGTGAAAATTTCTTAAAATTGATCTAGGTACCTTATTTTAGATGTGCAGCTGTGGCCTGAAAACATGAATTAAAGATTGCTTAATAAAGGTAATGTTACAGGAATTTCATTTACAACTCTGTTGATCCATAAGTTGCTTGAGATAGGACATTCTTTGTTTTGAGATTGGTCCAGTGGTGCTATCAGTAGTAACACTTAAATATTTTATGCTCTCACTAAGGTAGTAATCCTCTCAATACCTGCAGAGTTTTCTGAGCAATCCTGAATAATTCTGATACTTTCCTGCACATAACGACTACTTTTAAGAATCACCAGCATCTTAAATTTTGCTCAGAAGCTAACAGTGTAAAAAGGATTTGAGCATTAATACTCCTTGCATAATTCACATACTATCTCCCAGAGCCTTGCTAGGAGTTGAGAAGGTCTGAATAGTCGCTGTGAGCTCCACAGTTGGTAGAGAAGGAGATCCTAAGCTTCACTGTCAGGATGATAACAAGTTTATTCCTCTGTTGCTGTTGAAGAGCCCAGGAGCAGCAGCTGAGACAGTAGGACCAGAGACTGGCTTGTGCAGACTGTGCTAGCAAAATACTTTTCCTTGCGTGCACTTCAGCAAAGCAAATTTCAAGCAGCACTTCCCTCCAAACTTTTATTGCTAATGAGGGTCCTTTATTCAAATCCATTTCTTGGCAAGGTACTTGTGAGAGGAATGAAGTCAATTTTGTTAAAAGTTACTGTGGGAGGGCAGGAGCAGTATTGTTAAACCCATGTCTGGACGATTCCCTTGGTATCGTTCTTTGCATCTTAATTTCCCCATGATGCCTAATTTACAACATGCCAATATTTGCATCTTTATTCAGTACTTGTGATACTTGATACAGAGTTTGACATTTGGAATAGTCTTGACACATGAGAAGAGCTGTGGAATTACTTTTGTTATTTTATTCAGGTTAGCAAAGGGAAGGGCAGAAATTAAAATTTAAAATCAATAATTTTTGTATGATATTAATGTTGGAATTTTTACCCTTACCACTTCAACTACATTATAAAGAATAACTTTTCTGAGTATGTTTGGGCCCCTTTTGTACACAGATGTTTCTTCTGGGGAATATCCAATGTTCCAACAAACACAGGACTCCTTTGCCATTTTGTGTGCTGTGAGAGGGAGATGACAGACAAGTTACGTGCTTGCTCTGAATGCTTTAAAATCTGATTTCCTTAAATTTAAAACATGCAACTAGTGTATGTTTATTAATGGCCATAAAACTAGCCAAGCCCTTTAATAATTCAGCTGGATTTTTTCTGTCGTGATACTGACCTCTGACATTTAATTTCTTGATAATATTATGAAATACTACGCACTCTCCTTTTTATTTCTCTTATCAGCTGCTGTTATTCATTTGTCCATTTCCATGTTTGTCTTCTGAGTACTTTGTGTTGCTTTTCCAGAAGGCTGTTTGCATTTACATTGGTATTATTTGTGGATCATAGCATCTAAAAGTATTTATGCAATTTTTTATTTAATCTTTTATTTTAAAAGATGCTATAAAGGAATTTTTTGTATGATTAGTTTATTAAAAATGAATAAATTTTAAGTGCCTGGTAAAATTTTAAAGACATTTTCGAAGGTTACCATCACATGGTTTTCCTATCGTAATCTAAGTTTATAAGAGTCTGTTAAAGATGATGGTAACAGGAAAAGATTCAGTTTGGTCTTATTTGGGTCAAACAATTGAGGTATTTAACTTGTTTCTTCATTCACCTACCTAAAGAAAATTAAATCTAGCAGTCTTTTGAGATTTGAAGTAAAACAAAGAATTATGAGAAAAGAGAATATCTGACTTTTTACATGGAACATATATGTGGAACCTGACTGTTTTCAGTAATCCATGTTTGCTTAAGACTTTGTTTTGTGCATCTTGAAGACGTAAATCAGAATCAACATAAAGGTATTTGTAGCAATTTCACTTCAGCAGTTCCCAGTGCTTGAAAGGCATCTAATATTCCTCCTCAAACAAATCTGCTTTCTGTAGGCAGATGACATTGTACTGTATGCTGTAAATAATTTTTAAGGCCGTCCATAAAAAGTATTAGACATCTCATTGCCTCTGCGTGTTATCAGAGGCAGTTTTTTCACATGGGACAGGTTTGTAGCCTCCCTCTTTACTCCTACTTGGAGTGATTGATAATATAGGTCTGCTGCACTTAACTCAGAAGGAAAATTTGAGCATCAGCTTTTAAAATGTAAAGTAAATTTGGTTTGCCAAACTAAACCATTTAGTGGAGGATGATTATAAATGCAATGTGTCCACATACAAATGGTAGGAATTGAGTAGCTTCTTCTTGGTGTTGTTTAAAATCATTCTTGAAGTATTTGTGGTCCAACAAGGCCCAAGAATCTTGTGTTTATGACCAAAATGGATTAGCATGCAAACATTAAAACTTAACTGCTGTAAAATAACAACAGTTCTGAGAGTTTAATGATATTTTCTCTTCATAAGGCAAGAAAGATGTATTAAGCTTACTGCAAATTCTCAAATGGGGAATTTAAAACAGATGGAATGAATATTTAGCTTTTCCCTCCAGAGAAATCACAGACAACAAATAAATTAGGGAACAAGATAATTAAAAGGAAGCAGCATTAAAAAGAAGTATTAAATGATTGTGTTGGTAATATACTTTATCAAAACATTCCAAACACCATTTTTGCATCTTTAAAAACTTTTAATGTATGGAAATCTTGTTGCAGCCTTCACTTTCTTTTGCCTGCAATGGTAAGTTCAGTCGTAGATAACCTACCTTATTATGCAAAACAGGAACTATTGAGATGCATTTGCAACTTGCTGCTTTAATAAATTCATGGTGCAAGTATTCTCATCTAAGTTCATTTTTACCCTTCCTTCCATGTCTTGTCACTCAGTGAGCAGGATCTGCAGAGTCCAGTCTTGCAGTCATTGAGAATTGTTTCTTATGGTTGCCATTCATGAAGAGATGAACAAAACACTAAGAAAAATAATTGTAAGATGCTTGAAGTCATTTGTAAGACATGCTGCATCTTGTATAGTTCTGTTAAATGTTTGTTGCCTTGGGAATTTCTGGTGTGCTTTTATAAGATATTGCCAGTGGGTAGCATAAAATGGTTCTGGAGCAGCACTGAGTGACTAGAGTCAGATGGGAGGAACTTTTTGTTTCTGATGATCCAATTTTTTCTGTTGATTTCCATGCTCAGCTTCAGTGAGCTCCCTGTGTGGGCCCTGTCTTGGTCAGACTCCAATTAGCTGCCACATTCCAGAGTCAACTGGTGAACCTAGCATCCTAATACCTGTGAATGACGGAGAGTGTGAGTGGTAGAGGCAGCATGCTGCCAGAGGATGGAGGGCAGAATGGTTCTTTCTGAGGCTGAATGATGTCCCGTCTCTTAAGAGAAGTGATATCCAATGACCAATTTGGATTTTGACAGAAAAAAAATAGCCTAGATTAGGGGTGAAGTTTTGATTATATATATGTCCCAGCACTGCACATGTAATCAGTTGGTGATAAGTGTAATGCTAGAAATTATTTCAATGAAAGGAAATCAGGAGGCATAAAAATATTGCTTCATGTTTGAATTAGGCTAAGCCATATTTTGTATGACCTAATATAATAAAATCTATCTCATGTGATCCCTGTTTAGCATGATGATAGAGTGAAAATTGGACTATTTTGTCTTTTAACTCTGAAGCAAGTGATTTGTTACACTATTTCATTGGTTGCAGTGCTTTGTTAATGTATTCTTTATCTGTTTGGGAGTGTGGCTACACTTGTAGTTCATGTGTTTGCCTACACTAAAGTGCCTTATACCTTTGTAAGTGTAACTTTAGACTGTGAAGTTAATGTGACAGTAACCTTTACGGAATCCTGTAATGTTTATAATGTTTTTTCTGTCTTGTTGAATCCAGCTGTTTCTGCTGAACGAAAAGAAGTCTTACCCAGTCCCGGGTTTCTTTGGCTTATCACAGAAAACTTTAAAGGGGTTTGCAATATCTCTGAGGGAAAGCAGACTTCAAGCCCGGTAGCCCAGATGTTAATTTGCTTTCTTTTGGAAACTTCTAAATACTGTTGTATTAAGCCTTTACACATCTACACAGAATTACCTTTAAGTAGCAGATTAGCAAACTTGAGTTTGATTGCGAACAGCCTCACAATTTCATGATGTGCTGTATCTCGTCTGAATGGATCACAGGCATCCTCTGCTTATTTCTCCTCATTGTTTGGGAAGGGAAGCTTACGTGGCTGTATCCACAGAGACCATGGATATCTAATGCTGAGTGACTGAGTTAATTGCTCGGTAAGTCCTTGAGCCTGTTGGTGTTGTTATGGAGATGATAATGTCCTCTGTCATGTCTTGCTGTTGGCAGTGCATGAACTGATTTATTAGGGGACACCTGACGTTCCAGATTTGGTGTGATATTTAAACTCACTTACTTAAACTCAAAAATACGTTTTCTCTTTCTCTATTTTCTTTATGCCAAGCCTTAGAGTTACTACTTCTCTGTTGTTCTTTGGCCCTAAAGCAAGTTAACCAGTGCTAGTATAGCATTGTCTTAAAGACCCAGGCTTTCAGGGTCATTCAGAAGTTCCCTTCTTCCTGCCTTCCTGGGAGGAAGAAGGGAACTTCTGCTCCACAGCCATTGCAGACACGAAGAGTATTGGTGCCTCCTTCCAAGAGAATCAAGTTACTGTTTTAATGAAAGGTTGTACTGGACCTTGGGATCTCTCAGTGCTAAAGTACGATAGGTATTGTCTTTTGCCTTAAAGATTGAGCTACTACAAAAAAAAGTTAAGGTGCTTGAGGGTGATTGCTATAGATACTTGCTATGTTGTACCCTCATCTAAGATAGCAGAGGTCATCATAACCCTATTTAGGAACATGTGGAAACAGCCCAGAAAACATATGCCTCAACTATGACACTGCTGGGGTATAAACTTAATGAAATGTGGCTTATATAAACACTTCATTCATGTGCTGATGTAATGAAACCTTTTTCAACTTAATTCTTTTAATTACATGCTGTGCTTAGTAGAATAGTGGGTAGTTGGAAAGCAGCAAAGAAAAAAGAAGATAGTACATGGGAGTATTTCTAAAATAATGTTGACTCACTCATTTCTGCCAATAAGCTCCCAAAATATATTGCTTACAAACTGTAACTATTTTCTTCCTTGGCTGATACTTGGGAGGAACAGAGGAAACTGTTGGGACAGAGAGAGAGTCTGAGAGGACCTCCTGGTATTTCATATTCTCCCCAACTTACAAGACAAAGTTGCATCTGGTTAATGATCACAAAGATAGTAACAGTACTCACTAGTACTTTCAAATCTAGTTTATCCACTCACCCACAATTAGATGTTCTGATAGAAAAATGTATCAGGAAGCCTTCATTTTCCTCTACCAAGTAATTGCAAAGTCAAGATATGCAAGACCCTGAAGATTGGCTCAGTTGGTCAGAGCTTGTTGCTGATACCACCAAGGTTTTGGATTCAGTCCCTGGATGGGCCATTCCCTTAAGATTTGGACTTGATGATCCTTGTGACTCCCTTCTGATTCAGAATATCAGCGATCTGAAATTATGTTTGCAATGTTAATTTTAAAATATTATATCTATATATCATATTTTTCTACGTATATTTACACTGCATATCAATGCATTCATATTCATTTTTAGAATATCAATGTTATGTGTAAAAAGCAGATGGTAGTTCTGAGTCAGATTCTTCACAAAGACTGACTTTTTTGAAGGTTGGCTGTTTTTTTATCTGCTTGGTCTGTAATCAGTCAAAAGGAAAAAGCTCCTGAGGATACCTAACATCTGAAATTCTTCAGTTGTTCTTCAGATGAGTTCTGTTCTTCCTCTAATGTTTTGTGAGGACTCCATGAGGAGACTGGCCTTTCTGTGCTAAAGGCAGCCTTTGTGCATATTCTCATGTGTAATTTTTTGTTATATTAACAAACAATCACTTCAGCTTTGACACTACAGTAATGCATTTTTAAACATAAACTATGCAATATAGGAGATCAAAGTTCACTTGAAAACATTGGGGAAAAACCTGATCTAGTGGAAAGTATTGCTGCCTATGACAGGGGGTGGAACCTGATGATCCTTAAGGTCCCTTCCAACCAAACCATTCTTTGATTCCTGTGTATAACTACTCCCAGCCTTGACTAGTATGTGGTTTATATGCATCCCCCTGTGGCAATGTATTAACACCACTTGATACAACTTTAGTTTTGGTAAGAAGCTGAATGTTGCATTACACATTGTACATGAAAGTGTCCAGCCTATGTTATTAATTGTCTGAAGTTAAAACTTTGTAGTCTTCTCAATCTCCTTTAACATCAGCTTTACTTTAAATAAGTGGCAGTGATACTTTTAGGAAATTAATATAAGCTTAGATATTGTTTGATGTCATGTTTTGTTTTTTTTTTTTTGGTAAAGGTGAGAGGTATTAAGATGAACTTTGAGTGTATTATTTGTTTTTAAGTATGTGATTTGTCTGTGTAGAGTTTTCTGTACAAAGCTGTAAAAATATTTGTGTTGCTAAGGTCAAGTAGTTACAGGCATTGAAATTCACAATATTAACTTTGTGTAATATTTACACATTTTAACTTCTAAAACAGAAACTGTGCACTTAAATACATGACCAGTATTTTATCATGGCATGTTTATATTCTTTGTAGCATTCAAATTGATACATAAGGTTTACAAAAGCCTGGTTGTCTGTTTTTGGTTTCAAGTGCTTTATTTGAAGTTGTGTTGATTAGGAGCTGCTGATACAGGCCTCAGACTGAAAAAAAAGATATTTTGATCAGATGTTAGGAATTGTTAGTTACTGGGGGAAAGGTTTAAAATTAAATTATGTCTTTTTGTCTACTAGAGAAATATTTTTCTAAATTAGAAATGCATTACTGTGCATATATTTCTTACAAGATTTGTTGTCCCCATTGAATGAATTTAATTTGTGTCTTTTAAAAGTCTTATACTGACATGAAAAAAGTTAATATTTCTCAGCATTCAGAATTTGAGAGCCATTCAGTATTTCAGGGAGATGAGTTCTATTTACCATGTGCTAATGTGGTCATTCTGTGCTGCCATGAAAACTAGTCATAGCAGATTTTGGAACAAAAAAATGTTTTTCCAAGAAACATTATATAAACACAAAAGTTTTTCATAGCTAAATTGTTTTGCTATCGTTCTGATAAGTTTAATATAATTCTTTTACTGCAAATGTTCCTCACTTGAATTGTTGCTGTCTTCTTCTAACAACTGATAAATCTGTTAACTCCATTCTTTCTGTGACTTACCTAGTCCTTATCCCTACAAATGAAAATACAAAGCTCAAAAGGTATTGACTGTCCTTGTTGCTGCAGTTCAGCCCTGTAGACACTAAGGTGATGATAAAAGCCTCTAAAACAATTCAGGGCTTAAATTTTCTGTATTGTTAGTATTTAAAAATTAATTAGCAGCAGCGTAGATGTTTTTTAGGTTAATTTCTGTTTATATTCCCTGGTTCTACCAAAGTAGAATTACAGATTGCATTGGGTTGGAAGGGACCTTAAAGGTCATCCAACTCCAACTCTCTACCATGGGCAGGAGCACCTTCCACTAGACCAAGCTGCTCAAATCCCCATCCAGCCTGGCTTGAACACTTCCAAGGATGGGACATCCACAACTTCTTGGGGCAACCTGTGCCAGTGCCTCAACATCCTCATAATAAAGGATTTCCTTCTAATATCTAATCTAAACCTGCTCTCTTTCCATGTAAATCTATATCTACAATCTTCTAGTTTAAGTAAAAGAAGAAGAATGCTGCATGTACAGGCTGTATATTGTTCACTCTTCTAAATTCAGAAAAATAATTAGAAAACTCATTCAAAACATTAATGTTGACTTGAATTTAAGAAAATCTAGAAATGGAAATGTTCAGATATGTTTACAAGAAATTTATTCTTCCCTAACACTGTATAATAATTATGATTCTCTTAATGGTCTTCATTCTAATAATTGAAAGTTTTATTAAAAAAAGAAAAGTTTAAAAAATTTCTAGCCCAGTATGTCTTCAATGTATAAATGTGGAGTTTCTCTCTATACCTGCAATCTGGGAAAATCACAGTTTAATCTCAGTATTGGTGCATAAATTAAATTTCACAGCTAAATCCTGGAGGTAGAGAGGGTGGGTTGGAGAAGTGGATGATCATGAATCAGAAAAGACAACTTAAGTGGCTTCACCATGTTGTCTCAAAGGCAGCCACAGTATATTGAATGTTGCAGTCATGCAAATAATGACCAACCACAGAAGTTGTCAAACTGCCTTAGAAAAAATATTTTTAATTTTAAAATGCTTCTTTTTCAAATATATTTTGCAACCTCTGGGTGGTTTTAGTGGTACTTATTTCAATGGTGATTTTATCAACAAGTAGACTTAACTAGAACTAAGTGAAATTATATACACCAAAGATAAAAATCTGAACAAGCTTTTTTAGTTTAGAAGAATCTGTTTCTTTATTACTGTATCTAATATAGCTCTCTCAAATGTCAAAGTAATATTCTTGTATTATGTCTCCTAATACTTGTCTAGCATCTTAATTAAAAAAAGACTGATGAACTGTCAGTAAATTAAATTGTGGTATTCTTTTTCTTTTCTTTTTCTGGAGAAGGACCATTGCTTTTGCCAAACAAGAGAAACAATCACATAATTTGATTGCCACATATTAACCATGCTGAGCACTGAAACTGTGTCACATTCAATAACTATTAGATAAACAAAATGTAACTTCTCTAAAGGTGTGAGTAATCTGAATAAGCATGGAAGGGTGAGATCCATATTTTAGACACAACATGGATTTCTGAAGTTGCTGTTTACAAAAACTGTTACAGTCTTTTTGACATTATTTGCCTGTTCCAAATGTTCCTGATTTCAACCTAGCGCAATAACTGAGTGGGAGAGGGATTATCATCTTGGCAGGAAAAGATACTCTATTAGGACCACACAGTGACATTATCTAAAGCAATCAGATTTCCATAGAAATGATTGTGGGAGTATTGGATTGCTACTTTAAGGGGACGTGGAAGAATGGGGAGGAGGGGCTGTATGCAGATTTATAACCCTTAAGAAAGAAACTGTGAGGTAGTAGCAGTGATAGTAATTGACAAAGAAAAGAAATTAATAAGTGAATATGTAAGGCAAAAGTTCTTCTTTCTCTATAATTTTCAGATTCCAAAAGCAAGGCCCAACCTGGTAGAAATTGATGGAAGTCTTTACACAGTGCAGCATTCTGCATCCTGTGATAGTGGCTGTTGAAATGCATCTGCTGGGATTTTCTTAGGTCCTTTGCTGCCAATTCTCCCTCCCCGAAACCAAAGCCTATTTCTTGCCTAGAACCTAATTTTGCTGGGAGATGAATTGTCACAACAGGGCTCTTGCCAGTAGAATCTTTCAGTCTAGGGATGAATTTGCAGTGTGTTCTGTTGATGTGGCTTAGCAGATATATTCAGAGGCACAGACCCTGTCTAGATGAAAGCCTGGCAATGCCTGTCCATTCCCACTTCATGTATAACTGTGGGAGTATAACACTGTGGTTCAGCTCAGCAAAGCCACTTACTTCTCAGGCAAATCCTCTCAGTTCTGTATGCTTCCTATATGTATGTTCTTCCATGGTGTTTGAAGCAGGACTCTCTGTTTCTAAGATAAGTATCTTATCATTTGCTTTGCAGCATCTTTGAATGAGATGGGTAGGAGTTGTGTTTCAGTCACTTTAATGCTGCCAAGAGGACAATATGTGCAGTGAGGTGTCCTGGTGTGGCATGGAGGCTGCATGACCATGGTAGCACTGAGCCACGGGAGGGGCCATTCAGCTCCACATGGGGTTCATCTGACAGGCAATGACTAGCAACAAGGCTAGTAGTGATTGCTGGTATCAGAAGTAACTACTCAATAATATATATCTGTCTCCCTTAATTGAACAGTGACATATTTAGCAATGAATCTAAAGGGCAGAGAAAAACTTTGTTTGGAAATGAAAAAAAAAAAAAAAGCATCCACATTTCCACACTAGTGACTTCAGCCGTCATTTGTGGTTTCTGTATGTGTTGCTAAAAGCCATGTACATGCTCTGTAAGCTATCAAGACTTCCAGCTGCTGCTTCAGGCATATGCACTGAAATTTTTCTTGGTAGTAGGAAGTCATTTAAGTTTTGCACTGCTGTTAATCTGCTTTAGTGATCCTTGGGATTGAAATTATCTTTGCTAAATGCATGCACTTTGCCTTGTAAAAAGTGTGGAGTCCCAGTTAGATTGCTGGATGACAGCTAAAAATCTATATATTATTGGGAAGTATCTGCTTGGAGAGTAAGGTAGTGTTGTAGTCTGGTCCAGTGGAACTGATGGAAGATGTTGAATGCAATGAAAACATTCCTCCTCATCCTCTGTGCCTTATTTTTGTTTTTAAATGTAGCACATTTTGATCATGGTATCACTGAGCATTCCAGTGTTGCCATTGCTGTCTTGGGCTTCACTTCATAAGGATGTCAAAGAGAGTCTCAGCTTCTCCTAAAACTTTGCCCTGCTAAGAGATGTGGTGATTCTGTGGTCTTTTGAAGTGTAATGTTAGGTTTGGGAAGAAAGAAAGTATGTTTGTATTTCAATGGGTTTATTCTATATGTTTTTTATTATAGCCTTTTGGGAAGTTTTTGTGCTCAACTGACAATGTGCTCAACTTATCAATTACTGTTATGGAAGAACCACAAGAACCGTATTCATTCACATTTGGCTTAGGTACATGTTAGCTTTGCCCAGACTGCTAAACCTGCCAAAGCCCAAATTATGAGTGATGGTAAAGACTGTACTGGTGAGGAGAAAAAAAGCTATTTGTGCAGAAAACCCAGAGTTTTGCCTGTAGTCAGTATAATAGAATATTATAATGTGTTTTATTGTACATTATTTCTGATATGTTGACAGGTTTTATTTTCTCTGATTTTCATCAGCAAAGTCAATTTAATTGGTAATTCTTCCTGTACCTAAAAGGCACATGGGGAAATTATACTTCCTTTCCTTGGAGAGTGGCACGATGGCTTCGCTGCCATTTGTATTCTGCTGCTTGTATGTTTCCAGTCCCAAATGACTACAGACTGCTTTGGGTGATTGCTGCTGGGAATGGGTTTCAGGGAGGAGTTCCCAGGACTGGATTTACACTAAATAAACAAAGGCCAGAGGGGAAAACTGTGTTTCATTAAGAACTCTGGTTTAAGTTAAAGGGATAAAAATAGCTGCAGGAAAACTAGAAAAGGGAAGGAACCCAATCTAGAGTATTTCTTTTAAGTACCCATATATCTTTTTAGAGTTCTCTGCCTCACTGTCTTCTGCTCAGTGTACCTAGGTCTATAATCCAAAGAGATAGCTGAAAAGATTCAGCTGTCAAAGTTTCAGATTCCGTAAACACAGACTTTTTTAGTCAGTGCTGTCAGTATTCACGTGTTTTTCTTTGTTCTGCCAAAATATATTCCTGAAAGTTTTTTGTTTTCTATTCTGGTTTTAGGGAAGATGCAAGACATGAAAGTAAAGCACCAGAAAACCTTCTGCATATTGGAGAGAAAATCACTGCATCTTCCATTAAAATTCCCTTAGTTATTCATTAAAATGTTCTGTAGTAGACTAGTGTACATGTGTGTTGTATGCTTTGTGTAAAGAAAACAAAATAACTTGCCTTCTGCTCTTACCAGAATGTTTCGGACATGCATTTTTCAGTCTTGCACATTGGCAGAGTTGCAGTGACTCCACTTTCTGCAAATACTCTGTATTAAGAAGATATCCTTTATGTTTAACATTGCAGATCCAGAATGCTAATGATGTGCTAATAGCACCGCTGGAGAAGTTTCGAAAAGAGCAAATAGGAGCAGCAAAAGTAAGTGGCTGGGGTTGTTTTTCATTTCATGTTTATTTGAGTTTATCAGTGTGTTTTGAAGGCTGGACTGAAAACAAGCATTTTGTATTCAAACAGACTTGATGCCATCCTCATTAATATGTTAGTAAATTATACTAAATTCTTTGCTTCAGAGGAGGAGACAATTTAGAAATGGAGCTTAAAGACTGATAATGTGCATAGAAGTCAGCTCTTGCTACTGTTGCACATTCCTACCATCTGGCATTGTGTTCATCTTCTGATGTGTGCATTTACATTATGCTGCGTCTTGGGTTAACCCAGAACCATAGGGAGGATTCAAACAGCTGCTGTGAGTCCCTCAAACAGACATTGTATAAAGACAGAAGACAGTTTCAGCATGATCTCTGCCTCTGCTTTCCCTCTCCTCTTTACATGGCTGATGCACTGCAATAGTTCATGTTCGTTTTGCCAGAGTATTCATCTTAATATTCTTCAGGAATTTTCCTATGGTGAAAGTGCTCCAGTTGGTAATTTTATCTGGTTCTTTGGTGTTAAGTGTTATATCTGTGTGAGAGAGGCAATGCAGGTTGTCTATACCAGGGTTCACTAGTCAGCTCAGAAAATCAGATACACTGAGGAAAATTATGTTGGAATTAACTGTTAGTGTAGAAGAACTGTTTTCAGTCTGATCCTGAATTTTTGAGTCAAGTCAGCATCAGTGTCTGCATCACTGCAGTCTCTGGACTATGCATGGAGGCTGTGGTAGTCAATTAGAGGTTATGGTTCTTCTGTCTGCATAAATACACTAGTTCTGAAGCATTTTGCATCTTATATTAGTGCTCATAAAAATTTCTGGGAAACATTCCATTTGTAAGGTTAAATGGGTACAAAAAAAGCTCTCTGATGTTGCAGGTGAGGTTGTGCTTGTGCTGTAGTCAGAGAAACTCAGAAGACGAACAGAGCTATTGGAAAGAGACACCAAAGGTTTATACTTCTTGTACGGCTATTGTGAATGTGTAGCAAACACATGGGGCTGCTTCCGCACAGGAACTAAGTAGATGTTTGTGAAGAATGTGTACTGCGAACTTGAGGTCAGATTTCTCTGAAGTGGGTGTTCTTTACCCTTTCACTTGATATTTTTTTGTGTACAACAACATTCTTCTCTTGTCCCACCCCTAAGCTGCTGTGAGATGCAGGACTGGGAGATTATTTACCATGATGCATGAATCAGAACTTAATCCCAGCACAAAATTATTTTTAGTTTTCAGTAGGCTTTAGTAGTGTCATACAGTTCTTTGTAGTAGTGTTTCATTTCCTATTCTCATAGTTTAAGGGATATCATGCTTCAGAGCGCTCTCTTTGAAAGCTCAACCCACCATACTACTGACAGAGACAATCCATAGGTGGTTCACAGGACTCTCTGCAGAACTCCCTACAGCACTCAGGTTTCCTTTGAATAAATATATCACTCAGTAAATGTCAACACATGCATAATGATCTAATTGAAGATGACTCCTTTGTTTTTTGTATCATCAAGAATATTAGAGGCAGGGCACTACAGGACAGGTTGAGTCCTCTCTGTTCAGTATATCACAATGGCTTGTTTCTTTTCCATATTTCTTCCATGTAAAATATGAGCATCTGCTCCTCTTAGAGTTGTTTTGACTTGTCTGTGGTCATACTACACTGTACAGAATGAGTTCAGGAGGGAGCCTGGCTCAGCTAACTCATATTCCAGTATCTAATGCACTTTATTATGTAGTGCTGTGTGTTTTGGAGAGTCCAGGATACTTGGCTTGACACATGGATACCCTAAAGAGAGCTCTCCCAGGTCATTGTTTTATAAAATGTCAAACAAACATATTTTCTAACACTGCACATGGAGTTCAACTGCCAAACTCAGAAATGAGAGATTCAGAAAGCCGTCATAACCAAGTGTGATACATTTGCCTTTGAATTGATTTTTATCAGTGGAAGCAATTACAGTTGGCCTTTAACTAAATGGTATCAACACAAACAAGTCAGAGCTTAATTACATTCAGTATTGTTTTTCTAGTAATTACAAAACAGCGGTGTATGATCTAGGAATAATGAGACCCATATGAAGTAGAGTAGAAATTTGGGCTTTGTGAAACCCATTATTGGTAAAGTGGAAAACATGGTCAGATTGCTTACCCTACTTCTGTTCACTGGGATCAGCCCTTGAGCATTTATGAGCTCTTATAAATATAGGATGAGTTGAGCTTGCTGGTTATTTATCTGCAGTTAAGGAAGGTTTGCACAGAGATTTGGCTCTTTGAACTCCTCTGGGATGATCTGTGCTGATAGTCAAACAGAAGATATAGATATTTTCTTGTTGTTTGGATTTTAGCAGCAAGTTTCACAGAACACTGAGAATGTTACTTTTTATTTGTGGTATTTTCTAGACGTATAAGTTGAGTGGACCTTACTGGGTCCACAGCAGGTGTGAGCTGGTTTTTTTTCCCTGTAGTGTTAGTCTAAAACAGTGTGTAGAATGGTGTTTGTACCAAATCCAAACTTGCTTCTGTTTTTCTGTCATCCCTCTCCTGCCCAAAACCCCAAATCATTTCTGTGTACATGCTGCTCTCTGAAGAGAAACCAGAGATGTCCCAGTTGATTAGAAGCTGGAAAAAGTTGCCCCAGTTTTGAAGTGCAAGAAGGAGGGCCCTAGAAAACACAGGCCTGTTAGTCTGACTTCACTGCCTGGTACAGTTATGGAGAAGATTATTCTGGGAGGTATTGAAAAACACCTGAAAGACAGCGCAGTCATTGGTGACAGCCAGCATGGCTTCACTGGGGGAAAGTCCTGCTTGTCACACCTGATTTCCTTTAATGACAAGTTAACCTACCTAGCTGACCGAGGGAAGCCAACTGATGTAATCTTTCCATGTCACAGCATCCTTCTGGACAAAATGTCCAGCATTCAGCTGAATAAACACATCATGCTGTGGGTGAGAATTGGCTCATGGGTCAGGCACCAAGGGTTTTAATGAGTGGGGTGGCATCAGACTGGTGACCTGTCACCAGTGGGGTTCCATAGGGTTCCATCCCCTGCCCTGTGCTCTTCAACATCTTCATAAATGATTTGGACACAGGACTGGAAGGGATAGTAGGCAAGTTTGCAGATGATGCAAAACTGGGAGCAGCTGTTAACTCCCTCAGACACAGGGAGGACCTGCAGAGAGACCTTGGCAGATTAGAGGACTGTACAGTCACCAACCAGATGAAATCCAACTGGGAAAACTGCTGGATTCTGCACGTGGGATGGTTCAACCTTGGGTGTACAGAGAGACTGGGGAATGAGATGCTGCAGAGTGCAGTGCTGCAGAGAGGGACCTGGGGGTCCTGGTCTGTGACAAGTTGAACATGAGCCAGCAGTGCCCTGGCAGCCAGGAGGGCCAACCCTGTCCTGGGGACATCAGGCACAGCATGGCCAGCTGGGCAAGGGAGGGGATTGTCCTGCTCTGCTCTGCTCTGGGGTGGGCTCACCTCCAGGGCTGGGGGCAGTTCTGGGTGCCACCAAATAAGACAGGAAGCTATTAGAGAGTGTTCAAAGAAAGGCTATGAATGTGGTGAAGGGTCTGGAAAGGAAGTCATACAAGGAAACACTGAGATCTCTTGCTCTGTTCAGCCTGGAGAAGAGGAAACAGGGAAGACTTCATTGCAGTCTGCAGCTTCATCATGAGGGGAAGCAGAGGGGCAGGCATTGATCTCTTCTCTGTAGTGACCAGTGACAGAACACAAGGGAACGGTCTGAAGCTGAATCAGGGGAGGTTTAGATTGGCTGTTTAAAAAAGGTTTCACTAGAGGGTGGTTGGGCACTGGAACAGGCTCCCCAGGGAAATAGTCCCAGCAGCAGCCTGTCTGAGATCAAGAAGCATTTGGACAATGCTCTTGGGCACATGGTGTAACTCTTGGGGATGGTCTTGCACAGGGCTGGACTTGATGATCCTTTTGAGTCCCTTCCAACTTAGCATATTCTGTGATTGTGTGATTCTGTGAATGGTGCAAACTCCACAGGATAGTAATAGTAATGTGATAGTAATGGAAATGTGATAGTAATGTTACATTTCTAGAGCTGTCACTTCACAATTAATTTGCATCATAATATCTTACGGACAAACATTTAAAGGGATTGGGTATAGAAGCACAAGATTGGTATGCCTTTAGCATTGGCAATGTTAGCAGTAAGTAGAGATCCAAGCAGCTGTGGGGTGTTGGATTCTGCCTTCTAATCGGACTTTGACATTATATATTTTAGTACCCTGTTAAGCTGTGTTTCCAAATTTTGTGGAAGAAAAATATTATTAGATAGTTATGTTACCAATATACAAAACAGGAAACTATATTAGGTACTACTGTCAGATTTTACAGGGGGTGAAGATTATGTGAGAGAGCACTTAAAAGTGATTTCTGGGCTTTTTTTCTTTTTTTTATAAAACACCAGATAAAATTCAGTTGCAGATAAAACAAGCAAACCCCACCCTCCAAAGGGAAAAAAGGGGAAAATGTTATAAATTATGAGAATCACCATTTAATTTCAGTAATAAATAAGTTCACAAGATTTTTTGCTACCATGATGAATATCCTATAGATGTTTTTAATATAGAGAATGAGGATATTTAATTTTTTCTTCAAAACTACAATGAGTTTAAGCAAAAATATGGTCACAGAAATCAAAAAGAATATGTAGGATGGAATATATCCTGTTGATGTTACAAAGCTATATTTTAAATACAAGGACCGTATAAACCCAAGAGTGCAAAGTTCAAGTGTTTTTGGAATAACACAAGAATAAGACCAATTCTTCACATGCACTTCAAAAACCTGAAGGTACCCAACAAATTTGAGAAACATTCCCCATAAAACATTAGTGTTTGTAATCTAACCAGCAATATACAAATCTACATCACTTGCTCTTCTTGATTTATATTACTTGCTCTTCTGTTTTTATTGCACATATTTCAGTTATTCCTTTTCTGTACACACTCAGTTTAAATAAAGCTGAGTTCTCTCCAGAGACTACACAAACCCAGCTTTTCATTGGACAGCCTGTTGATTTACTCCATCTGAGTTTAAAAAAATGACCTCTCCAATTATTGTAGCAAGGCGAGCAGAAGCCGGGTGAGGTAACTGGTAAAGGATTCCAGGCACGAAGCCTTTTGCCTTATTTGGTCAATGTGGTTTGCGAGGCCCCAGCTGGTAACTCTGGTGAGCTCATTGTGTGATGTGTTATGGACAATAAAGCCAAACCTTCCTCTTTCTTTTTATCCATTGAGTACAGTATTTGGCAATATTTGTTCCAATGTTCATTGACCTTTAATACAACTTAAATCAGATCAAAGACAACAGAAGCAATTTTGGTTTTAAGACTTAAAAGGAGAGTTTTGTTTCCTCCTTACAATTCCATCTGTTTGTTTCATAAAATAATTTGTTTTGGCCAGGAGGATTAGTTTTTATCATTATTTAATTTCATTCATTTATTCAAAGCAGTGAATTCCTTTCTACTTGGGAAACAAATCCATATTCACTGCTGGGATTAATTTTCCTGCATCTTTGCTCACATCTATCATCACATGTAGGCATGCAGGAGGTAGCACGTTCTCTCTGTGTTTAATTTGGATTGTCTAGAAATTGAGGAGCGTGAAACAAACAAAATCCCCCATTTTTTAGGGTCTGTCAGAAAGCTGTCAAAGCAGCGTTTTAGATAAGTATCTAAGATGGTTAGAAATACCAGAATGCCCATTTGGTGAATCAGTTTCCTCAGTATCTGACCAAATGATGGCACTTGTTGTCCTTTAACTGAGAAAAATGAGTGACCTTGCTGTAGCAGGTACAGCAGGAGGTGTTTCATTACAAGCAGTGTCTGTCACTCAAGGTTTGGTATTTGCATCCACCAGATTTGGTTGTTTTAATGTCAGTCTGAACCATGGAGGGAGGGGGCCAGGAGAAGGAAGCACAAAGAGAGGACAGGCAAGGGGAATTATTGACGGCCAAATGTTTTGAGTTAAAATGCAACAGTTTCTAAAAAAGGGTTAGTACCAGTTACCGGATATCTTTTTAGATAACTTCTTCTGTAGGCAAGGAAATACAGGGGATCAAACCTATTTCGATTTCAACCAGGCTTTTATAACATTCTACATGGGTCAATGTAGTGTAGTTTAGATGGGGCTTAGTATGAGAAACGCAGCCTGTCAGAGGAACTAGCTCGTGGGAAGACAGCAGTGAGTTTTGTTTATGGGAGGGACTGTCTGGTTAGAGAGATGTCACCAGTTAGGGTGCAATGGGGCAATTTGAGATCAGTCTGTTGTTTAATTTTTGGTAATGACCAGGTAAAATAAGCTGATGGTATTGCCGTAGACTGCTGAGATAGAGGAGGAGGGCTGGAGGGTTGGGGATAGAGTGTAAGAATAAATAATTGAGCATGAGGAGCTGAGGCTACTCAATGGTCATGAGACAGCTGCATACCAAAATATCTGCTGTACTGGTAAATAACTCATGGTCATCTCTTTAGGTATAATAGGTTAATAGGCATCTATCTCTGGTAGATAGAGAAGCACAAATTTTCTCTAGCTTTTTGTTTACTTACATAAATCCTCAAGTTTTGGTTAATGTTTCTGAACTGTGAAAGTTGTGAATTGCACTAGTAAATACATTTCATTCCAAGATTTTGGTCCTAGAACACTTTCATTTGAGAAATAATCCCATATATGTTGTCTAATGTTGTCTAATCTGATATTTTACTTAAACTAGCAAATGCAAGAAATGAGAAATCAGCACTTGCATTTAATGAAAATTTATAATATTAAATTATTTTTTAAATAGATCAGATGTATTTTCCTTATTTATTCAAATAAATGTAGGGAAATATCAAGCAGTGAAAGACTTATTTTTGCCACAAACATAATTGTGATGCCGGTATTATTAGCCATTGCTTCTTCTACACTTGTATATGTGAAATATTTGGGAAGTTTCAAAAACAGTGATGAAGAGGCCTCTATGCATGCATTTCATCTAAGCAAGTCTTACTTTCTCCTGTGCACAGCCAAACTATTAAACTGGAAGACAACACTGGCTGAGCACCTGGACCCAGAGTATTTTTGAAGTGACTGTTCTTCTTGGACAGCTCATGCAAATGAAACAAAATTATTTTTTCATTGCAGTGTGCTTCAATTCAGCTACTGTTTCATTCAAAGTTGACAAGCTTTTAGGAAGTTAACAGAAAAACAAACAAAAGAAAGACAACAAGGCAATTTCACTTTTAGTGTATTCTTTTAAAAGATGAGAGTGAAAACTCAAATCTCATAACTATAAGTTGTGGACACAGTGATTAAAAACTGTTGGTTCAGTGTGTTAACTGCAGGTATTTGGGAGGAAAACAGTTAATGTTATGTGCATAATCAGTTTTAATAAATTCTGTTAAATGCAGCCTCTCTGTTATAAGTGAGTGTGATTAACTGGCTCACTGACTAAAATCAGTTTCTGAAGCTTCGTTTTTTCTGCAGTTTAATAAGATTCTAATTTGCATCATAAAGAAAACAGATATAAATTAAGGATAAATAAATTAGTCCCCTGTAGTAAATTGGAAAATAATTTACTATTCTGCCATAACATTTAAGAATTAAGGTTCAGAATAAATGTGTAAATTGGTGGAATTGTTTAAGTAAGCATGCAGTGTACCTTTCTTAGCAAAAAGAACCATTTGTTATTTAAAAATCTACAGCTAGTAAAACAAAAAAAATTAAAACTTAGGTAGTGGTAGCCTTTTTACTGAAAAAGGACAAAAGAATATAAAAACACAAGAAAACTTTGACATCTAATTAAATAAAGGCTTTTTTGTCTTGCTAATCTGCTGCAGCCTACTGTGTTACAGGAAAGACTCAGGAAGGTTGCATCCTAACCCTGCACGGGTGCTAGAATCCTACTGGACTCCTGAGCTGTGATCAACAGTATGAACAAGGACATTGACCTTCGAAATGAATTTCCAGCTCCCAGGGGAACTAAACTTCTTAGTGAGTGTGTGAGGGCATGGAGGATTTGGCAAACAGGGTGCAGTAGCTCTACTCACCTGTTAAGTTCTTTCTAGCTTTGCTCTTGGCCGCAGCGTGGACGGGATCACGTTCCCACACCTGAAAAACAGGTCTCAAGGTTGTTGATGAGATTTTAAAAGTCTCAAGAAGGATTTAAGAGAAATACAGGAAGTGGCCAATTGCCCAGGCACAGAGCAGGACAGGACTTAAAAAAGCAGTTTGGTATTCTGCTCCCTGCACAAGGTGTCAGTCTTTATTCACCAGCTCAAAGGCACCTACTCCCCTGCTCTTCCTTCCCTTGTTCAAAATTAGACTCTGTCCTGAGTTTCAGCATCCTTTATCAAGCCAAATTCATTATGTTTTGACAAAGGCAGCTGCCTTCTCTTAGCCTACAGGGATTACTTCAGAATTGTGCTTGTGGGTGTTGTATAGTGCCACAGCTGTACTGAACTTTTAATGCTTAAGTCATGAGGTACTGCACTGAAATGCTTAAGTCATGAGGTCTTATACATGGGTATGAATTCATCTGTTAATCTTACTCTGTTGCATGTTGGGGTTTTTCTTTACCAGTTTGGGGAAAAATTAAGGTCTCTTTCTGCATTGCTTCCCTTTATTTCATGGTGTCGTTAACAGCATAAAAATAGTTACTGTTATAGTTACAGTTTGGGCATTGTTTGGACATTTTTCAGATGATGTGGGGGTTCTATGGGTCTTTATGCCATACAAATGGTGGAGTTGCCTTTTTCCATTCTGGATAGATCAGCTGTATCACCATAGATCTCCCTTTATCCAGTATCTTGTTCTGTCTATGCAGCAGATTCTGCAGGGGCCTGGGAATATACAAATTTGAATCTCCTACTAATATAGCAACTTTGCTTTTGGTAAAGCAAACTCTGAAATAGCTCTATTCCAAAGTGAAGTGGATGATTGTATCTGGGAAGTATCCTTTCTGTGTTGTAACAAAAATGGACATCATTACTTTAAACTTTATTGTGTCTTGGTAGATATGGGAGCATCAAGATCTCTCCACCAAATAAAGCAGTTTTGTTATTTCAGAACCTGTCAGTAGCTACCACAGAACCATTTGTTCCTGTGGAGTTTGCCAAGAAGGGGTGGTCTCAGATTCTTGTCTTGATGAGAAGATTAAACACCCACCCCCAAGAAGTAATCTGAGAGCACTCGGTGAGCTTAACAACGCCACTGGGGAGGCTTAACTTTTCACCCCAAAGTGATAGTTTGTGTTCTTTTATCAGTGTTGTAAAAGGGACTCTGAAAATAGATGCTTTCAAAACAAAACAAAACAAAATCACTTCTGACATTGACCTCAGACTGTTTCCTTTTTTTTTTTCCCCAAAATATCTGTAAACAGCACAGTTTCCAGTTTTGTGTATTAATCTAAAAAATTTCTCAAAGCTCTCCTCAAGTTCTTCCTCAGGTCAGCGCTGCAGTCCTGTTGCGATGACGTCGGAGTGCGGTGCTGAATGTTCTGCTGGCACACTGGGATCAGTGATGTTGGCTGATAGGTTGGCATAGATGGGAGATTCCCAAAGAGTGTTTAAAAAAAGAAATTGCTAGTTAAGAAAGAGATATTTTTATCTGCAGCTTTTGAAATAAAGCAGTAAGTATGTGAAGTTTTAAGCTGGTCTGTTGGAATGGCTTTATTTGAATGACATTATGTTCTTTGCAGCTTTTTCTTTATCTTTGCTCTCAGTGCACAAAGCAAACATGTTGCTAACTATGCAGATGAAGTGGCCTCTTCAGAGCTCCTAAAGAGCGTGGGTAACTTTGTTTTTGAAAACATTTAAAGTCACAAGCTTTTGTACGGGAACAAAACTCTTCCTGTTATGATAAAATATTTTAAACTTCAGAAAGCTATTCTAAACCTGATGCAGAGAAAAGTAAGTCCATTTCTGATGTTCTAGGGGCCTTCTTCATATTATTTAAGCAGTAACTTGATAATATCCTAAGTAAGCTATTCCAGCAAAAATACTTCATATTTAGTAGACAGTAAAGCAATAAAATGAGATTACGTGTGTAGACTTACCAGTCCTGCTGTTTGGGCAGGAATTTAGCAGATTCCCAGACATAGAGCAGATACCCCTGGAATCAGCAAATGCCAAATAAACTCAAGACAGCTCTGCAGTTGAATAACAGAGAGTCTAATATGTCCTGCTTTGTGACCTGACAGTACTGGCAGGTTTGCATGTATTTTCACAGCAATGCTGGGAACTTCTAATTTTTTTGTTTCCATTTCAAGAGAAAATTTTTTGGAGAAAAACAAGTGACATCCTACAAACACATTTTCTCATCCTATAGTATCTGCTTTTTAATTTGAAAACATCTGATGGAATTACATAGGGAATTATTAGGAAATAGATTCTCCTCTTCCAGGATACACCTTTGAAAGTACCTGATACTTGGATATCTAAAGGCATTACAGAGGGAAAAAAACATTTTCATCAGAAGTTTATGAACCTGAAAGTAAATTATCTCTTGCAAGGTTATTCACTATTTTACACAGATGTGAACTCCAGTTAAACTTAAATTAGTTTTGGCTTGTTTCAAGTATATTTCAGTTTTATGTATTCCTTACCTGATTTTAATTGAGGTTCTTTTTATAACTGCCAGTTTCTAATATCTGTCTTCATAGCTTTAATGCTGCTAAACAGTCTTGTATTCCCAGTTTATTGCCTTGTTATACTTCATAGTTGCAATATGTTCTTTTTATTATAATTATTTGTGTCTTCTACTATATTGTTTTCTGGATCATCATGGTTTGCATATGGTTGTTCTTTTTTAGTAAAGAATTGGTTTTAAGATTTATAGTCATTTGGACATTTAATTTTCTACATGATGCATTCTGCTTCAATTTGGATGTGTTTTCACTAGCAGTTATGAGTAACATAAGACATAATTTATGACTATATTAACCCTATTTTATGTCGATCAACAAGGATTTCTTTATGAAATATGGTACAAATTTGCTTCACTTCATATTACTTGCTAATGATACATAAACCATGTCCTTTCCTTTTTGACTTTCTTATGGATTTGGAGAAACCCTATAGCCTAACAATACATTAAATTCTGTTTTGGAGGAGTAAGAGAAGGGAAAGACTTTTATATTACCTTTTCACTTTTTCTTCTGGAAAAAAAGACTTGTCTTTCAGACGTCTTTCAATCTGATCTTGAACCCTTAGCATTCACATAACAAATCAAAATTTCTACCAAAAGAAATTCTTCCTATCCAGACATCTGTTAAAATGCACACTGTGGTCTCAGATGCCAATGATAATTTCAATATCAGCAAAACTAACCAAAACCCAGCATCTCACCAACTACTTCCATGAGAATGCTCAACAAAACCTTGGGCAACATAAAATGGAAGGTGAATTTACTTTTTATCTCCTCAAAGGAGGAGTTGTGAAACTCTGAGATTTTACATTTTACAAGAAGTCCATAGGATTTTAGCTCAAATCAGTCTTTCCAAAACTAAGTTTAGTTTATTTTCTAGGCTACTGTTCCATTTTTGTTTGTCCTGCTGGTTATTAAGACGTGGTCCCCAGACTTACATCTCCAAACAAAATCCCACTAACTTTGCAGAAATACAATTTGAATTTTTGCTTTGGAGGTAATGAAAAAGATGTCTTTGAGAAAATATATTTGAAGTCTAACATTCTAGCAATGAACCATTTCCAGTCCGTTGTTGCAAAAGTCAACATTTCTGCAGTTGCTGTAAAAGAGAAAGAAAAGGGATGTGCCTTTATTGATCTCTACAGAGTTCACTGTTACCTTCAGGTTCTTCAGCTGACAAATGTGTCTGACTTGATCTATATCCAAGTCTTGCTGTTTTATTTATGTGCCAGTTTCTACAGTTTCTAAGCCTCAGTGTGAGTTGGTGAAAAAAATATGTACTAATTCTGGGTGAAGGGAAGAAAGAAATCATCATGGCCACGTTTCACAATGTTCACTTGCTTTCTAATTAAGGTATTCTCCACTTTTCAAGGTACTTACTTCTTTTTTCCAGACAGTTTCTTTGCAATAATTTCTGGTTTAATTTCCTTTCTTGATCCTTTCAAAATAATTTCTTGCAAAACATGTTTATTTTATGGTTTCAACAAGGATGCTGTTTAGGTGGGATTTATTAAGGATTGGTTTCTTTAAGTGTTAAATATTAATTTTGCAACAAACAAAGAGTTAAAAAAATTCTTTATGGACAGATAAAAGATGTAGCTAAGAGATAAATAAAACAGCAAAATTATTCCCACTAAAAAAAGGGAAGTGAATGAGAAGGATGACAGAGGCTCTTTTTGGAAAAATAGAGAGGAATAATTTATGTAATTATTCTGAAGATACATGTAACGGTTTTGACATTAAATACTGCACACAAAGTAGTGGTAGACCATTATAAAAATACCAGATTTCTTGATATTTCCTCTGGAAAAGGAACGTCAACTTTAAAATATAGCGATTTATGCTTTATATCTAAAAATACAGCTAGTGGGTAAAATTCGTAGGAATCATGCCGATGATTTGTATATGATAAGTTATAGCATGCAATCAAAATCTTTCTGAACAGGAGAAAAACTATCGGACTCACTTGAGTCAACTTTTTAATAACCTTCTCAGCAATTGATCTCTGGACTTCTCACAGCCATAAATATTTGTAAAACAAGAGGAAGACAAGAACACCTTTTGACTTAGACTTCTAGCTGGCATGCCTATAATTAGATGTATCTCAAGCAAAATTTATTTCTGAAAAGAATTTTTTTTTTGAGGTTTTCTAATCAGTTTTGAAATAAAACTATGCAGGAAATCTGAGCAGAGAGACTAAAACCAGGAATTAAACCTGGATCCAGTATTAGATGACTTAAGTCTCTCAAGAGGGTACTGGCAGTTAGTAAGGCTCCATTAAATGCTGTAAGGCGAGTATGTGGTTAAGGGCTTTCCTAATGGGGTTCCTAGAAATTTGAAGCATTTCAAACTGTAAATATTTTTGAACTGATATAAGGCTTGACACACCTGAGAATGGTTAAACACTATACAGAGACATTTACAGTGTTTAGAATCTGCAGGACTTAGTCTAGACAAAAGGTGTTGATGACTTACATGACTGACTTATATCAGTGTAAAACACACCAAGGATTAATATTATGTAATTTCTCTTTTTCTGTGCTTAGATTTTTCTTATTGCACCCTCCCAGTTATCTCACATGGATTTGGGAGTTTTTATCATATGTTCTATCTGATATTTTGAAATAAGTGGTTGATAATTTTCCAAGGCAGAGAAAGGATGAAGTTTACTGCAGGAAAGATGTGCAAAGATGAGAGAAAGCTGGAGTCTGAAGGGAATAAGAGACAGTACAGAGATCGGGAATTAGCACCTTCCTTATGGCCACATGCCTTAAGCTTTGTGTCATGGCTGGTGCAGTCTGTTCTGGTAACAGTGCAGCACAAGCTTTCTTATCCAACCACATCTCTTCTCCTTGGGGATTGATCCAATGTGGAATCTAGGCAAAAGCAATCACGTCTCCTAAACTTTAAGGAGATGTTTTTGCACAGAAACTTCATTTGGAAACCTCCTAGTATGTAGAAAAGTAGATTTCTCAGTCTTATGGGCACAGATTGCTGGGACCAGGATTCAGACGGTTCATTTGGGCAGTGGCTGTGTGTAAAGTGTTTTGAGGGCTGCAGAAGAACAGGCTAAAGCAGGAATAAACTGAGTCTGTGACTCCACTTAGGATGTGCCTGTGTGCTGTGAGTCACTGACTGAGTGTGTGAGACAAGAGCTATTTTGGCATAAACTGTTTATTCTCATCCAGAACATGAATCACCTGCTTCTGAGTGTATCTTTTTTTTTGATAATTTGTATTAAGTAAACAGATTTCAGAGGCTTCGGTACATCCAAATATGTGGGTTTTGCTGGCTCAGTGGAGGACCTTCCAAGCAAAGGAAACTCACTCACCTGTTGGGGCCAGTATTTTTTATACTTTTCCCAGAAACATGTCTGAGTAATCAGAGCAATGCCAGAAACACTGTCCTTCTGCAAACTTATTCCCAGGAGTATCGCCGGGTGAAGATGCTAGTGCAGTCCAAATTGCCAAGAGATCTTTACTCGCATTTTACTTTGCTTAGTCTTTTTACTTTGTCAACTTCTGTCTTTGAAGGAAGAAGATCTTGTTAAGTTAAAATCTGAAAAAGGAGAAATAAGTTGATCAGATGTACTGTCTCTGAAAATGCTGCACGTGGGCCAGAAGTTGTCCTGGTGACAAGACAAGCTCCAATTTGTAGTTTTCTCTTTAACGTAACTGGTATAAAAAACTGTGGAGGCTGAGCAGATCTGTGGCAGTATAGAGGTGCAGTCTGGAGAGAGATGGCAGAAGACCATGAGAGTCTTCAAATTCCTTGTTTCCTTATGGATGGTACCATGGAGATCTTTATGAAGTTTCACATAAGATACAATGTGTCTTAAAACCACAATTAGTTTATTTGAAGTTGTTTTTTTCTTGTTTTTGGCAGGTGGGGGAGACTAATCTGTTTAGATGTGATCATTTAATTTTCTGTTTTCCTTTTATACATATAAAAAGAGGATGTGATGTATAATTCACAGGTTTTGGTATAGATCATAGCAGAAGATAAAAGCCATGGGAGCCACATCAGGTGTATCAATAGTCCCCCTCTAGGCATTGACATGTATATTGTGTGCTATATGTCGGTATTTCAGATGGTGAAGTCCTGTTGTCACACCTTTTTCTTTGACTCTCACTGGGCAGCTGAGACTTCATGCTCTTTTCCAGCTCTTGTTAGTAAAAGTTATGTTAATGTCAATATGAGCTCAAGTGGCTAGCCAGACTTTGGGTTACTCATCAATATCCTTGGTTCTGAAACAATTCACAAGATGAGTTCATACCATAAATCTGGTAGGGAAGGAAGGAAGGCAGGAAGAAAGGAAGGAAGGCAGGAAGGAAGGGAAGGAAGGAAGGAAGGCAGGAAGGAAGGAAGGGAGGGAGGAAGGCAGGAAGGAAGAAAGGGAGGGAGGGAGGGCTACCTGGGCTGGATGATCCCAGTCTGAAATAGGTAATGCTGTAGGAGCTTGCCCACAGCTCCTTGGCTCATTCCTTTGATCTGACATCTGAGACAGCAGAGGCAAAGACAATATCAAGTCCACTACCAGCACCCAGGACTCATTGCCAAAGGCTGTGTCAAATTACCTTCTGAGGTAGTGGTCTAGTGGACAGGCTATCCAGCACTGAACTCAGTAGCTTGTGACCAAAGGCTTAAATACTGCAATCAGGTCCTTTTCCACTTCACAATTACATGGGGGAAAAAACACCTAAAAATTCTCTTGACATTTTTCATTGCATCAAGTTTGCCCTTGAGTATTTCCTGAAGCTGATGACTTTGACAGCTTTGTCACTTGGATTTTAAAATAATCTGATTCATATTTCTAGTCTAGCACATAACATCATTATCTCAGAAGATAAGACAGTATGTAACTAACTGCACCTTTCATTCAGTGATCAACTGAACTGAATTTCTGTTTGTGACCCAAGGTGCTGTTGAGATGCACAGGCTGTTCTTGCTTCATCATGAAGAACTGGCACTTGCGTATTCTCCAATAAAACTTTGGCTGTGGAACTGATCTGTGATTTCAGTCCCACAGAAGCTGATTTCTTGGCTTACAAGTTATTTGCCACCACTCTGGCCTTCAACCTTCTCTCTTTTTAGAATGTGTTTGGGAAAGATTTTGGAAGATAATTCTTGTATCTTCTTTTCACTTGCTAAACAAAATACAAACTTTTATTTTTCCTTTTTTGCCTTTTTGTCCTGGTGTCTGCTTATCTGTAATTAAATATAAAAGGCATTAGTAGTTTTTCTCTACTGTTATTTAATCTTTTGTTGGGTCAAGTGCCTTCTTTTCCTTCTGCTGCCTTTGAAGATATCTTTGTTGTGAAGTAGGGAGAATATTAAATTGTGTATATTTTTCATACTAAATATATTTAAACTTTTTGCAGGATAGAAAGTATATGATGTGTTTTACATTCTATTATAGTTACTGTTGTAAGCTTTAGTCATTGGAGCTAATTATTAAGTGGTTTGTTGTTGCAGCTGGTTGATAAGTTTTAATTCATGTCATTAAATTCTTCCTCCTATTTCTTATTTCTCTGACTGACCTGACTTTCCCATAATATGACTAAAGAAAACAGGGTGGTGCTACAATGCAAGCCAGTTATTTGTTTTTGTATAAAAAAATTTCTAGAGAGAAAGAGGTCAGGGAGAGAATCACTGCAGTTCTTAAAATGACCTGATGTTACTGAATGATGTCCAGTAATTAGTTTTTCTATCATTAATAGCTTTTGCACATGTGTAAGTAGGACTGTTTGTCTTGAAGCTTTTTTTGTTTTCTCAAAATATTCAAATTATTAATCATTAGGAATTAACTAAGATTATAAAAATCACTGGCAGAAAGTTGCTTTTATTTAGGGAATAAATAATTTTTAATTAAAATTTATAGATTTATCATTAATAATACTCTGATGGGATATCAACTTTAATCAGTTCTCCTATTTCTTGAAATTTGACACTCTCTGAAGCATGGAAAAGCTTTTGAGAAACCTATTTTTTTCTTAAATTTCAGATTTAAATTTCAGAACAGCAGGTTTTATAAGATTTGAAGTATGAATTCTGAATTTGCTGGCAGAATGTAAGATATTTTTTAATTTACTCAAAGTAGTAGCTTTTTTTTGTATTATGTATCAAAATAGTTTTACAGTAGAAATGTGAGGGTTGGCTGCACATGATGGGAAAAACAAAGAGGAGTGGGAAAGGAAAAAGGCAGGATAACTTTTAAATGAGACAAACTTAAATATTCAGACACATCGAAATATTATTGGAAACAGACTTTTGGACCAATTTCATTTTGCAACCACACATATGCTTTTCCATCATCCTCGTCTTTTAGGAGAGTGGGTGGAAAATAACCGTATTCGTCTTAAATGCAAAGAATAGGACTATGTCTTTATCACATATTTTATACTCATCTATGTCCTCCACAGTGAGGGGTTTTTTGAGGGTTTTTTTGCTTGTTGGGTGGGGGTGAGGTGTTTAGAGTTTTTTGTAGCTTTGTTTGTTTGTTTGTGGGTTTTTGTGATTTTGGTTGGGGTTTTTTGTTTTTTGGGTTGTTTGTTTTTTGTTTGTTTTTTGTAAAAAACAGTGTGGCAGTTAGGTAGACTTAAAAAACTTGGGGAAGATTATTTTGTGTCGAGAGTCTACTTGAAAAGATACCACTTACATAAAATCTCATGTATATTTACTATGGGAAACCATGCAAGTCTGTCGTATGGGTTTGTTATTTATGGAAAAAATCCTGCTTGCTATTGCTTTTAATAATTGAAGCACTTCTCCTTCTATCTTTAGTTCCACTTAAGAATTCAACCCTAAAAATACTGGAACCAACAAAAGTGGTTTAATAGTGAGGCATATCTTGGCACTGTCAGAATCCAGGACATCCCTCTGGCTGTCCTGAGCAGCCCAAACCCCTGCCAGGGGTCTCAGAGACCCTGGCACAGAGCCCAAGATGCCTGCAGATTTGATTATGACCTGTAGAGCAAATTACCAAGCTTAGATGAAGATCTGCAAGCCACAAGAGTTTAAGTAGAATGATAATGAATTTATCACGGGGTGAAAAATAGATTTTGGGGTTTCTAGAATGGGGGTTCAAGGGGCAAGATGGAGGGATCTGGGCGTGTCCAGCCTTTCTCCTTCTTCTTCTTGGCCTCCATCTTCTGCTGTGATGTTGGCACTTTTAGATTGGTTTAGAGTAAAAGCTCACTGTCTAACGTAGGTGATAGGTATTGGAAAATAACTGTGAACATGTTATATGTAGTTTTTAGTATAAAGACATAACACCGCCCCGGGGGCAGGCAGAGTGTCCTGGGCTGTCTTGCTGAACAGACCTCAGCTGGACAGGAGAAAGAATTTTATAGATAAGCTACAATAAACAACCTTGAGACCGAGAAATGAAGAGCTCTGACTCCTTCTTCAAGCACTGGGCTGGGAAAAGAGACTTTCCAACTTTTCTTGGGGTCACTCTGACCAGGGAGAGGCCCCAAGAGGCACCTGTTATTTCTTTTAATATTTAAGTTAGCTGTGATATTTAGTCAAATATTTCACTTGGGAATGCTTTGTTTTTCAGGATGGGAAGAAGAAGTTTGACAAGGAAAGTGAGAAATATTATTCCATCTTAGAGAAGCACTTAAATTTGTCAGCCAAGAAGAAAGAATCTCATTTGCAAGATGTAAGAACTGAATACACTCTTACCTAATTTCACATTTGCATAGAAATCATTATTACATAATGGTTCTCTTCAAGACAATGCTGTATTTTATTTAATGTGAAATTGTGATGGTTTCTGGTCATGCTTGTTGTGACTATAAACTCTTGACTCGGATGAATATGATCCAAATAGGAGTTAAATATTTGAACAAAGCAATATTCTCTGTTTGCAACTTTATGTATTTCAAGTACAGCTAATGTTTATTGGTTGCAACAATGGAATTATATTAGTACAATTAAAGTGTGAGTTTTAGAAGGTGTATGGGGAACACTGGAAAGCCAATTAATTAATTGGTTCTAGGTTTGCTAGTTAATCTATTAACTGAAGAAATTGAACCTCTATTTCACATAAATTCTAACCCAGAAGACTGAACTGAAATCACTTTAATGATGCTCTTTTCTGCTTTTTTCCTCTTTTTCATCTTATTCTGAAATTGAGGCTCCTGAAATTTCCCTGAAATTGTATCTATAACTTCAGCTGTATGGCTGATTCTTTTCTGTTAAAAAAAAAAAAACAAAAACAAAACATGAAGACTTCTGGTTTAACAGAAAGATTCCAGGGCTTTTAGTATGCTGATAGAAATTAATATAACTTGTCTTTGAAGCAAATTACAATAAACCCAGCAATATGATATCAATGAGACTTTGGGAATTGTGCCAAAAGTAGTTTAAAATCATTTTGATGGGATTACTGTTGTCATGGTGAATCTTAAATCATGGAGGTTAGTTTGCCGATAGAATTTTCACCAAATATGTGACCATCATTCAATCATATGTTCATAGGAATTTTTTTTATATTTACCAATAATATTATAATTCAAATAAAATAAGGCTTAGAAATTAAAAATGTTGAATAATGTCTATATGGCTGAATTGCTGTTGCTGTCTATATAATAATCACTCTGTAAGAAATTAGTTATGTAGGATTGGTTTATTGTTCCACTTGTATGTCATGGCTTTCACTTTTCCCAAGTATCTTATATTTTGATGAAGAAGCAGTTTTGTTAGAGGCTAAGGCCCAGCTGAAAAAAAAAGAAATTCTTACCAGATTATGGAAAAGTGAACTTAAACACTAATTTGTTCTCAAATACAAGCTAAATAAAATATTTTACTCTTGGGGCATGAGAATAATTACAGTCTAAAAGAAGGAACTGAAGTGCAAAGAACAACTGTGAATCTCGTAAACTATGGTAGAATAACAGTGGATTTGGCTCACAAGAATAAACTAATGGAAAACCAGAATAATTTTTTCCAGTGCGTCCTTAAGTGACATATCTGGATTTAAAATCTTGTAACTGAGGCTGAGGTTTCTGATTTCTAGATTCCTGCCTTGTAAAGAATAAAGAGTATAACTTGGCATTTCTGTCTTTCGTCGTTTTCTACCACTGTAGATGTGCTGAATCAGCAGTTTAGACCCACTGTAAGAGAAGGTACAATAGCAAATCAGTACCAAAATTGTTAACCTGGGAGGCTTTTGGCCTGTGTCTATATTGGATGCAAAAGGAGGCCAAGCTCCATTCCTGACCTGAAATCCAAGACAGCTCTTGATTTGCATCCCGAGTGGTTTGGGTGAGCCCCATTTATAGCCCAGATGTCCAGGATGGAGTTTGTTGGAGCAGCCCACAGCAGAGCAGGGCACGAGCAAAGAACCAAGCAGTGATGGCAGCTGGGGCTTTGGTGCCCAGGGCAGGAGATGGGAAGTCCATGCCTCAAGCCAACATCATGTATTCAGGATGGTGGAAATACTATTTTTTGACTGCTACACGGGAAAAAATACTGTTTCCTTGAATTGATTGAGTTTCTTGATACCTCATCATTATGTGGGTTAAAAGTAATGGGGTGAGCAAAGACCTTGTGCTCTGTTGGGTTCTTCTACATATCTCACTTGAGTACAATTGAGACCACCTTAATTAGGTATATGAAGTTTGATGGTTGAAACATATTTTGCATATATTCACCTAACTGAAATATGTTGGATATTTTAAGAGCCTGCTGATGCAGTTTACACAGGTGACTGGTTTTTTTCCTTTAGCATCAAAAAGAAACTTCATAGTAGCATCTTTTCACTGCCTACAGCAGCTTACAATGAAGGAGAAAATGGGCAAAATTGAGTGAATGTGAGAAATCTAATGAACTTCTGATTTTATTTCTCTGAAATCTGTTCCAGAATCAGTCTCCTAGCTTATGTAAAGTTCTGGTATATATATTGAGGTGATAGCCTAGATCAATGAAAATATTACTTACTATACATCATATCATACAGATAGAGACTCAAAATCATATCCATCAGATCTCTTTATTTTTTACATGCAGTTCTAAATCACAGAAAAACATTAAAATACCTTCAGCTTTTGAAACTTTAAGATCACTTTCAAAGCAGTTCTTACAAATCTGAATCCTTTGGTGTTAACACATTCATAAGCTTCTACAGAATATATGTTTGGGGAATTCTGATTTAGTCCCTTTCACTGGTGGTGATTATGGCCCTAAACCATATCTGAGATGGCACTCGGTTGTTGTAAGCATCATTACAACTGCAACCTGCTTAAATGCTGTTCAGAGTAGGGATGGATTTAATTAGGTGTTTAAATACTTTTTCTGAGGCAAAGCCAAAAAGAGACAATTTCTAAAGCTATGTTTCATTATTTATGTACAATTAAATGAGAGAGCTGAGATCTGTTTCAAGTGCTTATTGATGGCATTTGTGTGAGCAAGGCTTTGCTGGATCACATTCCAAAGTGGTGGCAACTGCTTCTGTTCAGTTATGTAGCACTGTCTTTATGATAGATTATTATTGTGAAATAAAGCTATTAACAGACTATCAGGAAAAACACTAGCCAAACACACTATATGAATGGCAAATGGCAGAGTTCATTTTAAGGTAGAGCAGTTCATTATTGGAATTTTGAGTGCTTGATTTCAGCTTCATATTATTAGTTTACTGATTTTTTTTTTAATAGACATAGAAAGAAAATGCTGGCAGTGAATGATTTGAAACATATCCTTGAGGCCCATGTGTTGAAGTGGAGTTAAAACACTGGGCTAGGGAGGTGGATCAATATTGTTAAAAGCCTGTACAGCCAAATCACAATAGTAGCTTGTCCTTGAGTAGAGAAGCAATCTTAATTATATATGGTGCTATTGATGGCCAAATCCTGCCTGAAGGAAAACACTGACTTTTTACTTTTTTACTGTTAAAAGTACTAAATCTCTTTTATGGTGTGTTTGCTGGTTTGTAGTTTGTTGTCAAGGGAAGACAACATCACGTTTTCCCAATTTCCCTGCATTTGTTAATTTTAATTCCGGAATTAAACTAGAGAATATGCAGAAGTATCCTTCTGTATTTTAACTGACTTACATCAAAAATAGGTGATCTTATTCATGTTGTTAATCTGCTGTAGTATTTTGATCAAAGTCTAACTAATACAGCCCAAAAGGGATTTGCATGAGAAAACAATATGTTATGAGGAAGAATGAATTAAAATGGAATCTGCATGTCTTCTTTAAACATTATCTATGTGCTACACTGCTTGTCTGTTAGTTCCCTCTCCTGTGGCTTGTTTAAGTTGAGGATAAAAGCCTATTACTCTTTATCAGCTGATAAGAGTTAATTCTTTAGCTGTTTAGGCAGAAGACACTGTTTTGATACTGGTTCTCCATGTTGGGTGGTATTAGTCAGGCATTTCTGACAAGTACTGCCTTGTAGTTCTGTCACTTGAAAATTAAAACTTGAAATATATTTGATTTATGAGGTTAGGGATTTAAATATGTTTACATTCCAAGAACATATGACTCATACTATAAAATAATAAGTTGCAAGATGTCATTGTTAAAGACAGCCTATTTGAGAAAGAAAATATGTTTTTGTGAAGGTATTTGAACCTGAGAAATAGATACAATTTCAGTGCATATGATACTTAAATATTTCAATAGAAATAAGTATCTTTTTGTCTGTCCTTGATTCATTTCTATTTCCTTTTCTAAACTTTCATATACCAAGTACCTGCTGCCACCTTTCTTTCCCTCCAGGCTCTCCTAAAAACTAGAATATTAAAGAGCAAAAAGAAAGAAGAAACCAAAAAAGAGCAAGTAAAAGCATAGGCTGAAATGTGTAATGTTAGCTTCTTATACTTGCATTTATCTTTTTTAAGTAGGTATTCTAATTTTCAAAAAGAAAACTGAACTCTTTGAAACTTTTAAAATAATCTCATGGAAGAGCTGTTTGTTAATGACATAACCTGTTTTTAAAGCAATACGAGACTAAACTAATGTTGTCCGCATTTAATTTTGTCTTTTAGGCAGATACACAGATTGACAGAGAACATCAGAACTTTTATGAAGCATCATTAGAATATGTTTTTAAAATCCAAGAAGTACAAGAGAAAAAGAAATTTGAATTTGTAGAACCTGTAAGTTTTATGTTTTATTTTCTTTAGAATGCATGCATATAAAGCTGAAAATTGAATTTAAAATACCAGTTTTTTTCTCCCGTTTTAAGTTTTGAATGCAGGTTCTTTGTATATAGACAGACATTAAGATCTTGGCTTGGGCACTTTCCATGTTTATTGAAGGATTATGTTAGAGTTTAGTATCTACTGTGAAGTGAAATGTCTGATGACTTGAAGTGTGTGTAACATTTTAATGGGACATCATGTAATGTTGTGTCTGAGCAACACATAATCGATGTTTCCTAATACCATGATTTAATGGCTTAAATTTTGAGCCAGTTTTTTCATTTAAATATTGTGTGTAGGCAGTATACACAGACATTGTTCTGAGTTACACATGAAGTAAAGTGAAAAATCAATTTTTCTGTAGGATAGGTAAGTTTATCTTTTTGTTGGTGGAGTCATTTGCCTTTACTTTGCACATAAAAGAATGCATATGTTGACATGCCATTAAAGAGTAAGATAAAGTTGTGTTTCAGTGTCCAAATTTAAGTCTGGGATTTCCTTCTGGACTGTGTTTCCATCTCCCACTCCTAAGTCTCTGCTGTGTCAGTCAGGTCCAAAAGCAGCTCCATGACATGCCAGCATATTTCTGTGGCCTGGTAGCAGTGTTACTACTGTTCATGTCATACAGACAGGCCTGGCTTGCCAGTTGCCTGATGTAGTTTGTATCTCTAGCCCTGACAGAGAACTTCCAGTGCCATGTGTCCCTTCCAATTAGGCACACTGAGCACAGCAGAGTGCTGGTTGTCAGAGAGGAACATGATGAGGGTAACTTTTTCTCCACACCGTCTCCCAACTTCCTTGTAACTACTGAAGCAGCACTCTTCACTGTGAAATGGGTTGAATTACATCTCTAACACCCTGTGTCACCAAGGAGAGCTTCTCAGATGCCTTCTTTCCATGAGATGAGAGTGTATTGTATACTGAATGTTTGACATTGATGCAAACTAATGAACCTGGTTCAGCAAGCAGTACTTTCAGAAATCCTATCTTTATGGCACACAGCTGCCAAATCTTAGAGACTAAAACTTTGCTCGGATTCCTAAATAAGAACATTTTTCTACCTGTCACAGATTAATCCAGAGTGTGTGTCTCTGTCTCCTTCTGCAAAACTCTCACATCCTGGAAAAATCTAGCTATTTTGACCTAGCTCTGACCCTAGTGTAGAAGACTTTATGCTCCTTTAATGTAATAGAAACTTTCTGTATTGAAAAGACCTTGTACATTGGAAAATATTGTGCAACTGCACAGTAGTTAAAATAGGTAAAATTTACTTTTAAGTGTATCTGTTTCCATACTGTCTCAGATCAGTAGGCATTCCAGCCCAGTATGGCATACTTGATGTTCCAGGGGAAGGTACAGGAAATACTCTGGTGACTGGGTAATGATAGGCCTTGCAGGTAATGTCTTCTGCCTTTGGGTGTGAATTTATTTATAATCAATCTGTATATAGATGGAGCTTAAATTATAACATCAGTTACAAAATTTTGAATCTTCAAAACTCGTAATTCTTGTTTGTAGTCTGTTGCATACAACATGCTGAAATAAGAACATTTGCTAAAACCCATAAGGCATGTGCCTTGTGTGAAAAAGTAAATTAAAATACACCATGAAATTTAAAAAAAACCAAACTAAACAAACCAAAAAAACCCAAAAACTTCAAAATAGGCTTTCTAAAATTCTTGCTTATGTAAGAGGTGTTGGAAATACAAGCATGTATTCCTAGATGAAAGGTCTAGATAAGGAGAAAGCCTAACACTTTGAAATCAGGTATCAAAAGAATTGTATTATTAATTTTCCTCAGTGTGCTTTATGAATGTGCATATGGCAGGTGATGCCTGGTGATGTGTCCATACAGACATTCCTCCTCAGGAGCTCTGATGGTTGTGAGACATTCTAGTGTATGTGCTGCCTGTGCCTCTGATTTACCAGCACAGTGTCATGTCTTCAGATAATTCTCAGTCTGACAACTTGCTAACAGACTCGCTGAAGGAAAGTTTAACAAAATAAATCTGTTGGTGCAATGAAGGAGGAAACTGTGATGCCCATGCAAAAGAAGGATAAGTTTGGGGTGTGGGAGTAGAACATGAAAAGCAAATGATCTGTTGAACATCCTTTCAAGACCTTTAGTTTTTCTATGCCAAAGGATAAAGACAGTCTGAGAACCAGAGTGGGAAGCAAAATTTGCCAGGTGGGTTACAGCTAGGACAGTGGGAGTCAGTAAAAGTGGAGTGTGTTCTCTCCTTCAGGAGACTTGGGAAAGATTTTAAGGTACAGCTGCTAATGACTCATACAGTGAATAGAAGATTATAATATTTAGAGTAGACTTTTGCAGCTGCTTCTCAGGCCCTGGGTTTCTCTTTGTTCTCTGAATCTTGATCAAAGTGGTTGCTAATGTGTACTAGTGTGAGTAACTGGCATATTCATATTTGCAGTCCTCCTAGATCTTGATTTTTCCAAGGAAAAAAAAACCTCAGGTTTTTTATGCAGATAATGCATTTAAACTTTTTCTGAAGGACAAATTAGTGTTCAAATTTACAGCTGTATAAACAATAAAGCAAATCAAGTGACAATAATCTGTCTTGCTAGCTTTTCTCTTGTGATCCTGAAGAAGCTAGTCCAAGCCAACAGTGCTTTCTGAGGATGTTATGCTAGTAAAACAATGCAAACACCTTCCTAAAGTTCTGCTTTGTCCTTTGGTGATGCCAGGACTTCCTTGTCCTCTAGAAATCAGGGCACAAAGTTCTTAAGCAGTAAACTATCTGAAATGTGAGAGGTGCTCAGTTAAATGTTTATTTAAAGAGAAGACAAAAAGAACAGCCAAGTGAAAAACACTGCTTGTAATTGCATGCATTTCCACGAGACTTCACAGTGAACGTTAAATTTGAATTTCCCTTTCTTCCATTTTCTACATTATCAACTGTGTTCACTTTAATCTGAAGAATAAGCTCTATATTCTTATAAATAAAATGAAAACAGGGAGACAGGACTTCTGGCTGATGTGCTGCAGGCCAAAGGTTAAATTCCTCCCCTATCCAAAACCTAAGTACAATCTTCTTCCTGTGAGAATGAAACGACCAGGCAGTCTTGAGGTCAGCAGCTCTACATAAAAATAAATAGAGTCTCAAGAAGTAGTTGGATTTTGTTTCGGGTGCTCTGTTGAAATCCTCGTGGCTCTGGTGTGATGAGTAGCTTTGTGTTATGGAGTTCAGGCCTCAGTCTTTACTGATGTGAATGGTTAGGTACTCAGAATGAGGTAATGATAAGACACTTATTAAAATGAAAAATTGTTGATATGAAAGCATCAGGCATCGTTTGTGATGTTTGATGAAATGAACTGCCTCTTTATGTGTGAAGACCACCGCAAAATACATTCTGAAAATTTTGTTTGAAAGGAAAAGGGGCTGATTTTCGATTCTTGTTTTTAGTGTTTTTTGTTCTATTTAGTACTAATGTCTTCAAAGTTGTGAGCCTGCCTTTAACAGCAGTGCTTCTTCTAATGCCAGCAAAGAGAAAACCTCGCATTAAGTATGAGCCTAGGGCAAAAGACCTTGGCTTTTAAATCTCTTCCATACAATGCTATGGCTGTACCTGTTCAAACGGAAGTGATTCTGGAGATGCCTCAGCAGCACAGACCCATTGGGCACAGGGCATATTCTGCATTCCTGTTTTTCCACTGCTAGTGACATGTACATTAAAGTGAATACCATTCTCAGTGACACTTATCAGCACAGAGCTTAAAAATGCTGATCTAGGACTTGCATACCTTTCTTTTATTCCTATTTTTCTGAGTTCTCAGAGAGTGTTTAACCAGGAAGGCCTCAAGGCCAGATCCTCTGCAATGCACAACTGCCAGAATACCTGAGAAGTACTTTAACTAAAATTAATTCAGATTTTTGTCAGGGTTTTGGGTTGGGTTTTTTGGGTTTGGTTTTTTTTTTTGTTTGTTTGGTTTGTTTTTTTGTTTTTTGTTTTTGGCTTTTTTTTTTGCTGCTGTTGTATTTTTGCTTTCAGATAAATTCATCTTTGCTGCCATCTTGTGTTAAATATTTTCCTTGGTGTTTCTCAGTGTACTCTGTAAAAGTGTTTCGTGTGATGTAAAATGTTTTCCTTCAAGTATTAAAGCTGAAATTTATAGTTTATTCTCCTGAAATGTTCTTTAAACTGATCTCTGAAAGTCAGGCATAAACTGACATAGTGAAACTTTGTTCCACAGAGTTTCTTTATTGTAATTTTGGTGCGCCTTAGTGTGGTGATTTGGCTGCAGTTTTGCCAGGCGTTACCCCTGCACTAGGGGCGGGTTTAGCAGCAGGCTCCTGCTTGCAGGCTGTGTTAATCCACACATCCTTTTGACTGGAGCAAGTCGAAGTAAGCACAGAAGTAGTTGTGCTGTGACATCTGAAGGAATCGTGGCTGGGGACACTGATGAGTAACTGAATCTAGAGTGTGAGAGCAGGCTTCACATAACTGGAGCCAAAGCAGAGCTTTAGTTATAATTAGCATATTTTGTAGTTTATTCATAAAAAGGAAAATTAATTTTCTTTCTTTTCCTATAAGTAGTTATTTCCAGAATTATAGAATTAGAATTAGAATTATAGTCTAGGATTACGGAAAATTATAGAGCTCTTTCTATCTGTTTGCACAACTGGAGGTTTTTAATGTAAACTATTGTACTTGGACCTTCCTCAGAAACACTTGAATAATCAGTTTAATAATAATAATTTCAGGGTCCTTAGCTGAGGTAATAATTTCAGCTGGACAGATGAATCATGTTAAGGTGAGATTAATTAACACAAGATGTGGAGCCCTCTACTTGAGATTGCATTGCCTTCATTGCTTGATGGTGGAATATGGTTCAGGAATTCGCATCCACTATAGAGGCCCCCACAAAAAGTTGCTTTTTGTGTCCAAAGATCTTCTCAGTTCTTCAGGCTCCATGACTGGCTTACTGGGCAGCTGTGGGCTTGCACCATCTCTGCCTGAGGCCAAGCTTTCATCTGCTCCTGCAGTACCAGTAAAAACCCAGGGCAGAGTCCTTCTGCCAGCCATACCTTGTGTTTGTGCCCTCGCTGATGGTCTCTTTGCCTCCAACTGCTTTAACTTACTGAAGCAGCAAAAGAGCAGGCAGCTAAACAGGCTCTCAGTAGTCTCCTAGAGCGTAGTGGGAGACAGGGGGCAGAACAATTTTGCTGCAATTCTTCAAATAGGGCTGAGAGTAAATTTAAAGAAAATATAAGCACAGTAAAAATTACATCTTTACACTATTCCACTCAGAGTAATCTATGGTAACACAAAGCAAGCGCTTTAAATATGAACAGTGGCATTTTGGTTGCCTGAGTCTACACTACTTCAGTAGTCAATGAAGAGAGATAAATGTTTCCATTGGATTATTCATTCCATCCTGAGAGAGAAGTCTGAAAAAGGGAAAAGAATTATGCTCTGGAATACTTGTGGTTCTTTACTGAGTCAGAAGACAGCTTGGACAGCCAGTTAGTTAGCCCAGATGATAACAGTGTAATATACTAATGCAAATCTTTTTTATTGTTAAAATTTCTGTTATTGTCAATCCAAATTAATTTCTCTTTTTTCTGTTTTCTTTACCTTTTTTTTCATAAGCTAAATTATATATACCAAGAAAGCAGCCCATGATAAGAAATTAAATGCTTGTTATTTAACAGCAGGTAGGGTCACTTATAGCAATGTCAAAACTGCTTTTAAAATTTAAAGCAGAATCAGTTAGAAGGCTTTTAAAACTAAGAGATGGCAGGAATGCATTCATTCAAGAGCTGTAATCTAGTGGCATCTTTTACTACTTGACCGTTGTTTCAAAGCAAACTTTAAAAGAATTTTTCAGCTGAATATATGCAGACTGTGGTGGTTCTGTTGGAGTTAATCACAGACATACCAGATAGAGTTTGCATTTTTTTCAGAGCAGGAAGAAATAGTCTGGGTTTCTTGTGTTGTGCTAACCTATCCAAAACATATTTTCTAGAGTCCCATTTGTGGAAAATAGGTTGTAGACCAAGCAATTACTGTGAAGAAAGTGAAAGAATATTTTGAAGAAAAAACACTTGAATTCTGATATTTTAAACTTTGAAAATGCACACCAGCAAAGACTCCAGCTGAAATACTGGATAAAATTACTAAGATAGTGAATTAAATTATTATGGAAATTACAACTTCATGACACAAAAGCATGTGTAGCATTTCTCTTTCTTAAGGTCTCATCATGGATTCCTTCTCAGCAAAACTTTGGTTTTGCATGTAAAAGCACAGAGTGTTCTAGGAGTTAAAAATGTATAATGTTTCTCAATTTTACCTTTTCAGCTCTTGGCCTTTCTTCAAGGATTATTTACATTTTACCATGAAGGATATGAACTGGCTCAGGAGTTTGCACCATACAAGCAGCAACTGCAGTTCAATTTGCAGAATGTAAGGATGATTTGTATTTACATAATTTAACTTTTTAATTTGCTAACTTCAGTTTAGGATATTAAAGTAGACTTACAGCACTTTATTGAAATTCTCAGTCTTGCAATGTTTTAGTAAGCTGAAATCAAATTCATATACAGATAGGCAAAATTATTTTTATAAGGTTCATGTAATTAAGATTCCTGACAACAAATGACTTTGGATAGTAAATTTGTGGTTTCCAGATCAAGACTTTGATCTGAGCAAGAACAAGAAAAACAGGACAGCAGCCACGTTTTTATTAGAAAACATAGAGGTCCAGATAGATTTAAACTTGTATTTCTTGAGAATGAGGCCTGTCTTCTGGACTGAGTGGAGGTACCAAAAATGCTCCAGCTGCCATAGAATGATACAGTTTATCCTGCTGTCTGTTAGCTTCCCACTGTATATAAAGCAATCTTGGGAAGCCATTCTCTGGCCATTCTCTATACTGTTGCAAAATAGGTGGGACCCTCCTCCATGGTGAGCAGCTCTCATGAGCATTAGTTTTCACCAGAAGAAAGAATCTCTTTTTTGTGTAGAGAGTTACACTCAACTGAGCAGATTAATCTTTTCTGTAAATTGGTCTGGATTTGGTAGTCAGAGACATACATGATCCCATTTTGGGCACAAACTGCCTGAAAAATTTCATGGCTATCAGAGATAACTAAAATGTATTTAATCAACATACTTTTCCACCAGTCATTACTGCTTTATACAAGTGTATACTTGTTTCAGTGTGTAATTAAGATATTCCAAGGATATACAAATAAGTAGGTACAAAATATACTTACAAATAAGTACACACTTTGCTTTTAAGGAAAGCTTAAACACTGTGCTTTTGAGGCAAAAACTGAACTTCAATGTGTCAGTACTGGACAAGCCCCACATATCTCCTGAAAAGTAACATCAAAGTCTAGAACAAAATTTCTTTTAAGGTTAAGTCCACTTCATTCTTTCAAGAAAAGACACATACCACAAATTTTTGTAGCTCCATCTTCCCTTTTGCATCTCTTGTTCGTATATATAGATCCCATTTTAAATACTGCTTGAGGAAATAAGGCTAAACTTCCTGGATTATTAACCGTTTCCTTTTGGATCAAAATGCAGATGGTCTCTGGAGAGCATCCCAACTGCTTGTCCTTTCCAATTTTGTGTTTTTCATGTTGTTTGCTACTAAAGATGCTTTCAGATAAAGACACAAGGGGTCAGTGTTGTTTCACAGCAGTTTCACTGAAAGAGTGAAAAATAGGCTTCAGTCCAGAGATTTACTTACTTTAATATAGCTGGTTCTGAGAGGAGCATGAGCTCACAGCACAGACTGAAACTGGCATTGTAAGTAATCATACGTTTCCTCTACACATCTCTACAGAAGCAAAATTATGAAAGGACTTTTTCAATTTAAATATTAATTAAGAAACAATTAGATTTAGTGCTTTCTAACTTTTATATCAGCACAACTTGAAGTTATAAATAGATTACAGAGATAGAGGGAGCTGTGAAGTTAGGCAGAACGATCAATGTTTTTGGTTTTTTTTTTAAATTATATGTCAGAAAACATATACATGAAGATACAGTGAGGATCAGTACATCACTCACTCCTATTACACAGCAGTATAAATTCTGGCTTTAGATCTAGATCCACAGCTTCACACAGCCAGCTGGGTTCTCTATGTACTTGTCATTGAGAGTATCACCCAAAATCAGATTGAAATGAAATAATTTATATGGGTAAAGACAAACTGAGGACCGGAAGAAGTGCATTCAGCCTGTCTGTAGCTGTCAAAAGTACTCCTCTCCATTGCATTGTGTGTTCAGGTCTTGAAGAATAGTTTACCTGAACTGCTGTTTCTGTTCTTAAAAATGTTCTACAGGTTAGAGCAGGAGCAGTAACAGCTGTAGAAGAGTAGTAGCAGACCAGCAGCTCATAACAGGTCACCATGTTCTAACATGACCTGTTGTCACTTTAACTGTCTCAGCTGGCCAGTGGCATACTAGGTGTGTCTGGCTTTGGTTTCTTTGATTTGATTCAAAGATCTGGCTGCATAAAAGTAGCAATTGAAAACTTCTACAGATGGAGACAAGCTCTTAAAATGGGGACATTCCTTCAATGGCTTGTCCTTCTTGAAGGTCTCAAAATGACCTCTCTCAAATTTGTCTGAACTGATACTTCTTCTGAAGGACATAATCTGTAAAGTTCAGATGAGAATTTTACCTCCTTCTCTAATAATAGTGTTTGTCTTCAAAACCAAGATTGAGCATGTATTCTTTTATACTATTGTGCAATTAACTACACAAATGGCCCATGAAACAGGGGAAGTATTCACTTGTGTATAATGTCCTGAGACTATCTTTCTGACTACTGAGGATTTGAGTACATAGATCACTCTGTAGAAACATTACAAAAATCTTTATTCTTTTCTTTGACCTATAGGAGCAGAGTGTTCAATATCTGATATTTAATCAATCAAAGCTCTGGCATCTCTCAGTAATTCTTTTCTGTTATCCCATACTAGGTGCATGGAGGGAAGCCCTAGCCTCACTGAATTCACTAAGAACAAGTAGCCATCTATATGCATAGAGATAAAAGAAAATATGGAAAAACCCACCTTAATACCATAATTGTTTGCTTTGTTACATGCCTGGTTACACACAACATATTTAGGACAGATACACTTCTTCCATGCTTTTGCATAGTTCTGCCACTTGTGTTTCTTACCTCCCTTTTTTTTTTTAATGTCGAACTGGGGTGCTTGCCAAGTCAAAAGTTGTTCATGGCAGTGCCAGTAACCTGACTATTCTAAGGAGCAGCACCTGTGGTATCACTGCAGATATGGATACACAGACTGTTTGTCTCTTCCATGTGTGTAGAAACTGCAGCTGTCTGGACTCATTAACCTGGCTTTAACCCAAACTAGTGTTTTCTGCACTATACTTAAAGTGCTTCAGTGGGTCTTACTACTTCAGGTTTAAGGCTAAGCTGTTAGCAGCATCTAGTTTAGCTAAATATCTGTCTGAGAATCCCAGAGTGTGCAGAGAGAAAGCCTGTATCTGTCTGCAAATACTGTGTAAGCATACTTAAAGATATGAGATGACCTGTCTGAGGTTAGTGACCTGCAGAAAGAGGAATGGTGCTATTCTCAGCTATGTTTTCCTTACATTTGTGTGCCTAAGCTTCTAGCAGTGAAGAGTATTATTCTTCATTGCATTTTTCCTTCCCTTTTCTTCCCTTTTATGTCTGTGGCAAATGCTTTTGTTTCTCTGCAATATAGTCTCCTTGGCATTATTTGTAATTAGTTGTTCATTGTTATTTTAGTAGTTGCATGAGATAATGTGGGCTTTTGTTTGTTTCCTTTTCTGGGTATTAGACTCGGAATAACTTTGAAAGCACTAGGCAGGAAGTGGAGAGACTCATGCAGAGAATGAAATCAGCCAACCAAGATTACAGACCCCCAAGTCAATGGACAATGGAAGGCTATCTCTATGTGCAGGAGAAACGTAAGTACAACAAGGAAGGTCCGTGCTGTTGTTTGCCCCAGTGGCTGACTGGGAGCGAGCTCTGCTCTGGCTGACTGCCCTGCACCTTGCTGCAAACTCCCAGCACCCTGCTCTGGCTCTGGCTCTCTTCTGTTTCCTGTACTTTCTCTGCCTGAACAGAGCCTTTAGTTCAGCCATCAGGAGCACCTTGTACCAGAGACCTCTACTGACCCAGCCATCTTAAATGAACATGTGCTTAATGAAAACCAAAGATGTAAGAAAAGGTCATCTAAGTACCATCTTACCATAGTTAACCACAGCCAGTTTTATCCTCAGTAGCACTGCAAGTTTTAAGAACACAGTCTATTTTTTAATTGATTAATAATCATAAAAGAAATCTGTGTTAAGTGGAAATTACACTGAGCCGTGCTAATGGGGGAGGGAGAAAAGGAGTGAAGCACCAGGCACATGCTGTGCTTCATTAAATAGTGAAAGGCCAGCTTGACATCTTCTTACTGAAAAGCAATTTTTATTCTGAAGTAACAGGGTCTGTAATCACTATGTAGTAGGAAAGGTACTAGTTGCATAATTCCTTGTTGTGCAAGTTTACTTGCATACAGCCCTTGTCCTATAGGTTCTTGTCTAATTGTGAGCAACTGGGTTAAATGTTTCTCTTCTTGAGAGTAGATTTTGTATATATTTATTACTGATACTCATGGTGGTAAATATGGGTGTTTTTTAAAAATGGCACTAGGCCATAAATTTTCTTGGATGGCCAAGAGTAACAAGTTTAAAGTTGCAACACAGGTGTCTGGCTACAATTTTCTAATGAAAATAGGTGACTTCTTACTCATCTAAAACTGCTTTGAGAGTGCTTATCCATCTTATAATGTGCTAAAAGAGATAATGAATTGCCATCAGAAGAAAAATTGATGCTGAATAATTACAGATTTTGTTCTGCTAAGTGAAAATAAATTAAAATACCAGAACAGAACAGCTAACTTCTGAGGGTAAATTTCAATTCATGACTTTACTTTCTTCCAGAACACAGGCAATAGGAGAGCTTTCTTAAAGTCAGCATAACAGACCATATAAATTTCCACAGCTATGTTTCTGGATTGACAGACATCCGACTTACATGACTAATTCAATCTCTCATGTAACCACCACCTTTGTGGGTACATTGAGAAGGCAAAACCTGGGTATCTATAGTAAAACTACCAGGGTTTTTCTTCAAACATTTTTATTTAATTCTTCACATTAAGAAAAAAAAATCACCAAAAAAAAAAAAAAAAAAAAAAAAAGAAAAAAAAAGAAAAATCACAATTAAAATTCAAAATACCATTTTTTAAAGTCAAGGTTCTTTATTTTTTTCTTGGTTCTAGATAGTACAGGGTTAATTTTTGCAAGTAGCCAGGAGCTGGGCATGATTAGGTCCTTACTTATTACCACCTCATCATTTTCTGGGGATAGGGGAAGGGATCCTTTCTGGGTCCTGAATGTGGCAGAGGGAGCACTCAAGTATTGTCAGGTGTCTCTATGTGGTGAGTACTCACACATGAATCATTTGTCTCTTGTACATTCTGCTATTAATATTGTTGAAAACTCCTTGGGCCTGTTCTTGCCTTTTTCCTGCCTTGTTACTCTAATAGAATCCTGTTACCCATCCAGTTGCCAAAGAAAGTCAGTCTGCTGGAACTTTATTGGGCAATATTATCAAGCTGCAATATTTGGAAATTATTCTGGAACAACATGTTCAGATTAAAAAAGAAGGAGTAGGCTGCATGTGGATGCTACTTTATTTCATTTTTCTACTCTAGTTCCAACTGTAATAGTGATAAATGATGATTTATACTATCTCTCTTTACTCTAGGACCCCTTGGATTTACATGGGTTAAACATTACTGCACTTATGACAAAGGAACAAAAACTTTTACAATGAGTATAGCTGAAACAAAATCTGGGGGAAAAGTGGTGAGTTACTTGCACATGAACACATACATGAGCTGTATATTCTATATTTTTTTATTAAGCATTAAGGAACTGCTGAAAAAAAAAAATGAAAACAGATGAGGCTGTTTTCGTAGATGAAGCAGTGCATGTATCATATAGCATGGATAAATATTCAAGTAATAGTTCTTTAAAAACATATTTAAATCACTTATTAAATAACTTCTCTAATGTGGTTGTTGAAAGTGCTTATGAAATTTATCACATTTGCACAGAATCATTGATTAGGTTAGGTTTGGAAGGGGGCTCTGGAGATCTCTAATATAAACTCAATTCAGGGTCAACCAGAACAGGTTGGTGAGGTCTGTGTCCAGTCAGGTTTTAGATATCTTCAAGAATATTTCCTTTATGAGCAACCTGTTCCAATGTTCAACCACCATAAAATACTTTTTCTACAGTTCAAATACTTTCTCTAAATTCAAGTACAAATTACTTGAGTTTGTGCCTGTCACCTCTCACCCTTCCACTGGGCACCGCTGAGAAGAATCTGACTCACTCTACTTTCCTTCCCATGAGGTATTTGTAGATCAGTCAGTGATGTGATCCCTCTTCCCCAGACTGAACAGTCCAAGGTCTCTCAGCTTCTCCTCTTATGACAAATCACAGGATCTTCTAGGTTGGAGGTGACCTTCAAGGTCACTCCAGCCATCAGTGTAGCACCACCATAACCACCCCTAAACCATATCCCCATGTGCCACATCCAGGCTCTTCTTGTATGCTTTCAGAGATGGTGACTCCACCTGGTTATTATTTCAATGCCTAACCACTCTTCCAGTGAAAATTTTATTTTTAATATTTAACCTGAACCTCCCCTGGCACAACTTAAGGCTTCTCCCTCATGTTCTTTCACTGAAGACATGGCAGAAGAGACCTGATCTCACAAAGTTTCCTTTCAGGTAGTTGTGCTCCAAGTCCTTAATCACCTTGGCAGCCTTTAGCTAGACTTGTTCTAGCACATCATTGCCTCTCTTGTGAGGGAGCCCAGCACTGGGCATAGCATTCCAGGTGTCCCTCACCAGTGCTGGATGGAAGGTGAGGATCTCTTTCCTCCACTTGCAGGCAGTACCCTGCCTGATGCATCCCAGGAGCTTGGTGGCCTTCTTTGCAGCACCATCACATTGCTGGCTCATGGTCGCCCTGTTGCCCACCAGAACCTGAAATTCCTTTTCCGCCAAGCTGCTCTCTATCCTGTCCTCGTGTCTGGGTAATTGCTATTCATGCTGAACAGAATTGACCCCATGGACACACCACTAGTGCCTGGCTGAAGGTGGACTTCTGTTGTGACCTCAGTAGCTCCGGCAGTGTTCAGTCCGGGATGGTGTTGAAAGCATGGCTGAAGTTGAGATAAACAATATTCGTTGTTCTTCCATCATACACTGAGCCATCCAACACATTGTAGAGGGCTATCAGGTTGATCCTGTGTGATTTTTCCTTTATTAAATTCATGCTGACTGGTTCCAGTCACCTTTCTGTCCTTAATATGTTTGGAAGTGCTTTCTGTGGTTACTCACTTCATCACCTTACCAGGGATAAAGGTGATGCAGACTGCCCTATAGTTCCCATAAGATGTGAGGCCTCAGGTTGCATCAGGGGAGGTAGGTATTACAGAACATTTCTTCACCAAAAGGGTTGTCAAGCGTTGAAACAGTCTGCCAGGGAAGTAGTTGAGTCTCCAACTCTGGAAGTACTTAAAAGATGTGTAGATGGTTTAGTTGTGACCTTTCCCAACCTGAATGGTTCTATGATTCTGTATCCTTCTCCTTGCTCATTTTGAACACTGGAGTGATATTTGCTTCCTGCCATTCCTCAGAATCCCAGTTGTGTCAGCCTTGCCCACATTTTAGCAGGGTCTCACGATCATGGTGGCCAGAATTGGAGTTAGTCAGCTTTATTCTTCAGAAATCTTTTTATCTGCATGTGGGAGTTGGCAGAATTACATGATTTTCATCCTAATATGCATGCAATCAAGTTGTATATGCAGGTGTTTGTAAGATTTCAATTTAGGGAATTTTCTGAAATATAATGATTAAGTAACAAATAGAAGAGAGAAAGCTATTGAATGTAGTCTTAATATACAGAAAAAAATATTGTAAATATTCCTAAATAATTTTAATCCCTATGTTAAGACATGTTCTTTGGACTGTTCATGCAGTTAAATTTAAGATGAAGCCAAGGTGTATAAGCATATTGCCTGTGCTAATTCCATTTTGTTGTTTTGTAGAATGGCCTTGTCACAAGCTCACCAGAAATGTTCAAGCTAAAATCTTGCATCAGGAGAAAGACAGATTCAATTGACAAACGTTTCTGTTTCGATATTGAAGTATTTGAAAGGTTTGTTTCCATTGTGTTAACAATTTGAAAATAATTGCAACCAATAGGTAATAATTACTCCTGTAGTAGGAATACATGTTTACCAATATATTTGTATAAAGCCAAACTAGGCTTTCAAGACTTAGTACTTCTTTGTTCAAACCTGGTTTTCTAATTAAATTCACTACACAGAATATGTTTTGTGTTTACTACATGATGTTTGCATGCAGATACAGCATGGATTCTTATGGAACTTGTGGCAATATTGACTATCCTCTTTTTGAAACAGACCATAAATATTTTTATAAATATTTTATAAATACTTGTTAGTAAGCATATTCTGTACAAATGTCTATTACTTTCAGAAATGTATGGTAGTACTTTTTTTTTTCTTGAAAATTATGTCCACAATTTTTTCCACTTACTTCTGGATATTATAATGATATCAGATACATGAGAATAGATTTCCTGTATTTAAGATACAGATATGCAGAATTTGTAGAAGTTTTTTTTTCCAATCTTGGGAATAAAGAGAAATATTGAATGAATTTTTGTGTTAAAATATGATAAATAGACTGACTTTTGTAGTTGTTCTCCTAAAAATTATTTTATGACTGTTAGCAAACTTTTAAAAAACAGACGTGTTTTATACCTAGCTCAAAATTATTCTGTTATATCAGAAGCTCTGATATAACTTCCTCTAACTTCTGTCTGTCTTTTCTATATTCACATCACTATGTATGTGGATTCTGACTTGGGATACTGTTTGAGAAAAACAGTAACTTCAGTGAATGTGTGTTTTTGACAGACCGGGGATCATCACACTACAAGCTTTTTCAGAATCCAACCGAAAACTTTGGCTTGAAGCTATGGATGGAAAGGAACCAGTAAGGATATTTTTTAATTTTCATTTTACAGTTTTCTGGATTACAGAAAGAAGCTAGTATACATTTCAGATATTCTGTCACAATACCAACAAATAGAGTTGTTTTCTTTGTGAGACACTAATGCCTCACAAAGACACAAATGCCTCACTGTCCTCACATAGTGAGGATAACTACAAAATAGAAAAGTAGATCTATTAGTTTAAGCCTACATTTATATATATCATTATTTATGTTAGGATATTTAAATTAATACTATTTTAAGTAACACAATAGCGTGTTGTCTAATAGGATTCGTGGTTCAGATGACATATGTGAAGTGGTTGTTATTACAGTGGTAAAGAACAACCATCTTTTGGGCACTTTCATGGAGTAAGCAATTACTACCATCTCAAAAGGCATTGCAGAGAGCAAACACATGTTGAAAGCTACTGAGAGACAGGCTTGTCTGAGTTTTCTTCCCACTATTTGTATGCTCTTAAAGCAGTTACTGAATGAGGCTGATGTCAGACCTGTATCTGATAGGAAAAGAATGGCTGATCTGTTTTATGAACTCAGTGAATGTTTTTACATGCTTCTTGTTGGCCTGAACCAGTACAGGAATTATAATCACAAGCTGGTTTGAAATTTAACTCATCTGGTCTCAGGAAATCTGATTTCCAATGCAGTAGTTACATTATGGTAGCACAGAGCTGTGTGCTGGAGCAGCGAATGTCAAGAGATTGTGAAAGGCAAGGCTGGGATTTCCCTAGAAGCAATCTCGTCCATAGCATGTTGCAACTCCTCACAAATCTGGCAATAAAGGATTTAAAGCACAAACATTGTTCTATTGCATTGTTGTTGTTTGATTGTTTTTTGTTTTATTTTTTACAGATCTACACACTGCCAGCCATTATTAGCAAGAAGGAAGAAAGTAAGCTTTTTATGTTGAGTTGCCATATCTTGCTAGATTTCGTTAATGTTACAGTTTCTTGATATGTGTGGGAGAAAGAGATTATTTTATATTTTAGTTCTATTGCCGTGGAATGACTTTGTTGGTTATCTAAACTTTCCCTGGCACAACTGGAGGCCATTTCCGCTTGTCCTATTGCTTGTTATTCAAGAGAAGAGGCTGACCCCACCTGGCTGCACCCTCCTCTCAGGCAGTTGCACAGTGTGATGAGGTCCCCCTGAGCCTCCTTTTCTCCAGGCTGAACACCCCCAGCTCCCTCAGCTGCCCCTCCCAGCCCTTGTGCTCCAGCCCCTTGCCCAGCTCCGTTGCCCTTCCCTGGACACGCTCCAGCCCCTCAATGTCTCTCTTGCAGTGAGGGGCCCAGAGCTGAGCACAGCATTGGAGCTGTGGCCTCAGCAGTGCTGGGCACAGGGGGACGGTCACTGCCCTGCTCCTGCTGGCCACACCCTGCCTGATCCAGGCCAGGATGCCACTGCCCTGCTGGGACACCTGGCACACCCTTATCTTTTAGACATCTTTCCAGCCACAACTGCCTGGGGTTGTTGTGACCCAAGTGCAAGACCCAGCACTTGGCTTTGTTGGAACTCATACAACTCGCCTTGGTCCATCACATCTTTTTAGTTTAAGGTGTATATGCACCTGTTAGACATACACTGAGTAACAAAAGTAGTGTATTTAAAGGTACTATGAAATTTGTGTGCATAATTGTATTACCACTGTATTAACACATTGGTTATTATCATATATTAACACAAATATGTAAAAATAATTCAAAAAATATATCTCAGAGAAAGAGAGTTGTAAAATTTGGACATATATCTTCATTGGAGGTATATTTGAGACTCAGAAAATCTGAAATTTAAGCCACTGTCTGTTCTTTTTTATGATTGTGTTTGTTTTAATGGTGACAAATATGCTGTTTGAAGATCTTTATTTAGGTAGTTAGAGCAGTGTGTATTGAATATGCAATGTTAATGAGAAGTACATTCACTTGAAATAAGATGACTAATTAAACTCAGTAACAAGGATTGTTCTCCTACATTATCATTTTGTGAGTGATTATGTGTATATCCAAGAAAGAAAGAATACTGTTGTATTAAAAAGAATGAATATATTCTGTTCATAATGTAAGTCCCGGACTCTTAAAAACATTTTGCTCAGCAGCTTTCAACTGTATCTTTAGAGAGGCTACTGATTGCTGGGAAAGACAGTAGAATATTGAGACTCTAATGGTACAGAATGACTACAGAGTTGGGTTGTGAATGCTGTGGATGTATCTACAAAGAACCTATTGCAGAACAAGTCTTATAATGTAATGGATAACCATGTATTACCTCCTTGATTAGTGCATGAGTGTAGCAAAAGAGAATAATTTGTATATTGATGTTGGAGAGTAATTACCCTTTCTTTTTCTAGTGTTCTTAAATGAAGCGGGTTTCAACTTCGTGAGGAAATGTATTCATGCTGTAGAAACAAGAGGTGTGTATTAAGCCACAAATAAGGTCTTAGATTGTTGTGACTTTTTCTAAAATCTGACTTTTTTAATTCTACATGTTTTACATCTGTGCCTTGAAGTGTATCCATTATTTGGTTTGGACTTTTCATATTTTATCTGGGAGCTTTGCACTCCAAATTGTTGTCTTCAGTTCCAGCAACATTTCTAAACATATTTGAGATTTTTAACTTTTTCTGTAATTTCTTGTTGATTAGACAGCTTAATACACAATTGCACACATCTTTAGTCTTTCCTTTGTGTGCACTGACTTGACTTTTCTTTTGATACAGCTGTAGGGAGTCTCAGCTCCCAACTTTGGTTTCAGGTCTGAAATCTGAAGACCTAAAACTGACGTCAACATTCTCTGCTGGTACCTCTGGTTTTCTGTAGAGTATAACCCCTATAATGTTATTCAATAATGTTATATATTGGGTTTTTGTTCGTTTTTTTTTTAAGTTCAGCAACATTTAATGTTTAGCAACAGTTTTTTGTTAGTGGGAATGTAAAAAATGGAAGTAATAATCACTTTACAAATGAGGTGGTATCTAACAACTCACAGTAAGTTTTAAATGGAGAGTTATGGCTGTATCATCACCTATAAAATGAGATATCATTTTCTTGACCTGTCAGTGTGCAGATCTCTTCTAATCCAAATGTGGTCTCTCTGTGCAGCTTGAAGCTCAACTTGAATTCAGTTTCTGAGCCAGGAATGTTATCATTGTTGAGTCACTGCTGACTCAGAGCTTGCATTATTTTCTGGGGCAGGGAGGGTGAAAGAGGGTTTCAAAACAAAATACCTAGGTTATATAAGTGAGATCAGATTTAGGAATATTGTTTTCAAAGGAAAAGTAGACAATTTTAAATGTTAAGTATTGAAGTAGGGAGAATGGAAGACATTTAAACCCTGCTGATTTTAAAAAGGCAGTTTAAAATAATAAAATAATCATGACTGAGATAATCAAATAATTCTTAATCTGTGCCAAGGGAAATAGAGATTGGATATTAGGAACAAGTTTTTTACAGAAAGGATGATAAGGTGTTGGAATGGTCTGCCTGGGGAGGTGGTGGAGTCACCATCCCTGAACGGTTTAATAAAAGACTGGATGTGGCACTCAGTGCCATGGTTTAGTTGAGGTGTTAGGGCATGGCTTGGACTCAATGATCTTGAAGGTCTCTTCTAACCTAGTGATTCTGTGTTCTAAATAGTGTGTTCTGAATGTCACTCTTTAACATTATTTGGTATTATTCTCTGTGCTATTAAAAAAGGCCTGGCAATTTTAACTGGCAACATAAATTCTCAACTAATGTGTTGAAACAATATACAGTATATATTTTTGTTTTCATATAAATGTCAAATAACTTATTTGAAAGGCATGATGGTCTAAGTAAAGATGCATAGTAATTCCACTGACATCTAGGCAATATAAACTTGTTCCTGTGTAATGTGTTTTAAGACTGCTTCTGGGTCTTATTTTTCACTTTTCCTAGCCATCACCTTGTTGTTTGTTCATATGTGTCATTTCTATGCAGAAGGCTTCTGTTAATGTAAAATTATGCTTAGTGTATATTATGGTGTGGACTCAGTGGAATGATTTTTTTAATATCCCACAAGAGGTTGCAGTAGGGTTTAGCAGTACTTAAGAATGTAATGGTACAGTTTTTAATAAGTACATTTAGATGTTTTGAAAACGTACACCAAGAATGCAGCAGCATTTATTGAAATCACCATATTTTCATTATTTTAATTTTTTTCATCTACTTGTTTTCCCAATGTAGGTATTACAATCCTTGGGCTGTACAGAATAGGTGGTGTAAATTCTAAGGTGCAAAAGCTGATGAATACCATATTTTGTAAGTATCTGAAGTGAAATTTTGTCATTGTGCAGTGTGTCTGCTGTGATCCCTTTTGCCTCAACTGCTGTGCTTGGAAGAGTGTGTAACAATATTCACAATTTTGTATGTGCACTGGCTGCCACTGAATTGAGTTTGGACTCTTAAAATGAGTGATTCATCTGCAGTTTCTTGTGTGCATTAGTATTCACTTCTGCATGTTACACATGAGCAAATTACTAGTGTAAAATAAAAATGCTTTTCTTCTTCTGGCTTGAAAGTTCTATTTATTGATATATATTTGGCTTGTTCAGCAAGTTCCCCAAAGCTTAGTTCCATAGCACGTCATGGCTCACCTTAATAGACACTTGTTCCAGTCTTTCACTTTTCTTGCTAATTGATCTCTCTGATGCTTGTGTTTGCATGGCTAAGACAACTGAATTAGTAATTCTCTGTGGACTTGGCTTACTTAACACTTTGATATAGTGCGTAGTTAAGGTTTATGGTTACTAGCTATGAGCACTGAATTTATTTTTATTTATAATTTGGCAGAGATGAAAAGATTTAAATTGATCAGATTGGTGGTTAGTCTAGCTAATAAATAATTAGTTGAGCTAAATGACTGATCTGGTAGCTTGTGTTTTGCTACCTTTCTAGTTAATGTGCAAGTCAAATTGTAACAAAATCCTAATTCAAATTCCTAACAGCCCCTAAATCACCTCCTGATATGGATATTGATATGGAGATTTGGGACAATAAAACAATAACAAGTGGACTAAAAAACTACCTCAGGTAAGTATGATCCCACACAGTTTCAGTATTTCTTTTCTGGCCCAATAATCTTTGGCTTGTTAATATTTCTTGGATACATTTCTTGTATCCATTGCCATGATAATAAGACAGTATTTTATTATCCTGCTTAATATTCCTGTGATTATGTGTAATAATACACACCTTCAACTTTTTTAAGATAATTTTGCCTTATATAACCCTAAATACAATTAATTGAATGTTTTGGGGTTTTTTTTCAATGTTAATCACAAAGCATGTTGTGCTTGATCTTTTCTTTGTGAACCCCTTAAGTTGTGTACCATAAAATTTCATGACATTAAGGTTGAATGAAAATCCCAACAAAAGCATAGGGTTTTTTATCTTATGTTCCTAATATCGTCACAAATAAAATTTTTGCCTAGAAGAGACAGAATATTCAAAAATTATGGTACTTCTGAGATCCCTCTTTTGGATGTCAATATATAATGTTCAAAAAAGATATCATTAAAAGTATGCAACCCAGATGGTGGGTGTACTATGCCTTCTACAAATCTAGACTTCCTAAGCAAGTCACCCAACAAAGGGCAGCAGCAGAAATCCCTATTAAACTGGAAAGTATGCCCAGGTTTTATAGCAGAATGCTCATGAACATTTCATTGAAAAGACTGGCTTTGGTTGAAGAAATCTATGATACATCTTCAGAAGGATAAGTCATTGTAGCTACTGTGTTTGTGAAATTAGGACATGAGTGAGCAAGCAGTAATTGTCTGTGTCTGTAAGGGAACTCACAGCCTGCCTTTCAGAGGATGGCTCTTTTAAGATCTCTCAGATCAGATTTTCTGTCCTAAATTTCATCATATTGCCTTTCTTGGGCAAAAGGTTTCTTCTGCAGCCTGTTATACCCTGTCTGCAGCTGTATTTATTCCTCTCCTACAATATGGAGGACAGGAAACACTGAGGCTCTGTGATGAAGTAACATTTTCCTTTTTAACTTACATGGTGACACCAGATTCAATTCAAATTGATTTTCAGACAGTGTACATGACTGAGTGTTATACTACTTGTAGTCAGTCATCACTGAATTGGATTTCCTAGGACCAATAGAGCATTTTGCAGATGTTGAGGGCTATCCTAATCACACGCATAAAACTTAGATTTTGAGCCTGTTTTAAATTAAAAATCTGTTTTTTTCACGACCAGGTGTCTTTCAGAACCACTGATGACTTTCAAGCTGCACAAAGATTTCATTGTTGCTGTTAGTAAGTAAAAAGTAAAATTATAAATATACTTTCATAAAAGTAGTATTGTTTCTAACCCCTAATCTCCTCAGTCACTATCTTTACTTTTCTTCTTGCTCTAATATGCAGCGATCCAGCCCTAAAAACAGAGAAGTCACACTAGATGAAGCTGTTCAGTGGTTTGTTCTGATCTTTTTAGTGGTTCTGTGTGACTGCCTTCTGCATGAAGTTTTGAACCCTCATTTAGATGATTGTTTGTTTGTTTGTTTGTTTGTTTGATATAGGCTGATCGTTCTTTTGTAACATTCATCCCTCTCATCTAGGGAACTTTATTTTCCTAGCTTGACTTGAGAAATCAGAAAGGGCAAAAGTGAACTCCTGTTCCCAAATGGAGTAATTGGATACAGAGATAGCAGAGACCATTTTTCTAATGACTTCAGTTTAGAATTTGAAGATATTTCTCCGTTTTATCTTGTCTTTATAAGAACAAAAGACACAAAATAATTTTAGCTATATTAATCTATATTTCTTAGATTAAATCTTAGGCTTCGCTGAAATGGCACATCAAGTCAATGTTGCCAATAATTTGTTGGTTCCAGTATTAATAGTAATTGCTTTAGGCGAGTTCCTTGAAATACAGATTTCACAGTGTAATAAATATAATCAAATTTTCTTCAGCATTTGAAAGCTAATTTTGTTTGACTCCTCTTAATGCATGTTTGTGTTAGTGTACAGGCACTGATGCCATTTGTAGTCACTTCTTAGAACATGTTCTGATTTATCAACAATTTGTTTTCTGTTTAATAGAGTCAGATGATCAGAACTACAGAGTTGAGGCAGTGCATGCACTTGTGCATAAATTACCCGAGAAGAACAGAGAGATGCTGGACATCCTTATTAAGCACTTGGTCAAGTAATTATTCTTTATTTTTCTCTTTGGTGTTATTGTAAGATGTTATCATTTCTGCTTTAAATTTGTCAGTGTTGCTTAATCCATTCTCTATGTTGAAAAAATGCCACTTGAAATTATATTTGATTTCTAAAATGTTGTTCTCAGCTTAACTGAAATAATTCTCTCTGTAGAAACAGAATAAAAACATTAAGTGTTACCAAGATGGCAAACTATGTTTATAAAATAAACATAGTCAATGTTTTCATTCATGCTTTTTCTAGAGGACTTGTAACCAATTAAATAGAAGAAACATCTAACACTATGCCAAGGTTGATGGAAAACTGGTTTGAATCTGTCTCAAAGTCCCAGAGTGTTTCAGGAATGAGATAGACTAGAAGGAAGATAGAATGAGATAGATGATAGATAATTCCTGTTCTTCATGTTTCTTATTTTTCTCTCTAGTGAGTCTGAAGTGTAGAATCCCTTGAAGCACTAATTTGAAGTATTTTTATTTATATTTTTGATATCTACATAGATGTCCAACTTTTGAATCTCCATGAATATTCCCTTGATTTTTAATTGTCGGATGGAAAGCATTTTGCATTTCTTTAAATTGGTGACCTTTTGTCTTCACAGAATTACACTTGGCATGTGCTATGAGATAAAAAAAAGACGAGTATTTATTCTCTTAAGTTTCTGTACATCTTTGGTTAGTTTTTGCTGGTATTTGCTCAGTACTTTTGAATATGTACTATTCTTTCTGATTTAGGATGCTGTTGAGTACATTTATCAGTCATCTGGGAATGTGAATAGTGAAACAGTAGTTGTTCAGATAAGGCTCGCATGACTCAGACATTTAGAAGACATGAGAAGAGTCCATGTTGTATTCATTCCATTCACTACATCCCAGATGTTTTGCTTTTTTGATTACAGCTTGAGCTACAGGCTGCAGTAAGCTGTCTACAGTGGAACCTAATGCTGTTTTGCTTTCTGTTACCGAAATGAGAACTTTGAACATTTCTTTGACAGGAAGTCATTTAGCCCTAAAAAATGGTTTTAGGCCATTATGTCATTAGTCCCTGGAGAACCAGCATTATAGCAAGCTGCTTTAAATGCATTCATTGCAAAACCTGATTAGGCAGACCTTGCCTCTCATTAGGAGAGGCAGATGGAAAAAAAGTTTCATAAGTTTCTTTACTCACAGATTTGTTTAATTAACTAATACAATACCTACTCCCTCGTTACCCTCAAAAATGTGAAATTATTTAATGAAGGATAAACAATTTTGTAAAAGCTGCTGGTCTGGAAGCTTCAAAATTAGAGGAATATATAAGCATAGGAACTGACTTGTTATCAGTGCAATTACTGTTAGGCAAGGATTACTTTCTTCTTTTCCTTTCTTTTCTCTTTATTCTCAGTGTGATCTCAGATGCAATTTCAAAGAAAAGCATACCTGTAGTAGTCCCTTATTTAATTGCTCTCTTTAACTTTTGCTTTTCTCATCTTTGCTGTGATTCTCATTTCATAGAGTTGTAATCTTAATTTTACACTGAATGCCTACAGTACTTTTCTTTCCAACATAAAATTCACCCCTTCTAATTTCCATATAATTTGCCAGCTGTTGTTTATGCTAGCAATTCTAATGAGACTGAAATTAAAATTAGTCTCTTGAGTGTATTAGCTATCTTCCTCCCTCTTTTTCTGCCACTGTGTGGAGATTTTTCAAAGAACAGATAAATGGCAGGTAAAGTGCCCAATTTTATGGAAATGGAAAAACTTGGGGAAAAAAATCCAACCTCCTGTTTTCATCATTCTTTTGTTGAAAATTCCAATTTCAAAGTGCATAATTCCTTCCCTATATTTCTTTTAGCTGTTCAATTCCTTTATAAATTCTTTTGCAGCAAAGTGAAAATACTGTAGCTCTGGGTTATAAAATAAGGATAATGTTATTTTTTTCTTGGTTTAAGTCTTTACACCTTTGCCTAGGCTGACTTCTGTGTTACCGTGCAAGTTTAAATAGGATCAGATGTGGGATGTAGATCGTACTAGAAATAAACAAACAAAACTGGCAAAAAAGCACCTAAGCATCCTAAAAAGCACCCTGGAGAAAGGTGATACTGCATGGATACCTAGTCATTAGCTAGGCAAACATGGCAAGTCTGGTGTTACTTTCACATGGGTAACTCATTTTTTGGTTTTTAAACCTATCTGGTCAAATTATGTCTACTCTAAAGAATGAATCATTCTTTGGTATGATTTAACAACACAATGCTTTTCTGTGGCAGGCAGTCTGCAGTCTGGCAGTATCACAAATTTGCTGGTGATACATCAAATGAAGAGATTCTGAGGAGAAAGCAATGGCATTTCCATGAATGCCCTACAGCTACCTGAAATGCATGATTACCTCAGTCTGTGTCTGTGCTGCAGCTCAGCACCAATAGGAGTAGGTCAGGGGAAAGTGGCTATCAAAATGATCCATTTACAGCCCTGGGTTCTTTCTCTTTTGCAAGAAATCGAGCCTTTGAAATGCGTTGTAGAAAGCCCTTTCCCGCTGCAGTGTTATTGAATTCGCCATTTCTTTTATTAACCAAGCTCCCAAATTTGTAACCAAGGAAACCCAAACACCAGACAAACACTACCTTCTCTCTTATGCTGTTAGATTGTAGTATTTGTGTAACAGACCTCTACAGTTACTGTGCAGCGCACAGCAGAGTAACATTGCAAAGGGAGGGGGTTTGTAAAGCTTTTTTATAGCATATCTAGAGCTGAGTTATTCAACATTCCAGTTTCATTAAAATACTAGTGGACTTCTCAAAAGACCCTTAGTCATCTAAGATAAACATGAGATCTGTTTCAGAGAAAGTTAGATTAAGCTAAAAATGTGCTTTAACAGCGGAGTAATTTTCATGATATGCCTTCCAAATAATGATCTCTGCCAGTGTGTCTGTCTTCTGGAAAGTTTTGAGATAACTTACTGAAGCAATATAAGAAATATGTAAGAAGATAGGCATTTGTTTTCCTGCAGTTTATAAGTGTGCTACCTCCTATACAAAACCCTTTCCCATATTTCTCCTACTGCTTGATGTAAATGAGGGACCAAAATCTTCCTGTCCCAAATATGAAGGGAATGTTTTATAGATTTTGCTACTTCTTAATTTTAAAAGTTGCAAGAGTTATTTAATTGCGTAGGAAATGGCTAAAAAGGCTCAGCTTGACCATAGTAAAAGATAGCAGTGAGAAGGAAGAGGAAAATGGGACCCAGTGCCTCATTAATAAGTTCCATTTGGTAAAAGATTCAATAAGATTAGGCATTAAGGTGATTTTAAAATCCTGACTTGGCATAATATTCCTCAGAAAGGAGGCAATAGGGCAGCTCTGACTGGGGAATCACTGGCAGTTGTTTCAAAGGATCTATGATGATCCTGTTTTTAATTGGCAAATATTAGTAGTAAGTAGAGAAATGGGGCATTGATTATTACTGATTGAGATTTAACTATCTGATAAATTATTGGGAAAACTAAGCTTTTAAATTCTACATTAAAAGAAAAAAAAAGCAGAAAAGGTAAAGTATGTGATAACAGAATATACAGAAGTTAAAGGTTAATATATTTTAAAGCCAGATGTCATTATGATCATCTAATGTTATCTATCACACAGAAACAATAATTTCACTTAATCCATTGATCCTGTGTTTTCATCAAATTGATAAAGAGATCCTATTGCAAATTAAGTGTTTTCAGTAACTAAGCTTCATTCTTTTACATGAACACTAAGGTATATGGTTACATACATATATATGTGTGTGTGTGTGTGTGTGTGTGCATATGGCTTTATATGTATATATCTGTTACCACACATTGGAGAGAGATAGTGCTTGCCCTAAGACTTCTAAACTGTAGGTGTTCTGAATCTCTCTGTGTAGAACTCCACATACAGATGCCTTTCCCTGTCAGGTGTATCAGGAACTGAAATACTACTCTAGGAGGACATACTCATTATCCATGAAGTTATTGCATGACTGGAGCCTTAATGGAAGCACAGTAGTTGTACTACATTGTATTTTGATTCTCATATAAGTGGAAGCTTTAAAAATGTATTTTAAAGAGAGGCATGAACTTGGGATCTTGTAAAAGTAGTAGTTTTAGCAAGTTTTTGCCTGTTAAAATTGTAGTTTAGCACAGCAATTAAATCACATATTGTTTGTGTTCATTTAAAGGGTATCATTGCACAGTCAACAAAATCTAATGACTGTATCCAACCTTGGTGTTATCTTTGGACCAACTCTGATGAGAGCACAAGAAGAAACCGTGGCTGCTATGATGAACATTAAGTTTCAGAATATCGTCGTTGAAATTCTGATTGAGCATTATGAAAAGGTAGAAAGAAATTATCTGTTTTGTTATGAAGTGGAACTAAGTTCTCATTTTCATTGCCATCATCAAGTCTTTAAGAATAAAGAGCCCAAAATGTGTAGAAGGTCATTAATAGAAATAATAGCTTCTTCCCACTCCATGCTATGAATCTATATTCCTAGCAAGTCTTTAATGGCTGTGCAAGGTACAGATCCAAGACATAATTTTCCATGCTTTGAAGGTATTGCTCTGAATCTTCAGTTGCTTTCTGAAGATTGCTTCCTGAATCTAGAAACAGAAAGAGAAGGTCATACCTTTGCTCCTGGCTGTTCCAGCTCTTTCTTGCTACCATTGTATGAAGGTTCACTCTGGGTGAATGCAGGGATTGCTCTCTAAGTGCATCAGGTCAGTGTTTCTGGCCATGGGTATCCTTAGGGGCCGTGTCAGCTGCATAGTGGTGATTAGTCACTAGAAGGGTTGAGAAGGACTTGAGCAGGAAGTCTTACACACTTGGTTTCAGTCACTACCATTGCTGGTATCAGCTTCACTCAAAGGCCTCCCCAGATTTTTTGTTGTAATTTTAAACTATTGGATTTCAGAATTCAGCCAAACATTCAAGACCTCCTTTACTTAGTACTCAAAAGGAATTTTATTCAGGGGATCTTAGTTGAGGTATGTCATCTCCTCTGAAGACTGACAAAACAAAGTGAAAAATCTTTGAGTTTCTTTCATTACACCTTACTCAACAAAGGGGCAGTTCCCAGTCAATACCAGGATCCCCTGCTCTGGTTGATCAGTAGGTGCTGAGAGTACAGCTCGGTATTCTATTTCATGGGCACTCCTCAAAATGGCCATGAACCTGGTAGACTCCTTGGCTCTGATTGCAGAACATATATATTGCATTTTTCCAGTACTGAATTTCTTCTCCAGAAAATCAGAGCTCATTCAGCACAAAGACCATGGCTGCACAACCAAAGTCACTCCTGCTCTATTTCTCTGTCTACAGATACAGTTTTATACTTATGTGCTACTCACCAGTGCTTACTAGTTTTAATGTACTCCGAGAGCATCTCAAGATGTCCACCCAAGTATTTCCTACTGTACATTTGCTTTCTTCCACTTGTGTGAATGGCACAAAGGTGTCTTTTCATGGTTTGCTTCATCTTCTTTTGTGAATGCCCTATAGCTAGAAGTCCCAGAAATCCTTTCAGAGATGCCTTCTGGCATAGCATGGTAAAAAATTGAGTTTTTTCTGCAGCAGTGGTATGTAAAAGATAAGAACCAGGAGACACCCTAAACGTAAAGTTTTTCCTCATTAAACTTGACTTGTTTGGTCAAATAAAGCTTTCTGAAATCCAGATTTGATTGCAATAAGTTATGACTGTGACATATTTCTGTGATATATAAGAACTTTCCCTGGAACACAGAGCAAAAAAAATCAACTTTGTCATAATATTTAAAAATATATGTTACTTCTTGGAGAACAGTCATTAGTAGGCACCTATTTTGTTTTACAATTTCAACTGTTAAGCCCTTCCTAACAAAGCTAGAAAATAAATCTATTTCAACAAATTAATACAGATATTAAGTACAGCTCAGTATTGTGGTTCTTGAGTTGTAAAATGAGATCAAAGCAAAGCTTATATTCTGTGCCTTTACTCTTCTGTAATGTATGAGACTATGATAGTGGTAATTTCAAGCATAGTGGGGAAGAAAACAAATGGATTAATAATGAAAGTGTAAGAGTACCTCTGTTGTTTAATGTCATTTTTTTCCTTTTTTTAATCATGCAGATATTTCACACTGCACCAGACCCCAATATTCCTCTTCCCCAGCCTCAGTCCCGATCAAGTTCAAGAAGAACAAGAGCAATCTGTCTCTCCACAGGCTCACGTAAACCCAAAGGAAGGTACACACCATGTCTAGCAGATCCTGACAGTAAGTTTGTCATTCCATACTGGCTATCTTGCTTTTTTTTTCATCTTTTAACTTTGCCTGTATAATGTCCTATCGGTTCTGTATTCCCATGGTCATAAGCATCAGCTTTTTAACCTCTGTGAGTCACAGCAGCACTCTTGACTGGCTGCATTCCTCACTTCTCATATGAGGAAGGATGTTTGGTTATAGGCAAGTCATGTGTTGCATACAGTGTTCAACATCATTTAAACATTATATCCTCCTATAACAAATGTAATTCAGTAAAGGATAGGAGTTCAAAACCATCACTTGGCTTTTTTCACATGCATGAAACTGTGGTCATTGCTTCAAAGTCAGCCACTACTGCCTCAGGTGCCAAAACCACTGAAACTTTCTTAGGTTTTCTGGAATTCAAACAAACTCTAATATTCCTGGGAGAAGCAGTATACTCATCATATGGCTTACTGTTTAACAGCAGGGAGTTTTATCTATAATTAAGTGCTTGTTTAGAATGCTTACCTAATTTTATATAGATGTAATTAAAAAGTTTTACTTCATTTATTCTCATCCATTTGGGTCACCACTTTTTTACATATTGGCTGGACCTGTAAGGGGTATTGAAACTTTATAAAAGCTTAAGTCATTAACAATTGCACTACTGCAACAGACTTCCTAAAGAATTTATGTGTCCCTTGGTTCCTCAAAAAGATTTATATGAGACTGGATCAGTAAGTTAATCCACAGTTAAAGTGCATCTGTTCTTGAGGATCTGTAGTAATTCTGAAGTCTGTAATGTTAAGAAATCTATCCTCAGTATATTCTTGCCCAGCTGCTGCACTTTCCATAGGCCTGTGTTACTTGTTTCCTGCCAGGGAGAGTTTAAATACTAAATAACAATAGCTCCTTGAACATGGATTGCCAGTGTGAGTGACATGGGGTCCCGAGTAAGAAGTTACAAAGGAGCAGACAGAGGATAAACTCGGCAAGTTTCAGGTGTTTTTCACTGTGTAACTGCAATGAATGTTTTTCACTGTGTAACTGCAATGAATGAATACCAGGATAAAAAAAGGGATATTTCTGTGCAAGTATTTCATAGCGTGTATGCAAGCTTCTTCAGGCTATGCCAGGAGAGCTTCAGGTTGGATATCAGGAATAATTTCCTCACTGAAAGGCTTGTCAAGCATTGAAACAGAGTTACCAGGGAAGTGGTGGAGTCTCCACCCCTCAAAGTATTCAAGAAATGACATGGCATTTAGTGCCATGCTTCAGTTGACGTGATGTTGTTCAGTGAAAGGTTGGATTCGATGATCTTGGGGGTCTTTTGTAACCCAAATGATCGCATGACTTCCGTGATGCTGCGTTTGGGGGCAGTTTGATTGCCACTAGGTCTGATCCAACAGCTCTCCATTCGTGTTTTGCTTATTAGCTGAAACTCAGCACTTGTGTTCCAATTAGTATCTCACTTGTGCCCTGATACACTGAGGTAGAAGCAGAAGTACTCTTCTTACCAAATATCTCTAGGTGTGGCAGGTAAGAGGGAGCCAAGGCTTCCAGCAATAACATTTTCAGAGTACAAGATGGTTTTAAGTCATGATTTAAATGAAGTATGGACACAATTATATTGCAAGAAATAAAGGAAATCTGTATGGGGTGAGAAAAGAGATACAGGTCTCATATGGTAGGGAATGATTAAAAATTATAGAAAGTGCATCTAACAAAAAATGCATCTTGCAACTTTCAAGGGACTAATACTCTGTAAACAGGCAAGATGACTCTTCAATTTGTAAATAAAAAAAGAGCTGTGTTCGTGCAGGAAACCACAGATTAATGAATTTGATAACAAGTAAGGTACAAAAGAGCTAAAAGTGGCATGAAAGAAATGTACATGATTAGAAAATGCCGGTTGTGTTTTTCACTCTCTCCCTTCCCCTGCCTCCTCCCTAGGTGACTCGTACAGCAGTAGCCCTGACAGCACTCCCATGGGCAGCATCGAATCTCTGTCTTCTCACTCCTCCGAGCAGAACAGCACCACCAAGTGCACGCCCTCACAGCCAAGGGAGAAATCAGGGGGGATCCCATGGATTGCCTCTCCCTCTTCTTCCAATGGCCAGAAAAGTTCAGGCCTGTGGACTACAAGTCCAGAATCCTCATCAAAGGAGGATGCAACCAAAACAGATGTGGAATCAGATTGCCAAAGTGTGGCTTCCGTCACTGGACCAGAAAATGCCTCTCCACCAACAGACCTGACCAAAAAGAGTTCCTACAGTCTGTCTGGGCTGAAAAGGTCTTCAGCATCTTCCCTTAGATCAATTCCATCAGCTGAAGGTAATTTCCAAGGTCTTTTATCACATCAGTGTTAACTTATGCATCAGAAAACAAGAGCTGGGTCTGAAAGCTAATGATACTCATTAATCTTGTTTGTTTGCTTGTTTTTAATTTTTGTGGTATGTTGTTTCAGTTTCAAACTGCTTCTGATATATTTCCATTGCTTATAACCTGCACAGTTCACACAGCTTAAAAAAAATGTTTCTTAAATTTAGATCACTCTCTATCCTCCTACGATTCATCTATAATTTGATACAGAATAATACTATAGATTAGAAATATTAATAATAGAGATATTGTGCTTGTGTTTTGGGATCTCTGTATTATGACAGTGTGTAAAGCATTATTAAGCATTGGCTGGTCTTTGGCATAAGGAGAGAAGCAGATGCAGTTTTCATCTTGCAGAACACCCAAGGAAACAAGGAAGTAACCCACTTCCACCTGGAAGAACACATATGGACATGGTTTATATTCATTAAAATTACTTCTTTTGTGTGCTGTACAGTCTGTAAACATATAGATTTGCTTCATCAAGTTACAGTGGCAATTGTTTAAGGCCAATCATGGTCATTTACTCCTAAGTATATTTTTTTAACTGCATGAAGCTTTTGTGGATATCGAAATGTTAATTCATACAAATTATTGTGGTCTGATTTCCTACTGCTTTGATCAGTTGACTTCCTGAGAACCATTTCCCTGTTTATTTTTTTTTTCAATTTTATGCAAAGTGCTGCTTTATAAATGCTTTCATTGTCACTTTTTAGTGATTGTACTATCTAGCCATGTAATTGCAATATAATTTTTTAGCCTTCTCAATTTTAGTGTCATTTCCTCGTACTTTCTGTTGATTCTTTTCTCCTGGCTTTTTGTCTGAAAGATGGTTTCTTCTTGCTCTTAGTAAGTAGTTTCTCTACCTGTTTTGACTTCTAAAAAAAAAAAAAAACCTCAACAACAACAGCACAACCTTTGCTTGGCACAGTTATACATGTTTTGTAACAACTTCAAATCGGCTTTAATGTTCCCTATAATTTGATGTTTTCTTTAGGCAACAAAAGCTGCAGTGGATCTATACAGAGCTTATCTTCAGCAGATACCAAAGATTCACTAAAGACTCCACCAAACCCTGATTTGCCTCCCAAAATGTGCAGGAGATTAAGATTAGATACTGCATCCAGTAATGGCTATCAAAGACCAGGATCTGTGTAAGTCATTAAGGCCCTTTGGAGATTTGTGTTGTTACAGTATTGTGTATTATAAAGTGATTCCAGAAACGTTTGTAAGTAATTGAAAAATTATGCATGAATACTTTATTTTAATATTTCTGTATTTGTTAATTATTCATCTGGTTTTGTTAAAATTGTAAGCAAAGGAGATAGCACAAAGTCTTTTTAAGTCAGTTGAAAGGCTACCATTGACTTTATTAGACTGGAGACAAGGTAGAAATGTTTCCTAGTAAAATGATCAGTATTACTATCTCTGGTTCTTCTGGAATTTAATATTTCAGAAAATAGCAGAAATGCTTTTTTACTGTCTATGCTGTTATCTTGGAAAAATCATCAGATTTTATTTGTGGAAGTCAAAAATAGGAGGAAGGAAAAAGAAAACAAAACAAACCTTCAGCTCTGAAGTGTCTTCAGTTGCTGCATGATAAATTGTTGATTTTTAACAGAGGGGGTTTGATTTGGTTTGTTTTTTGTTTAGTTTTATTTCTTTAATACTGAAAGGAAGATAGTTCTAAGCAATAGAGATTATGATTTAGCCTACTGAGATTTGGGTAATAATGTTTCTCAGTGCTTGCAGAAGACTGAAAAGTCAGAAGATCTCTCCTGATCTGACTTTGACCCAGAATATCTCTGTGCCCATGAACAAGTATTTCCAGATCTGCAGAGCATCAAGAAGGTTTTCAAATACTGCAGGATATCATTCAGCCTCTCCACTTTGTATCTGGATGGGATCACCGTAGTCACTTCACAGACTCCTGTGTCTTACTTAAACAGAGAATTCTGCACAGCTCAGAGTTCCAGCATGATAGTGATAGACTTTCAGTAAAAGCATTGCCAATAAATCTATTGGCCATCCATGAATACAATTTTAAACACAACATGTTGAGGTTTCTATTGGTAACTCAGCATGGCACTGGAGCATGTGGAAGTCTGTTACCCCAGTTAGGTTACGCTGATAAAAAGTCTGGTAAATAGGGATGTAAATGAATAATTTTAAAAAAAGAAAATTCAAATGTGTCCATGTCTTTAGATGATTAGAAGTGAAACTAGTGTGTGTAGTGTAAAGCAAGGCTTTGCATTTATTTTCAGAGTGGCTGCAAGAGCGCAGTTGTTCGAAAGTGCTGGTTCACTTAAACAAGTTTCTTCAGGACGGTAAGTGCTACAAACTCTTTGAGATTCTGTAAAATCCTTTCTGTTTTGCTGGCTTCAGAGACTGAAAAGAAGTGTTGGAGCTTTGTTTTTTGTCTTTTGGACAGTATCATGTGGCACGTGAAATTTTTTCGGTTTACTAAGCTCATCCTTTCTGCAAAGGAAAGCTAAATTTCACAGAGAATAGCATCCAGTCTGGTTATTCTCTCACCTGGGGGAATGGTGAGAGAGGTTCAGGTCATCTGTCTGCTTAAGGACACAGATACAAGAGAAAATTACCAGTATTTAAATTAGGATGAGGGTGCTGTATTTTCTCCATACAGCTGTTTGTATGGAATGGCTTCAGCTGAGTAGCAAACCTGCTGGTTTATGGTAATTTGCTCATATAGTCAGGTGTGGAATAACATCTACTTTAGAAAGTTCAAGATTAACTTGTTCAGCATTTCTGTCTTTACCATCACACCTTCCATGCCTCGGTGTCTGTCTGGAGAAACTGTTGACCTTTCTTCTTGGGAGTGTGCAGCAGAAACTATTGGCATTTTCTGCACAATTTTTTGCATTTATTTCATTAATTTGATTCATTTTTATATTAAATTAATTTAGAATGTTCTAGTAAGTGTTTGTCTAGTAATCAGTATCTTCTGTACATTACTACTTCCCTTACAATTAATAGACAAAGCAGATAAGTAAATAGATGTATGAAAACATCTGTCTCTTCTCACTGTCCCAACTTTTAAAATTCTTTGAGACAGAACAGAGATTTAGAGCAGATCACTGCTTCACTCACTGATAAACCCACAATTCACCAGAAATGTTGAGCAATGAATAAAAGATGTATGAATCCATGAATAGTAGAAGTAGTAGCCTAAAGTAGCACAGATGTAAAGGAAGATGCCAACAGGCTAAAATGTGTGGCCATGGAATGTGTCTGTCCTCTCTGGCAGATCTAGCAGGGGAGGGAAAGAAAAAGCTCTCCTGCAAAGGCCAACTGATTTTGTGAGAGAAGCAGCTTTCAGGAATCAAGGCTCTTGTTTTGTGTAGTACCATGAACTGTAAGATGAACAAAAAGGAGAGTGGCAGGGGAGGAAAGGGGTATGAAAAGATCAGGGCAATAATTTGAGGAAGAAAAGTATAAATGAAGGGTCTGGAATGTTCTTAAGCCAGTGCCCTAAGTTGAAAGCAATGACTCCTTCACCAGTCCTGCATCATTTCATCTTCAACACTGTTCCTTTTCTTATTTTGTATTACTTCCTTCTATCAAACTCTCCCCTGTTGTTCCTTCAGAGCCTGTGCCACCTGTATCTGTATATAAAAAGCATGTAAGAAGCAAAAATCTGACAAAGGAAAAAGTAGCAGTTTGATAATGGATGTAGAGAGGGGATAACAAAGCCAAAACCACTGAAAGGCTGAATAGCTCCTCTACTTCAGGCTTCATAAGAAGGCAGAAGTACAACAGGAGCAAGGACGATGGAAAATGAGAGGTTAGCAGGCAGAATGGGAAGAAATCAGTAGTAGCTCAGCTGTTCTTATAGTGCTGCTAAAGTCTGAGTATGATTTTGCAGTTCAGAACCAGCTATTATTGAGCTGCATTTTATGAACATGAAGGCTGATTTAAAACTGTAGAACAGACTTAGTTGTTTTGGAGGGTTTTTTGGCTTTGAAGTATGTAGAAATCATGGTAATTACAACTTGATCATGCAGTAGAAAGGCCTCCTGTGTTCATAACTCTGCTAACCAATGAATATATGCAGGACCAAGTGTAAGGCAAAGAAACTATTTCTAAGCTGCCTGGTTTGATACCAGAAGTACTCCAGTCAAAAGAGTGTTGGACTCTATGCATGGGAAATTTAACCTGTTAAAATAAATCTTAAGCTACTACTTACCTATGCATTATAGAATGTAAGTAACTTCATCCCTGCTTGAGGCACCTGTTGTGGTTTTGCACAGAAGTACCTGTAAGGTTTTGCAGTCTCACATTGTTTTCTGTATTTCAGCAGGTAATGCTGCACTTGATATTTTATTGCCACAGAGGTCTGGTCTTACTAACTTCTTATATGCAGTGTTTGCAACCCTGCTTTCTGACTTTGTGTGATGCAACAGGTCTCTAATGAGTTGTGTGTCTTCTTTTTTAATGCATTATTTGACCTGTTTACTCTCCTTGCATACCTGAGTATATGCTTCTCTAACACTAAAGGGTTTTTCTAGTCAGAAAGACAAGAGACCACAGTACATGTGTTAGGATTGGACAAGGAAGACCAAAATTTGATGCCCTGTCCAGCCTGTGCTCTCGTTTTCCATTACAGAGTTACTTTGACTTCTGTCTTCCTGTTTCCTGATTTGAAGTTTATTATTCATCAGTCTCCCTTACTGTGGTATTAAGCTACTGTGTACAGTGAAACCAGTCTCTCTCACTAATCTAGCATGCACTTGAAAAGGGTAGAGGAACTTTCTTCCTATTTTCACAAGTGCTGCAGTTAGGTAAGTCAGGCCTGAGGTCTGTTTATTTCAGCTTCTGTACACAAATGCACTGACACATAATCCCTGACTCTACATATTCTTGATTTTGATTTAGAGGTACACAGTAAGTCAACTCTCCTGAAGTGAGAAACTGGATTAGAAGAAGAATTTTCATTAGAAAAATGGGAAGGAGTAGGTGACAGCAAAAGGCTCAACCTTTCAGCAGCATCTCTAGGTGCCAGGCAGGGACTTCAATAGGAGCAGACTGATGTTTTGAAGCCCTCTAGACACACACTCCCTTCCCAACTATATGATTAATATTCTTTTCCAGTCGTTCTTCTTCTTTTATTTGCATGCTATATTTTGCATCCTAAACCACCTGGAATGCCTTGCTCAGACCAGTCCAGTATGTTTTACTCAGGCTTTGTTTTGAGTCTTCCATCTCCAGGGCTCTATAAACCTTTCTTCTTCCTGTAGGATAATATTAACTGGTGAGTCATCTGAGAGAGATTCATATGTTTTTCCTCATTCATTTCTCTTCTGGCTTTGTCTTGCTAGACTGAAAAGTCATTAGGATAGTTTTAAAGCTTGTTTATCTTCCAAACAGTTATTATTACTATTATTATTATTAGAGACTCAGGTATTTTTGACTGTTGCAAAAGAATTTATGATCTGATGTGTACTGATATGACTGCTAGTATATTTATCATTATGGGCTCAAAACAACCATAATAGGAAGTAAGGAAATGGAAAAGGCATTTTTCTCATCTGGAATCTATCCACTAAGGTCATGGAAAGAAGGAATTTCTAGGAAATGAGGATAACATTTTCTGAAGTTGCTTTTTTTTTCCTCTGCCCTAAACAACATGAATCACACTCCTGTCAGGTTATTAGCATCATCTTAAAAGAACTGTAATAGATGATGGTGATGTTATCACGTGCTTTTTAACAGCCTTGTTTCTAGGGAGAGCAGCATTAACACCATCAGTAACAATGTCCATTTTTGTAATCACAAGCAAAAGGCCCAAGAACCTGCAAGCTCATTTCATGAGCAGTGCCTTCAGATGGATAGGGTTGATAGGAGTAATAAGAAATATGAGAACCTAAATAATCAAATCAAGTGTGGAAGCAATAACCAGGTGCTTGAAAATTGCTCCAGAATTATGAGTAAATATTCTTAAATCTGTCACTCATTATACCATCATGGATGATTTGTAGATAACTTTGAGGTGTAATTGCACTGCCTCAGGAGCCAGGGTAGTGTGAAGAATCCTATCATTGATTAGCATTTGAGAAATTGACTTCTTGTGTCTATCTGTGTAAATGTTAACTACTGAGAAGCTTTCTCTGTCCATAGGAGATGATTTTAGAGGTCTTTTCCAACCTTAGAAATTCTGTGATTGTGTAATTCTAAGGCAAGAGTCCGTTTTCTTGTCTCCTTTTATTTTTCAGGTAAACATCCTTGGATCAGATAAAATTAGAGGTTCAAAACAGAATGGTTTGTTAGACATTAGAGAATAGAGAAGAAAATTGCATTAATTTCTTTACTTTTTCTAAAAGCAATAAAAACAACATGTCGTATTTCAAGAATGACTTAAGAAATTCTGCCTCACATTTAAATATTGCCTTAAATGTCTTTTTTCACAGTATTACTCAGGTGTCCCATTTTTAAGATGGGCACCTGGCTTGATAGTCAAATTATTTAGATTTGAAATAATCCCTGTGATTTAGTAAATTCATTACCTACCACTTTGTGTTCATTACAACTACAGCAATCTCTAACAGTTACTCTACTGTTTTAGATGTGTAAAATCCATGATTATGCCACACAGGTGTATTGGGTTTGCATAACAAGGAGTCATGCAAGGGTCAACCCATCCCAACAGGCTGTTTTGTCATAGTGTTAGTGATTTGGGTCAGGAAAATTAGAACATCTGTAGTGCCCTCTGTAGGCTTTGAGGAAAAGGAAGATAAAATCATTTTAGTTAATGTGTGACCTTCGGTAATGTTATCTAAGCTCCCTCTGTATAAACGTTGTTATGCGCAAACTTGTACAGATTAAATAGAGTAATGAATCAAGACACCTGTCTTGTCAAGCATAGATGGCTAACTCTTCAAAACAGGAGGCACCAAGGAGTTCTTTTGGGAAAACTCTACAGAGCAGTCTGCACCAGCCAGAGAGCAAGCTAACATTTAAGCAAAGTGAACATGGATCCAGTGCTCATCTTGTTTTAGTTAGCTGATGGGATGTAACCAGGATGAAAACTGCCCCTTGGATATGATACAATTCAAAATTCCTGATCTCCTCTGAAAATGTCATCCTGAGAATGTAACCCTTGAGGAGCTATTAGTTCTCTTAAGATGAAGGCAAAACATGCCATTTAGTCCAGTCATAAGTCAGAGAACTAACAGCAAAGTTTTTTATTCAGGGGGACAAATCATCTCTGGAAAGCTCTCACATAAAAGCTTCAGAATATGCCCATCCACTCTCATACCCTTTTAAAGGTTCAAATGAATAATGATAATGCTTATAATGTGGCACTGTTAATTAATCTATCATGCACCTCTTTTATCTCACTATTTTCTGAGAAAGACTTGATAGATTACATGCCACTTGCATATACACACTCTCAAAAATTATGCAGAAAATTTTAAGCTTAGCCACAGGTCACAAATTGGATCATTGAGATAAATCCTGGCTAGAAGGAAACCTCAGCTGGCAATTCCCCATCATACCACACAAAGGTGAAATAATCAACAAGTTCATCTTTACTTAGTGTAGTGTGGGTTTAAAAAAATTCAGAAAAATTGGTAGCTCCTGTAAAATTGTTCTGATTGTGTAAGTTAAAGTCAAGGTATTAGGTGAAGTGCAGGAATCTAAAGAGAACTCCTAATTTCAATCTTCATGTTCAAACCTTCATTTTGTACTTTGCAGAATCATAGTGCCAGACCCCAAGAGGGGACTTTTCCTGTCCTCCTTCTCTGGGGCAGAATCATTACTCCTTTTTGTCTCATGTTTGCTTTCTAAGTATTATTTTCCTCTGTAGACCTATTAGCAACAGTTTCTCACAGGTCAAGTTTTTAGATCTTTAATGACTTGATGATCACTTTTGAATTTTTCTCCAGGCAATTCATGGCTTGCTTCAAAAAGTATGCTCATTTCAGTACTTATTTGAATGACAGCTTCATTTTTAAAGTTTCAAATTATATTCCTGTTTAAATATCTAAATGGGATAGATAGCTCTTTTCTGCAGTAATGTGCTTGTTAACTCCAGTAAGCTTGAAGTTATTATCTACTATAATTCTGCTTCTCTGAACACCCGTGTAACCAGTCATTATCATATAGCTTTTGTACATCTGCTTATTCCTAAACTTCCCAGGTTTTAATTTCCTTTATACCTTTTTCCTTGTTATCTAATTTATTGCAAGCCTGTATTTTTTTTTTTTCTTTCAGACAAGCAAAAGCCATGTATTCCTGTAAGGCTGAGCATAGTCATGAGCTGTCTTTCCCACAGGGGGCAATATTTTCCAATGGTAAGATTTTTTTTCTACATTGCCTTGCATATTAAAAAAGAACCTATGAAAAACTGAACTGTATCACAAAATGGGGGCATAATTTCCTTTTTAGCTCTCAGGCTTTGCCCTGATTTTTCAATTGCTCTTGAATAAATACCATCTAAATAAATATATGTAGCATGTATGGGATTTTTAACAGCGTTAAAAGTTGTGTATATGTTTTTTTGCAGTGTATCCATCAGTGGAACCAGGCTGGTTAAAGGCAACTTATGAAGGCAAAACAGGACTAGTTCCTGAGAATTATGTTGTCTTCCTCTAGTAATCTTTAGTGGACAGCAATATCTTCATGGTATCCATGGTAACAAATAATAAGCACTATGATTTTTATCTGACACAGATATGGGATCAGCCCCTTAGCTGAGTGGTAGATTTCCTTCAGATGCCGCAGCCGCAGGTGACAGAGCTCCCTGCCAAGGGAACAGAATGTGATGAAACAGTTAACAGTTTCTGTGCTGAGGACGGTACTCTGTTTAAATAACTCCCATTGTTTGAAAAGGGTTGTTCTGTTCTTCCTTTATGGGTAAGGAACACTAGAGCAATAAAATAAAAAAATAAATTGCTGTTTAGCTGCAGACTTTCAGGTCCGAGGATGTTGCTCACAGAAATGTGAAATTTAGGGGCAATGCACTCTATGGCATTTCTTGTAATATATGGTTTTTAGTATGGAAAATCGTGGACTTTTTCATAATGTAAGTACTACTTCTATTGTGATCCGAATTCTTCCTTAGAAAACTTGATTCTAAAACTGATCCTAATCATTTCACATAAGAAATTACTTTACTGTAAATCAGAAGTTGGGACTTCTGTTAGTCATTGAGTTACAATATGGTATGGAATTTATACAGCTGATGATATTAGTTTATACACTGCCTGCACAGTGGATACTCATTCAAAATGTGATATGTTTAATGACTGTTTTATTCAAATACTTAGTAGATTTCTTTCCTATTTTCTGTATCAGCATAGATAATATTAACAACTTTTATTTCAATGATAACCATCATCTGGAAGATATTCTCTCTGTGTCCCAGAACATCTGTAGAAAACAAGGAGATGCTGAATCTGGACTGATTGGTAGTCATGTGAAGTGAGCAGTAAAAAAACAGCAGTATGTTTTGCAACCTGAGATAAATTGTAACTCATTATTTTTTCATTGCAAGTAAGACAGATGACCTGTGAACTAGCCAATTTTATAAGCTATGAATGCTAAAAACTCCATGTAGCAATAAAACTACTTAGTGTTGTTTCTCCTGACTTCTGCTAAAATATTTGACAAAGGTTCTCTCCGTCCACAGAATAAAAAATTCTTGCTTTTCAAAGGTGTTGAAAAGACCTATTGATTGCTCCTGGTAGGACTGAAAAGAAAAAATAAGTAAATAAAACCAAGTCAAAGAAAACCACAGAAACCATAAGTAGCTTTCCCAATCTGAGCAGTTTTCTTGTACACCTTGAGGGAAAACATGCACTGCTTGCTTGGCTACTTACCATTCCTGATTGGAAACCAGGATATTTAACCTCCATGGTAGTATTTCTTCAACATCAGTGCTTCCAAAAAGTGTTCACTGGTTCATAGGACAAGGCTTAGTTTCAGAGACCAGTCAAAGCTATGAATTTAGGCTTAGTTTCATAGATCTGTCAAAGCTCAGTTCTTTCTTCAGTAGCAGAAATCAACATACAAATCACCTGTTGATTTCTAAAATGTACACTGCTTGAAGAAAGTTTAAGGATGAACTGCTGTTAGGGCTAAAAACATCAGTAATTTTTTACTTTCTGCTTTTTTCTTTCTATAGCCTTTTTCTTATTTAAATTGAAAAGTAAGATTCATTGCCAACACAAAGTAGCACATCAGAACTTTACTTATATGTAGTGCATGAATTCTTCAGAGCAATTGCAGGATTTCAGGCTGATGGCAGAATCCTGCAGGATCTTTCTCCTCACTAATTCAATTATTGAGTGATGATCAGAGAAAGAGAGAGGCTCAAAGGACATCCTTCCAAAAATAGTTTTTTCATAGGGGGAGTCTGAGCAAGACTGGCTGCAGGCAGTTGAGGACAGACCCCATGAATTAGTGACTGAGTGACCTGGGTTCTTTCTTCACCCTAAACAGTTTTATTAATCCCAAAACATATTTTGCTTCATCTTAAATCCAGACTGTGCCCAGTGCATTGTGATGAGGGTTTTTCCAGATAGCACTGGCAGTGAAGGCAGACTTGTGTGTGCTCATCTAGTTTGCCCAGAGCAGATGTGAAAGGAAGTGAAGGTCTTTCCTCACCCAATTGAATCTTTCTTCATTTTAACGCAAGCCAAGTTTTCTTAGTCTAAGCTATGCCTAAGACTGCCATTGCCCTGAAAAGACCAACATTTTTGGTTTTGGTTGTATTTTTTGCTGTATGTTGCAATAAAAAAATTGTAGGCTGTCAAAAGGTTTGCCTCTGGTGACCTTCCCTGGAAAAGTGCTGCTGCAGGCTAAAAGGAGCAGAAAGGGAAGCAGAACTTTGAGCAGAGGCTGAGAGCCCAGCACATCTCACACAGGCAGAAAAATCCCAGCCTCTGTCTCTTGCATAGGATCAGTAGCAAACCTGTATTGAACATCCTTTGATGACTCCTCATATTTCTTAAGGTCAGTTTAATTGTTGTGAAATTCTTGAGGAATTGAGAAAATGTAAAAAGTGTTTGCTCTTACTTGCTTTGTTCTAGACTGATGTAAAAATAAGTGGGGAAAAACCCTAAGCTTAGGTAATTTCAAATCCCCTGTTTGTGTCTCACAATCCTCCAGCATTGTGTTTTGAAAGCAACTGATCTGGGTGCAAGCTAGAGAAGCCAAAGATGCCAAGTTCATTAAAAATTTTGTTAAACTGCCAAGTTCAGTTACAGATTAGGCAAGTAGAGCTTGTGAGGGCTGAGGGGAAGGTTGTAGAAAGACCTGGAGGAATTCCTGTGGAGGAGAGGTGTTTCATGTGTTCCCACGCAGTCATCTCACATTAGACCAAAATTAGGATTGGAGAAGACAACTTCATAAGGAACTGGATTCCATTCATGTGCTGCTCACAAAACAAATCTGTGTTTTCCTATGTAATGCTCTGCAGCTTTGTCCAGCCCTACTCCTGAACTAGCCATAAATAAATTTTAAGTCATTTCGCTTTAAAATGGCATTTCAATCTGATAAAGGTTATGCCCATTCTTACTTACTGTTAACCACTCACTCTCCAGGAGTAGGGGCTTTCATTTTTGGCACTCTATGTTTTTTCTTGTACTCTCCTCTGCAGCAGGGAGTAGCACTTTCTGTAGGGTCTCACTGCTGGGTTGTGGGTGCCCCAGCCCTTCCCTGCCTTTAAAGAGGGAGTTTGTCTCTACCAGAAGCTGAACAGTGAACCAGAAAGCTGAGTGAGTTGGGGTGCAAAGACTGAAGTGAGGCAGGGGGCAGCACCAAAGCTTCTGAAATGATGATACTCTCAGGCATGACCAACAATCCTTTCTGACAATAGCAAAGAATCAGAAATCCATATTACATTTAAATGGAGATATGGTATTTTGATAATGCCTTACCAGAAAATTAGGTAATCTGAATTAAATTGTTCATAGCAGTGGATTATTATTCTTCATGGAAATCAGATTCACTCTACAAGCAAAGGTTAAACACTTTTAAAAATTATTATTATTATTATTGTTATTATTATTGTTATTATTACTATCCTTCCTAAAAGGATGCAGCAGGTTTGTTCCAAATATCACTGTAGAACTCAAGGTAGATTGTTGTTGTTGTTATTGTTTGTCTTGTAGAAATAATGTCTGTACCCACAACATATAATTAGCCATGTTTTTTCTTTGTTAAACTTTTTGATACATGTTGCAGCACAACATGAATCAGATTAATAGTGTGAAGGATATATTGTATGATAGATATGTAAAGTATATTAATATTCTATATTCACACTTTTTGTTAATGATGATAAAGATTACATTTTTTGTGTGTAATTCCTTTGAATTCAGTATTAAAATGTCCTTGCCATTTTTTGGCATTTAGAGTTATATGTAACAAAACTGTTAAATTAAACCATCGTTATCATTTATGTCCCTAACTAATCTATAATGTTCATTGTACAATTATTTCTGGAAAAAAAAGATGCACAGATTTGTTGACCAGCACTATTCTATGATAGTAATAGTAACTTATTTTCCTTTTATATATTTTCTGGTGCTAATCTCTATTCTTTGCCTGTAATTGGATTGAATTGTAATGTGCCTTTAGGAAAGACATGTTAGGAGAGAAAAAGCTGTAAAATTCTGCAGTTCAGAACAGTAATTACAACAACAAAAAAAAGCACTGTATGGTAAAAATTGGATTTTTTTTTTGTTGTTAACTTTTCTTCCCTGGCCTATTTTCTACTTAATAAGATTGCATCAGAATAAATAATGAAACTAAAAAGCACATTGTTCTTGATATTTCTTTTCCTAAGGCAGAAGGTTGTGCAATTTTGGCTTGAGCAGCAAGATCCATCCCACTTGGGGAGCACATCCTCCAGACTGGGATGGATCTTCTCCACTGATGGAATCTCTCAAAGTTCTAGTGAAGTCAAAGACAGACCTTTGGCAATTTATGGTGAAGGTTTGCTGGCCAGAAGCCCCTGGAAAGGAGGTGGAATATTCTGCTAACACGGTGATCTGTGATCCAGCTTGGTGTTGTCCTTTCCTTCAGCAGAGGGGCCTGGATGAATTGTTCAGTGGCCGGAGATCCAAGCCACAGGCGACCTTAGTCTGTCTCTGGCTGCTCACAGAGCCCTGAAAGTGCTGCTGCTGCTGCAGCTCCTGCTCCTGTTGAAGTTCACCGTCAGCCAGGCTGTGTCTGTACCCATTGGGAGGTCTCCTCTTTCTTTGTTGAAGATTTTGCATGGCTTTGGGAGTTTGCTTTGTTTTGTTTTAGTAACACTCTTGGTATCCGAATTCAGTCCCTGAGGGTGATATCTGTTCTTTAATTGTCCTGTGTGTGGCAGTGTTTAATAAGCCATGGGATTGTTCTTGTTGCTTTGAGTGTAGAGCACAGTGCTCCAGCCCTTGGACACCTCAGCTGAAAGCTGGTTTGCCTCTGAGCTTTCTGCAAGTGTTTGATTGGGAGTTGTCATCAAAGCCCTGGCACTGAAGGTAGCACCATTATCTCTGCAAGAGTTTCTGTTGGAGCAAAGGGCAGAACAGCTGAACAGGGCACATGGATGGTTTCAATTTTCAATCATATTTATGGCAATTTTGGAGGTATTAGAGTTTATAGGGGTTACTTTAGATACTATATGGTATTTTAATAGGAAAATATATACAATCAATAACTATATTTAATAAAGTCCTACTAAATTATCTTATTGAACTCTCTGTTTATTTTGTAGTGTGGTTTCAATAATTATCTGCACTCTGTATATATCTACATGTAAATAACTAGCATGACATGCATAAGCTGACTTCAGCAGATATAATTCTATGTTGTACTTTACACTGTATTTCAAGAATTTGAAAAAATGTTTTTCAAAATAAAAATCCTTTATACACAAACTGGTTTTTTATTTGTTTTAAATTTGGGCTCTGGCTCAGCTTTTTCTTTTTTACCAAGTAATAACATTTTGGTTCTACTTCTATCCATACCTGCATTTTAGGGTAACATTTCAGCCCTGAGGATGCTTTACATAATTGGGCATGTGAATGCCAGACTGTCTGTCATACACTGTCCTGATCATGTGGAAGTCTCCAGACATGTGGCTTTTGAGGAAAGGGACAGCTTTGGATGTTAGGTAGCAGGAAGCAGAGGCCTGGCGAGGCAGAATCTCGCTGATGAGGTCTTTGCCTCTGGAATTCAGCAGGTGGATGGGCTGAAGGGAGGGCCTTCATGGCTCCATTCCAGCAGCACTGCCAGTGGGGGAAGCGAGGGAGTGCAGTGGCCGCTGCAAGTTCCCTTGTATGCCCTCCCCAGCATCTGTCCAAGACTTTTTGCCTCAGTTTTTACAGCCCACGGGCTGGAGTTACAGCTGTGCCCCAGGCAAAGGGAGCTGTGAGGTGGCCTGCTTTGCTTTTCTCTGAAGGAACTCACCAGAAACTCAGGAGACTTTAATATCCCTGAAACAATCAGGCTTTGTTATGATGCTGACTGAAAAACCTGTGTTTCTTAAACAAGATCAAACCAGCCAGCTGATGAACTCTTTCCCTGTTCCCTGTGCTTGGGCTTGGTCAGTGCAGAAAACTGCAGGAGGCCAGGGAGGATGGATCCTGCTCCTGCATCCATGACTGCCAGCTTCCAGCTCCAGCCCCTGGCACGCTCAGGCTTCTGTGCCTCCTGCCTGCCAGCCTCCTTCTGTGCGGGCACAGTGCCCACAGCTCTGCCCAGGGGCACATCAGACACAGAGACAAAACAAAAGGACCCTGGCTGTAAGGGAAAATGAGACTGTTGGGAAGCCAAGCAGCACGGACCAGATGGAAAAAGAGTCTCCCTTCCCATGCTTTCTGCAACTGCTCGGAGGTGAAGCCTGTATTTCACAGCTCTCCCTGCTGGAGGATTTGAGAGATGTGGGCTCTGCTTTCAGGAATCAAAACATCACCTGCAGCCTGCAGTCACCAAGCTGGCTTGTACCTTGCTGAGATCCTGGTGTACCCAGCAGGATGGGGCCAGGGAGAAGGCAAGGTTCTCCTTGGGACCAAGGGATGCAGCTGAGCTGGCAAAGCCCCTTCTGGCTGTATTAGTTCAGCTGGAAAAGCCTGAGTAGAGGGGCTGCAGCAAGGGGTTAGAGCTGAGCTGCAGCTCAGTGCCCTGACTTCAAGTGTAGGGAAGCACCCCTGGAGTGTGGTGTGGAACAATAGCAATGGAAGCTGTCACCATCACTGCCTGCAGCACTCCCGGGTGCCACGGGGCTTTCGGGAAGAAGGGAAGAGCAAGGACAGATGCCCTGAGGCACCTGCCCTTCCCTGCTGCTCTTTGTGCCTGGTGAGCTGGGCTGTGCCTGTGCCTGCACCAGCACTGCCACAGCTCCCTCTGGGACCAGCATCTGGGACTGGATTCCATCCACTCCTGCTGGGGCCCATGAAAGCAGCAGTGTTAGGAGCTGGAAATGCCACAGATGCCCAGCTCTGCACTGTGAATAGGCACAAGAGGAAATGGAGAATATCTGCATTTTGATAATTTCAAAAATGACAGTTCATCACTGATTTTATGTTAAAAATCTGAAAAAGAAAAGGTTGTGGTTTCTGTTAGAGTTTTCTGCTTTTTTTTCCATGGGAATGAAGGCTTCTCGGCTTCAGAGCCCCTGATCTGCAGGAGTGAGTGAATGAACACTACTTTGGAGTCTAGCTCTAAAATAGTTCTCATACTCATTTTCACAGTGTCCCATTTTACTTGACATCAGGGAATAACCACAATTTATTTTTTATTTCTGGGAAGCCTGTGTTCTGTCTAACGTGCTATATTTTGATATTTCTTTGAGCATTTAAATGTAAAATGACTTAAATTGCTGTTGAATCAACACAACTGTGTTGAATTACCACACTAACACCTAATTTAAAGCTCTCGAGGGGTGAGACATCTCTGCTTCTTACCAGGAAGGATGAAGGCACTTCTCATTACTTGGTTGCATTAAAGCACCTTACAGGGAATGATTCTCATGTGTTTGGAAAAATTAGTATTTTTGGCTTTATTAGTGATAAAGCTTCAGTGTCAGATATGGAGAAAGTGAAGTGTGGAATTGCTTTGGAATAGAATGAGTGCTGAGATGATCCAGGCTGGCCACAGCCTCCTGCCTAAAGAGGAGAAACTTCAGTGATCCAAGGAAACTGCATAGGTGTAAACTGAGCAGGTGGCAAAGTCAGTTCAGGTCCTGGTTCAGAACATTTTGTCATTAGTTTGGCATGATACATTCCTTCAAAACCAACCTTTTTAACAAAACACTGCTTATTAAACATGGTAAATAAGGTATCTGCACTTTCATCTTTTAAAATTTTATTTCGTGTTTGTAAAACTTTTCCCGTGTCATTTGGATTAATCGCTGATACAGAAACAAAGTATTGAAAGATATTCTTGGCTTCTTTTGCAATGCTTGGCTTCTTTTCTATTGTATTTATGGCAGCAAGCTCAAAAGCTGAACTAACCTAGAGCAAGTGCCTTTGCCAAAGATCATGGTGTGCTTTTTTAATGTAAACATGCAGGGATTCATGGGAACATTGAGTGACCTCCACAGCCGGTACAGAAAGGAATCTTAATTCACTTGAAAGTACTTTGGTAATTGGAATACATCTCTCTGCCAGTATAATTGAGGAACTGATTAGTTAGACCCAGCACGGGTGTATTTCATTTAAAATTACTGTTAATGGCTCTTGGGTGCCCTTAGAAGGGATCAGAGTCCCATCTGAATGAAAAACATCAGCAATTTAGTTTTGTTGGTGGTCATTGCTTTTGTGTTCCCACAAAAACACCCCACACGTGCAAAGGGAAACATGCAGCACATCTGGATTTGGGGTACTTTCACAACAAGGTTTGCAATGCTGTGCTTTGGCTACTGCAGCAGGTGGGAGGGCTGAGAGGGTGGGGGCTCAGCCCTGGGTGGGCTTGGGGCAGGATGGGGTGTGGAAGGTGCCCAACATGTCAGAGCACAGCAGAGCTCATTTGGGGTCTCCATGCTCCAGAGATGACCGTACGCTCAGGGCAGCCCTGGGGGAACAGCAGCACAGTGCACAAGCAGGTGAGACAGCTGCACACTGGGAAACCCTTTCAGAGGACAATTCCCAAACCCAGGCAGAAGGGGGATAAGAAACCTGAGCTTGATCCGTGCAGTGTTCCTCCAGATAAATTAACTGGCGTGCAGGACACAACTGGTTCCTAGAATAGAGCCCGTGCTGTTTGCAGGGCCCTCACAAGAAGGTAGCAAGGGTTAGGGTTTCAGTGCACCTGAGCTGGGAGGCTGAGCACAAAGTGCTGGAAACAGAGACTGTGTAAGCAGTGACAACTGTGAGCCCTGAGTTACCACAAAACAAGCAGGATGACTCTCAGCAGGGAAAATCCACAAGAAGAAAAGACAAAAACCACACTGGGGAGCCCCGGTGCACCCTCCAGGGACATCTAAAGGAATCAGGCAGATAGCAGAGACCCCAGAGACATTTAGGTGCAAACAAATTGTGCTGGGTAGCTGTGATGCAAATATATCCTTACATAAAACCTCACCTTAAATTGTCATTTTAAGTTTGCTATTTCCTGCTGTTGCTGTTGCTCGAGGGATGCTTTTGTTTGGTCCTGTGAAGGGCTGTTTCTTTTCTGTAATTAGGACAAACTGCCTGCCTTTAAATGACCATTCTGCACAATGTCCTTCTCCCCAGACCTTCCCTGAGAAACCTGCTGTGAATGCCATAGGAGTATGTCACTGTCTTCTAGCTGTAATTTGTAACATTTCCAGATGGGCCCTTCTCCCTGCCCTCCCCATCCCCCTGAAGTTCAGGCAATACAAAACAAACCAGCACAATTATTTTTACCCTCAGAGCAACACAGAAGGGTTTGCCCCTGCCAAACCCTTGCCTTAATATTTTTCCTCATCTTTGTTCAAATGATGCCTTGAAATATTTCCTAAATGAACTGGGAAATGTAAGCATGATCATATTAATGAAATCTGTAAGCACATCAGCTTGAGAAACTCAGGTGAATATTGTGGCTTTTTAGCTAATTAGCTTGGCTGGATAGTTTATATCCAGAGGGAAAATCAAGACAGAGTGTTTATCATGCTGTTATTTGTGTGAATCTCTCACAAAAAGCTCCTCACCTGAAGGCAGAAGAAATAAGCAGGGCTCTTTCCCTGGCACATGTTTAGGTCAGCCTTCCCGGCAGGAGCATCTGAGTGAAACATTGTTAACACCAAAGCCAGTGCAGCTCACAGGGGGTGATTCAGAATACTGGACCTCCTCAGAGCATCACCTCAGCCTTGGCTCAGTTTGGTGCCCTCTCCAGTGCTGCAGCACCTTCATTACTGACACACAGGAAAGCAAATGATGGTTTCAGCTGAGTTACCGCACGGCAGCATCTCTGACACCGCTTATTTCTTTCATTTAGAAAATTACAAAATGCCAGTGCTACCTTCCCTGTGAGCAGGCAGTGGTTATTGCTTTACTCGTTAGTATGTTTAAGAGGAAGCTCACTGTGCTGTGCAGAGATGAGTCAGGCTCGAGAGCATCTGCATCATTATGGAGTCTGAGATGTCTCAATAAAAACCTATCTTATTTAGGGGGACTGTTATCTGCTAAAGGTTAAAGCAAAAACTTCTACCTCAAAGGGTTTAGAAATCCTATGTCAAATAATGAGTAACCCTATTTTATTCTTTATACCCTTCTATTAACATGTCTGTTAAAAAGAATAAAACCAAAAACTATCCTTGAGCAAAAGAAGCATGCATTGAGGCTGATTTGGGACAGAGCAGATATATATATAGATAGATATATAGAGATGTATAGGGCTACCTGCATACACACATAAATATAGATATATATCCACACACAAAGCTATTCCACTCAATCCTGAGGAACATCTTTGTGTAAACAAATAATGGGGGCCTAAATAAAGATACCAATGAAGATGTGCTCCACTGCATATTTAAGTAGGACCACATTCTTTCACTTTGACATCTTGAAGTTTAAGTGTCTCAGAGACTAAGATTATTTTCTTCTGTGTGCTAGCTGTTAATAGAACTTCCACGTAAAAGAAATTCACAAATGTATTTTTGTACTGACTAAATGCCTTCCCCAGTTGTTTTATACTGCATGGAATGCTTAAAACTAAATTAATTTGGAAAATGAATCATCTGTGTGGTAAGTCCCAGTGATGCCAAACTGTTTGTGATGTGTACACGGAGGACTAGTAACATCTAAAATGTCAATTGACAAGAACGAGGACATTCAGAAATGAAACTGCAACATCACTTTCAAGATGTTCTGTATTACATGGAAATGATGTCCATGAGTATTGGTGTTGTTGGCATGGCTAATCCTTCTCTGAGGGCACACTAACACTGCAGCACATCCTTAGAAAGGAGTGACCAGTTTTTTCCCAGTATTTCCTTAGATCAGGAAAGGAGGGGGGGTGATCTCTCCTGTTGATGGAGGACACCTAGCACTTCCCAGCTATTCTGCCTGTGTCTCTCATCAGGCTGCAGGTACCACTCCTTGCCTGTTGCACATCACATCACTAGGCAGTGGGGTGGGAAGCAGAACACATTAAAGATGAGGGAAGGAATTCCAGTGCTCCACCTGAGCACTGGAGCAGTTCCTTAAAAGCCAGGGGTGACGTTGAAAGAAAGGTTGCACCAGTCCAGGTCCATGACCAGCAAGAAGAAAAGCTCTTCTCGCCCATGACTGAGGATCCCAGGGTGGATGGATGGCAGATGGATACGTCCTGCACTGTGCTGCATCTTGCACCACAGAGGGCAGATCTGGCACTGACCAATTCTGGCAGCAGAAAGCTCCAGTTCTTGGTGTGGACTGGCTCTGTAAAGTCCAGGGACAATTTATTCTGAAACCCTGGCTTTTAAATAGTTACAAATTAATGATTTCCCCACAATGTGTATGTTGCTGTGCCAATGGTGTCTCTACACAGGTGTTTTTGCTGATCTGGACCAACAGTGCCGTGCCAGCACCTCTTCTCCCACAGTGCCATGGCCTGTGCTCTCACATCAGCACCTCTTGCTAGTGCTGCTGTGCTTGGACCTTCTGCACTGCAGGGCAGGCTTTTTAATAAACTTTCCCTTCGTATGTGTTTATGCCAGGAGATCAGAATGCATTGTAACTTATTTTGATGCTTCTATTGCCTGGCATTTTGACTGCTTCAGTTTTGATTAAAGTCACAACCTTCCATGTAAGAATAAATAAAGATATAAATAAGTAATTAATTAAGGTTTTATTGTGTCCTGTCTTGTAGAGGGTTGAAATGGCAAAAAATGTGGAATACAATTCTTCCATTCTTCCCCCCCCCACCCCTTCCCAGCTTCCCAGCCATACAGGTTCAAACTCAGTAGCTGCAGCCCCGTGTCCAGTGACAGCAGTGTCATTCTGCAGCTTTGGCTTCCATTCAATCTAGTGGATTTTTGTACATCTACTGAAGAGTTAAACACTTCTCATATACTACAAAGCAAGCACATCCCCAGTTTATTGGCATGACACAATGTAGTTAGACAACACCTTTGCAAAAATATTTGAAGCTATTATTTCAGTTGTACAAATATAGAGATGAGAGCTCCTCAAGAGGAAAATACAGAAATCTTATACAAGTCTTTTTTACCAAAAATAAAAACAATAGCAGCAAAGCACAAATTGTATCTGTCATGATCCTGAATGTTAAATACAGAGAAATATGAATATCAGTCCAAAGATGTCTCAAAATTTAGGATTATTTGTCTTTCTACAGATTTTTTCCATTAATGATTACAAGGACTCTACAAAGTGTTAATGTATTACACAGCCAAGAAACACATTGGGAAAAGCAGGTGTGTTGAAGGCACAGGAAGGAGGGGTGAATAAATGTTTCACAAATATTTGAAACTGGGATTTAGATGCTGTAAGAAATTCAGAAACTTCAACAGATCATGCATTCTACGAGTGCCCATCTTTGGGTTGTGCTTTTCTCTATCATGTTGTTTTTCTTAAAATTAATGTCTGTCTTCAGGGAATGCTTTAAAGATACTTTAAGTGGAAAACTTCATTAAGTAGTATTTTCAAAATTTCAGAAGTTTGGAGTTCTTTTTGGTTCTTTGGGGTTTTTTTTTTGTGCAAACTTTTGGCTGTGGGCAGCCAAATAGACGCATGACCTATATTTTGAAGCTTGAGAAAGGGAAGCAGTTTCTGTCTCCCAGTAAAACCTGAGCTGGCTGTAGCCATCACTAGGAACTGCTTGTAACAGCAACTGGGGATGTGAGTGTGTAAAATTACTGTAAGAAATGAACTGGCCAGTGCAGCATGACTGTACTGTAAGCTGAGCTTTAGGATACAAATCATCTAAATTTTCACATGAAAAGCCTTTACATCCTCAGCTGAAAAATGCTTGATGTGTGGTGATGACAGTCCCAAAAGATGATATTCCCATCCATTGTGTGTAATGCCCCATAGGTGAGCTGAGAGCCTGTCCTGACAGCATCATGTCACAGTTTTTTCTATTTAACAGTGGTAAAATTTTTGTCAAGTGTGTTGTCCTGTGTCTACAACAGAATATACCTCCATGGGCCATCAAAATCCACGTTTTACTCTTAGGAATGTTGCTTGAATCTAGAGAAATGGTTGGGAACATATTAATTGCAGGTGGCCAGGTGTTTCTTTTTCAAATACTCTCAGTAAGATCACATCCACACCTTTGTGGATTCATACTGCCATGCACATGTTGTTTTGGTGCTTCCTCTATTCATGCTCCACATAGCCAAGACAGGCCTGCCAGAACAAATCAGTTTCTTTGAGCAGGACCGTGATGGGAACATTGTTCTCAACTGGAGATACTGCAGATTAGAGTCCCACACTGGACACCTCCCAGCAATACAGGGTATGAAGTGTAAGAGCATTCTTGTATTCCCATCCAGCATATGAAAAATAGGCCTCTGAGAGAGCTGCACATCCCTGGAAGGAGTAACTTATGGTGATGCTCATTTAAATCTCACCTGTATAACAGAAAGGTCTCTGTACTTCTCTGCCCAATTACTTCTGATGTGATGTCAAAGGTGATTATTATGCTCCCTACCTGCTTTTCATTCAATCTAGCCCCTTGTTTGAAGCTCAGTGATGCAGTGTTCTGATTTCCTGACAATGATTTATTTCTTTTTTTTTCCTCCACAAAAGAAAAGGAGATTTTAGTCATGAACTGGCTGGGTAGGTATTTGAACTGAGTGTGGGAAAATGCAATAGAGTGAGACTATTTAAATGACACTGTGAGAACTTCCTCACTGATATGCCTGCATGTTAAATTGGTGGAACTATTGTACCCATAGAGGTGAAAAGGTAACATAGTTTTCATGGTCAGAAAAACATGATCTATGACTTAAAGGCTTGTGATGGTATTTTTACAATGAGTCCACCCCACAGCAGCAAGAAACTGAAATGTTGCCAGTTTCAAAGGATATACTAGAATTAAATGAAAGCTCACCACTATCTGATGTCCTCTATACATGCTTAAATGCCCCATACAGAGCACTACGGGCTCAACCCAGGGAAAACAATTCCTAAATGTGAGCAAAAAAATCATCAAGGGAACAGAACTGCCCATGTATTTGAAGTTACGCAACTGCTGCATAGTTCCAAGAGCACTTAAAGACTCTTTTCTGTGGGTTATTTATTTTCTCTTTAAGGTAAACAGACAGATAAATTTTAACTTAGTTATTAATATCTGTGCAGTCACCTTTTACTGCCTGTTCCTATCCAAGCATCTGAGAAGCTACACTACCATTCTGCATGCAAATAACATCAATCTAATAAATTAATAGCATTAATTGAAAAAAAAAAGCAAATTTTAAACCAAAAAATACCTAAAATATTAGAGTCTTTTTCCCTTTTTATCTTCCAAGGGAAAAAGAGAACTAAACTAAAAGCAAATCTCTGTTCAAGTCAGGTCACCATGACACAAAGCAGTACAAACCAATAAATCCAGCAATGCTGACAGTCCAGCCTGGCAGTATGCTCACAGGCTTCTGAGCCGTGGAAAGTTGGGAGGGCTTTGGATATTAGCTCTGTGGCTGCAAGCTGACTTCTTGGAAGGAAAGAAAGGTCAGCCTGCCACAAACAGCATGTAAGGCAAGAAATGTGTGCTCAGAGTTGCACTGCATGGGGGGAGTGCAGCCCCATCCTCTCCTGCTCTGCAGATAAACCAACCTTAAGTTTGGACGGGGAGGAAGGATTCCTGTAGGATCCCCACTGTTCATGCTACTGACACATCACTGGTAACTGAGATGAATATTTGGGTGTAGGTAGGAACACAGGAAAGCAGCCCACCTTCCCAACCAAGGTAATGGAGAGAGAACTACTTGAAAAGAAAGCAAAACCCCAGCTAAGGTACTAACAAGGCACTGACTGTCAGAAAATACAAATTTAGGTCTCCCTTTCAATAATAAAGTCTATTTGTTGCACATATAGCACGAGAAAGCATAACCCCAGTGCAGCTGAAGAAACAGCTGCAGATCAGAAATTATTAGGTATATTTATTATGCACACATATAACCACACCATTTCAAAGTGCCATGAAATCAGCTGAAAGCTTCTCAGAACACATTTCCCTCTGGCATGGACTAGGTATTAAGGATCCCACATTCCTCCACCCCTAAAGGCTGGTACCAACTGTGGATACAGCTGAGACCTTTGAAAACTTGAGCCAAGTGTTTGATCTTTTGTGTTTCTTGGACCACAGCAAGCACAACTGCGGAGCAGCTCATAGGCAAAGAGAACAGCTTGCAGGGGCTGGAGGTCTCACCTCTTCAAACACAGGTGAGCTGCCATGCACCTCAACCTCCAAAACACAATTTAAAAGCCATAAATATGATACCTGAGCAGAGCTGAATCACAGCAGCAGACATCAAAGGAAGCCGATGACTTCACAGGTTGGTTTGTTTGCTTCACTCAAGCACCAATGGAAGGTAATGCTGAAGGGCTTTGGTCAAAAATATCTCAACTGTACAGAACAGGAGAGACTCAGCTTCAGACACAGCCTGCATTATTCAGTGCATGAAGAACTTTAGTCATAGCTTGAAACAAAAGCCTGTAGAAGATGGCTGGCAAGCTTTCTAATTATTACAACAGGTTTCATACTTTCAAAATGTAATCAGGTACATCCTAAATGTCAGAAAAGAAGAAAAATCCGTCTGCTGAAACCTCTTATTCCTAGTGTATAAACACACCATAAGAAGATCCAGCATTCTGTCTTGCTCAATATATTGAGAAGCACTACAAGATGTCTATTTAGACCTTTTTGTAAAGCTCAGGTCCAAAATGCTTTGCTCTTTAAAAAACTATTAAAGGACATAAGCACATACAACTATAAAACCTTGTACTCAGAAAAAAATCAAGTAATGTCTCTCTAAACATTGCTGCAGGGTTGAAAAGTCATAGTACCCAAGATTTCTGTAGGGAAGGAAGAAATCAGGTGTATTGATCAATGTTCATAGAATCAGAATCATTTAGTTTGGAAAAGAAAAGACAGGCCAAGCTCATGGAGCCCAAGCTTTGACCAATCTCCACCTTGTCAACTAAAACACAGAACTAAGCCCAGTCACCTCTTGAACACTTCCCTGGGCAGCCCCTTCCAATGCTTAACCACCCTTTCAAGGAAGAAATTCTTCCTGATATTCAACCTGAACTTCCTCTAGAACAGCTTGAGGTCACATCCTCTCCTGCTGTCAGAAGAAGGTCAAGAAGAGGTCAACCCCTGACCTCCACCTAGCTGCACCCTCCTTTCAGATGAATGTAGAGTGTGATGAGGTCCCCCTGAGCCTCCTTCTCTCCAGGCTGAACACCCCCAGCTCCCTCAGCTGCCCCTCCCAGCCCTTGTGCTCCAGCCCCTTGCCCAGCTCCGTTGCCCTTCCCTGGACACGCTCCAGCCCCTCAATGTCTCTCTTGCAGTGAGGGGCCCAGAGCTGAGCACAGCATTGGAGCTGTGGCCTCAGCAGTGCTGGGCACAGGGGGACGGTCACTGCCCTGCTCCTGCTGGCCACACCCTGCCTGATCCAGGCCAGGATGCCACTGCCCACCTGGGACACCTGGCACACCCTGGATCATGTTCAGCTGCTGTTTGCCAGCACCCCCAGATCCCTTTGCACTCTTCATGGTCTCTACGTAACCCAGAGCAAATGATAATATCAAAATGGACACTAAAGGCCATTTTATAATCTGGGCTTATAGCTGAAATTTTTTTTCAAACTTTGGACAATCACATAATGATCACAGGACTTTCAGACTTACAGGAGACACAATTACCCAATCATTCTATCTTGTGTAGTGAATTCATCATGACCATGAACTTCTGGGAATTTTTTTCTGTGAGTTAGAGGTCTTTCAGAAATACAATTTGAGAATTTGTTATCTATTCCCAAAAGGTATCTTTTTTTCCTTTTTGATTATGCCTTTGAGGCAAATAAAGTGCATTTCAGACTAATCTGCCATGTTTATGGGACACGGTGACATGTCAGCCACTTAGGGATTGAGTAAAATGCAGATTCATGCATTCCTAAGGCAAACATACTGCCTGATCTGACATCTAATTTCAAAATTAGGGTGATGAGGAGTAATTTTAGTGTGGGAAGTTTCTGTTATCAGTTAAATCTAAACAGTAACATAGACAGTCTGCTTACTCGGTGGTAAATCATGCGGCAATACTTCAATTCCAAAAGAATGCATGGAAATACTGTTGTTACATGAAAGTGGAATGATTGAAATGGATTTTTTTACTGAAAATTACATTTACTGAATGCAAACACAAAATGAAGAAAAAAAACTTCAGGATGTAGAAATAAAGAATTTTGTGCTATTTATTAAAACATAATTGCTTTAAGGATCACAGTTAAAAGTCAGACTGTATGGAATATCAAAGACATTGCTTTCCTGGGCAGTTAGAAATTACAAACCTAGTCAACTAACACAAAAGTCTGTCTATACCACTTTACCTAGGGTCACACATTTGCACCAGCTCTAGTGGGTTTTGTACTGCTATGTGGGGATTTCAAAAATGCTCCTATTCCCAGTTACAACGTAGATTCTTCTTTGTTTACTTTAGGAAATTATGACCAGTAAGGACACCTTGAGACATTCCTGAACTTGTCAACTGTCCACAGTTTTTTCAAGAACCAAGATGTAATTTTTACCAACAAGCAACATCACTTATACTTTTAATGAGGGGCACCCTGATTTAGCCAGGGATACTGAACTTACATCCCAGTGGCCTTTGCTCATGTGACAAGGATATATCTGTGCAGATCAAGCTACACATCACCAGCAGGACACAGTCACACAATGGGGACATCTAACAAGCCATGGGCAAAAGCAAAAGAAAAAGCCAGAAGTATCCGAACAAGACTCACCATTTCCTATGTTTACATATCATTTGTAATGACTGGCAAAATTTGTCATATTTTTATAGACTCATAAATTCTTCTTAAGGTTTATCTGTTTCTCTGTTGTTTGAATATATCTACAATTTACTGCCTTAAATGCATGAGTTGCTTCATAACCATATCAAAGGAACAAACACCACCACATTATAATTTTTCAGTTGAATATTCATTTCTATGGTAAAACATGTCATTCTTCTTGAATGCATAAAGCTAATTGAGTCCAATTCCTTTTTTACAGTTACCCCATTTATAATGATGTGCTTTTAAAATAGAAAATATGTAGCTCCCCTAAATCATACTGAAATGAGTCTGATGTGTATCAAAATGTTTGCAGTCATATTTTCCATTTCTTTTTGCATTTGATCTCACTATAATTTGATGCTAATGGCTGATTGAGTGTTCAGCATTGGAATTCAAAACATTAAGATTATTAAGAGTTGCAGTCAGTGAAAACATCTCTATTTAAAGCTTCTGAAATACAGAATGTAAGAGCTGATGAATTTAGGATTACAGCAAAGTGATTTAGCTTCAGTAAGTGCTGAACTTTTAAGGAAAAACAACACAAACCAAAGCTTAGTGGGTTTGCATACACATTACTTCTGGTGTAATACACACTGAAATTTTCCTAAACTTTCTGATTTTTGAAGAAGGGCTCCACTGAATGATGCAGAAAACAGTATGCTGGATTGAGTTTCAATGCAACATGACCACAGATGAGCGTATGAATGTATATTTTGTGCCTAGCACATTATTTATTTCTGATGACATTGCAGTAATAACAAGTAAAATATCCATAAGAAAATGTGGGCAATATTTATTTTAATTCCTCCAAAATCTTACATTGTGCACATGCCCACATGTACCCATGCACACAATGTGCTAAAGTAAAAATTTTGCACCATGTCATACCAGAAATTCAAGAGTGTGCAATGTGTAAGAAAAATGTGTAACTGTTGTTATAAATCTGGAAAGTCTATTCACTGTCATTCATATGCATATCTAAAAAGCAGCTTAGACAAGTTTACAAAACATTTCTTATGACTGTTGTGATTTTTGCAGTTAAGGAATCAGGAACTCACAATATGTACATCAAGCTTGAATGGCTTGTGTATGTTACAGGTATAAAGCAGTCGGCAGGGTAAAAGTATGTGAAATATGCTTAAGTCTTGACATTGCAAAATCTTGACCAAAATAAACAAACAAAAAATGACCCAAGTATCATCTCTGTGATAAGAGAAAAGACATTTCACTTCTTGTGAAAGAGAAGAGGTTTCACCATCCCTGCTAGAATCTTGGGTAGCTGTGCAGCAATCACCTCTGACATCATCTCAGGGAATTCAACACTCAGTGCACGGGACTGGAGAAAGGTGTTCAAACAGAAGAGATGGAGCTGTTTCACCAGCTGGATTTGATAAAATACAAACATGATCAATCAGGCTAACAGTAATGCAGCCACATAGACATGCTTAAATCACTTAACTCATACATTCATCAGCTCACCTCATTCCATACCTCACCCTGTTCTTTCATGAATCAGTAATGAGGGTACTTGCCAGACCGTACTAATGGCAAAAACCATACATATAGCTATGTCAAGTCATATAAAACCACTGCTCCACTAATATCACAAAGTAGTATCACCTTCATTCAAGACATATGTGACAAACAATGGCAACTACTTAACAAGATTTCAACCTTTCACCTTACTCTCACACTCATGTGTGTGCTTTGGTCACTACCTGCTATTTAAACACTGCTCTCAGAGGTAGCATTTGCTACTTACCTGTGAGCTTTGCCATGGTTTTCATTATGATCATATCCGTGTACGCTGCAAACACTGAACTCCACAGACTCATCCCTTGAAAGCAACTGCTCAGCATGTGATTATTACATCTCTTCTAGCCTCTCTGAGAGGTTCCAATTTTTATTTCAGACCAGTGACCATAATGTTGTTAAATATTGGACTATTTCTGCTACCTTAGGCTTTAATATCACACAATCTCTCCAGTGTGATGATTTTTCTCTTCCTTGTATCTCCCATCACTTTATCAGCCTGAGCTGAAACAGGACTTGAATGGAGATGCTCCATGGATCAAATATCACTTTGTTATTTTGCAGCAAGCCTCTCTCCCTCTTTCTCTTCCTCACAGGTTATTTTATTGTATGCATTTAAAAGGAAGAGATTGAATTAAAATAAAATGCAGATTTGCTGAGTTCTGAAGAATAAAAAGATGCAAAGAACTCCTTGGGAACCCCTCACAACCAACCCTGAGTTCAAAAGCGTCCAGAGCATGGTATCTAGAATTGTCAAAGATCACTCAATTTCCAAACCTAGACAGATACTGAAAAAGTGGTATAGAATATTCACATATAACCAGTTGAACTAAGGTTGGAAAGCCAATCTTGGTTGCCTTTCACTAATTCTTAGTAGTCTGACTTTGCAACTTGAATTGCCTCTTCCTCAAACTATTTTCCTGAACAAGTATACACATGCTCACACACATATATATGCCACCCCTACCAAAGCCCACAATTGTACTGGTTATGTTACACTAAAAATGAAACAAAATTACAGCACTCTAATGCATGTTTCTTAAATACTTTGATCTTGTATACCATAAAATACATGCACAATACAAATACTGATGTTGAATATACAGCTATCTAGTCACACAAATAGAAAAGATAATAAAGGACAATAAAGGATTATTTTGTGTGTTCTTCTCTTGTTTAGCAATGCTGATGACTCGCTTCCACAGAATTACTTTTAAGAAATTCCTTCTTACATAAAGAGCAGAAAGCATTAACAAATAAACTTACATCGTGCATGGAATCCATCAGTTTTGTAAGCTGATAGAAACGCTGTGAGTTGGCCACAACGCCTTTCTGGCGCAAACCAATTGCCTTCACCAGTTCTCTGATGTAACTTGTTCTCATCTCATCAAATTGGCTTTGACTTCTTAGACCTTCCAAAGGAACTAAAAAAAAAAAAAAAAAACAAACCAGCTGGGCTACAATTTACTCTGAAGGCAATGAAATTTAAAGTACAGGAAAAATGTACAGTATTTCATGCTGTACAGTGCAGTTCATTATTATGTGCCAGGTACTTCTTCCCTTTCAAGAGTTACTCCAAAACCAGAGATACAATTAGTTAAAAGGATATAGCAGGAGCAATCAGTTCATTTTGCTAATTGCCTTATGTCTAGAAATATCCCTAAGCTTCAGCTACATGTGTTTGCTGGGAAAAAAAAATATGGCTTAAGGAACCACTCCTGTCTTTGGGGAAACACGTTATGGACTGATCCATGTTTACACTGCTGTAGGTCTGCTCTCTTCACAGCAAATTTGTGGTAGAGAGATCTAGCTGGAGTGCTTTAAAATGGAGTCAAGGAATGAACTAACAGCTATAAAGCAGTGCAGACATTAAAGCTGCCAGGGCTCAGACCTTCTGTTTGAACCTCTTTTACTTAATAGAACCGATCAGAGACTTAAAGGTGAACAGCTTCTTAGAAAAATGAGCAAGGAGGAGAAACTGGTTGAACTCCCTCTTCTCTTAAAGGTTAAGTGTGAGAATCAAAATGAGGACATGGAGAGAACACTGAGGAAAGAATGTTAGTAGCTGCTAGTGATAAATGTCATGGAAAAAGAATACCCTAATTTTCAAAGCCTGGATGATTCTGGACATTACTTCTACAGAGAACTGAAGAATGTTTTAATTTAAAGTGGCTCTGATGGAGTTTAGGGTTAGATGGAAGTTATCCCTGACTTACATCTCTAAACCAGCAGTTAAGTCTTTATATTTCCCCTGCAAATTAATTTTGAAGGTTTCTTCCACCAATGAAAATCCTTTCTCCTCTGAATTCTTCAAAAAGACAGTCACATTCCTGCCTAACAACAAAAAGTTCCTTGTAGCTATCTATTTGAGCTGCTCCCTTCCCCTGAACATATGTCATGAATGAGGATGCTTTTATTCAGTGGCACGAACCCAGCCAAAATCTTACATAACAAGATTTAGAAATTCCTTTAAATCAGAAGTCTGGAAAGCATTACATTTAAGCCTCAGCCAACTCAAAGAAAAAACTGTAAAATCAAATATAATGTTAAAATTTAGGCTGGGGGTCCATTCAGAACTAGAAAAGTATTGAGACTGACAATCAGTTTATTTCAAATTCTTGTTTCTTTGGAATTATCTAAAAATTTCAGAAACACTTCATCTAAATAATAAATTGAACAGAAGACACAATGAGAGACTAAAGGATTAGACCTGATTTACTGTTAGTACACAAAAGACTGAAATGGCTGTACTTTCACAATTGAAGTAGATTAAGATGAACATCGTGACTAAAATAAAAGTAGTCTTAAAACATCTTAGCCTAACAACGAGGTTATATGGCTTTTTGAAAATACTTTTGTGGAATTATATTTATACAGTACCAAATGTTTATTAAATGTCTCAGCAACAACTGTTAGGTGTGTTCCTTTTCCCAAAGATCTGACAAATTGTTTTTTCCTATAAGACAATAAATGCAGAAGAGAACAAAAAGCAAAACTCATCAGAACAGGTAGAAATACTGTCTTTTTTTAAAAGCAATTTCTTGCATATACATAAACATATCATCTATAAAAAGAGCTTCTGAATGCAATGCAGTTGATAAAGAAAGGTAACTGGATGAATTCTGTTAAATTGATGCACTCAGAAATGAGAGGGATTGCACCTACTACTGTAATGCTTTTTTGAATTTAATATGAACTTTCTGGAACAGAGATAGCTGAAATGTCACAAATTTTTCTAAATTTAACTGAAATTTCAGAAGATAGACAAGAGAGTTTATGTGGGATGAAAACAAGGTGGAAAGCATTTAAAATAGGAATACATTCATATTCTAACAAAGCAACTGGAATTATGTCAGGATTTTTATCCACATTACCTTTACTGCTTTAGCAGAGTGTATGGCATTTTGCTATTCTTTTAATAATTTCCATGTTCATATGAGCTAAATTTAATCTTTTTAAACTTACTCTCTGCTGAGACCAGTTTTTTGGTTTTTTTTTTAAGAATGGGTTTATGCAAATACCAGCCATATATACAGATTGAGAGGGACTAAATTTTTATTCTTTATCAATTACTTAAACTTTGTAAAACCAAGAAGCAGGTCATGCAGGATTTGCACATCTCTCCTCTGACCTTGTGTGTTGAGAACCAAACTTCTAGATTATTTCAACTATATTTTTCAAAAGTGCTTATTCTCATTTCTAACAGCACCTGTACTTCTTTAAAACTTTCTGTTTGGGGATTCATAACTAGCAATTATAGCCTCAGCAGATGTAAATTTTACTATTCCAGAGAAGATTTTGGAAGAGAAATTCACCAGGAACCACATTTCCTACGTAAAGGGGAATGCAGCTGTACGCTGCATTCTTTAAAAGATGCGTATAATTAAGTGACCACGGATTTTGTTTCCAGAGAAACAAACCAAAGAAAAACATTTCCATTTGTTTATATCTGTGCTAAACTTCACCTACTTATAACTATAAAAAGTTGAATAAATGCTTGTATTGTTTGTCAGGGCCACTTCCCTAATTCTTTTGAGCAAACATGCTTTAACATCTTGGTCAAGATAAAGCCCTCAGTCCTGATAATTTATTAAATATTTTTAAACATATTCTAATACTTTTAAGGTTGTTTTGGCTTGGCTGAGGTTTTTAAAATCTGTTTAGAATCACTTGAATTGATGTTTCCAGGCAGAAATACTGCACAGTTGTTTTGAAAATGTATAACACAGTATAGCCATATGTCAAAAGGCGATCCAACATTTCCCCACTATCTTTACACACAATAAAACCAACAATGCATCACAAATTCTTTGTTCTTTATAAACATTACAAAAAGTATTTTTTAGTCTTAGAATACTAACATTCCACCTAGGACATTTCCATTTGTTAAGCCAAGAGCTTAGTGATTGTCAAGTTAAACAACGTGGTTCAAAACCCTTTTAGTAGTGATGTGTTACAAAGAAATAAAAGAACCTACTTGTATTGAGAAGTAACAGTGCTTTCATACACAGGAACTCTTCTTGGCTAACTTGAAGCCTGACAAATTCCTGTGGGAGTTGCCACATGGATAGACACAGGGAATAGAACGATGATTCTTTCATCCTCTGTCTTACACCCAGAAAAGTTAAAAAAAATAAATTAAAAAATATGAAAACAAAGACGAAGAATGGTTCCAGTACTAACTGCTTGAAAGAAAGGTCTTATTAGCTGTTTATCACATTACAAAAAATAAGCTTATTAAGATAAGCTTATACACATAAACAATTTTCTGATTTTTTTTGTTCCTATGCTAGTTTCATATTGTAATGAATGTGCTACTATTTTGCATGTTTAATCTGCTATTGCTGTCCAGAAAAAAAAAACCAGAAAACTAGCAAAGCTGAATGCTAACCACAAAAAATAAGGGGAGTTTATTAATTAAACATACCCTAATGACTAATGTGAAGTACTATCTTATTTTTGAAGTGCATAGATTCTTGTATCTCTGTAAAGATTTCAAAGCATAGAAGACAAATCTGAAAGTCCATAGAAAACTGGTTCTTAGGTTTTCCAAAAAATGTCCGTATCAAGATACTTTGAAACAACTCTGACCCGGTACTTCTGACAGCAATGATATTACTTTGTACCATGTTGTGCCATTAAAGAAAGAGTTAAAAATGTTACATGTTAAGTAAATGGAGACATTAATACAACCTTTCCTAAACTCCCACAGAAGTAACCTGAGCAAATCACACGGGAAATACATTAAACTGTGGGGTTTTTGCAGCACTTTGATACTACTTTTCTCTCTGTGATTTTGGAATATTGAGTATATATTATTGCATATAGTAGGAGAGTAATTTTCAACTGAAACGACTGCAGTGGTAGCGTTACAAAGTTTCTAATCTAGACTGAATTCATTGCACATTAACTGGTGATCCAGTATCTTGGACTGATTTTAAAAGGTTTCATCCCAATCTAGATGAATTAGGTACAATAACAGGAAGACTAAATTTTGCTCCCACACCTGCTAGGGGTTCAGATCAGCAGTCCAACCTGACTGCAGGTAGTAACCTCAGCAAACAAAACAGAAGATATTTTCCATTTTAAAAAGACTTTTTCAATGCACTGAATTTTTTTCTTGTCAAAGTGTTACATCAGCTTGAATGAAAATTATTTCAATGTTGTTCAACATCTGGTATCTTGTACCAGCTCTTAAATGACATAACCATAGAAATTTGATCTTTTAGACCTGAATAGACTTGTTCCTCCATCTACTTTAAATCTCCTTTTCTATTACTTTTTGGTAGCATGTCTTCCTAATTCTTATCTATGAAGAGCAATAGCAGCTTTCAGGGTTTAGCAGCTTAAATGTTGTTCTTACTCAAATTTTCAGACACTGCCAATTACAAGTAACAGTAAGTCCTTGCAGGGTGTTAATACAAAGAAATCTTTTTCAAACTAGCACTACTGGCTTTCTTGGTCTGAAACTGATGCTACCAAACACGTCATTCCCAAGAAGCATTACAACTCAGTTCACTAAATGATAGAATGGCTGTGACAGAAGCTTTGGACTGTGGTTTCATGGTAATTATGAAACAACTACAGTGTGTGTTGCCCTTGCAAAAGGACTTTCTATTATCTCCTTCTACCTCTAGGCACATACTCCTGTGATTCTGGCATTAGTGCCTGCACTCCTACATGGTGAGTCATGTCAGGGATCATCTCTATCCTCTAATGAATGGCTTTTTCTGGGGCACCTCTCAGGCATATAAACTCCTTATCTGTTTGACAGCGCAGCCACAGTGGTCCAGCTCAGATAAAGTCATGGAGATGCATGACCACGACAGCTAACTTTTTTGGCAGTGTTCAGCAGTTACCCTTGCTTAAGGTGAACGTGAATGTACAAACTTAGGCATCATTGCAGATAATAAAGTTGTTTGCATTTTACTGATCTAAAAGCTAACTTATTTCCAATAAATAGTTGCAGATTGATTCAGTGCACCAGTTACTTTTTATATCTCTTTGTTTATAACATCTCTAGTATGACCCTGATGAGATGTTCTACAACCAAGAGAGGAATATGTTGTCAGCACCCAGCGCAGATTATCCTGAGTTGATAATAAGAAGCTGTCTCTGGTGGATTACAATCAGGGTTCATAAATCTCAACAGCATTCCCAAAGTACTTGAAGTCTTTTTCACAAGCTGTCAGCAGTGGTCCACAAGCGGGGTGATACTCCAAGACATGACATTACTGCTTAAAGCCATATCACTCTGTGTTTCTTCTGAATGTAACCATAAGATGTATAAGACTATGCTGGGACAACAATACAGCCAGAAATTTGTTCAATCTCTTCACTTCTAAGTATTTCAATTTGTACAGCACAATTAATAAAAATGGGAGAGGAAAGAATTCATCTACAACCTCACAGTGATGTACAGTCATTTGGAAGAGAAAAGGTCAGGAGCTATAGGGTCAGCTCTACTGAATATCTTCCACAAGGAACTTCACTGGGAGGATCTTACACATCAATAGATTTTAAAATCAGGTGTCTAGATCTTCTGCAAATCCACAGCTTAACCCTTAAACAATATGTCTTACAAAACACCTGTTTTTCTTCCAACTTGCTTCATAGCAGTTCTTTTAGTATTTTAAGAAAAGGAAAAAAAACTGAGAAAAATTTATTAAGGAAAAAAAAATACAGGGATTAAATTATGTTTTTCTGTTCCTGGCAACCTCCCATGTACTATAACAAAAGAATATAAAATTACAAGTCTGACATTATTAATTTGCAGAGCTGGAAAACTGACAAAGACTGAAATGACAAATATCTAAATTAAACAGCACAGTGAAGGAAAATCCAAGCCAAAAAGCCCCTGCCATCCCCCAGCAGAAAAGAGCAGTCTCATACAATTTTTCCTTAATATTAAAATTCCTACTTGATAAGTAGTTTTTTTACTGAGCATTCAGATTTTAAGCAAACTATTTGCAAAAACCACCCAAACAAAAAAAACCACACTCAGTTCCACTTAGTAAACATGAACTCATTGCTCATTCAGATGAAGTAAATCTTCTGACAGCATGATTTTTTTTTTTCTTAGATAATTAAAATTCTATTTGAACTGCTTTTCCTTGACCATGTACATGGAATAGTTGAGGTTCCCACAAAACCCTTCCCCAAAGATAGGGAACTTTGATACGGTCAGAGGACTTGGCCGTTAATTTTGAAACAGAACAAGTAATGAATGAAATCTTGGCCTCAATGGAGTCACATTCTCATTGGCACATAAAAGTTCAACATGCTATTCATGGGAGCATTCTACTTACTCATTTAGAATCAGATCTGGTGCAAAATACAACATCTGACCACTGACATGTTTGTATGATCTCCACCCCATGGCAAAAACCATTAGACTCATCCAGGAATACTGGATGAGGGTTATCTGGTCGTCGATATGCAAATTCCGAAAACCTGGAAATTAAATTAAAGATAGAATATTTCATAATTCTCATTTAGACAGCAGCTAAGAAGGTGTTTTGAGATTACAAATCTGAGCTATCAAACTGAGAACACCTAGAAAGACAAGTGGTTTTGGGGATGTAGCTCTCCAATGCTTGGGTAATAACTGCCTATATTTCTTTGATTGGTAATCTTTTGTCTTTTTGTTCTCATCCAGTATTTTGAAATGTTCACACCAAAATTTGTTTTACCAAAAATGAGTGTTTCAGAGGATAGGAAGGCATCTCTTTTTCCTTTGGTAAAAACATGACAGTTTGTAACATGATCACTGTAACCAACTCTCACTGAATTTATGTCAATAGCTTGAACATCAGTGTTCTTACCATAACATGCAGCTGTCACACAAAAACATCCAATATGAGTATCTTTCTTGCATTCAACTAAAGAGAGCCATATTCAGTTGTGCACTTGTGTTTGATCATTTTTGCTGTTTGATAAATTTAAAGATTGCCACAAATTATCTGAGAGAAACCAAACAGCTTCCTACCACTGGAAGTAACACTCCTGTTACTCATTGTGTGGTCCTGTTACCTCCTTCAAGCACGCTTTGGCACTCATGCTCCTCCTCAGTGAACTGGTTCAGTTCGTGAAGACATCAGGAAACACAGAGAGCTAAAAAAAAGGTTTCTTTTCTTCTCATTTAGTGAGATGAATCAATTCACTCAAGAGGTCTGTTAAGTGCCAACTGCAATTGGAAGAGCAGTGATTGAGACTACTGCTTCCTGCAGCAGCAAAGTAGTATCAGACTGAACTCACATAAAACTGTATTTTTCAGGATTTCTGCTCAATATATTGATTTCTATATATTGCAGGATGACCATGATGATCCTATTAGCATACAGCACACATACACACATAACATCGATCTTTTTTTTGATCCAGTTGTGGATCTTCATAAAGTCAATTACTTCTCATTACCAGTCTGTTTGTGAGCTGTTTAGTTCTAATTGATATTATTAATAAAAATTTTACTTTGGTGCTTTCAAAAATTCATTTTAGTAATAATAAGAATAAAGAATAAGCAGATATACAACCTTTTTATATCAAATGAATAAATAATAGAGTAAGAGGGGCTGGGGTAGAAAGGCTGTAATAACAGTCACATACAGGAACTGTCTGAGCTTCTGTGCTCTCTTGGAGTGAATCTAAATATTTAGTTGTATTCTTTCAAATGTGGTTCCCTATTAAAACATATTTGATAAGTTAAGTTATCTGATAAGTGAAAGCGTAATCATTTTGGAATTTGTAAAGAATTAACAGGCAGTCAATACTACTGTCATTAGACTGCTCCTTTCATTAAATATTTGCTTAAATACAATAAGAAATGATATTACCTGGTAGTAATTTAGACCACTTGACTACACAAAGAAGTTGCCTCTCACAAAGATGATTCAGACTGGTCAGCAAGGAACTTGGTGTTTCGGGTTTTGTATTGTCATAACCAGCATAGACAACTTCTGGCTCAATGCCTCGTAAAACGCTTATCATTGGGGGAACAAACTGTATTTCTTGATTTGGAGAAAAGGACAGCCTTTGGGTTAGAGACTGGCTTTCATCTTGAAGGGCTGCTGGCTGCTGGAGTGCAACATCTAACGTTCTCACAACTTTAATTTTGTTAAACTTTTTCAATTTTCGACCTGAAAAAAAAAATTGTTGATCTGTTAGAAAGAGTTAACCAAGAACATTAGTATTTTCCACTAGTGTTGGATTACACTTTTAATCTATACAAGGAGACCAGAACTGTCTTCAGAATAAGTTTTCTATTTTTTGGCTATTTATATAATTGAAAAATGATAATGGAAAATTCTTCAGAGTTTCTCTGTCTGTAACCTGCTCCCTTCACTAAGGGATGAACAGCATCCACCCATTAAAATTATTGCCATGAATTCTAGGTTACAGTAACCTCAGAAAGTGTTTTCTGGTTCAATTCCCACTGTTCTGTCTTATGCCAACAGCTGAGCCAGCTGGCTCTAGAATTCAGTTTCTATTTAATGTCAATTAAATATACTGCTTCTTTTACTCCCTAATATTCAAAACCAAAAATGTTAGTAATTAATTACAACACACAGAAACTCCTTCTCTCCAGTTCCCTAAGAGCATTTCAGTCTCATGGCTGAATCTTATTTTGGTGCTCAGGGGGATGAGTGAAAGACTGACAAATACTGTAAACACTTAGTCTATTTCACTTCCTAAAGCATAATTTCCCTGTCTCAGTATTTTTAACAGTTACTTCCATACTGCAGTGGTATGAACAACACTAACTGAAACAATTTAATAGCTGAACTGCCTTCCCAAAATAAGCACAGATACATGTAGTATGGCTATGGAAACATACAGGTTTAAGTACAATTCTTCAAATTTCTTTCATGGAAACAGTCTGGCAGTGCACCCTACAGACACAGAAAATCAAACCTTCAGAGGCTCAAAGGCAATAACCCTTAGTGACATATTCCCAGTTTCAATAAAAAGGCAAATCCATGCAGAGGTGACTACATGGAACACATTTGCTTTAAACAGATGCTCAAAGGCGATGAAATCCCTGCTAGATCTTTAGTTCTGCCAAACAAATTTGTCTTAGTGAAAAAAAGGTCCAAAAATGCAATAAAAATACTGATACTTATGGTCTGATTTACATGACAGGGGGACAGAAATAGACATAGGGGTGATGGCAAAACCAGTAACACTCATCATGCAATGACATTCAGGGGTCATATTCCCACTAACTTAACCACAGGTTTGATTAGTTTAATATCAAGTGCCCCAACAATCATATGCTTGATTTATCACTTGTGGTAAGAACAAAAATATTTCTAATTAGAGATTTCTTAGTAAAGAACCAAACACAGAGATGCATCTTATGTTACAGCTGAACCAAAGAAAAAAAAGCAAAACAAAAACCCACAAAAGAATAGACAATTTATTAGCTGAAAGACCTAGAGTCAATTTTTATCATAACAAACCAATACATAGTCATAGACTTGCTGGGAATTTCCCATTAAGTATTGTGTAGGCATGAAGGAAAACAGAAGTAACAATGCATTTGATGGTTCATAAATAATGATTTCAGGTATTTTCAGAAATAATGGCTTCAGATACTTTTACAGTTCAGAGAACAAGTAAAGAAAGAAACCAAACAGAATAGTTATCACATGGAAATGTTAGTAGTTAATAAGTACCCATGTTTCCAAGTGACTGAATGTATCAGAATTAATGTCACACTGGTTTGCAGAACTGCTGGTGTGCTTATTAGTAATTATGTTGCTTAACAGCCATCAGTAAAACAACTCCACTTGTTACCTATCTACAAGAGAGGTGACTATTAATAACTTGCAGCAAACTTTCCCATCTACAACAAGGAGACCACATCAAATTAATAAAAACTCTAAAGGACATAAGGAAAACAATGGAGATTTGACAATAGCTTAGTTTTTCATTTGCTGTTTACAAAGCAGGTAAGTTTTGCTGTAAGATAAATAAATGTCTTCTTTTAGTCCCATAATGGGTAAATAATACCAATCCACTCTGACAACTACTTTTCTTAATACTATAATATATACTTCTTAATGCTATATGTCTGTGCATATTTAGACAGCACACACTTTTTTTGTAACATTTTCATTACCTCACTTTAAGACAGCTAACCACTAAAGCAGTTTCTTCATACTCACTGTTCCCCTACCCTTGATTACTACAAATAGCATGTTTATATTGCTTGTGTTTCTACATGTACCTAGAAAACATTAAAAAAACATCAGTTTAATCCTACTACCAAATATGTTATGATTCTTTCCTTACTACCTAATTCTGTATTTTAATATTTTTTAACTACGTATACAGAATCATACAGACAATTAGACATTACTGATGGTAGACAATTTATATTAGAAGGGCTGGGTTTCCAGTAGAAGTTTAACATCTCCTTCTCCTTACCCTGTAACGAGGTGAAAAGCATCAATGATGTATTATTCTTGACAGAACACAATGGCCCTTACTTTAAGGTCACTATGCTCTTGCTTTTTGTGTAGAAAAAGAAGCCGTGTACACCTTAGGAGGGTGGATAAAACATAGATAAAGCAGCAAAGCAGAAGGAACACATCTTAGTTTTAATAAACCCTTTGATCCTTCCTCAGAAAATATTGCCTGGAAAATTAATTCCCCTTTTTCTGCATGTAATTACTGCACTGTCAACTGAAAGCTGATTGGAACAATGAAGGACACAGTAATTTAGTAATACAGCTGAACAAGGAATCTGTGATAATCAGCCTGAAAAAATTACAGATTCACTCATAATAAATAAATGAGTTAAGTACTTGTTTATCCCAGGACCTGATCCAGCTACATATCCTATTAGGTTTAAGATTAGAAAGGTTAATGTCTCAAGTTATGAGATTATAAAGCCCAAAGACAATTAACACTTTCACAGAAAATTACAAATATGGTACTATGAAATGAATGTTTTTATTAATACTTTCCTTCTATAGATTAAGAAAGATGAAACAGTCCATATAGGTAAATAAATTATTGAAGCTATTGGTTGCTATTCTATAATTTACTTACAACTGACTCAAAATTTCTTTCAAAATATTTCAGGGGTTTGAAATTGTGTTGAATTTAGGGTTGAGAAATAGAAGTGTTGTTCATATAATAAAATATTACACTTTTATCTATATGGTTGCCACTCAGTGACATTCAATGGAAGATAGGTGTACTTCCCCAAGAAGAAAGTTTAATTTAATTAATACAGTAATTTTTGGAAGCTTATCATTAATATCCTGTAAAATTTCAGTGTTTCTCATGTTAATTAAGTAATATAGTGGGTCTGCATTTAACTCAAGGCCAGCATTAAGAAACTAAGTATCAGAGATAAAAGAACAAAAATATCTCTACGTAAGCTCTAAATAGCAGAAATCACAAAATACACAAAAAATCTTGACCTATAAAGGTTGTAAACACAAGAAGATATTTCAAGTATTGCCAATTCAAATTAATTTAAAACACTCAAGGATGTCTCTAAGCATGTACTTTTTATTCCAAAAATTGGAAATTTGCGTATGGGCTTTTATCACAGAATTACAAAATTCCAGGGTGGGAAGAACCTCAAGGACTACCCAGTCCAACCTTCCTTGGCAAAAGCACAGTTAGACAAGATGATCCAGCACCTTGTCCAGATGAATCTCGAAAGTGTTCCACAGTGAGAAGTCCACCACTTATCTTGGGAGATAATGCCAACGGCTAATTTTTCTCATTGTAGAATATTTTCCTCATGTGTCTAATCAGAATCTCCCTAGGAGTAACCTGTACTCATTATCCCTTGCCTTTTCATGTGACTGCTTGTAAAAAGGGAGTTTCCATCTTCTTTGCAGTCACCCTTAAATAGTGGAAACCAGGGATAAGGTGTCCCCTAGGCCTTCTTTTCTCACAGCTGAAAAAACCCAGTTCACAGAATCTTTTAGCTTGGAAAAGACCTCTATGACCATCAAGTCAAAACTTTGATGCATTACCACCTTGTCAATTAGAGCACTGAGTGCCATGTCCAGCCTTTCTTCAAACATGTCCAGGGATGGTGACACCACCACGTCTCTGGGCAGCCCATTCCGAAGTTTAACAACTCTATGTGTGAAAACTTTGCTCCTGATATCCAAGCTGAATCTCCCTTGGCACAGCTTGAGGCTATGTCCTCTCACACTGTCACATGATTCCTGGGAGAAGATGCTGACCCCCATCCTGCTACAACCTCCTTTCAGGGAGTCATAGAGAGCAAGAAGGTACCTCCTGAACCTCCTTTTCTCCCAGCTAAACAACCCTGGCTCCCTCAGCTGCTCATCATAGGATTTATGCTCCAGACCCTTCCCCAGCTCCATTGTCCTTCTCTGGACACGCTCCAGGCACCTCAATGTCTTTCTTGTAGTGAGGGGCCCAGAGCACTCGAGGTGTAGCCTCAGCAGTGCTGAGTACAGAGGGACAATCAATCACTGCCCTAATCCTGGTTGTAACTCTACTCTTGATACAGGCCAGGGTGCCATTGGCCTTCTTGGCCACCGGGGCACACTCCTGGCTCATGTTTACCCTTTCCTCGTATGGCAGGCTTCCCAGCCCTTTGATCACTGAGGTCTTTGGGAAAATTATCTAAGCCCTATAACACTCCATATATGAACCATATTGTGTTGATCAGCACATCAAGTTATGGATAGGAAATTTTGCTCATGTGATACAACAAAGGAATTATAAGAAATGGCAGATGAGCAAAAGGAAGAAGGGCAACGATATAACCATAGAAAGAGCATTATGGTTAACAGCCTATCTTGAGATTTTGTTTGCAGTTTGAATTTTAAACCCTAATTTACAAATAGTATACTATTATATTATTATACTATTTACAAATAGTATAACTTCAGTTTTCCTCATTTTTGGTCTACATTTGTCTTTTCTTCTTCTTTCAGTACTAAGCACTCCATTTCAGCCTGCATAAAACAATTAGCTTCCTAATCCCCCCCAGAACTGTTGACATCACTAAGAGCACCTGAGGCATTTAACCTGAGGCAGCTGACCAAAAAAATAGAGGTGCCACAGTCACAGCTCCACTCAGTATTTCCTTTTTTCCATTGCCCAACTATTCTCGTCTGCTTTCTATTTGCTGCCAGATTACTCCTTTCCAGAAGATGGTGTAGGTGGGGATATCAGGGCAGAGATCTGATGAAATGCATGTCCCTCTAAGAACCAGAGAAACTAGACTGCACAGGCTTCTCAAAAAATGGGAGACAACTTTGATTAGTTATACTTAGGAGAAGACGAAGCAACACAACAAACTGGCTAGGTACAAAAATCTAGGATTAAATATAAAGAAAATATTTACGCTTGCTTTTTAATAGCTGAGAAAAAAAGGTGATGAGAAAGATTAAGATTTTACTCTCTTCATACCTGATAGTAATAAAATAAGTCACAGCACATTTATCCTCAGGTTTTGTAGGAGGATTTAACATCCTACTATGAGAATACAGTAATGAGGGCATACCATCTGATACATATTGCTGGCAAAAGTGCCCAACTTTTTCTGTTTCTAGTACCTACACCCCCAGCAAAATTTATATATTAAAAAACACTAGGAAAACTAGCATCCATAAATGCACACAAAGTGTAAATTTAAGTCAAGCCTGCTGGCAACTTTTCCTATGTAGCATTACTATGCAGAACAATGCTGAAGTAAAAGGACCAGACAATGATAGTGAGTCATCTCACACTCTTCTGCTTGTTGAAACTGCTACCTGTGATGTTGAAACACAGAGTTTAGTTATTGGTGTTATCCAGGGTATCATAAATGAAAATTTAGCTTAGATCATCATCAAACTTCTAGTTGTGCAAAATTCACAGTAAGGAATGAATTTTTATCTGTATTAGTTTACACCCATTAGAGTCATAAAATAGCTTGGATTGGAAGGGATCTAAAGATCAGCTAGTCTAAGTCACCTGCCTTAGGCAGGTATATATTTTAGAGGTCAAATTGATCAAACCTTGCATGTTCTCCCAAATTTTAAAAGGCAGGCAGTACATCTGCCAACTCCTTTTCCTGAGCCTTCATTCTTGCTTTGTATTTTCCGCAGCCTACTCAGGACCTCTGCTTCCTTGGCTCTCTCCTTCTCCAAATTGTGCAAACGAGGCTTTAGGTTCTGCCTTTGTAGCAATACTGTTTTCCTACTGCACTGCTACTCCAGTTTTAAAACACTACTTCAATCTGAGAAGGATCCAAAGGACATCTTTTTGTCCCTCTCCCCTCAGCCCAGTGGCACCAATGTGCTTGTCAGCTCCATTTATTTTTTTTTAACTGAGAGGTGGCACTGACTGACTGCATAAGAATGACACAATGGCCATGTGAGCAGAATACCCCAGCTCCATGGAGCTTGCATTCAGCTTACAGGAGCTGGAAACACAGAGCTGTGCAAACTATCAGTCTGAAAACTATATGCACATTTTACATTATCAAGGAATGCTGATCAGCAAGATAATGAAATGATGTACAGTATATACTGTGCCAGCCCTTCCTTCAGGAATAAAAAACAATACTTAATTGTGGAGGAGGGAATGTAGGGTTGAGCAGGGGAGAGAGACAGACAGAGGGCTTTATTGGCCTAAAATAGATTAAACTGGAAATAAAGCAGGTTTTTGTCCTTCTCCCGTTTTTTTTTAACTCTCTTTAGGAAAATATTCTATCATTTTAATATGTCCATTTTCTTATAGTCTTAGCCACATATTTCCAAGTTTTTTGCTGATATAAAATAGGAAAAAAAAAACAAAACCAAAAAAACCCAAAATGCAAAAATAAGCATCATTCCTGCCTGTAAGCACATCAAAACTTGCCATGTGACTATCTAATCATACACCATTTTCTCCCTGTAGGTTTTCAAAGGCACAGTGCTGAATTTCATTTAATGATACATAAAAGACCCCCAAATCTGTTACAGAAAGAACTAATACAAAGATGGGATTTCCCATCACCTAATATGCAAAGCCTGCAGTAATGGTACAATCACTGCCCGGCTCTCTCTGGTGGAACAGAAGGATACAATTTTGTTGACATATACTCAAAGCAATGATGAAGAGTATAGCACAAATTAGAAGAGCACAATACTGATTCCTGATTCTAGTGTCAATTTCAATCTATGTATTTTTTACCTATACCAAACTACCTGATCCAAAATTAATAACAAATACACATTATGTCTTGACGTAATTCCTTTCCCTTCAAGAAAATGAATGTAAGGATACACAGTGATTCTTACAGAAAGGTGTTTTGTCAGGGTTTCCAGATTCACTAAAAAAAAAAATTCTAAGAAAGTATAAAGCATTAGGTAATTCTTCCAAAAATAACATTTGAATGTGGTTTTTCTTTTACAGTATCAAAGTACTGTTGTTTAATCTCAAGAGACTGAAGGTAGTGTACTTGACTGCCTATTTTTATAAATCCACTTGAAAAACAGCTCACCTCCCAGGACCATACCAGCCTGACAGCACTTCCTCAAGCGACATGCTGGGCAGTTCTTCCTACGGATTTTATCGACTATGCAGTCATTTCTTCCAGCACATAAATAGTTGTGCTGCCCTGTAGGAAAGAGAAAAACTGTGTGAACACTATGTTTTCTAACATGACAAAACTATTTCCATGTATAAATGTTGCAAAAATAACTGAAGATTCAAAAAAGTGTACTTGAACCATTAAAGAACTCCTTCCTTTTATGCTAACCTTTGACCAATCATGTTACTATTTGAATATAATGCTTTGTTTGGTCTGTTTAAGGGCAAAACTCCCCATCTATGAAATTCCAAAATAATTAGCAGTCAGCATGAACTGCTTAAATGATTGTACTAACAATATTTTTTAAGTAAATCAAGCACGGAGACAGACCAATTGTTTCTTTAAAACTTATTTTTCTGTGAAATTATAGATCCTGTTTCCAAAGAACTTCAGTACATTTTGCTTGATTGATGTGGGGTTTCTGACAGCAAACAGAATGAAGAAGTTGGGTTAGTATAAAAAAAAACCCTTTAAGCAAAGCAAATGACCTCTGATGGGCAAGCAGTTCCGTGATAAACTTGCTGAAATACCAGCTGACCAGGTGCAGCCAACAGCCAAAAAGGACAAATAGAAGGAGGCTGTAACTCTGGGGTTTAGATTAGCTTAGTTTATTCCTTAATTCTGTATTTGCTTCTGTGCTACCATTTTAAAAGATAAATAGCTTAATTCTTCATTTTAGTGAAAGAAACCCAGCTGTCTGAAATTCCTTTTCATAACAATTTCTTCTTTTTTTTTTTTTTTTGGAAACTACAGGTAAACAAAAACAGTTGCCACACACATTGCCTGGCAACAAAAATGACCTTAGTAATGTTTTAATCAGAAAAAATTCTCATTTACTTTGTCCTACTAATTCTAATCATGGACTCCTTACAGGAAACATTACCAAAAGCAGACGAATGAATAAAATTCTATCTTGCTATTGGCAGCAGACCAGTAAGCAAAACACTTTGAACAATTCTTCCTTGCAATTACTTGCAGTTTTTCCTTGTATTTCTTTGCCTTTATAAGCTACAAAACTATTCAGTCTTTTGATAAGTTTAATTAAAATCCATGAGTATTATCTCAGTTCCATTGCATTCTAGTGCTTTAATGTACAGCTAATTTACAAAGGAATGCTTAAGCATAGTTAAAGTTTTATTTTGCTTTTGTTGTTTTGGGGGTTTTCTTTGGTCCTCTGATTCCAGGGAATTTGTAAATTCTTCACAAGATGGTTTGACTCCATATAAATCTTGTCCAGATTATCATAAATCTAAGGCTGAACAACATTTTTCACATTTACAAAACAAATCATAATTGAATCAGAGTTATGAAATCTACACTTCCATGTTCATATGTTCTGAAGTTTCAGATTAGACAGGATTAAACAGTGTCTCTGCCCAGTATATACCAGGCCAGAAATGAAATCTTACTAGAATTTAGGCACAGTAAAATTTGCTTAAAAGTCAAAACACTTCTCTCAGGGGATTATGGTGACAAAAACTCAGGTACTTCTTGATGCTTACTGTTATCATCTTCCTTGTTTTCAGGACTTTTAAGAAACCACAGTCATATCCTGTACCTCACACCTTGGTGTGAGTTTTCCATTTCACTCATCTCTACCCCACCTCTCCCTGACACCTTCAGTCCCAAAGTGTGTTCCACTCTTTTTGCTTCAGCTTCAACTTATTTGGAAAATATGTAAGTTTAAATTGTTTAGTAGTTTTCAGCTTCATCAGTAAAGAATTTTGTTTTTAATTGCAGTGATCTGTGTGGATTTCATCTCAATAGATAAATCTGAGCAAATGTTCCTATTTGAAATCACTTCTACCATTGTGCAAAGCTGGGTTCTGATAAAATATTACTTGCTTGACATTAATATTTTAAGGACAATAGCCATCTGAAGGAGAGATTGTGTAAGAAATGAACACATGCCAGATATTTGCCTAATTTCAAAATTACTGGAAAATATTTAGTTAGATAACGATGTTTGGAAGGTTTTCCTGGGGTGATAAAATATGTATTTAAGAATGTATTTCCAACAGTTCAGTCTTCAGGATCACCTAGATTTGAACTAATTGTCTTCTATACCTGAGCATGCAGTTATACCAAATGCATGTACTAATGAAGTACCCAAAACCTCTATCAAAATAAAATCACCATCCAATTGGTAGCTTGATAGTCAGTATCTTGTCTATGACTACTGTCATTATAACCAGGGGAAAAAAAAAAACCAACAAAACAAACAAGCAAACAAAATACTCAGGAAAAAACCAAGATAGTATTATAGTCACTAGAGCACAAGTTTGAAGGAAAAGGTTGCTATCAGCATTTCTTACAAAAATATTAACCTGGGAACTTTCTGGCGATTGTCAACCTTCAAAAACTTAACCTAATGTTAAGTTTCCTATGCACGTTTACTTCGCACTGTTTTTCGAAAGTCACTCTCAATATATTGGCCCGTGACCAGCTTGATGAAGAAAACACAGAGATGATTTTATCTGTCACTTAAATGTTCCTGGTTCTTGTAGGACAGTATTTTTTTAAACTTCCATCAAAATCCATTAGTATTAGCAAAGCTGCAAGTTCTAATGTGAGCAGGCAAACACAGTTTCAAGTCCTGTAATGACTACTGCTACACTAGGAGGTTTTTAATCCAAACAGTGGTGAAAGTAGCATGCACAGTGTCCTTACAAACTGCACTATTAACTTAGCTGACTGACATGCTGTCAGTCACTTACAATCACTCCAGTAAACGCAGGAGCTGAAGAGACTTTGTCGATGTACAAAATACGTTAAAAATAAAGCTTTATCTACAGCTGGGGTATCATACACAGCAATCAGTTATTTGGGTAAGTGCATGTGCTGAACTGCTGCCACCCTGCACAGAAGCAAAATGTTTGCAAACTCTCCGTTCCTCCTAGCTGCAAAGAAGAGTACTATCTCAGCTTTTTTTCTCTCTCCCAAATGTGACTTTGCCTCCCTGTATCTCTATTAACTGCCAATGCTTTTGTATAAAACCATCAACTTTTGCAGAACACATCATGGTGTTTTACTTAGTTTTAGATTTCTGTCTAAAGCTTGAAGATATCTATTGATCTCTTTGAAAATTATTTTACTGCCAAATGTCTCCCTCTGCTTTACTGCCAAACATCAACTCTGCTTGCTGAGGGCTCACCTCAAGATTTTGTTCAATAATTTTCTAAAAGTATGTTTTACATCTCATAAACTTTTGAAAAAGTACCAATTAAATCAATAGGTAAAAACCAAACCAAACCAAAACAAAAACCACAATGGAATTGTGGAAGCGGATAATAAACATGGGTTTAAAATTTTAAAAATGGAAAATAAGTTCACCTGTGAACCTAAACAAAAGATAATGGTGCAGATGTAGCTTTTGAGTAAAAATCTGACTTCTGAAAGCTAAAACAACAGACCAGGCTAGTCCCTAGCTTGTGGAAAACCTGACTTGTCAGAGTAAATACAGGGTAATCCTTACAATCCCTGAACATGCCTTGACAAGACAGATTTTCCACAGTTAGGCAGTCTGGCCAAGTTCATCCTTGGTAAAATGGGAAATAAAATTATATCAAATTTAGCCCAGATCTAAATAAAATACTATTTGCACTCTTTCAAACCACAAAACAGCAAATGTGGTTGAATTTACCCGTCATAGCAGTTATTTAAGTTGTGAAGAACTAGGAACCTACACTACACAGTTTCCATTTTCCTGTATGCCATCCCATGCCATTACTCTCCAAGATTCCACACACTTCAGATAATGCTGCTGGGGTTTTAATTTATAATTGATTTTATTTCTGTGTGTTTTCTATAAAAATAGAAAAAGTCCCTGAAGTGAGACTTCTGACTCCAGCTTCTTAACCAAAACCCACATCCATCACGGACTTTACTATGCATAATCCTTTGATAAAGATTTGATTTCCCTCTTGGCCCATTGAAGTAAAATTGTCACTTCCAGTTCTTAAGTAGGTGTTGCAACTTCCACTCTGTAGCCTATATTGGTATAAAGAAAGACCTGCTATTGATGCAAGTCTGCTCCTCAGCAAAGAATTAAAGTTTCAGTGGATCAAAGGGGACAAAGAGTGGAAAGCAGAAGAACTTGTGAATATGTTCCATCCTGGAATCTAAAATTAAGAATTTCTTTCTTCATAATGCTATATTTCATAGTGAAAGCAATAAAATAATTGCTTATAACATCACTGACTGACTCTTTCCTCCTCTTGTATACTGATCTCAAAATCTTACTGCCTTTTGCTGTGAATCCTGCAATACTATTTTTTCCTTCCAAAATCACTTCTCCAAAGAGCAACCTCCAAAGAGAGTATAATTTTTAAATGATATCTACAAAAAAGAACAATGAAATGTAGTTATCTTGTTTTCACTTGCTTCTAGACAGTCAAAAGTAACAATCCTGGTTTTTAATCCTTTTTACATTTCCGTGTTCCATTATTTTCAACAAGAAAAACAAAGAAAACAAAATGGAAACCACAGAAAACCAAAATGAAACAAGATTAATATATGATTCGTGGAAACTATAATGAACTGCAAAATCAGGATGCTGCTTGATACTGATTTTCAGTTGGTTTGCCTAGACTGTTTACCACTGCAACATCTTGAAACTTATAAAGTCTTGGAGTCTAAATACAGGAACTGACAGCAGTAAAAACTTCCCACAGCTAATACCCTTTCAGGAAGATATGGCAGTATCTACAAATCACTATTTCCAGTTCTTTTTATGGCATTGTGTCACAATTGTTCCTTGGTCATAATTTTTAAGCAATTAACTACATCAGGGATTTAAACATGTAAAATGATGGAAGTGTCAGCATATTTGTCAATAGGGGGTCTGTTTCTTTCAAATACAAAACATGGAATTTGAACACAAAACCTACTTTAAAAACATACCAACTATTTCAGAGGTATGCAGCACTAAAGTATCAGTTGTTCTCCTTTTGATCCCTGTAATATTCTTCTATCAAGACAAGAGTCTATATTTCCATTTCAGTCATCCTATCATTCTCATTTTAGTGGAATTGTCATAGCACATTGCCATGATAAATTTTTTCATGTATATTCTCTTATATTCCTTGACTTGTGCTACAAATGAACAAGTGGGACAGGGTCATCCACTATATGAGCAATAAAGGTGGAAGAAAAAAGTAATATGCAAAACACCCAGATATTGCTGCCTCTTGATTTAAACACCTCTGATTAATTTGATTCTATTTGATTAATTAGATTCTAAAATGTAGACATCTATCAAAACACTGCTAGTTTGTACATCATGAATACTCCAGTAACATCAAATATGTTATATTGAGTGAAAAGCATTTTTATCTCTCCACTTGCCATGTGTATACTTTGTGTGTTTGCATGTTTTCTACTTCATGAACATTTTATCACCATCATGTTATACTGGTATATGCTTTAACAAATTCTGATCCCAAGATCCAGACGGGAAAGTTAGATTAAGAATAAGAAAATCCTTCAGAGCTGGGAGAAAAAGGAACTTTTAACACCTGCTTCATCAAGTTTACAGCTAAAAGGGTGTCTACACTATTATTTCTCTCTACAAAGAGGATTTTCTACTAGTGGTTGGTATTTTTTTAATACTTGGCATGCTGTACCATTTTAGATTCTTTAGGTGTGGAAAAGCATAACTGTTTAGACAAGCACTTTTCCTTATGCCAGGTCTAGTGGAAGGTGTTCCTGCCCATGACAGGGGGATTGGAACTGGATGATCTTTAAGGTCCTTTTCCAACCCAAACAGTTCTGTGATTCCATGATACTTTTCTCATTGTGGGTTATTCACAGTATTTGCTTGTCTGCTTTTTTTTTTTACATGAACTATGAACATAGTGAATCACACTGCCATCACAAAACTGCTTATCATAACACTGAAAAGGTCAGATAAACTTTATCAGAAAGTTTGGTTGTGTAGGTGTAGCTCATCATCAGATACTCCATGAAACCTCGCTATACACAGACAGTGAAAACTCATGGAAATCTTACTTTCTGCCAGTTTACCAAATTCCAATCTCAGGAAGAAGGAAAGTTCACATGTGGTCAGTTAAATGTTATCTGCTACATGTGCTTGAGCTTGTTCCATGATGCCGTTGATGCAACAGAGTTTAGGGTCAGAGTTACCCTGACCTTAAAGTACATAGTAAAACGAGACAAATGTTCTACAGTCACTTGATCAAGTTTGTAACACATTCCCAGTATTTAAACAAACCAAGAGTCAATTTCTGACCAATCTGCTGCAATAACATGTATTCATGTTGGTCTCAGACTCTGGGTTTGGGCAACTACTTTTCCTTAAATATTAACAATATAAGCAAAGTACAAATATAAATCGAGAAGAAAAATAGGAAATGAGGCTTTATTATAGGAAAAACAGCACTTGAATTTTTTTGCAGGATTTAGGTAATTGAAAATTTTCATTAGTAAAACTACTGCAAAAGAGACACTTTCAACAAGAAGGCAATAATGCAGGCTACCAAGAAACCCTGTGTTGGCAACAGCTCCAGAATCCCAAGATTTTGAACACTGGGATCCTCTCAAGGGAAAAACATCTTATTGTGGTGTTCCACAAGCATTTTGATCATAGCTGCCCTGCATCATTTCACATTATGGAATCTTTATAATGCATCACTAATGACTGTTTGCCAATTTAGTCATTGAAAAGTAAAAGTTTGTCTCTTAATCTTCATTCTCCTAATGTCCTGTTAGAAATATTCTCCTCTACTTTTTATTACCATGAATGGGATCTATTGGTAGCAGCTAAATAACACCTGGTCATCAAGAGCAAATTATCTTGCAAATATAGTAATTCTACATATTAGAAAGCATTTTGAATATTATTTCTGATTTTTTTTGGATTTTTATCTCCAAAATGCTCATCACTCTCATCTCACTAACAGGAACAGCACTACCCCATCAGCACAGTGAATTCAATTTTGTCTCTTCAAATTTCTTTACTGAGTATGAATAGCTGTAACTTTCATTATTTTAATTATACTCAAAGAAGATCTTTAGAGTATTTTTCAAAAGCCTTGTCCTTTCTTTGTACATTAAGTGAATCTACAGACTAATAGTTATTTGTAGGAGTCCAACAGAATATGTACAACCTCTAAACACAGATAAATGTTTCTTAAGTAAAACGAACCCAGTATCTTTGTCCCCTTTCTCCTCCTCACTTGCAGTACTAACTTTTTTACATATCTGCTATACTATGGGTTCCCAAAGAAAGGACTTGCATTTTTGTTTAACCTGCCTCAAGATTTTGCCTTGAGAAATATATGTTTATTGTATTAACACCAGCCTTTTTTTCATATATATAGCCACATATGGGGAACTAAGAACCCAAAAGACAGACAATATCTACCATGTACATATATTTTAGAATTCAGTGCCAAGAAACATTCTAAGTAATCTTTGTGATTCTCACATAACTCCGACCCCTCATTAAGTTGTATGTATATGCATTAGTTGCATTCAAATCTATTAGTATATACAGTTTTAAATCATTGTTCAGTCTGAATAATTTAAATAATCTGTTTTTATTTCAAAAAGACTAGATATTAGTTTATTTAAAAAAAATAGTTTTCTGGATAACAGAGCAGTTTATTTTATTCAAATGGATGTATTTAACCAATAAAGTATTGGTCCTCACAGCAGGGAAGGTAAAATAAATGGTGTATTAATAGAACAGTTTCTGTGAAAAAAAATTACAAAAAATATATAGGCTGTTTGATTTCAAACAGCAAATGCATCTCAGATTACATAAATAATTAAAATAGAAAATAAGCCTTTTCCAACAAATGTAATGATACTATATTAAGTACTTTTTTACCTATGCACAAAACCTCTAACATTCAAAAAAACCTCTCAAGATAGAGAAAATCCATGAAATAGCAAAAGCCAGCTATTTCCAATCATGTTTTAATTTCTCATAAAGATCAATACTGTATGTAAATTACATGAAAAGTAGAGTTTTGACCAGGAATTTTTACTCACAAAATTTAACTTCTTATTTGCATTATTATTAAAAATCCCATGTCTGCAGTAGCACTAAAATTTTTTAAAAATAAATAATGCATTTATGCTCAGAGAAATTATGGGCCGGGGGACATTTCATGGAAGAAATATGTCTCAAATGTACATGATCTCCAGTGTGAATTTTAAACACTATTTTCAATTGCACTTAAAAAACAAATACTTTGTTTCTTCTTACAGAGGAGCAATTTTCCACCGTTATTTTTGATATTAAATTTTTAAAGAGTATATAAAGTCCATGGAAAACAGAGTATCTATCAGTAAATAGGATTGTTTTAGTGCTGATAATTACACAGTATACTGCAATGAAAATAAGAAGTCCATCAGTCCATCTCTAAGGAACCCCCTGTAGCCTTGCACTTTCTACACAAAAACAGGTACAACTGTATTTGTTCATTTTGCCAATGCCTACACTGCTCATTGCCTGGCATTGCTTCCCATCGAACTCAATAACCTGTATCTTTTCTGATTACAGTCAGGTCTCTGATGTACATTCTTGGACATTCTTTGAAAATCCTTACTAGAAAACCCAAACACACTTCCTCAACAGACTCTTAGTCTGTGGATTAATTTTAAAATTAAAATTATGAAGCTGCTATGTAATACCTAAGACTTTCGTTTATGTAACTGCATTGACCTCTCATTTATCTCTAAATACCTCTATATTCTTAACCTGGTAAGACTCTGCCAATATAGACTTTGAGTAGCCTGTGAAAACAACTTTAAGATATTCCTCGTATCAAGTTATTCCTTCTTAACATTTTTGTTAAATAATTCTGCTGAACAATAATGTAATATATTATGGTTTTGAGCAGGTCCACCTACTGCAAACAGAACTGGGTACTAAATTAGAAAATAGATGAAATCTAAAATTGACAGAATAAAATTCAAAGAAAATATTACAACATTATTATATAGGTAAAAAGCAAAAATAAAGTTTATTTTAAAATACAGTACTCATAGTATTAAAACTTTAGCTTCCTGACTTTTTAAAAAATATTTGGCTGATTTAGAAAAACATAGCAAAAAAATGCAAAGGCAAACCAGGAAACCAACTAGCAGATTCAGTGAAACTTAAATGTATTCCTGCAAGTGACTCTAGATCTTTGCAGCCTAAGACAAATACTGCTAGTAATTTTCTCATGAAACCCATTGAATGCCTTGGAGAAACGTGGCAGTGGCTCAAAAGTTCACTTAGACCACCAGCACCACTTTGCAAATATTTAATGTTAAAGGAAGAACATGAGCATATGCTTAAAGTAGAAAGTACCAGCACAGTGAAAAAAAAAAAATCTAATTATATTATTATGCTAAGCTTTTACCTTTCCAAAATTCCTCTTTTCATTTGGAGAGAGATAAACTCTCTAAAGCAGAAAAAACTGTGTATCACAAGAAGAAAATACAGGATACAGGTTTTTTATTTTAAGAAAACCTATCCATAGAACAATGGTTTTGTTAAATACATGGAACAGAAATTTGAATAGCTTAGTTCTGGCAGGATCAGATAAAAATCATAACAGGAGACAAAGTCTAAAAAGTAGTAGGATTTGTTTTACTGCTTTATCTGTTGAATCATATAAAACAGTCTGCTCTCGTATTCGTATTCAAAATCTCAATGGACATGGCATATCAAAGAATCCAAAATGGAAAACATTAACCTAGATATTGCTACTGTTTCATTAAACTTGCAGTTTGACTTTGCAATTTAACAACTATTTGGAACAAGTCAAACACATTTATTGTTATTATTACTTGAAAAGGCTCAGTGAAATTTTAAATACTTCCATAACTTCAAGGAAGCCAAAACTCTGCAACTTGAAAGCAAGAAAAATTTCGTATCTTCAAAAAGAGAACAAAGCCAAAAACAATTCTTATTTGCCTATCATGAGTTCATACCCAGAATATTTACCTTTGAACACCACTTATACTTTTTAAAACAAGTTGTATAATGCACACAATTTTTATTTAAATCTGCCTACCTGGAAAGATGAACTGATAAACAGTAAATAAATATAGCAAAAAAGTAAAGTAAAACAAATAATACCAGAAAATAAAACAATTAAGGAAGAATTTTGTCAATATCCACTGTTGATAAAACAACAAAAAAATTCTCCACAGTGACAATATTTATAAAAATGAGCAATAACTAACAGTATGCCCTAGTGTCTAGAAGACATATTTCAGATAATTAGGAACAATGGCATCTTATAGTACCTTCCATTGCCCTTTTAAAGAAGACTTTACAACTTCCACAGGTAAGTACTCCATAGTGGCAACCTGAAGCCTCATCACCGCAGATGAGACAAATCTTCTGGGGTAGTGATTCGAAACTGAACTGAGAACTTTGGCTGGTTTCTGTATCTGGCCTTGAGAAGAAAAAGAATGAGAAGAAATGAAAGATCTAGCATTGTGCAGTTAACTACTTACCTGTATTAAGGAGTTTTATATTAAAAACTTATTTCAAAATTTGTAGTCAAGATACTGAAGGACACCAAAAAACTAAAGTATGATTGCCTTTCTGCTTAATGGTTTGGCTCTAGTATGGTAATACAGGAAAGCATTGCAAAAAAAAAAAAAACCAGAAAGCTATATTTTAAACCATTTAGCAAAGAAGGTACCATCTAGGACACTGTTAAAATGTTCATCTTACTCAGATCAACAACTCTTGTGAGTGGAGTCATAGTGATGATTTTTTTTCCTGTACAGAGACAGAATCACATAGATGTCAATTGAATTTTAAAGGCCTCTTTCACATGGGAAACATGAAATTTCATTTCAACTAAAAAAATCTTTAATAATCAGTTTTTCAGCCCCCACTCAGCTGCAGCATTCTCAGCAGTAACTAAATCTGATGGGGATATCAATGATATTTGTCTCCAAGGCAGACTAATCTGGGTAACCACTGCATTTACTAAAAGAAAGAATATCCACTGAAACTGTGACATTGCATGCACCTTTTGTTGCATCTATTTGTAGGTAATACAGATCTCAGCATGATAGTACACCATTTCATTCAAGCAAATCAATATACAAGTGTTTCAGCTTTCTTTTTCGTGTGAAATCAACTGCTGTTTGTGGTGTTGGGGTTTTGGGTTGTTTTTTGTTTTGTTTCGTTTTTTTTGGTTTGAAGGGTTTTTTTGTTCTTTCTCTAATTGGGAACGCTATTTTGGAAAATATTTAGGTATACAGTATCGCTGAAAGTGAGGACAAGCTAGAAAACCAGCTCGCCGTCCCGGGGCCGGGCACTGGCTCGGACATCGTGTGGCCCTGAAGTCCCGCTGCGGTAACAAACCAACATTCCTGGGGCGTCATCGTGCCCAAAGCCACGAGGTGCCAGCGGCGGAGCCGGGACACCCCGGCGTGCTCAAGGCAGCGCAGGGAATGCGAACGGGGCTGCGGCCACTTCCTAAAAGCCCAAAAATGCCCTCGCCGAGAGAAACTTTGTCCTTTCCTAGGCATCCCCATATATCCCCCCGAAGGGCCCACCGCGCGGCACGCCCGCCCGCCCCTCCGGAGAAGGAGGAGGATGAGGAGGCTGAGGAGGATGAGGAGGATGAGGAGGAGGCGCGGAGCTCTCCCGCCGCGCAGCACGAACCCCGGTCCCGTCCCTCAGCGAGCGCCCCGCCGCCCCCGCCTTACCGCGCGTAGCCGAGGTAGGGCGGGCAGAGCTGGGGCAGGCCCTCCTTGAGCACGGCGGCCGGGAAGCCCAGCGGCTGGTGCCCGTTCAGCCCCAGGGCCGGGTAGAGCCCCGGCGGCGCGGCCGAGGTGGAGGGCAGGCTGTCGGGCGGCGCCGCCGGCCCGTAGGCGCCGGCCAGCAGGGTGGGCTCCGCCTTGTAGAGGACGCACTCCAGCGAGGGCTCCTGCCCGGCCCGCGGAGCCTGCGGGTAGTCGTGGCAGCCCGCCGCGGGGGTGGCCCTGCCGCCCGCGTAGCGGGCGGCGAGGCCGAGACCTTCCTCCTTGATCTTCATGACGGGCTGGATGTCGCCGTAGGCGAAGGGCCCGTCCTTGGCGTCGGGCGGCGGGAAGCCGTAGGCCGGCAGGTCCGGGGCGGGGGGCGAGCAGCGCGGCACCGCGCCGCCCTCGCACTCCGCCCCGTCCAGCAGCTGCCGCGTGCGCGAGGCCAGGAAGGCCGAGTTGAGCGGCAGCAGCGGCACGTGCAGGTATTCCTGCCCCGGGTCCCCCGCCCGGGACCCGCCGGGCAGCGCCCCGACACCGGGGACATCGCCCTTGGGCGCCGCGGCGGGACACTCCGCGCCGCACCCCGGCCCCGCCGCCCGCGGTTTAGCGGCGGGGACCAGGGCGTCGCCGGGCGGCCAGAGCGCGGCGGGCCGCGACGGGGGCTGCGAGGGGCCCGGCGCCCCCGGGGCGGCTTCGGGCGCCTTCTGCGAGGGGCCGCTGTTCATCGGGCCGTCGGGCGCCTCCTCCGCCTCGAAGAAAGACCAGGGCGCCGCGGCCACGGTGGAGCTGGCATGAGCCGCAGGCGCCAGGAAGGTGTCCAGGACGGTGTCCAGGGAGTCCTTGACCGAGACGGAGCCGCTCCCTGGCTGGTAGCAGAGGGAGTCCCGACCGTCCTCCCGCCCCAGATGCTGCTGCTGCGCCTCTTCCTCCTCCTCCTCCCCTTCCTCCTCCTCCTCCTCTTCGTCCTCCTCCTCGTCGCTGCTCTTGGGGTAAAGCAGCCCGTCCAGGGAGATGTCGACGGACTCCGCTTCCTCGCGGAAGGGATCTCGGCCAGGCGGACCCTGCAACAGGACCGCCCCGTCTGTGGCAGGCGGCGGCGCTCTGGGCTCCTTGGCTTTCACCTCGGTCATGCTGGCCCGGGGCAGCGATGGACGCCGGCGAGTCTTCGGCAGCGACACAGCGCGGGCAGCGACGGGGTGCGAGCAGCCGGACGGCTCTTTACATCCTGGACGTGTCCGCGGCAGCGGTAGCGCGGCTCCTGCTCACATGGTGCTTGTTATGATGCTCTCGGGGGGACGGCTCTGCCCCGGCCCCCGCCGCCGGGACGGGGGTGACTCGGAGCCGGGGGCGGTGCTGCCTGGAGAGGGGAAACGATGGAAGCGTGTGCGGGAGGCGCGCAGGAAAGGAGGGTGCCTGCCAGGCTCCGGCGGCGGCGGACAGGCTGACTCCGCGCTCCGCTCGTCCCCCGACTGTTTCCCACCGCCCGGGCGGGCTGGCTGCGGGCTCCACGCCCCCTCGCCGTCCCTCCCTCCCCGCCCCTCCTCGCCTCCAGCCCCGTCCCTTACCGAGGGTCTGTACTGCGGGGCGCCGGCTGCCGCCTCCCGGTCCCAGCGCTCCGCGCTGCCTCTGGGAACCGCTGCTCCTCCGGCGGCACTTCCATCGGCTCCTCCTCCGCTCCGCCTGTCCCCCTCCCATCGCTCGCCGTGCCCGCATCCCTTTCCCATCGCATCCGGCGCACTGTGCCTTAGGTCAGCGCTTTTTGACTTCTCCGGATCATCTCCCTGTTTTCTCATTCCTGTCCCCCACCTCTTGTGCCGCTGCTCCGTCCTCTCGCTTCACCATCCCAAGAAGTGCGGCTCTGCACTGAGCAGAGGGCACAAGCCTCTGGTTAGGTCACTGCTTTGGAGAGCAGAAAGACAAGCTTTAGTTATTTGCAGTGACGGCTCCCTTTTGTATGTTTTTCACAGTCCCCTTCAGACGTAGAATGTAGTTTTTTGTGATTAAGCTCAGTTCCAAAACCCCTCCTGCTACAAGATCCATTTTCCAGTAGCAAGAAAACCAAAGCATTGTAAAGTTCTTTATGTGGCATTACAGGACGTCAAAGCATCCTTTACACCAAGAAGCACAACGCCTTTTCGGCAAAAGATTTAGAAAGTGGGACATTCATTGCTTCTAAATTTTAATTTCTTTGTCAGGGAAATGAGAGGACGTTTTAAAAGGACTCGCTGGCCAGCCTGCATATAGCAGGTTGCAATTCAGCCCCGGTTAGTTCTGACCAAGAAGCTGTCACCAGCTAATTGCTGGCATTTTGTGTAAAATGCTGGCTTTGTGGCAGAGCCCACTTAGCTCAATAGAAAAAAATCCCCAAAAAAACAATGCAACCTTTAATATACTTTTCATTATATATAAATCTCAAGAAAGAAATTTAAGTTGAAAGATACAGAGAATAAATTGGTGTAGGAGTAGTCCTCCTGATTTTAAGCAGAATCAGTATATTTTTGGATAAATAAAGTGTGCTGTTAAATCCTTAGTTATGCCCTGTAGGTGTAACATGCTTTTTTGAAAGGAAACAGCTTTCTTTCAAAAAAAAAAAAAATCAAAACTGTGACCACAAAATAGTTGCTTTTGTTGTTTTACTTTCCAAACATCTTCAGACTGAAAAGGATAGCTTCTCAGGAAGATAAACATAACTGTTGGAAAATAATTTCGTTTTATTAACTCATATAAGGCAAGTTTATAGAAGCAGCAGCTTCACACAAACCTTATTCAATGTGGTGTGTACTTTCTATGTTATTCTTGTCAAAACACTACTGGCTTATAGACTGCTTTGAGACTCTGCTTTTTTATTCCTTTAAGAATAAACAGAAGAAAATCTTTATTTTTTTGGTATTCAAAAGAATTGTGGCAATATGACAATTAGTGGCATTTTAAAACTCAGATGTGATTGTGGGCACCTCTATACACATTTAGGAGGTTCAACTGAATGATGCACTTTCAAGTACACTTGTCGAGTATAGGAATATTTCTTGAACAGCAGTGGTTCACTCAGTTGATATTGCATGGGAAGGAAAGAACTGTTTGGCCAGCAAGTACCAGGAGTTGAAGATGTTTTCACAAAATCTATCAGTGGAACCAGTGTTTAAAGAATTATTTAAGAGGTGCAATCCAGTTCTGTAATGATATGACGTTAAAATAATGTGAAGTGCTTCAGTGACTAATGAGTTTCTGTTTTACATGCTACAAAATTTCTCCCAAACCTGCCTTTTCTCAGGGGAGAGAGAAGTTCATCTCCAGTACTGTTCATCTCCATACTTGTTTTGGTTTTCCCCTGATGTTGCATGCTTAGTCAGCTGGTTGTCATGCCTTTTTATTGCCACTGCCTTGCTTTCTCATTTCCACTTCCCCATATGCACACAGCATTCATGGCCTACATCTTTACAAAAGCATGCTCCAAAGAGGTGTTTCCTTACAGTGAACTTCCCCCCTTCCTACTGCTTCTGGACTAGGAGAGGTGAAGAGCCACAGATGGCCTGAGTAGAGGGTCCTGAAAGGAAAGCAGCACTGAGCAGTTTCCACTCACTGCTGCTCATGACTTGTCCATTAAAATTCTACATTAATAAGGCCATAGGACTGTAAATACATTTGCCAGAAATATAAATATTTACTACTTGCATTATTTTTCTAGATGTTAGCAGTTAAATATTTCATAAAAATGAAATTTTTATGACCTGACAGATGTATTCAAATCTTTAATGGTAGCAGTAATTGTGCTGAATTGTCATTGCTTAAGGAAAATATTTGGGTTTCTTTATCCTTAAGAAATTCATTGGACCGAAGTGAGTGAACTTTTATTTATATTGGCTTCACATGATTTCTATGAACTTTCACTGGAAGCTTTTGCTCTTTTCTTTACATTATTTGGTCCATAACCTTTGTGGCTATATCTGGAAGTGTTCAAGGTTAATAGTGGGGCATTGAGCAATGTGATCTAGTGAAAGGTCCCTGCCCCTGAGAGGGGATTTGGAATTAGGTGGTCTTTAAGGTCCCTTCCAATCCAAGGTGCTCTGTGATTAATTTCTTTTGCTCTTAGATTTTCTCACATCATTTGGAAGCATTCCCTCAAATTGCTATGGTACCACAGGTACCACAGGTTTTTCAATAAGAACATTTCAAAATATGTCCTCAGTTTTTTTAGCACTCTACTGTTGTCATTTCTTAATTTTCATTTATTCACTTTGATATGTCAATCAACATTAAATAAAAACAGGTTTTGTACATTGTATCTATAGCTAGTTTTCATTTGCAAGCCATTAAAATTGAAACTTATATTTTCAATTCTGACGTAAAAATGACATTTTTATATTCAGTAATATTTTACTGAATGTAAAATTTTCAAAGAGCAAACTGTATGAAAGCACTTATGTACAGACCTATTTTGAACCCATAAGTAAAGCACTAGAGAATTTGATTGGTATTCTTACATTTTTTAAAATTCTGTGAGAATGTGAAAATATATCTGAGAGCTTGAATAAGTTGTGTCTATTTTCTTGCTCTATTCAAGAACTGTGGATGACTAGAAGCTGCACTGAACAAAATTTCTCATCTGTCTTGCTTTTCAGCACAATTCTGGTATAAAATGTCAACAAGAATAGCTGTAGAATTGTACTGATAACTCCCGCTGTAATTTGTAGATTTGTACTTAATTTTTAAGTAGTTCCTGAGTCTGACCATTCAACCATTCAACTGTACACTTTTAAACAGTAAAATATTTTGATAGACCCTTTGAAATATTTCTAATGGCTTTGGCTTAAATAAAAAGACAATGTTGTGTGGGAAACAAGTACACAGCCTCCTCAAACAGTACTAGTATCAAAATCACACACTCTTTCTGTGATGACTTTTTCTGAAAAATATCATGAAGTGTGGGCTAAAGGTCAAAAAGATCTAAGTTTCTTTTCTCACGCTAAAGTGTTCCATTTGTATGTCAAGATTGTTCCATATAAACAGTGAGTGAGCTAGTGTTTGAATGTGGAAAATGAAAGATTACTTACACTGAGTTAGTGTCTTAGCCCATACATACCTGTCTTACAGCATTGTTCTGCACAGCCTCTTGGAGAACAGAACTCAGAAGTTACAAGTACTGGTTTCCTTTTTTTCAGTTAATCAGTGGCTCACAGTTTTGCATTATCATTGTTCAGGATATAGTACAACCAAAAATGTGATTCACTTCTTATAAACAGAGAAGAGGAGAGACTGCTTCAAACAGCTTATGAGCTCATGGTCAAAACTAAAAAGCAGCTTGCATAAGGAGAGACATAGAGGCTTTTGCTTTTATCACAGAAGTAACATTTTTATTTTTAAAAAATAGACCTCTGTAACTGTATGGAAAGCCCCACATTTCAGCATGTAGTGTAGATAATAAAAACATAATACTGTCATGAGAATAACAGCACATTCTTGTTATGTTACAATTTTTGGAGACATTTCTTTCCATGGTTTCATCCGTGTTCTGTAAAAATTTAGACCCCCAGTTAGCAGGCTGAATTTCAGATACATTAGGGTGCCAGCAGAGATTAAATATGCGCTTCTCAGAGATCATGATTTTGGAGTAGCAGCTAAGTCATGGAAGCACTCGGCATCAGGAGTATGATTTGATGGTAACTGTTCACATCTGAAACTGGTGATTAGGCTTCCATAGTCCGGTTAGAGTCATAGATCTCTGTAGGTACCATTTTTCTGGAGCTCTTCAGACACTTTGTGTCTTATTAAAGGCATAAAGGACTTCTTTGATCTGAAGCACTCAAAGAGCCATGATTTTTTGACAGTGCAGTGTCGATGCCTAAATGAAGAGGTATGAATAGAGTCCTAAATCCTTAAAATGCAGTATCAATGTGTCCTACTATCAATGTGCATTGTTTAAAACCATAGTTTCAGAAACTGTACTGTAAGCATACTTTCATTTCCTCTAAGCAAGGGCATGTCACAATATAATTAATCTCTGTGGTCTATTATCAGGTGTTTTGTTAGCTTAAGCTAAACCATCACATTTACTAAAAGCTATCAAAACTATTAGTTTACTAAATGCAAGGGTGTGCTAAAACATATTGTAAGTGCAAAAGGGATTGGCAAACAGAGAGGTATGTGGCAAAGAAGGTAAGCAATAGAGCTGTAAAAGAAGGTGAGGGAAAGAAAGCTAATCACAGTGCATGTTACATAATTTTTTGCTCTCAAGTGCCAAGTTCCCGCAGGGATAATAGCAATATGGAAGGTGCAGTGGACTGTGAGACACTTTTATCTTTATAAATTGTTTAAAGGGAGGAAACAGATGGGTATTGAGTTACAGTCATGAAAGTGGTAGCTGTTTCTTCTACAGGAATAATATATTTTATTTCTTGTTCTTTGTCTGTTTATGTTTTGGCTAATGCTCACTGAAATGCAGAATATAATACACTTGTAACTGAGCAAATAAGCGGGAACATGAGGAGTGAAAAAAACAAAAGAGAAAAAGAAGCTTTCTCCTTTTATGCCCCACAGAGAATCTTATTGCTTGCTGGATGACATCCTCAAAAACTTTCTCAAATATTTTGTCAATGAATGCATCCCCTTGAGGTGTCAAGGGGCACATGCTACACTTCCCTCAAGGTCTAGCTGGTGAACTTTTACCCAAACCCACCATCTTCTTCAAAGTGGTTTTGTGCCAGTGTAGCCTCAGGAAAAAGAAATAAACATTGCTTTATATAAAATATGATAGTCAATTATCTTTATATATTAAATACATATTTTAAATAAATATGTTAAGTGGCTGTTTAAAGATGATTAAACCCAGTGCTGCTGGGTGGAACAAGATGACATTGTAATACTACCAGCAGTATAATATTTGTGATGTTGCAGCAAGTCTTGTTTGCTGACTGGAGAGTAGGAAGTTGCAACCAGTGATACTACACAGCTGTTAGCATCTCTGAAATTCAGAAAGAAGTAGTCAGGAGATCTTCAGAAGTATTGAAACCAATATCCTGATTGAATTGTACATCCTTAGTAACCATAGAAAAGACGGTAACAATTGGATCTTAGGAAATACACGAGTAATTTTGGTGATCTAAATTTTTGTGAAAATGCTTTTTAATACAAAGATAAAAGAGGGTTGAACATAACTATGGCACTTTCTTAAGAGTTCAAAAGCTGATTGAAATAAAAGCAATCTTGAAGTTGAGTCACACTATAAGTGGAAGTAGGAATAATTTTCTTTTACTTTGGCACAACCTTTGCTGCCAACTTTAATTCCATAAGAGACATCCTTCCTATGTAAATTCAAGGTATCTTAGCAAGGATTCATTTTCCATCAAGTTATTATATTCCCCAGCTTTTCTTCCTGTTTCTATTTATAGCCTAATTGTCCACCAGGAACTTGGTTGTCCCATGAAATTTCAAAACTGACTCTTCAGCCTTGAAATATTCACAACCTGCTCTGAATTATCAGTTTTTCATAACCACTCATTGAAGGCAAGGTGTGGCAACATAGTATTTTTCCATAACTTGCAGAAGACCAAGGCAAATGCAGGGCCCTGCACCTGGAGAAGAATAACCCCAGGCACCAGCACAGACTGGGGGTGACCTGCTGGAGAGCAGCTCTGCAGAGAAGGACCTGGGGGTCCTGGTGGACAACCAGCTGTCCCTGAGCCAGCAGGGTCCTCATGGCTCAGAAGGCCAGTGGGACCCTGGGGTGCATCAGGAGGAGCAGTGCCAGCAGGTCAGGGGGGTGATCCTGCTGCTCCACTCTGCCCAGGTGAGGCTCATCTGGAGTGCTGTGTCCAGGGCTGGGCTCCTCAGTACATGGAGTTCCTGGAGCAGCTCTAGCAGACAGTGAAAAAATGATGAGGGGTCCAAAGCATCTCCCTTCCCAGGGCAGGTTGAGGGAGCTGGGCCTGCTCCAGCTCAAGAAGAGACACTTGGGAAGGGACCTCACCAATGTATACAGGTATCCAAAGGGTGGGTGCCAAGAGGATAGATCAGGCTCTTCTCAGTGGAACCAAGCAATAGGGCAAGAGGCAACAGGCAGAAACTGATGCACAGAAGTTCCACATGAACAAGGGCAAGGACTTCTGTACTCTGCAGGTGACTGAGCCCTTGAAGAGTTTGACCAGAGATGTTGTAGAGTCTCCCTCACTGGAGATAATCAATAATCATCTGGACACAATCCTGTGCCACGTGCTTATGGATGGCCCAGCTTGAGCAAGATGACTCACTGCGGTCCCTTCCAACTTGACTCATTCTGTTATTCTGTGAAAAATGTAACTGTGGGGTGAAGAATGGATGCAAGGTATGAGGATTATCTGTGAAGGTGTCCATGTGTTTGGCAATTCTAAGTAGAAATGCTAAAATGCAAAGGAAGGTGCCCTGTGATGTTAAAATTAAGCAAAGTCTGAGGCAGAAGTCCTTCACCTTTTGAAATGTTCAGTTCTACCCAGAAGCTGTATAACAGTAAAATATACTCAAAATATTGCCTTCAGTTTGTGACTCAGGCATTAAAGAACTGGAATATTAGACTCTGAATTTTGCATAAGGTACTTGAATGCTATCAATCAGCAGAGCTAATTGAGCTTAAAAACTGTCAAGGGACCAATATTCTTTAATTCTCCCAGTTCAAAAGTTCCCTTAAAGTGTGTTACTGGAGGGTAATAAATGCAAGGTCATTGTTTCCTAGGAAGCCTAGAGGACTTTTTTTGGGTCACATTTTTTGGGTCTGGATACTTGTCTAAAGAGTAAACTGCTGTCAGTGTCAGACAAAACCGTACTTCATATCTGACTGACTGAAAAGGGATAACTTGTTCCCAATTCTTGGGAAAGGAAGCATGACTCTGAATTGAGAGCAGAAAAAAATTGTCAATAAACCCACAACTGGAGATTTGTCAGGCAAACATTGTACTTACATATAATCAGATTTTAATTTATTACTCATTATTGAATAAAAAAGAGCTAGGTTTAAGCCACAAGCCTGCTAAGCTGATGTGGAATGTTAAACAGCAGGAAGTAAAGGGAAGATATACCCCTGCAGGTTCATGATGCAGGTTCATTTCTTAAATGAATCAGAGACAATTAAACTTCATTGATGAAATTTAACATGACTACATGCCATTTATAAATTCAATCAATAGCGAAACTTGACTGAATATGAAAAATGTCACTGCTTTAATTAAATGGGATCTTCTATAAGATGTGAAGGCTGTCTAAACTAAAACGGAATAAATCCTGTGCTGATTTGCCACAGAGTAAAAACCTTCAAGTTACACAAGCTATTTTCATGTTCACCTGAAATGACAATTTGCAGATGAGTCCCTTAACTAGACATGGAAAGGCGTGCAGACATGGTTCCCTGTGCTTTGTGCTAACTCCAAAGAAGCAAATTTATTCATGTCAGTGAAGGGCACAGACCTTCTCATGCTGATTTTGACAAGCTCTGGCTAAAATATTCCTTTGTCAGATAGTCTTGTTAGTTCTGTTATTACTGCTAATTCCTGCTGCTGTGTTCATCCTTAGAGGTGTCTGTCACTGATCAGAAGTCCCAGTTCTATGTTAAGTATTTAACAGAAAATGATATTAAGTTAAAGGCATCTAAACAAAAGACAAATGTTAAGATCATTGTGTGGTTTGTTCTAGAAAGAGATACATGTCAGAGAGATGTTCACTTAACACAACCCTAGAAGAAGACAGAGGCCTGCTACAGCTGTTAATCACTCTCCTCTAAAATTAATCTCAAAATAAATTGCCTTAGAAATTCTGGCCATAACACATCTTACAGGGATAATTTAGGGTGTGTTTCTCTTGGCTTCTGCTATCCTAAAAAATAATAGCTACATTTTCACTTTGGAGGACCAGTGCACACACCAGGAAATCTAAAACCAAAAAATTGCAAAATACTATCACTGCTCATGGAAAAGTAGATCAGTGAGGTAGGAACAAGGTTATCAGAGCAGTGACAGCTAGTGACAGGAGGGATGAAGGAGGCATTTTATGGGAAGGAGAAGACCTGGTGGTGACCCCAATGTCATGGTTACATTTTGGGTACTTGTGGGAGTTTCTGCTGCAGGGACAGAAGCCTTGCTGGCCTTGTTTTATCATAATTCTGTTCATCCTTTTCTTTTGCATGACTTATTCCCAGCAAAACCTATGAGAAACCAGAACCTCAAGACTTCTGCAATATTTCTGACAAGTAGACTGCCACAAATCTGCTAACATTAGCCTAAATATCTGAACAGGGAGTTAAGCTAGAAATATGGTCTGAAATAGTGTGTAAGTTCAGTTTTTAATAGAATACAATCAATAAATTAATAGGACACTTGTTTTGAGCTATTGGAAGCCACCAAACAAAAAACAGGAGGAAAATAAATAATTTAAATATAGAAATGTTCTTGCATTTTATATAGTTTTATCCATTATATATTATACAAACATGTCTATTATAAATGTTTCTATACAATTTAATGTAAATTACATGATGTATTAAAGTCCCCCAGATTATTATTATGGATTTAAGGAATATTCTTAATACCCTGACTGTACCCAATGAAGTCCAAACTGTAACATTCCTCTGAGTGCTAAGAGAAAATTTTCCTCTTTGGCCAAAGGACAGAAAATATGAGTGATATAACAAAACGGATTTTTTTTAAAATCTACTAGCAAAACAGGGATCATTTAAGGCTAAAACTATAGCTCAAGCTTTCCTTATTTGACTTTGTATCTATTCTTTCATTATTATATTTTTAAAATCAGTAAATGGCATCTTTTCCTTTGGTTTTTGCCTCTGGGTTTTATTGCATGAACATTCTGCCATGAGTTGTACTTGTTCAATCTCTTTAGTGTGTTTGCTTTCTAAGTTCCATCCTCTTTCTCCACTCTTCCAAAACACAGTGCTTAGTCCTGACTTTTAAGTGATGAAAAATGATCAACAGTGTATTTGGGTGAAGGTGCTCTTTCACAAGAGATGGAAAATAAAAAGCATGATGAGAGACTGATGCATTTGACATGAAAGTGATCAGAAACTATCTGTATTTCAGAAAATGAACGTTGCGATTTCAAGGTTTATACGTAATATTTACAAAATATTTATTTCTTCATGTGTCTTGTTATATTCATCCTTTTACAAAGAAATAGGGAAAATTAATATGACCAAAACCACCATATCTGATACTAAAGGAAATCTGAATTGGAGCCACAGCTCTGTGTTTTAAGCATCATTATGAAATCAAAGCAAAAGCAGTTTTTGAGTAAGCAAATCATAAATGCAAATTCTATCTTAAACAAGAAAATGATCCTGACATATTTAAATGCTATTGTAGACTGATGTATTCATCCTGCTGTCTGTTACTAATGCAGGACTTCTCTCCCCAGAAAAGGTTTGTGTCTCTGGTAAAAGCCTCAGCCAGTAAATGTTCCAAAGCATTAGCAGTGGTTCTGAAAGGATATGAAGAATGTTCTATTTCACCAGAACATTAAAAAGCTTTCAAATAGAACAGAATGCAGTTGCCCAAATAAGAACCAGGTCAGAGCACTAGAACTGCTGCCCTGACCCATACAAAAGCAGCATTTGTTGTCTTTTTGAAATGATGGTTGATATTAAAGATGTGACACAGTGACTCAATGGATATCTACATTGTGCAGGAGGGACCTGAACAGGAGTATCAAAAGTAATTTTTCAGGAAAAAAAAAAATTGTTGATTTTTATATATTTATCACTCTGAGACCTTGTACAATCAAGACTGCAAGAATTATGAGGACAAGGAGCAAGCAGTCAAGATGTAATTTAGCCTATCATACCAATAAGGAAATGCAACAAAGGAAGCAGACTAAGTTTTTCCTTCTTATTTTTCCAATCCAGTGATGGCTCAATGTAGACCATGGTCTTGGTTTTGAACTTACAATATTCTGTGACAATTGAGAAGTGGCATTCTTAGACTGATGTCATTTTAGAAAGTTAAGAAATTAATCTCACTGGAAACTGAACTTTCTTATAAAAGACAATCATCTCAAAGTAAATCTAAACAATATCAGCCAAATCTTGGTTGGAGGCTGTACATGCCTTTTGATTTTAAGTGTTTCTTATTGTAAAACCTTTGTTACAGCTCATTTATTTGGAGAGGTGGGAAAACTGGTTATGGAAACATAACTCATAGTCAAGTGATGTTGTGGCAGGGCTCACAATACTTGCTGAAAAAATAGATGTACTACAATGGATTTTTTTTTCCTTTTTTAAATTATTATACAAATGGATTTTTCTAATCCTAAAAACTCCTCTATGTTTTATTTCTTAGAAGGAAAAAGAAAAAAAGAAAAAAAGAGGGGAAAAAAAAAAAGCCTTTTAGTAGAACATATTGAGTGTTGAGTGTTTAGACTGAGATCCAGGAAACTCCTGCTCAAATTAGACAACGAGGAATATTCAATAAGAAACATCCATTTGTTGAAGTAATAAATAGAAATGTACTCTCTCTCTGTCTGTCCTGGACAAACTAGAAAGCTTTCTAACTGTCTTTGATCTCTTCATATGAAAGACCCATCGCAACTCTGCACAGTTCCAGTTTACCTGGGCAGGGATAAATATTTGATAAAAATCCAAGTAGATGCTTTGATTCACTAAAACCAAGCCTAAAGCTACACAAAACAAAACAAAGCAAAAACAAAACAAAACTGTGAGTGCTATGGTCCTCATGGAATATACTGCCCTCGGAGAAAGGAAAGCCAACATCACCTTGTGCTGTATGAGAGCAGCCAGTGGGTACTGGAAATCACCCTTCCACTTCCCTTGTGTCTCCATTCAGGGGATGCATCTGGAATGCCGTTCCCAGTTCTGGCCTCCCCAGTACGAGTAAGACATGGGTGTGCTGGAATGAGACTTGTGGAGGTCACCAGTGGTCAGGGAGCCAGAACAATGAACTTACAAGAAGAGACTGAGCAAGTCATGGTTGTTCAGCCTGAAAAAGAGAATCCCAGGGGCAAATCTTATTGCTGTCTACAATTACCTGATCAGAGGATATCAAGGAGTTAGACTCCTCTTGGATGTAGGTACACAACAATAAGAAGAGAGGAATCTGAAAAATTCCAGTTAGACTTTTTATATTTTAAATACCAGGATATTTTCTCTGAGAGGCAGTGTGTTCCTCCTTAGAGGTGCTCAAAATTCAACTGGACAACTTGAGGACCTTGGTTTAGACAGCCTCCTAAACTATTCTATGATCCTGTGATTCTGTAACTGCCTAAGCAGGGAACCTACAAGGGCTTGGCTATTAAATACACTTGAATGGAAATAAATCAAAGTTAATTCTTTATTTAAATCCTTTTATTTACAGGGATTATATTGTATGAGTATATAGAATATATTTTATTTAATACAATTATTTTTGCCCCATATGCAGCTATAGGATCTTGGATGAGTAGAATGCACTGCACTACAAATGCAATTGCCACAGTATCACTCTGATGGAGAATTTGTTACTCTTTGCTATATAGGGTTTGTCTAATGCCAGCACACTTCTGTTACTTCAGCTGACATGTTTTGTGCCAAGTTCGCAGCATAGACCACAGCATCCAAATTATCAGATAGAGGGAAATGTATCAGGCTATTGTGAAAAGTTGATCAGCCAAGATGCACCTAACCTGTGGGGTCCAGAATAATCTTCCAGGTTATTTTGTGCATTCTAAATACACCCTGAGGTTATGTCAGGATGAAACTCTCTGTGTACCATGACTCACCTGGACCCCTCTTGCTGCAAGAAACAGCAACAGCAAGGTGGACAGAGAGGGAGCCATGGCAGGAGTCAGAAACCAGGACTAGCAAACATTCCATGGCAGGTTTTGATACAGTGCAAGAAACTAAAGTCATGCCTAGGCTTCCTGATGATTTGGGGATTTAAGAACATTGTGAAAAGTTGTAAAATAACCACAGAAACTTTATTTCACTTCAAAGTTTTATCAGGGTCATTAAGTTAGATTTAAAAATGAGGCAGCATTCTGATGTAGAAATCTATTCCTGATATTTTCACATTAGTATCTGCTGGCTCAGCCTCTTTATTTGTCATTCTGTATGTCCCAAGTTAGTCTATTTCCTTCTTCATTGAGTCTATACTCAATGATTCTCACCTGGACATGTCTCCAAATATGCAGCATTCATATACATTCATACATTTGTAAATATGTTATTTTTTTGTTTGCTTTTGTGTCTTTGAAACTAGTCAGTGGCTATAGGAGATTTTGACTGCTCCTTTGATTCTGTCATCCACAAAAAAGTAAGAAATACTGAGTGCTTCTTTTCATTCAAAAAAGATCACCAAGTAAAAAAACAAATTAGAAGTAAATTTTCAATAATACATGTCACATATTAGGTTTCTAGAAAAAAAGCAGAGTTCTCTTTTCTGTCAAGAAATTCTATACAAGGGTAGAGGTATATCTAATGGAGGAGGGAAGATAGAACTCAAGATGTCAAAGGGAAACAGATCTATCAATGCAAACCAGAAAGATCCTGTTCTGTCTGACATCAGAATGGATGTTGCTCAGTTAAATTCTTCTGGGTGTGTCTGGGTATTTGGGAGAACCCAAAAGCTCTGGCTGCACTCTTGTGTGTCCAGAATCTGTGAGCCCTCCAGATGCTGAAGATCCTTTTTCTGGGAGAATGAGGCCTACTGAAAATAGTAATGGAGCTGGTTTCCCTGCCTTTCTGAATAAGAAAAAGATGCAGAGCCTTTGACTAGCAGGAGGAGGGGCAAGAAAGTTCACGCCTTTTTCCTTTTCCAGGATGGAAATGTGCTGGTAAAGTTACAAATTAAAGTTCTGAAATTAAGGAAAGAATTGAGCCATGAAATTAATTAATAAAATTGTGATTGACTAATCTGGGAGTTTGCAGAATTATTTATGACTATAAAAATAATCCAGGGTGTTTTTCCTCCCTAGTGTTCTATTACTGTTTTTCTTTTTACAAGTTACACTAACAATTTTGAGACATCCACTAAAAAGACATCTTAAATATTAGATTGAAATATTTGATCAAGAAATAGATGTTTGGGCCATGAACTGAATATTATTGCTAAATAATAAGACTTTTTCATGAATAGGTTCTCAGGCTTTTCAAATGATTTCTGTCTTTTAAATTTGATCTTTGTAAGTGGCTCACAAAGTGAAGAAATATTATATGAATCTTTGCCTTTTTAATGTTAATATTAGAGAGCTTTTTGTGGCTTAACAGGCAGTTTAGTTCTCCTTTCTCTTCTCTTGCCAAAGGAAATAGTTGTAATTTTTTTCCTGTTTTGCTTCTTCTTTGTAGAAATGATCTGGTTTTGCTGTTGCACACTTTGCTCAGTCAAGTTCTGCATTAGGGAACTCAGCTTGTTTTAGCTTTCAGCAGCACACGACAAAAGCCACTGAGAATTTTTTTTTTTTTCAAACTGGGACAGCGCATATAGAAGGTCAGTAGACACATTACAGAACTGGATGTATTTATAAAATCTCAAGTTATCTGTAAGGACTTTATTCTTGACAGTAAAGGGAAAATAAGGGCAGTATTAAGTTTTATGCAAACTGTTTCACTTTAGTTGAGTCCATAAGACAGCTTAGTTCTGAGAACTACTGCCTGGGCCTCAGTTCCCATGCAGCCAAGTAAACATCTTCTTGCTAGACATTTGGTCAAAATACACCCTGAAGTAATGTGCCAAATTCTTCAATTTTTAAAAATGTGTAGTATCAGCTGATGCACACCATCTTTCCAAATTCCTTACATATATACCTTGTGCACAGTAAGACCTTCCAAAGCCTAGAGATTAAATGTTTCTGCAATCTGCTATTGCCCTTATTTTGGTTAGCCTTGAAAACTAACCTGGTTAGAGCTGTAGACAAAGGTCATAAAACAAACTAATTAAATTATCCTCGCAGTAGAAACAGCAGAAGTCATCAGCTCAACAAATGTTAGCTATAGCTGGTTTTGCAGTCTGTCCACGTGTGTGTAATTATGAGAGTATGAAGGCGTTTTACAGATTGATAAGCAAAAATGAACCTGTAACATTTTCTGGTTTCGAATCTGAGAAAAGTCAATTGGGAGTCATTACAATTTTTTTTTTTCCATTTGTGTATCTGACCAAATTAAGGATCTTCTGCTTTCAGTATCTTTTCCATAAGTCTCAGATGACTCACATCCACTCGTCTGGTAAGTGTCATGACCTTGTTGTAGGTCTGTGATTGCACAGGCTCAAATGTTAAAGAAACTGCTGTGTGGCAAAGCAAATAGATCTGTTCTTACCCTCATCTCTCATTTGTTATAGAAGTAAGATTCAAGTATGCAAAAGACTGAGTCTTTATGATCTGGCTTTGCTTTGGTATTTATTTTTCTTTATATTAATTTCTATTGGTTTTAAGGGTTGATATTATGCTTTTACTTTCTTTTTAAAATATGTCATCAGTCTTTGCAGATTGTACAGTGTGCTGTGAGCAACAGCTGGAATACTATGCAGCCGTCTACCAGATCTAAGGACAGGATGCTCAGCTCACTTGTTACTTATGGACATGGACAGGGGTGTAACACCAGGCACATTCAATTCTCTGCCTCTGGGAGCAGCCTGAATCTTCAGGAATGCCCCCAGTTCCATCACCATGAAGCCCAAGGTCACAAGCCCTCCCAGGACTTGCCTGGTCCCACGCATGAATTACACATGGTCTTGGCAATTGAGAAGAAAAGATGGGAGACTACCAGAGCCAAGGGAGTAGGGCTTAGGGTTTCAGGATACATAGCCACCTGTCTCTCCTGGGTGTCAGCAGCATTAACTGGAAAAGCTTTGGCCTGTCTTCTTCTATGTTTTAGTTCTTCAGATCACTGCCAGACCATGTGTGAGCCCACAAATCGGTACCTCACTCTAAAAGAACAGGCTTCACCTGGTGTTCTTCAGTGTAAACAACATATAAACATTGAAATAAAGTCCTGATGTACTCAACAGAACCTAATCATACAGAAAACTAACGTGGGTCATCTTGGCAGCCATTGCTGCCTCCTCTTCAGCACTACTGGCATGAGTTGGATAGGTAGTGCTATTTTTTTTACACCTGCACAAGCTGTATGGATACCTCCATATGCTTGTACACAATATGGACACACACACAAAGTGTGGATGCTGCCCTTGCTCATTTTCACCACGTAGAAAAATGATATGCCCTTATCTTATTCATATATGAAGAAAAACTAAATGTTCAGGTGCCATTATGTTTGATTTAGAGCACTTGATAGGCTATATTTTGTAATTTTGGGGGATATTTTCTAGCGAACCTTCCTTCACTGAAATGTGTGAGGTACTTAGATCAAAAGATGGAGTATTTGTTCAGCTGCTGTGTTTGAGGTGCTGTTTTCAGAGCTTCTTGATGGCAACTTCTACTTCCAAAGCCTCATTACACTAATTGAGATTCAGTAAGACAGGTGGATAGGAAATAAAGTTATAAATGTTTGCAAGGCACATATTTGCAAGTAAAAGCAAATGGAAGCAGGGTAGGCAGCATGCATACAGTGAAACATTCTGCTTTCTTAATGGAGCATTGCACAGATAGAAATCAAATCACCATCCCCACTTTCCTATTTTTATACTAATCAGTCTAGGTCACTTATATTTTCACCCCATTTGGAGATGCAGAATGACACAAAGCATTCTGGCTGCTGTTAACCAGGTCATGCCTTCATCTCTGAGTCTGCCAAAACATCAGTATCATGACTGGAAAATGTGAAAATGTGACTGGATTTTGTTGAAAGGAAAATAGGGACTGGAGCGTTTTTTGGCATTAATGTTAGTACTTACCAAAGATAGAAAACTTCTACCACGAGCAGGTTTGCTGTGGTTACTGTAATTCTTTCCTTTTCCTACCTTCTTCTGAGTGGGTGAATTTTTTTTTTTTCATTTTCTTCTTTGTCTTTTACCTGATCTCCTGGGTCGTGCTTTTTTTCACCCAGACAGGCAGCCCCTTGCATCAGCATTCAGCAACTGTCCCTGACTGCCTTAACTTCAGTGGAATTTTTCAGGCACTAATAGTGATTTGCAAAACCTCAGGTATTCTGAGCAGGAAATGATAAGGAAAGTATGTGAGAAGAGAAGAGTGTTTGAGAAAACCAATCATAAATCTCGCTGGGCTCCAGATTCTCTTGATGACAGGGAATTTTTTTTCCCTTCTCTTTGCAACAGAGAGATGGAAGAGAAATGCTAGGCAACAAGGTAAAAACTGCAAGGTTTATGTTACTTAATGTTGGTAGGTATGTTGCTTTCTGCCCCTTCTATGTATCTTTTTCTTTTCAGGTCAGCCCTTGGCATGCACCCTCTTGGGGCTGTGTCTGCTCACAAACATGAGAGTTCTACATACTGCTCACACTTCACTGTTTGCTCCATTTCACAACAGCAACCACATGTTGTTCTAACTAGCTTTGTAACACAAGCAGATGGTGATAGCATGGACGTTACTTGCAAACATAGAATCATGGAATAACTTGGGTTGAAGGAACCTTAAAGGTCACCCAGCCTAAACCCCCATGCCTTCGGGAGGGATATCTTCAACTAGATCAGGTTGCTCAGCATCTTTTCTATTCCAGCCTCTAATATTTCCAGGGATGCAGGCTTCTACCATCTCTCTGGGAAGGGAAACCTGTTCCAGTATTTTACTACCCTCATTGAAAAAATAAAAATAAAAAAAAAGAAAAAAATAAAAAATTCTTTATATCTAGTCTGAACGAACACACACAATATTCTATCACTTCTTTTATATTAAAAAAGTGCCACAGAAAAGACATCCCTTCTGCTGCTGGCTGCTGAGATGAGTGGGACTATCTTGTACACACACACACACTGAAGCCATGTGATCCAAGCATAGCCTAGCTCCTGGCACATGCCAGGAATGGAGGAAAAGCTGATAACTGTCACCACATACATGATAACTGTCACCACATACATAGCGCCAAAACAAAATCCGATAAGTTTGTGCAGAAACAAATACTACTCTAAGAAGTCTTTTCTTCCTTTTTGACATCTTCCTTGCCCACAGATCAGTGGCAAGAGTAAGATTACAATGTATTAAACATAATCCCACACCGTCCCCATGAGCAGTACTCTGCTTAGAAGCCTGAATGTAAGTTGTGGTTCCTGTCGCTTCTGTGCTGTTCCACTTGGCAGAAGAGTGAGGTAAAGCACTGGCCAAGCTGGCTTTGTTTCTTTTGAGGGATTGTTTCTGCACTAACAGCATTGAAAATGTCAACAGGGCTTTAAGAACAGTGTTTGCTAACCTGTTCTGGCTCTAACAGGAGGTTATAAATACTGTAGCAATTTCATAAGCTTTTATTTCCTCATTTAGCAGCAGAGTGGGTATAGCGCTAACAGTTCAACCACAATAGGGACCCTCCTCACTAAGCTATAGAGGTGTTGAAGAAAACTGGGCTGAGGATCTATTTGAATCTTTGAATCTATGACTAGCTCATATATTGGTGGTTTTTTTTGTGACCCAGAAATAGTTACATCAGTTCTGTTTGCTCATTCCAGCCCAAAGAACACTGATCATAGGGGAAATACACATTTTACAATTGCAAGAGATTGTGGTAAAAAAATATCTTGTGGTAAAAAAATGTGGTTTGTGGTAAAAAATATCTTGAACTTCAAGATAATATTAATATTTCAATATCTGTAAAAAGTGACAATATGTAGTTACTTAGGCCTCTAATGATAGTCTTCTTTATGTTTTCATAGAACAATAGCATCTACACACCTACTTTCATTACCTTGACCTTGGCTGCTTATTGTACATATAATAAGAATGTAGCATAACAATATTCAGCCAGCAGGGTCAGGAAATATCCTGTAAATTTAAGCAGAGAAAGCAACACTGAAATTGATTATCTTAATTTTTCTTTTTCATTTATCAAACTAAAAGAGGGTCCTAGGAAGAATTCATAATACACTGATACTTTGTTGTTGCTGTTTTAAAGTTTTGAGTGTTCTGCATCTACATGGTCATTTTATGTGTTTTGCCATAAAGCAAAACACCTATATGTACATATATGTCACAAAACATATCATTTGTCCTGATCAGTTTTGTGACTCAACAGCTAAGGACAAAAGACTTGTATAAAGGATCTTAAAGCAAATCAATTAAATTCAAGTTACAAGGGTGTCCAAAAAACTGCCTGTTCCTTTTCCCTATTCTTTCTGATTCATATCCTAGAGTTTTGGTATTATTTATAAGTAGGGGAAAAGAAGAAGAAAAAAAAAAGAAAAGAAAAAAGAAAAATTAACATTCCTTTAATTTTTGGGGGTAAACACATAGTCATTTTAAAATAGCTTGTTGCACAATGAGGCTGTTTGAACTGGATAACCAGACTACTTGAAGTGAACACTTTGAGGTAGAATTTGATTGACAGAGTCTGCAGGAAATTTTAGGTAAACACATATGTGTATTTGTACAATCAGAAATATGATGTACAAGTGGAAGGTAATCACAGAATCACAGAATTATATAGGCTAAATAAGCCTTCCAAGATTATCAAGTCCTATAACCACTTTGAAAACTAGACCACAGCACTATGGGCCACATCCAGTTGTTTCTTGAACCAGGGATAGTGAGTCCACCCCCTTCATGGGCAGCCTATTCCAATTCCTGACAAACATTTCCATGAAGAAATTATTTCTGATGTCCAACCTGAACCTCAGCTGGCACAGCTTGAGGTAAAGTCCTCTTGTCCTGTCACTGGGTGCCTCCTTTCAGGCAGTAGAGAGTGATAAGGTGTCCCCTGAGTCTCCTTTTCTCCAGGCAATAATGCAGACATTAATCTGTAAAATAGTTTGATACATTCAGTTTTGTTTGTTCACCTAACAAAACTATAGAAATTCTAAAAAATCTTTCAAAAAGGTATATTTCTGACTTGAAGTCCAGTTTGCATTCACGGTATAGCCTTAGATTTCCACATGCTTGTCCTGTGTCTTGTCAACTCTCCCAATTCATCTATATTTTTAACATCTTTACATCCTCCTTATGCACTTCCCACTTGTGTATTTAATGGGTACTTCTCCTTTTTTTCCAGGTCACTTCTCAAAACTACCTTTCTTCCATGATGACTTTTCCCAAACCAAGTAACTTTAAATATACCTGAAAGAAACTACATGAATTGTTTGAATACTATGCCTTTGATCTGTGGACCTTGTGCCTGAGTAGTCCTCTGGGAGTTTAAACACACTAACTCATTGACAGTGTTCAGTAAATATTCCAGATGGAAAGCTTCCAATTACACTCAGTGAAATATCAGCCTTGAATTGCAATCAATTTGGTTTTGGTTAGAAAAGAATAGGCCACATATTAGTAATTTTCTGATGTCAGATGGTATGATTTTACTTCATTCTCTAAATGTCATACTTCAACTAAGGCCTTGTCTTTATTGAAGCATATATGCAAAGGACTGCACACTGTGTGCTGATGGAAGGATTATGGTAGGAAATTCTGGCTGTGCAAAGGAACTTTTGAGTTTTAGGCTGAATTCCGATTAGAAAAAATATTTACGTAACTTGTGAAGTTACTCCAACTCATTTGTTGCATAAAAGCTATCTAGAGAGAGTGTCAACAACACACAACACAGTGTACAAAGCAGCTTCTGTTTGTTGTCATGTGTATATGAGTACATGTAAAACCATCCTGAGATTTCAGGCAGACATTTTGGTTATTAACTTGCTTTCTATAAACAGAAGTAGTTATAGTGATAAACTTACAGGTTATTTTCACTCATGAAAATGAATAAATAATCTTCCTAAAGCATGTTTCAAATGTAAATTTCCTAGTACTGTGTAATCTGCTGGCACACTATCTTGTACTACAGAATCCTGATTGCCTAACCTTGATTTAATTGTGCTCTGTGCATAAGCAGTGACCTCACTTGGGCTGTGAGTTGCTGAATCAATGGAGCAAAAAGTACCATGTTTGACCTTGCCATTAATGACAAAGCCTTAAAAGAGCACCATATTTTATTCCTTTACATAATATATGTATACTTTGAGATTGTTACTCAGTTTTTAGTTTTGAAAAATAATTTTTAAAAAAAGAAAGTGATGTTCTATATCCTGACCTCTCCCTTCCCTTTCACCCAACAGGTAGCCTCTGAAAAAATTCATTTTCACTAATTAAATGCTAGGATTTATAAAAATCTAATATTGTTTTGATTGCAAAACTGCATACAATAGGAGCTGTATTAAAATCAGAAGATAATAGCCTTCTAACATATGTGAAATTCTACTTAATTTTTTAGACTGTGTTCAGTAGTTTTACTGGAATGGGGTTATACGGACATATAATGTGACAATGAAATCCAGCCAGCTGACAATGAGACAACCGGGGAATATTAATGCTGCTGAGTTTGTCCTTTCAGAAATGAAATTATACTTAGAAGTACAATATATATTACTTACAGATTGAATGCCACTTGACCTTCATCTCTGGCTTTCCTGTGACATACCTTTGGGTCTAACACATGATTTTTATTTTTGAGATCCAGCCTCAGACACAGCATGGGAATTATGTTATTGTCACCTACCTGCTCCTAATATCTGTCCTGCACCAAGCTGTGGCATGTGTTACTTCATTTACCAGAGTCAGATACAGAGCTAAAAGTTATAAAACTTTTGTTGGTTTACATTTACAAAATTAATTTTTTTGCTATTTTACTTTTGGATGACCCCCAGTATGTTTGGGAACTGTGAAGATATTCAGGCTGATGTAACAGTGACACAGTTGGTAGGAAGAAACATTGTTTAAACACACCATTTCCTACCAAATATGCAGTTGATCAAAATGAATTCCTCTCCTGAGTGTGAGTGAGGATGATTTTCTTTGGCAGGACAAAGAGCATGAAACTGTATAGGTTTGGAATTTCTGTTTTGCATGAGAGCAAGGTTGGTGCCAAGTGACTCTCAAATGGCTACCCAAGCAAGCAGAGGTCTTCAGAGACCTGATTCTTTTCCCAAAGCCCAGATTCAGGGGCTTTCAGTCACTGAGGGAATTCAAAGAGTATCTCACATTCCTCTTGCAAGAGCAGTCCGTAGGTGGGTCTTCCACAGATATCCCAAACAGCAAAAGTCTCAGCTTTGGTCACCTCATGGACTGTCTGTGTCTTCCAACATGAACACAATATTCCACAACTGTCCCATGTCAAATTGTTATTACTTCCTTTAGTCTTCCTCTAGTCTTTGCTTTCTCATCACGTGGTTATTTCTAGTACTGTTCTACCCTACTGCTTTTACCAGCTGAGGTGGTTGTGTTAAAATATTTGAACCATAAACTGTAGAAAACTATCTGATTATTTCTCAGGAGTTTTAGCCAGAGTTAGATGCCATGTTCTTTTGTCATGTTCCCCTTGCAGGACTTGGATGGCACTGTGGTAAGCCAGAATAACATTTTTGTGCTGCCACATCAAGAGACTGCATAGTTCTGATCAAATTAAAACCTACCTACCTGAAAATGTACTCCTGAGAGGCAAGAAACAAGAAAGGTTTTCTTTCCTCTTATTATTTCAGAATATTAGCTGTAACAAAGGGTTCTTTATTAATACACCCAGCCCATCTCTATTCCATTTTATCACTTTAGAAGAGTGGAAATGAGTAGAATTTTTTTCCAGGAGTTAGGAAAAAGAGTTCTATTTTGAGCATTTTTACTGCCTTGTAGAGGTCATGCTGGCATTTCTGAGAGCTACTTCAGACTTCTCAATTTTTTTTTCATTATGTTGTTTTCTGCTGGGGAGTATAATTTTTAATCTAAAACCAGGCTGACATTAGTGCTCAAGAAATAAAACCATGGGCACAAAACTCGTATTGCTAGAGCAGCTCTCCAATCTGCAGAGTGCTCTACTGTTATCAGCTGAAACATCATTTATGAGAAGTTTACTGCCATTCAGTTCAAATTCTGCAAATGTGGCGGTATTTACTGTAACCTTGTTGTGAAATTTTTGTTCTTAGCAGTAACTAATTGCATCGTGAAACCAGAAGTGATTGATAATGGCATTTTTAAATTGAGCTGTACCCAGCAATTGGACAGTTGGGCCCTGTAGACGGAACGCTTAAGTCACTGGAAACAATTTCTTTTCAAGATGGGTTCAGAAATGAAATTTCAGAAATTGCTAAAAGCATCATTAAAGATTTACAGATGGTCTGGAACGTTAGCATTATTTTCTTCAAATATACCAAGTCATTTTCTCTCACCATTAGCTTCTCTTTTATGTAAGAGGATCAGCAAATTCATCTGTGCTGTGCTGTGATAAGTATAAAGTTAAAGGTTCAGGACTGAACTGGATTGGGCAACACTGTGTAGGTTACAATTGCTGGTATGTATTTCACTAATAACACATCACAGGAGCAGAGGGGCTTTTTCAGGTCATGCAGTGATCACAAGCACTTGATGATCACAAGCTACCAGGTCATAAAACTCAGCGCTATATACATCAAATTCCCTTCTTGCTTTAGTTATGCTTGCGTTAAAAACTTTGCCAACATCCTACTTACAACTCTCCCATGTTTATCCATTTGACAATCCAAATCTCAAGCACAGGCTGGGCGGGGAATGGATCATGAGCACCCTTGAGGAGAAGGACTTGGGGGATATTGGTTGATGAGAAGCTTAACATGAGCTGTCAGTGCGCATTTGCAGCCCAGAAAGCCACACGTCTCCTGGGCTGCATCCAGAGCAGTGTGGGCAGCAGGGCAGGGAGGGGATTCTGCCCCTCTGCTCTGCTCCGACCCCACCTGCAGGGCTGCATCAGCTCTGGATCTGCTAGCACAAGAAGGATATGGACTTGTTGGAGTAAGTGCAGAGGAGGGTGACAAAGACAATCAGAGGGCTGGAGCAGCTCTGCTACAAAGACAGGCTGAGCAAGTTGGGGCTGTTCAGGGTAGGAAAGGCTCCAGGGAGACCTTATAGGATTCTTGAGTACCCAAAAGGGGCTTACAAGAAAGCTGAAGAGGGGGTTTTTGCAAGGGCATGTAGTTGTAGGACAAGGTGGAGTGACTTTAAACTGAAAGAGAGTAGATTTAGATTAGATACTAGGAAGAAATTCTTCACTGTGAGTGTGGTGAGACGCTGGCACAGGTTGCAAACTACCGCTGTGCATTTTGAATGGAAATCCTTCAGGATTCATTTCACATCCCCTTGTTCTTATATTGCAATAATAAAATAACTAGTGGTCTCTTCCCCTTTCAATCACACTCATATTTTAATGGGCATCCATCAAACACCTCTGTTCCTGGAATATATTTTTTCCAATTTTAGTAATTCCATTAACGGAGTTGTAGGATCCTTTCACAAAAACAGCTGTGGTAATGATTAGTCTTGTATTTTCTATACTGCTCATTTTTTTTCACTTGTTAAACTGATAAAAACTTTGTATGTTAAATTCCTGCATTTCAGTTTCCTTTTTGTTTCTTACCAGCTCCTGAAAATTTTGCTATGTATATTTATATATTGCTATTTATATTTATATTTTCTGTTATATTCTGTTTATAAAAGTAAAACAAACAGACAACATTATATATGCTTTGATTTTTTTATCATGAATTAATCATGGAAAAACAATGAATCAAAATAAAAACAAAAAACAAAACTCACAATCTAAAAATTCTCATATGCCTATCTTAATTCCAAAATATCAGTCCATTCCTGTATAATTTTCCTGTGGACATCAGAAGATAAAAGGAACCATAGATACTAAGAAGAACAAGTTCAGAAGTTGTCAAACTCAAAGGACTATCAACTCCATAACTACTGCTATGGCACTCTCTATTTCCAAAACTATCATTTAGCTAAATCAGTATAATGAGGAAGAGGAGGATCCATTCTGAGAGGCTTTCTGACCCAAACCCTGTCCTTAAATTGAGAAATGTAATTTCAGTGTAAGCAAACAGGCTCTACCTGTTTGCTTTTGTGAATTACAAATCAGCATTAAGAGCCATCATAAAGGACTTCTTAAAACTTGAATATATCAGAGCAAAATACATATTTCTTATTTGCCCTTTAGTATTTCTTGAAAAGAAGTATTTGAATAGAAGAATAGCCAACATCTGGCGAGCCTGGATTTCAATTGGGATGATTTCCTGTGACGTTTGCAGAAGCCACATTCTATTTGTTTGTTGAAGTACAACTTTGCAGTGACTGAAGTCTAGCCTGCTCTGCAGATGATAATAAAGAACTTGGAAAACACTGGATGATTCAGCATCGATTTCCACAGGCTCATTTATGCCTCAGACTCACTGGCTGGGGCTGGGTTTGATCTGGAAGTCAAATCCTGGCCCAGGGCTGTCCTTAGACATTTTTACTGCAGCAGAGCTCTTACAGTACTGTAACACTGAAAATGTCCTTAACCTCTGGGGTTTACAGCACACTGAAGTGTGCTTTTTAATCTCATTTGATTAGTCTTTTTAGATAATATCTCTATTCTCCCTTCCTTTCCCTTGAAATCAGAATTTAGTGCGATAGTTCAACCACTGCATCTGTGAACTCTGCATTACAGGAAAAGGTAGGCCTTGACAACATCTGAGGGCACATCTGAGTCAGGAAGGAAATGATGTGGCAAAGAAAGGCAGTATCACAGAGTCATGTGTTTGTGCTTTTCATTTGTGCATCTTCCAAAACACTTCCCTAGCCCTGTCACACAAAACTTGTTCCCAGGGCTTTAAGGAAGCAGTGAATATTTCACTGATAAACCACTGCACTTTTCAGTGGTGACAGTGTCAGGGACACATAATATTGTTGATGCTGACAGATTATGATTAACAGTGATAGTAATGTTACTGCTAACAATTACAGACCTATTGTGCCCTATGAAACCATGAAACAACATGGGCCTAAACACAAGATTTTGGTACTTGTGCCTGAACCTAGAGGGATGTTCCATTGCCTGAACACCAAACAGTGTAGTTTCTTGTCCTGAAGAAGAATTTCATGTCCAGGAGAAAACTAACTCTGTGTTCAGTGTCAGAAGAAAGGAGAGGCACCTGGGGGAGGCTATCCAAGGTCTCCACTTTGCTGGATGCAACTCTACCTGACACAAAATTTTGGCTGCTTCTTCATGTTGGAATAGACCAACAAACCAAGCATTTGAATGTGCCTGGGACAAAGAAACACTAAGGAGAAAATACACAAGACTAAATAGGCAGAAGAAGAAGAAAAATTGAGTGACATGTTTTCTTTTGTCTGTTTCCAATTTATTTTTTCTTTTTCATAAATATGTGTTTTTCCTAAACATAAAAAAACTATCACAAATCAGTTGTGGTCTGTTAATCTGATCTTCTTACCATGGTGATAGTTAAAAAACCACTTTGTCCAAATTAATAATGATTGGGCAGAAAAAATCAGACTGCTTCCTTCTAAATTAATCATTAAATTAGAGCTGATTAAATCATCACCTTCTTTATAGAATTAATTTGCTTTTCAAATGGCCCTTGTCTATTCTGAGTTTATATGGTAAGAAAAGTCTTATTTTATTTGAGTTATCCAAGCATTACTGTAATAAAATGCTAAAATACATTCAATGTTAAATTATTTTGACATATTTACATTGGAGTAAGAAAATACAAAGGCAGTAGGCACCAATACTGTGCTACCTGGGGAATGATACATCACTGTAAATGTGTACTCACCTGCCTTGGTAGCAGTCAGAACCAATGGACACAACACAGTTTTGATTTTCCTGCAATAGAACCCCATATTTTAAAAGAGAATGCAGGAGATTTTATTCATAGTATACCAGCTTGCTCTTTTTACCATTGCATCACCTGTTCACTGATAAGAAAAGTAAAAACAAAAGCTGTTCTACGATTAGAGGCTGAGGACTTTCCCAGGCTGTACAGATTGTCAGTCAGTTTTTCTGTGCACAAGCAGTTCAACTATGACATGCAGCAAATTTCAAAAACCCACAGGTTTTGCTTTCAACTGCTAGTTCCAGAGCCTAGCAAGGCTGCAGTGTGGTTACAGCTCTGTGCAGCAGGGTGATGGTGATCCTTCACTGAATCCTTAATTGGGTAGTCCAGCTATACAGAGTATTGATTGCTGGTTACTTGACTTCCAGCATTTTTTGTGGGTATTGTAGGCTGCTGAAGTCAGCCAAATTAAATTACTTTTTGCCCAGCTGCCCTTAGCCTAGTCAGAAATCTGAGGTTTTGCCATTCTCTCTTGGCAACAAAAAACTATGAACAAGATCTGAATCTCTTCTGAAACATTCAACTGAATAAATTAAAACATCACAGACATGTTCCAGCAGTCTGCAGTGGCAGTATTTGCTGCATCATCTGCTGGGAATCATAATCAAAAACAAAACATTTATCTAAAACATATATCAATAGTGCAGCTGATCTACTGGATATGAAACCCCTACACACTACTGATTATTTTTGTTCTGCATGGCAATCTGTTGAAAAAACAATGAGATGCATAAATGGCTGCTCTTGACTGGTCACAAACACCTTTTTTTTTTTTCCTGTGATTTTTAATTGCAGATCATTTGGGCAGTAAATTGAATATTTTTTGATTTCTTGGTGCAGGTGCAAACACAGGGATAGGGTTCTTTGCTTCATGTTACTTCTAGCTAAAAAAGGATGAGCAAATCAGATACAATGAAAAATCTGAATTCTGAGTAAAATATATTTTCTTTTTCATTGAAAATTTAAATAATTTAGACACCTTCTGTTTCAGTTTTACAGGAGATGTTTGATAACTGTGGACAAGAATGGTAGACTGTATGCTTGGTAGAAAAGACAGGAATCAGGCATGGTCCTCTGAAGTAATGAAATATAAATGCCTTCCTTGCTGCAGTCCAAAACTGATCTCCAAGCTGCACTGCCAGTTCCCTGCCAACCCTACGACTTAAAATATTTTATAGGGGAGTCTGCAATTAAAAGTACAAAGAAAATTGATGGCTCTAATCTTTCCTGGTCTCACTCAAGGTAAAGGAAAAACTGATTACTTGTATTATTTTGAAATTTGATTATTCTCTATCAATCTATACAAGATTGAAATGTATCCTCAAAGGCATTTTCGCTTCAAAATCCAGTTACTGAGATCCTTAGACCATTACCCAAATTTGAGTGAGGATTGGAAATTTAAATCAAGGCCTTTTTTTTACTCTTTTAATTAGTTCAGAGGAAAGTAATAACACATTATGTATATTTCCTATATGAAACACCTCCTGAATTCCCAAAAAATATTACAAAATAACAATACTTTGATGATGATATTTAAATCTTTGTGTTGGTAATATTCAGTTTCCCGAGGTGTATTTTGACTACAAATCCAGCTGACTGCTATCACCAGGAATCTTACCGTGCTCAGCTGCAGTACCAGGCAGCCCATTTTTGTTCACACAATTACTGTAAGTAAAGAATCTATTCCACAAAGACAGACACAAGACAATGGGAAGAAAATACGTCTGTCTGTCTGTCTGTCTGTCTGTTCCAACATAGAACTGTAGCTTTAGTGGCCAAAAGTTGTTCAGGCCATCAGTCTTACAATTTCTCTCCTTATCTATTTCTCAGGCATTTAATTGTATTCTGGGATTAGATCACAAGCACAGGTTCCCTTTTCCTCCCATTTCAGGCCCTTACTCATATGTCAGTATTACCAGAATTATTGTCTTTTAACAAAATTTTCATCCTTAAAAGGGATTTAAAGTATTTTTACTTTTGTTTTGTCATGTACTGCAGGTTTGTAAGATGAGCTCACTTTCCCTCACAGTGATGATGAGTGCAAAGAGACAAACAATTCTGAAGATGATTTATTCTTTTCCTGTCCATTAGAAGACTCTAAGATTCAGTCAGTATAATTATTGCTGGCAGATGTCTCTAGAAACTTTAGAACTATAGCCTCTCTTTTCTTTGATGGCATTTTCCAAGTACTGATAATGTAAGATTAGGGTGATTCATCAGAAGTTTTAAATCATTTTTGGAGGTAATTTCATAGACCTCATCAGTATGTGCTAAAGACTCTACAAGGCATAGAATAAAGACAAATTCTGCTTAAAAGAGCTCAAGTGTACAAGTGTACAAGTCAGAGTGAAAAAATCTCAAAAAGCCTGGAATACTCCTCATTTTTATTTTATATATTAACTGTTCAGCCACAATGCCTTAGAAACCTGAAGTAAGGCTGGAGTTACCTCGCAAGGGCATGTAAAGATAGAGTCAACATGCTCAGATTTGAACTGCAGACAGTTTTATCTGATCTGCTGAAACATAAGGTGAGTAATAACTACTTTTAGGGCCCAACACTCCTAATACTCCTAATGATGAGAGGACTTTTCCTAATCTGAAACAGGATAACCAAACCACCCCCAAGATGCCAACTTCTCTCCTTTGAGTATGGAATCTGGGGGGGCATTTCTCAGGTGTCAACTTTTCCACTGGTGCCATTTGTAGTTAACTGAGATGAATCCCACCCCAAACTAAAAGCTGACCCTTTCACACAAAATCTGGGGAGGCACACAAAGGCATGGAACAGTGAGGTTGGAGCCAAAGCCTGATGCAAAACCAAGCTTTGCTGATCTTCTGTTTAATCCTCTGGTAAACAGCCAATCTATTTATTTCTCATTTTTTGCAAGTGCTTTTTAAGATGTAGCTGGTGATGGATAGTGAATAAAACCATTGAAACAGATCCTGATCACAATTCATTTCTTATTCTTCATATTGCAAGGATTTTGACCTACAGATCTACAGACATATTTTTATTATAATTTATGTTGTTTTAAGCAAGGAATTGTCTTGGAAAAATACTCTGTAAAGACATTAAATCACTTGTCCTAAACCAACTTCTTTTTTTTTTGCTCATACAATACCCAGCAATGACCTTTACACTCATTTTTCATTTTCATCCTTACCAGATACTGTTAAAAGTGTATTTATTCTGACTTTTCTATTGGTTTGTCACTATCTAAAGGTAACATAACACCTTAAAACTTACCATCATACTCAGTTATTTGAGAGAGGGACATCATGTGGCACAGTTTGGAGGAAGAGTACAAAGGTAAGGGAAGAAAGTTAGGAATCATAATATTACAGAATTATAGAGCAATTTAGTTTGGGAGCAGCCTTTAAAGGAGAACAGTCCTTGCCTGGTTTTGCCACTCTCAAGGGGACAGGTCCCAGTGCACATTCCTCATCGGAGACAAAGCAAGATGGCCCAGGCTTCAGCCACTGCAAACAGGCAATGGGAAATACTTTTATTTTTCTGCAGTCCTTTCTCTGCTTGCCCCAATGTGAGGAGCACTGGGGACTGCTCAGGCACTTGAGCCCAGGCAAGTCGGGAGTGGGCTTATGAGAGGTTTTCCCCATATTCCACCTACTTCTACAGGTAGGGGCTCATTGCCTGGTGAGATGGGTTTTGTCCTGTGCCACCCACCCAAAGAGATGTGACTTCCTCAGGGTGGTGACATGCATTGCCTCTTAAAGATGGAGCTCATGGGAAAGGAAAAAAATCTTCTGGGCAGAATATTCTTGTGTTAACTTACTGTCACAGGTGTCACGTTTAAAGTTCCATGGAGACTGGGAGGAAATGTGATGATGTTGTGGAGCATTTCACATGGGGATCAAACAGCTGGCAATGCCCAGTTCCACTGCTTGCCAGCTGCTTGCTTTTACAGGCAGCTGCTTATATCATAGGCAGCCTGAGCTGTAATTACGTCCAAATAATTACTCATTTTCCAACCCTCACACCACTTGCTGAAGGATATTAATACAATCAATTTCACTCTTGTCTATATTAATAATGATTCGTAAACACAAATGGGAAAATTCAATTTTGAAAGGGCAACAGTTTCTTCCCCACAGCCTATCCTGATAAGATTATTGTTCATCTTGGGTGGTCAATTTCACACTGCTGTCAGCTTCAGACCTCATAAACCTGCCAGAGCTATTGAATAATTATCTAAAAATGTACCATCCGGATTTTTTTGTGTTCTGACGCCTCCGTAGGGGCATGATCGCTGCAGCTGTGTGAGCATCCCAGGCAGCTGGTCCAGGAGGGCACCCGAGATCGGAGGGGTCCCTGCTGGGTGTCCTGCTGCCTGGCGACAGCCACGCTGACATCCTCAGGTTGTCATGGTGACACTTGCAACACAAAGTGCCACCTAATGAGGACTCAGAAACCATTTGCTCCTGAGAAACAAAGTTGTGCTAATGCTGCCCTCAAGAAATGGGTCATGTTATTGCTGTCATCAAGGAACTGTGCTTTTTAGAGACAAACAAGCTGGCTGCCTTTCTTGGTTAGAAGTTGTACATTTTTTTAATAAATTCAGATCCAGGAGTATCTGTGCTCTGTCCCTCAGGGATGTCCTTGCCTGGCATGGCCATACCTGTGGCTGCTCTCACAGACTCAGCACGGGTCAGCACAGCCAGAGCCCCCTGCCCCCTTTGCCTGCTTTGTCCCCAGAATTGTGTCTGCAGCCCTTCATGGCTGACCACTACTGTCAGAGTCACTGTGAGCTGGGGCTCTGTGTACATTCCTGGCTGGCATAGGTTCAGGATCTGATAGATTTTGTTTCTGTGGGGTGCAGACCTGGCTGAAGCAACTCCTGACTGGCAACCTGGTGGACCAAGGCTTCCCAACCCACATCAGAACTGTCACTCCTGTCTGCATTTTCCCACCTTTGCACATTCCAAGTGCTGGGGGCTCTGTGTCCTTCTTCTTCCTAAGCCTATCGCTAAGCCTTTGCCTTGACCTTGGCTGAGCCTTCTCCATGCTCCCAGCCATGAGAATCTTCAAGAAGTTCTCAGGAAAGATTTTGTCTTGTAGTTCAACCCTTGGTCATCCCCTTTGCAATCTCACTTCAATGGAGCCCTAGGATTTGTCAGTGACAACTGTGACTGTAGCACTCATCCAAATCTGATTCTAACCCTGACATATGTAGGGCTAGAATCAAACTGCACAAGAGGAAGGTGGACTGTGAAAAGTCTCCTCTCACAAGAGGTAGTTAATGAGGGCTTTGGCTGGAGGATTGGTGCTAGGGCTCTGCTGTTGTCAAAGGCTAGTTTTACGAATGAGGTTCGGCAACAGAAGCTTCAAAGGGGCTGAAAAGGAAGGAGGGGTCTACAGCAAGGTCTCAGAAAACCTCCCTTGAGACCTCAGTCAAGAGGGCTATGACTAAAGATGACTAAGGATCAGCCGAGTCCAAGACCTAGGGTGATATATATTGTCAGTTTTGTGAGAGAGAACGTGTGTCAGGCTGCAGGAGTGTCAGTGCAAAGGGGATGCTGGGCTGCAAAAGGGATGGGAAAAAATTATAATTACTCTTTATAATTTATAATAATAAGTGGGAAAAAAATTCCCCTTAGAACTTTGTTAAACCAACAAATTCAAGGGGTCTTGCACTAAAGCTCAGCCCAGCCAAGTTTGGTTTAGGGTTACATTTAGGGTTGGAGTTAGGAGAAACCCAAAGCCTCGGGCTCATGTGTGGGAGGCTATGTATGGATGGAGTAGGACCATAAAAGGCTGCCAGAGTGGGGGCTGGACTTCAAAAAGAAATCACTCTTGGAAATTTGACTGAGGGTCAGTCACTGACATGTCATAGGTTAATTTTAGGACTTAGGGTTTAGGTTAGGCATGGGATTTAGGCTGAGGTTATGCTTGGTACAGAGACAGAGCCCATCACTCCTGCTGGTGTAGGGCTGCAGCAGGCTTGCCAGAGAAAGAGGGAGGGCTGCAGACAGCCTAAACACTGGCCTCTTGTTCAACTCTTGAGCACCTTGAGTTGAAGATACTGCCGGCACTGAGAGGCCTCTGGTCTCAACTGTGCACTTCTCCATAACCCATTCCAAGCTGGTCTTGAAAAAGTTCCCAGAAATTATTTATTTTTGGCCCCCGTCCCCTGCCTCTGGCAGCCTTACCCCCACTGAAGCCTCAGGTTCTGTCTCTGTAACCTTAACTCATCCTTGGCTGAGCCTTGCCCAAAGATGCCCAGCCACAGCACTGCTTAAGAAAGTTTTGGATGATGCTGCACTGCTGTGCCAGCAGTATTTCCATTTTCTAAAGACTGCATTCAGGGTATTTATGGTATTTTCTTGGTGTGTGTCTCACCATGGCGAGCACAAATGAAGTGTGTCTGAACATGTCTGTGACCCCTGCTGGCAGCTTCACAGAGCCCCATAAAGGCAAATCAACTGGCATCTCTTGTGCTAATTTTCCTAATTGAGATATATTTAAATGTTTAATCTTACTGGCACTTTCACCACCTGTGTGCTTATTTTAAAGAATGTGAGCACAACTCAGCCATCCCTCTTGAATGCCAGGGCTCTCTTAAGTGTGCTGCTGCTTCTCTGAACACTCAATCTGTACAAATCTGTGGTGGAGGACCAAGTAGACAGTGGTTTCAACAGCTAGACCAAGTCTAGGAAAATGGGAAGCAACTGGAAAGGAAGGGAGAAGAATTCTTGGATGAAAGGAGCTTGAGAGTTTGCATGGGAGAAAGAGTATCTGTGAGTGTCATGTAGTCTGAACTATTTCACTGAGCAGTCACATTTACACTCTTATTTCCTCTTACAGAAAGTACCAAGTCCAGATATAGTTGTTTTTCATCTAAATTAGGTATTTCTTGACTAGTAGATAACAATTTTAATAATTCAGTTACATTTTTTTTTTTTATTCTTTTTTTGTTTGCTTTCTAATTTCTTCAAATGAGCAGTGAAATATTTTTGTATGTCTGCATGGTTCAGTTGTTTGCTTTGCCTTGAAAACAAATGATCACTTATGGGGCAGTATGCTCCTGTTCACACTTCTGGGGGTAATGCCTTACTTCTGCCATGTGTTTCAGAAAAAGTGCCAGTGAAATATCTTGAAGACAAACATTCAATGTGTAAACAAATCTGCTGAGTTTATAAAGTATATGAGCCAAGGCAGGAAAAAGGAAAAATAATAGTGAGGCAGAAAAGCAAAGTAGTAAATGAACTAAAAGAAATGGGTTGATTCTCTGGAAAAATAAAAAAAAGGGAGAAGATGGGTAAAGAACAATGTGAAAATCAGAGGTGGAATACAAAGGAGAGTGACTAGGTAGTAAAGGAGTGGGTAGCAAAGGCAGTAGGCAGGTGACAGAATAACTACACAGGAGCAAGTAATGATTAAGAAATAGAAGAGACAGGGATAGGAATAGTGATGGCATTGCCAGGAAGAAATTATTTAAGTGGGAAAAGAGATCAGAGAGAGATGGGTTGGTTATTTTACTGCCAAACATAATTTCCCTTGACTTGGACATTTGCATCATCATCTTTGATATATTTACATAATAACTGGTCGTAGTTTAACTTAAATGCACATCAGAAAACCACAGTTCTTATGTGGAAGTCCTTATGCTAGATTTTTTTTTTAAATATTTGTAGTGAAGTTATAAGAGAAATAGATGGACTCTCAAGAATCAATGCTCACAGCAGTCTATTGTTTATGTAAAGGATTTTAGTGCCCAGGGCTACATACTGGCATATACTAGCTACTACATAATGAGTATGCATTTTTTATTCCTGTAAAGTGATTCATGACACAAGGATATTCTTCTCAGCCATTGACTTCCTCTTCCATTTAGAATTATAGGTAAAATTAAAAAAAAACAAAACACTTTCCATTTCAAAGGCCTTTCCTGAGAATTTAGTGTAGCTCCTGTTTAGGTCAGAGGCTGTCATTTTCAAGTACATGTGCCCAGACTATGCAGGTTTAAGTCACTGAAATACAAAAGGTGCCAATAATTCTGACAATCTCATCATTTATTGAAGCTGCTAACTGTAGTCAGTAAATTAAGAAACATCAATTTTATTCTTTTTCTCTTTGTGAAAAAGAATATTTGTGTGTAATGCTGTGGCACTTCTCTGTGTAAAACTAATTTAAATTGAAGCAAACGCTGGTACCCTGATCTGTGTTTTATTGAGGTTACTGCATAACAAAATAATTGACACATTATGTGTACACTGTATTTTATGGACAGATTACAGACACATATTAATACTTACCATGTCTCAAACCAAATTATTTTTAGATTGAACTTACAAATTCCTCCTTTTATAGAATTATTATTTTAATTCTGAAAGTGAATTCCTGTAGTTAGAATACTTTGTATTTTGATGATCAATATTGTCTCTTATGTCATCCTATCATGTCAAGCTCAAGCAGCAGCTAAACCCAATACACATTTCAAGTCCAATGGAAGATCTTAAGTTCCTGTGTGACTGTGGAAATTTTGTTGTGTGCTGTACCCACAACCCTAGCTCTTCTCATCAAATTCTGCAAACCAGAGCCTTCAAAGTGTCTGATGTTTGTCTCAAATACTTGTACATGGTTTGACATTTTCAGGAGGAAGTGAAGTGGCTGTGGAGGACATTCTATCAGGCTTTCCACTGAGAACTAGAAAGCTAAATCAAACTGTGCCCAGTTCAGTGCAGCTGTAGCAAGAAGGCTTCCAGTATATCAGCTGCTTTGTTCAGAACTACCTCACACACCTCTGTTCTGCCCTGTGACCTGCAGGATTAGCACTCTCCTGACTTCACATGGTAGAGGAAAAGAAAAGGAAACAGGGAATATGTGTGACTTCCTGATAACTTGACACTGAGGGAATTGAGAGCCTGGGAACAGTCCTAGCAGAGAGGGGGTTTGAACTAATCTCTCTTGTTTTCTGTATATGATTTATTAACAAGCACCAATGAAAGTTAAAGAACAAATGTCAGGAGGTAAATTAGTTTGACTTCAACTTAACTTGTGGTCTGCGCTTTCAGGTTTGGATAAGTGTTTGAGTTGTTGTTTCTGGACATTTCCAAATTTGGCTTTTAATATGTGAAGTTGAGGAGAACCTGACATGGGTCATGAAACTGCAACAAAAAGTTTACTGAAAATTAGAAAGCAGCTGCAAATGTTGGCTTCAGTCCTGTGGAAACAGCAACAGTTGTTGTTCCAGCAACAGATGGTTGAGGGGCCTTCATTTATTTGGGGAGTGTTGGTATGTACCTGCTCAGCTCTGTCTGCAGTCAAAAGATGTCATAAGGACACAAAAACAATTGTACTGGGTCAAAGATACATCCAACCCTGGATCCTGTCTCTGACAATGGTCTATGCTATCTCAGAAGTAAAGTAGAAAAAGCAGTTCCAGGGGGAAAATCTTTACTTAATAGCCTTGCAATTTGCTCTCCCTGGTCCAGACATTTTCTTTAAATATTTGCTACCAGTTCACTCTACCATCTACATTAATCCAATTCTTAAAGCAGTTTTGTGTGGAAGAGCATATAACATTTCAGTGGAAGACAAAATTGCTCTGTACACTAGCAGCTCTTCTACAGCAGTAGAGACAGCAGTGCTAAATCCACCTGTGACCCCTGGGCTTTGCAAAAGTCCATTTGGTAAAAACCTGTGGATCTTTAATTCTCAGGAAATATTGTAAGTGTTCTGAGAAGCCCAACACTCCATCCATCTTAGCTATCACCCCAGCCAGCTTCCTGGGAGATGTGAAGCTCACAAGCAAGGATTCAGATCTTAGCAAGCCCATACATCTGCTCCTGAATTGTACTCAGCTAAGGGTGAGCTGACACAATTTTGGTTTGGTCTGACCCTATTACTCTGAAAGAATGAGAATTGGAGAATCAGATGTGTAAGCTCCCATTTAGCTAAGCCTTTAAGTTATGTTGACTTACATGAGAAACTAGTGTGGGTTTAAGAGTGTTGCTGAACACCATATTTTTTTTATCATTAAGTCATATTCCCCTTTCAAATTTTTCAGAGGTGACATCCATTGACCTGAATGGGAAGAAGAGTGTGGGTTGAGCTTACACAGAACAGTTTTGATCACCACTCTGAAAAAGCATGTAGAATATTCTACTGTACTTCAAAGTGACTTGTGTATCTCCACCATACCCAGTAAATCTCTACAGGATCCTGTTTCATATTCATAGTACTGGAAAATGTTCAGAAGCTTTTGTTGACTTTCTTTTCCTTTCACATCACAAAAGTACTTGGTGTTACACTATCCTGATATAGTTTTAAGATTTTTCTTTAGATAACAGTTATTTCCAGCCTTGTTAAATTGTAATCCATAAGGGCATTAGCACTTGAGCCGCTGAGACTCCTGAGTCTGATGCTGATGGCTTGACATAGACCCATTACCAAAACAACAATGTGCAGGCAATAGTAAAAGATGCCCAAAATAAGATGTGTACACAGCTTCAAAACCTGCTCAGTATTTTAGACACAAAGATAAGAAAATCTGCAGAGCGTCTAAGAAGTTTTCAAACAGAAGGAAATAAATGAGGGAATTATAAATAAGAGTTCATTAAAAGTACATTAAAGTCATCTCACTCTGTTCACTCACATTGTTGTAGCTCTGCAAAAAGCCCCATTCTTCTGACTGCAAAAAATGTAGGTTTGTAAGGCTGACTGATTAAAGCCTTGATAAAATTAAAATTGTTGATTGCATAATTTATATTCAGTCTTATTAGTACTATTAATTCATTAGACCAGTTGGACAAGCTATTCTCTCCAATTCTTCCTAAAATCAATAGTTATAAAAATGACAAGGCAGGCAGATTAGGATCAATGTTAAATAGTACAAGTGAACAAAGATTGCGGTTTAATTGCAACCATGTGAAACCAACATTACATAACAGAGGACTTGATTGTTTCAGCTTGACATACAGTCATTATTTGTTGGATTTTCAGCACAAAAGCATCCTGTGAAGTGTTTTTAACAAAAGTCCTCCAAAAACTTGAAAAATGTTTCATTAAATTGAAGAAGAAAACCAGGAAAACCTTTTGTCCTATTTCAGCTCACAGTGGCTGAGCCACCTTATAAGAAGCCACGTTGCTTCATGTTAGTGACAACACTTTCACGTGTAGACAGCAGCTGGAGAAAGGGAAAGGTGAGGAGCACTCAGGTGCTCAGCAGGCTGCAGAAGCTGTGCCTTTCATGCAGGACAGGCAGAACAGCAGCCCACCCTCAGGGACTGAGAGTAACAGCACAGACAGAAGTGATGTGAACAGCTCAGCTGGCCCACAGGTGGGATGTTGGTGTTGCTGGAGAAGCAGCCAGGCAGCTGCTGGGATTGCCTGCAACTTCTGCCTAGTGAGGTTCACCACATCAGCTGGGGAGATGCTGCCTGGAGTGTAGGGACATCCTTTCTGCAACTCACAAGCCAAAGCTGATCCCATGTTCAGGCCATTAATTCTGTGTCTTCCTATCTGCTTTGTCTGAGGAACAGGGAAAAGATCCCTAGGTGGACTGTGGCTCAGCTGCAAAATATTTTAAATGCTGGGCAAAGTGCTATGTGTTTGTAGTTAGCATTGAACAATCACCAGGAAAACATATTGTGAATTTTCACTAACAGCTTTTCTCAGTGTGGGAGCTAAACAGAAGAAGGGGGGCTTGGCAAGCGACTGAACATGTGAGCAGAGCTGGTAATTTATCATGCTGTATCAAGAGTCAAACACAGGGTGGAACCAATCATCAAAAGATAAATTCCTATAAACACAGAGCTATGTTGTCCAGGTGAGCTGTACTGGACACTGCACTGAATAATCTGGGCTAGTGTAGCGGAGGGAGAAAAACTAAAGGGAACTGTTGTTGCCCCTGTGCTAATGAGATTTCTAAATTACTATGATGAGGATAACCCAAATGGTGGTGTAATCCTCCCCCTGGTGTCAAGGTGGTGAAAGAAAACAGAAATTATGGACCTGTGAAAGGCTGAGACCGTGGAAAGATAAGTGGCTTCTTAATTAAAATGTCCCTCCATTATTATTACTATGGTATTAAAATCAGCAGGAGTTTTATTTGTCAGACTTGTTATTAGAGGAGCTGAGCAGCCCACAAACCAGCCTGACACTGTCAGCTCTGCACAGGGCCCAAGCCAAACTGCTGGTAGTGCTGAAGGTAGAATTTAATTTCTCTTCCTCCAGATGAATAGTATGCCCCTAGTTCAATCAATTCCAAACAGCTGCAGGACAGTGGTAACTGCTTGTTTTTCCTTTGAATTATTGGAGCCTGACAGTTTAATACATTCACCAGCTCATTAATTCTTCCCTGTCCTTGCCTGAGTCACACCCTGTGCATCTTCTTTTACCATTCAGAAACCTAGTGGCTTTAGGCAACTTCTATCTTGTCTGTTTATCCAAACCTGTTTTGGTGCCTTTTCATGCTCTGGGAAGACTCTGGTTCTGCTTTAACTGAACTGCTTGGCTGGGGTTCATTCCACTCTCAAAATCCCACCGTGTGGGTGTGTGGAGGTAAATGGCTACAGATGAATTTGGTGGCTTAGCTCCCCCAAAAGGTGGAGATAGAGTCAAGCAGTCAGTGTAACATGGTCGAAAATTTGCCAAAAAGACTTGCCCATTGGGTGTTCCTACAGTAGGGACGTTTTGTCTGGGCAGATAACTCCTGTTCTCTCAGGAGAATAAATGGGTTAGTTACATCAGTGAGGTATCATCCCTAGGTAATGTTGAGTCTGAATAGGATTCATGACAGAGCCTTCAACTTTCCTGTCTTTTTCTTTTTTTTTTCAACAGGGATTATGTCAAACACGTAATCACCCCGAGGGGGTTCCGTCAGCCTCATTTTGGACAGTGGTTTTGGTCACAGCACCATCCCCAGTTCCTGCTAGTGCTTGCTACATAATGTGCTATTTCTGCCAGATGGGCTCAGCAGATTCAATGCTTAGATGATTTCAGACAAGGATTTTTTTCCTGTGTTAATACAAAACTCTACAAGTGGAATGCTTGAATGCTTTTTTCAGCTATACAGAAATCTTGGCCAGTTTTAAAAGTTAGTGCTTTAAACAAATCTCATCCTTTAGAATAATAAAAGATTTAAAACACTTTCTCATCTTCCCTATTATTTCTAGTTCATTCCTTTGTACTGAGAGCAAGGACTCTTGACTAATGATTAGACAGTATAGCATAGGTGTTTGGGGAAATAATAACGTGCTAGGAGTAGATGATGCCTAAATGTGCTTTACTAGATCCAGGGTACAATGAGAAAAACTTTGAGGATAATAAGTGGTCATTGATTATTTATACCCACTTATTTTAAGATGTATCTTGTGTATGGGTATTGCTGGTTTTGTAAATCTTCCCCTTCTTTTTCCAGGCAGCCCATTCAATGAAAATAGCAACATGTGGTGGGGTCAGTACACCCTCATCTATTTTTGTATTTTCTCTTAGTGTACATCAAATTAAAAAATATTTGTTCTGGCTTTCATTAACTACAAATGTCATGCTGCCCCTTAAAAATATGCCATAAGCCATTTCTTAACCTTTTTACTCAAATCTACAAGTTACTTGTTCAGTACAACACACAGAGATGTTTCACTACACACAGTTTACATCCATGAGGGAGTACTGTCTCTTCTACTCTGACCTGAACCATTGTAAGTCATTATGTTTTGTACAAATATTCTTTTGCAAAGGCTTGCACAGGGTAAAATTGCAGTCATTAGGATGAAGAACTGTGTGCTACTGGTATAGGGTGATCTGGGCACACCAGATAAACTCCACCTTGTTCATGACAGATGAATAAGAGAGGGAAACAAAAGTACTTCAGTATCTCTCAGAGGAAGAAATTTTCCCAACCCTCAAACCTAAGAACTAATTTAAGTGTCATATTGATGACCAAAGCTTAAAAACATGTTTTTAACAGAGTTTAAGAGGCATCATGATACCTCAGATAGGCTTTGCACACACTTGTGTGGATACATATTAGACACAGAATTTCCTCCAGAAGAAGAATCTTTTAGGAAAATCTGATCTTATTTTATAGGTTAAGTGGTGGTTAATTCATCAGCCTGGACTTTTTCTGTGTTTCTAGAGTCAATTTTCTATTTTTGACATCTAAAACCAGCTTTTCATTATGCTCTATTAATTATGTTGAAAAATCCTGCATAATCCACGGAAAAACTCTAATAGAGTAGGATCCAAACTATTTCTCAACCTTCTTTTCAAAAATTCAAATAGTACTACATTCTTCAGTCCCTACCCTTGTTTTGTGGCCTTTGTCTGAAGTCCCTGAAGCATGTGGACATTGTTTATATGATCTTCAGTTTGAAAAGCTTTCCTGCACCTACTGGTAAAAGTAAAAAATAAGAAATTATTTTCAAACCAAATTTAGTGAAAACAAATCATAGGTTACAGATAATCTATGCACCTTATCTGTACAACTGGAGATTGGAGTTTCTAGATTTGTAGGAACTCCAGTCCTCAGTCTTCAGTTTGGTCTGATACTTTAAGGGGTATTTTCAAATATTCTCCTGTTATCATTTGTGTTGTTTTTTCCTTGCATTCACAATGAAGCAATACCAGAAAAATACAATTTCATTTGGTTTGTTCTTTGTATTTCTTAAGTAATTAGCTGTAAATAGCTTTATTTTATTTTTTTTTTCTAATATGAAATGTGTATTGCTTCAATTGGGGAGATAGAACAATGTGGCTTATCTTATTTCTCTCACTAATTCACCAAGTTTAAAAAACAAGTGTACTTTAGAAACCTTCCTCCTATAGCAAGGCATACATACATTACATTATGCCTGGCAGCTGTGTGTTTTGAGAGTTCAGACTTCAGCATGAAGCCTTGCTGTGAGACCTTCTAGTCTGACTGCAACATCATCTAGTGATGGCTTCACTAACACTATATACAGCTTTCCTGAAAATTACTGGCTTCCAAAAACAATTCTTTTAAATCTTGGAGATACATGTGGTTTTTTTGAAGACTTTTTTTTTCAGACATTTATGCAGACCTCTCACACTGAAATGCAATTTTTTTGCATTGTAACTGTAGACAGTGGCATAATAGTGCTATCAGCTTTCTTATGCAGTCATTCCCAGGTTATCAACCATTCTGACAGCTGCTGAGCAGATATCTAGTACAATAATATGATTATCTATTTCCTGTGTAGTTTCCCCTCTCAAAATTTGGATGTATCAATATGTGTTGCTGTTGTTGTGTGTGCCTTGTACATATGTACAATGAATTTTGGGGGTGATAAATCTTGTCCTTTTTCATACAAAGGACTCCTTCAAGAATCTCTAAAGCTGATCTCTCTTGAGATGTGCCCAAAGTCCTGGATTCTGATGAGTTCAGAAGCCAGCAAGCACTGAGGGATGACCATGGAAAAAGAGAATGGCCCAAGTGGCTACAAAATACAAAAGCCTGGATGTTAAGAGTGGTGGAAATCAAGAAAAAAGTTTATTCACTTCTTAGGTACAACAGTCTATAAATCTAAATTACATTAAAGCACTGTCTTCTTAAGTGTAGCTGTGATATCCCTCCTTAACTTCCCAATTTCCCCAGTCAGAGATAAGAGACCTGTATTGTCTGAGATTATGGTGGTGTATACAAAGTTGCTTTATTTGTGGAGAAATGACTCACTGATTTTCCAACTGCTGAGGCATCAAAATAAATACAAGCAGCACCTAAGGACAAAGTGACTTCAGAGATCTTCACTGTGTAGAGTGAACACAAACAGGATGTTGGTGCTTAAACTCAGTGTTGGATGGGTGATCTCAAAGATTTTTCAAGCATCTGCAAGAGACAGTGAAAAGCATTAAAAAGGTAAATGATGAATGAATATTTTTGCTTTGTTGGAAGTGGCTTTATTTTTAATAAAAATGAAATTGTGCTATTTATCTATTCTGAAGCTAATCTAGAAATAGAAAACAAATAATCAGAAAACTAAGTATCTCCTTCCAAATCTTTATAAATTCGGGTTTTTTTTTTCATTTTTGCTAAGTTTTTAAATGCTAAAAAGCTTTAAAAACTTAGTGTAAAAATGGAGGCTAGGTATTCCTCCTAGAAGAGAATTACCCTGTGTTGCCGATGCAGTTAACTACCCATGCAGTAGCATCTAATGAGCAGTCATTTAGAAATTAGATTTAGATCCCCTAAAGGTCATTAGCCTAGCAAATCTGATAGCTACATGAAAGGTAGTGAAGACACAAATACATGTCAGTAGCCCAGGAGCTGATGAGTCAAGGCTGACATTAAGGTTTTACTGGGAGAAAAAAAGCTGTAATAGCAGTATGTAAGTAATATCCATTTAAAGTATATCAGCACTCAGATGAAAAGATAGTTTTCAAAATGATGTGTTTTTCATAGATCATGGGGTTGGAAAGGCAGTGGGAAAGGAGACCAGGGATGGGCTTTAGCTCTCTGTGCAAACTGACAGACTTCTGTCAAAATGCAGGCATTGCACTCTGCTTCTGATACATCAAGGTACTTGACTTCTTGGGTGCCTTGGCTTTGCATTTACAACCACTTCTACTTTTATAGTATAGGTGGTTATAGCTGTATAATTAAAAATAACACATTAAATTAATGAATTACAGCCACAGCTCTGTTTTCAGAGACGGTATAAATTAATCACTTTCTCATTCTTCTCTGACCTTGCTTTGGTAAGTAGGTAAGATAAATTCATTTGACATTTGCTCTTTGCCAGCTTTACTTCCTGAACATCCTCTGCAAAGCAGGAGATTAATCCTTCAGGGTTAAAGCATGATGTACACAACACAGCTGTACCAGAGACCAAGAGGGTGAGAAAATTCTCACCACATGCTCTACCAAAAAATTAGCAACTAGATCCAGATTAGTGATCTGTTGGACTTGATCATAAGGGAAAGGGGGAGGCAACTGATTTCCATTTGGTCCCTGAAGTACAAGGGTTTAACCAGTGGGTACACTGAACAGCATTGCTGCTTTTTTCCCCAGAGCATCTTTGGGGGTGAGGACAGCATGGCAAGGGAGGGCAGTGCCCTTGAAGGATTGCACAGTTATGTACAGAGAGTTGCACAGTGCTTGCCCCCACCCCCAAACAAGCACATGGCTTGAATACAACTTTTAACTAGAACAGAAATGAAAAAGAGGATTAATAAAAACTGTTGTAACAGAAACAGCAATTGGGTGCTGCTTCAAAATTGCTGAGACTTTGTCATTTTTTTGTCTGTTATTGCTTGGGAAAGGAACTGCAAGAGGTAATAAAATACTGTCAATACAGAGGTGAAAAACAACACCCACTCTGTCTAATGTTTTGACATGAGGATCTACTGGCTACCAACACAAAGCTTTACAGGTCACTGTGTTCCATATTTTCCTTGTGAAATGTACTGCACTTCAGCCAGTTGGGATTATGGCAAATCACCTGGATGTACAATTTAAAACTTCAAATAGATCATTGGCTTTAAGGTACAGCTACAGCATGTGCCAAAAAATATAGATGAACCAAGGGCAAGTTTCATGGCTTATTCAATTGAAGGGGTTACATTTTTGCAGGGTCCCTCACATTTTACTCACTGTATTGATGTCACATGGCTCACTAGGCAGAGACAATAATGAAGTCTTGCTGAAAATCAGTCATGTAAGCAACACTGGGTTATTTGTTTTTCTGAGGGCAAGTAATTTTACAGCACCTGGACACAGCATCTTGCTCTGCTTGATTCCTTAAACAGGAACTCTGAAGGCCTTTTCTATTTCATGTTCACCATTTCAAGTTTCCTGGGTTAGAATAATTTCATAAGTAGTCTCTAAACTCTAATGATGTCAGGCTGAACCACTTGAGTCTTTTTAAAGTGATAGGCCCCAGGAGATGTTGGAGGTGGCACTTTATATGTGAGACTGAGCAAACTTGCTGTGCAAAGGCTCCTCCAGGCATGAAGCATAGCACAGTTGAGTGAGAAGGCACAAGTGAATCCAGCACTGGCGACATCTTGCATTAAATGTGTGAGTAGTGCTGTTCTTCTGGTTCTTCAAAAAAGGCATTTATCAGAACTCATTGTGAGGCTGTGGGTCTCACCTATGCACCATGTTTGGGCCCAAAACTGTTTTTGTAGCTTGGGTTGCTCTCATTTGAAGGAGGAATGTGGACACTGCTCTAAATGGCAAGGAATAGCAGGGACTTTCTAAATACCATTAGAGCCTTGGGAAGTGGGAGTAGGTGAGACAACCAGCCAACTGTTTTAGCCAGTGATAATTTAAGTACTAATTCCTGTCTTCCTGGCTTTTTTACTTAGTCACACAAAAGTGTATTTCTGCTCCCTTTAGCTGCCTTCTCATTCCTAAGGCTCCTATGGACAGTTTTAAGAAAGACCAGGCTTATAGAGAGATAATACTTGTACTAAGCAATTCTCACAGTCAGTAAATACAGACAAGCAGCCACTCAAGGACTCCATCTGGCCTGAAACAGAAGGGGTGGCTTTGGCACCAGCATAGTTTGCAAAAAGTTATTCTGAATTGAGATGAGTTAGGGTAATTTCCTGAGCGCTCGGGCAGGCATCGCGATTTGCTGTGAAGGGGCAGGCAAAGTGGAAACAATTTGTTGTCTTTATTCATGGCACAGGAGAGAAAAATCATGGTGAAAGCAACCAATATCCACAAATAGTTTTACAGCACACCGCATGCAAAGTGATGTTAGTAACAGGAGCTCCAGTCTGTGGATGCTTGTTCCTCCTCCTGATCCCACTTTTACATTTTGCTGGTCTATTTTTTAGGAAGTAAATTTTTTTTTATTCACAAAACAGGTTTGGGGATCCTTCTTTCAGCCAAGTACAAAGGAAAAGGAGAACCCGGTTCATAAAATATAAGTACACAATAAAAATGTCATAACTGTTCTTAATTGGAAATCATGAAGGGGAACAAGACATCAGGTAGAAAAATGTGCTGGCGGGGCTGAGTACAACTTAAGAGCATTTTTTAAACATGTGAGGCACAGATGAAATGATAAAGCTAATTTTTGACAGAAAAAGGCAGTTATGAAGACTGAATAATGCCAAAAAGAGGAAACACTCAATGATTAATCTTGCTGTGGTCCTGGGAAGAAGCAGCTGTATGCCATTGCAAATTAAAAGGTACTTTCACTTAGTGAAGGTGATAGCAGACAATAATTATCAAAACAGCATTCAGACGCTTAGGAGTGAATATTTTGTTGACTCCACTGCTCCAAATGGCAGGTTATTCCAGATTCCCACTCTTCTTATGATCAGAAACCTTCTTTTAATTTGAAACCTTTTTGTTTTGTTAAGTCATACCTATGCATTCTTCTGTCAATATTGCCATTTAACTTTGTTTGTTTCCAAACTATATTTGTAAAACACAATAATGTGTTCCCTCAGTCCTTATATAATTGCATTAATAAATTAGGCCCTTCTAGTTCCTGATCTGTGAAAGACTTTCCATTGTCTAAATCAGCTTTGTGTTTCTTTCAAGTCAATAAAGATTCAATTTTCCTCAGCTATGACTTTTAGACTGGCACACACAATTTAACAGACGTTGAAAATCTCAATATTTCATATGTTCTAGAATACCCTTTGATGTCTATGTCAGCAAAGCACACTAACGTTTCAGAAAAAATGAATATGTGCAATATTCTAAATTCTCTTCTGTTTTACTCAACATATTGCCATTTTTCAGCAAATTTTTTGTGTTTGACCTTTTCATGCCCAATATTGTATTTTTTTTTCTGGTAAATTTTCTTCCTCTTCTCAGAGTATTTCTTCCTGTCCTTCACATATTTTTCTTCCTACATATTAAAAAAATAATTCATGCTTTTGATAAAAAAGATCCTAAAATAACTCCTTCAAGGATTTAATCTTTAGCCACTCTTAATCTTGCAATCAAACTATGATGCCCAGTCCACAAAACCTCCACTTCAGTTAGTTCTTGATCATTTTATAACCAGTGAGACAATATCTTTTCCATAGTAGTCTGTCTTTGTGCATATTATCATCTTGATGTTGGAAAAAATCAGCAGGCGAGCAGATTTGGATGAAGAGGAGATTGCAACATTCTTCTCCCTTCCAATACTTCCTTCTCAGAGATGGCAGAAATAATAAAAAACTCAAAGTGAGATCTAGTTGCAAATTTGTTTTATTTACGTCACGGTGAAACACTAACTTGTGTTCTTTTAGCCCATGAGGGTAAATCAGTCAGGATTCCTCTAGAACAGAATGGGATCAGGAAATTTTGAAGAAATACAAACTAACAAAGCAGATTTGATAAGAAATGTATTGCATATACATGATCATGGGCATAAATCTACCCTCTCCCTGATGGTCATGTGTCTGTATTTGTTTAATTAAACATAGGATGACACAGTGTGAAGTTTTTTTTGTTTTTTTAATTAATTAAATTATTTTTTGAAAAGGAAACAGCACTACCTTACCTCCTTGGAGTAGTCATAGACATGTGCAGTATACTTTAATTGTATATTCAGTGACAGAAGAACACTTGAGAAATGCTTTATCAACCAACCAAAATTCATAGCCAACCAGCTTCAACTGGTTTGCAGAACTTTCAAATGTGAAAGCCTGCAAATTAAGAGAACCAGGATGGCCTGACTTTGATGCACTTTTAGAAATAATATATCACACAAACTCTGCAGTGTACATACCTTCAGCTCATGATGAAATTGTTCTTAAGCATTTGTCTTGGGCAGCCCAAGGTCAGCACAAAGCCCCTGCCCAGCAGCAGGATATGTGGGGAATCTTCTCTCTGCTGGGGTCAGAGTGAAGGTATAGAGTGAAGAACAGTGGGAAAGGGCCCAGCTTTAAGCTGCTGCTCAGCTCAGTTTGCTCAGTTTGGGGCTGAAAAGAGCCATTTCTGGCCATTGTTGGTCTGTGAGGTGCCTGTGCTGCCCCAAAAGAGCTGAGCTCAGGCTGCAGGATGACCCTGGTGAGCAGGGGCTAGAGGAAAGCTGGCCTCACACAGGGCAAAACTTAGAAAAGGCTCTTTTCATTTGCTTTTCTTCAGCATGATGCAGGGCTAGCTGGGGTCTGTCTCCAGCCATTCCTCTGTATTTGTTTGTTTCACATCTGCTGTGCAGAAATTATGATGTGGTAGACTCTGCTCCCATAACAAACACAATGTCCCTTGTGCTCCTATAAAATTGTTCTCTCTTTAAGCCTAGAATCTTCAATTACAGATCCACATAGTCTTTAAAGTCCCTTTTATTAGGCAATAAAATAGAAAATTTATTAGGATTATGCCACTGAGGTAGGATTCCCAGAAGATATGTTGAGAGAAGCAGTTAATAACCAAAGCAATTCCAGCAGTTTCTGGAGGCCAGCAGGCTATACTTCACCAAGAATTGCTCAGACTGGTACTGGCCTGCACACACTTGCAGCTGTGCTCTCAAGGGTGCCTCTTGCAATTTCAGCAGGTAAGGACATGGCCAGCTGCACACAGGGACAATGCCAGGATGCTGTGATAACAAACTTTCCAGTCAATTTCAGTTTGTCAGACATTCTCTTTGTTTCTCCTCCAGAGGAAGCATTATTTAAAGGTTAAGAAAAAATGCTTGAAGTCTTTATGAGACATAAGAAGGAGAGCATGGAAATCAAACTAGATTTGTGGCTCATTAAATGCCACTGCCTTTAAAATGCACATGTTCTTCTCACTCTGAATTTTCTGCCTGACTGTGCCTCTGTGCATCACTGTCAGCCAGAGGATGGGCTTTCTGAAGTATCCACTGGGCACTGTCTTTGATCACTTGGCAATAATTTCAGAGATGATTGCCCAGCAATAATTTATATTACTAAAAGAAAATAAGCTAAGAAGCAATGAATTACTTTCTTATAAGCCAGTTTTTCATTTTCCATTTGTATTCTGTGGTCAATTATGCATTCGGACAGCAAACATTTACCCTTAATTATGTTTGTCTTCTTGAGCCACCAAAGATTTATGAAATCCTAAAAATGCTGCAATGAAAGCTGTGAGGTACCTAAATTATCCTTATTTATACTCAACTTTATTCTTCTGCAGTGATGAAGACAGATACTGTCCAATGAAAGCCAACAAGACAAGGTTTATCACAATTTATCACGTTGAGCTACACGTAATTTACGCACCCGTGCTCTTTTTTTGCTTTTTCTGTTTGTTGTCTGCATGGAAACTATAAAAGTATGTTTTTCACATTCCTAAATTTGGTTGTTTTGTAAGACTCCAGATCTTTAAGTAACAATTAGGTTTAACTTCAGGTTTAGATGAAACTCTTTCTTAGGTGACTTAACATATGTTTTGCTCTTTGGCTTCTCAGTGATCAAGACACCGAGTGGGACCCACGAGCCCCAGCTGCTACTTTGTGTGGTCTTATTTGATAAGTAAATAAAAAGTAAATAAGTCAATAAAAATAAGTAAATAGTAAATAAAAAATTCTCAGGTGGAAGAAGGGCTGCATTAACCAGCTGGATTCTTCTCTCCCACCATAGATTTAAGGCTTACAGTTTGGACCCTTCACCCACATGCATGGAAAACAGGAGGCATCTTTTCTACTGGGTAAGTTTCCGGATCACCCTCATCTGTGACAAAATGTTAATGGTTGGGAGGGATTAAAATGTCATGCCTGAACCCAAACCAGTCAGTCTGTGGAGCAGATTACTCTTCTGCATTTCATCAAGACCCTGTAAAGACATGAGGAATGAAAACAGAGCCATTCCAGTTTCCAGGGAATTGTTTAGAATGTTTTCAGTCTCAGCCACTGATATCAAAACAAGTAATATAAAGCTGGTAAATTGTTGTTGCTTGGCTGTCTATTGCTCTAAGGTCAAGAACAAAGTCACTCTTGGATCACTGCTTTGTAGATTCAGCTCTGTAAGGCACAAATTACATCACATTTACATTTATCTAAAGATATTCATAGCCTGCAGCTTAAATTTTTGAATCCTGTTCCTCTATTCAGGGACCCAGAAACAGTTATATTTTTTTGGAGGCTGATCCATGCCAAAATCACGCTTTTGACACTTTTGTATTCATTAAAATCAGAAAAACCTTCTTTTTTTTCCTAGCACTATTTTAAGCATTGCAAATTCCTAACTGAGGTTTGCAGTCATGACAGGTGTAAGGCTTCAGAGTCCACTTCTGAGATTTCAAGCACCCTGCTGCTGTTTTTGTCAGTCTAACTTTCCTCTAAGAGCTTCTTCAGTAACTTTCACTGTAGCTGAGCAGTATATATATTTTTCTCTGTTTTCTAGAAGACATGTCAAGCTAACCTGACCAGATGTGAAACTGGATGCTCTGGAATAGTTAGGGAAGTGTGCTAGAATTTTCAGTATGTATGGCTTCATAACCAGATAAACTAAAGTGCTTTTTAACATGTCCACAGGGCCCTGTGCCATTGGAGTAAATAGTTATGCAATATCTGGTCGGTGCAGTGTTATTATCTCTGTTATTACAATAACTGAGCTTTTCACCAGCACAGAAGAATCCATTGTTCCTCAGAACACCTTGGGACTTTGAAGTAGGAAATCCATCATGTCTATGGGGAATGAATGGAGAAGACAAATTAAGGACTTAACCTTAAAGGTCCTTTGGACTTGTAACATTGAGAGGAACAACATTTAGAGGGAGACTGAGCCCGGGGTATTCTCATCTCCAGGTCAGTCAGCCTTGAGGAGAGTTACACACTTGTGCAACTGATCCTGAAAAACCCCTGAAGCCATCAAAGACTTGATTTCAGACGGAGGAGGTGCAATTTGAATGCTCCTGCAGGTTCCTGCTCTGGTGAGTACCGCTGCTTGATGTGATGAAAATAAGTTATTGGACTGCATCTATCTCAAATACCTGAAAAGTTATTCTATACTTACATCATAGGAGGGGGAAACCTGCGTTGAAAGCACTCAATTAGACAGAAGAGGGATCAAAATCAGGTTTCACACATACCACACCACAGATCTACCCTACCTACAAGAAGGCCCTTGTTCTCCCCAGTGGTTGTCTAGTAGTTCTACTTAGTGTGATTGCTGGCTAAGTGTTTCTGAAGGCACATAGCAGCTCACAGGCTGTAGGATTGCACCACTGCTCCTAGCACAGTAGCTCTGAATAATCTTAGATATGTGGGATGCTGAGATACCTCAGGGGTTTGGGGGCTAACCAGCTCTTCCTCAGATCATGGAACTCAGATCATGGCTCCTAACTGGACTCTTGCCTAAAAAGAGATGACAGATGTCCCTTGTCTACAGGTGCAAGGTCTTCTTAGTGTCACTTCATCCTTTACCATGACCTTATTCCTGAGCATTTACCTCATTAACTGTGCCAGTAGAGGTCATGAGAAGGAGAATACCATTTTGATTGAACTTGTGACTGTCTTTCTTAGTATTTATTGGTGTGAACTGGTGGAGCCATGGTCTCCAGATGGGTCTTTCTTTGTTAAAGCATGTGACAGAAATCTGAAAATAGTACTGATACCTTTGTAGAAGTCACATGTTTCTATGTGTTTTATTCCCTTAAGCCAAAAATACTTTGACCTAATAATGAAAGAAGATGACTTCAGGGACCTAGTTTTAAAAAAATAACCATTTGCTTTCACCAATATCTTTGATACTGTGAATTATCTCCAAGTTATTCCCAAGGCTTTTGGTGACATGCTTACAGGTTTTCAATGTTCATGAAATTCATTCGTACAACGCTACCCAAGTCAAATATTTTCATGTCCACTCAATGAAAGGATGGCTTCCACAGCTGTCTTTGACTTGCTAAAAACTTCTGAACATATCATCCTCACTATGTCACATTCCCAAGAAAACAGAACTAGAGAGAGACATTTTCTTTTCGTTTTCTCTTCCTGGTTAAATGCCTCTAGACTGCTGTGTTGGAGAGAATCTGTTGTCACTAAGAAATCTGGAGTAGAGCTGTGTACAATTGAGTATCCAACTGGCTAAGGAGGAACAACAGCTGGAAGGGCTGAGGCTGCAGGCAAAGAATGGATTCCCAAAGTTTTGAAATCCTCCTGCCTTAGAGGAATCTATTGTGTACTGGGAGACACAGCTAAAACTGGGCTCAGGGACTTTAAGTCGACAGAGTGATGGTAGGACTTGATTAGTAGTTCTCCTTAAGATGGCCAAGCTGATTCAGTTCTACAGAATCATATATTAGTATAAATCATTTAGGTAGGAAAAGGCTTTTAAAATCATGATATCCAAACATTAACTCAGAACTCCCAAGTCCACTAATAAACCTGGTGTCTCACCAGCTTGACTATACATCTTTTAAAAACTTTCAGGGATGGTGACTCAGCCACTTCCTTGGGCAATTTGTTCCAACATTTCACAACCCTTTCCACCATTTTTTCCCCTAATGCCCTATCTAAAGCTCCTCTGGCACAACTTGTGGCCTTTTCTTCTTGTCCTGCTGATTGTTACCTGCAAGAAGACACCAACCCCCACCTGGCTGCACCCTCCTGTCAGGCAGTTGCAGAGAGTGATGAGTTCCCCCCTGAGCCTCCTTTTCTCCAGGCTGAACACCCCCAGCTCCCTCAGCTGCCCCTCCCAGCCCTTGTGCTCCAGCCCCTTGCCCAGCTCCGTTGCCCTTCCCTGGACACGCTCCAGCCCCTCAATGTCTCTCTTGCAGTGAGGGGCCCAGAGCTGAGCACAGCATTGGAGCTGTGGCCTCAGCAGTGCTGGGCACAGGGGGACGGTCACTGCCCTGCTCCTGCTGGCCACACCCTGCCTGATCCAGGCCAGGATGCCACTGCCCTTCTGGGACACCTGGCACACCCTGGATCATGTTCAGCTGCTGTTGACCAGCACAGCCAGGTCCTTTTCCACCAGTCAGTTTCCAGTTAGTAGGTACATGATTTCTAGGAGAAATCATGATATCACTTTTAACATTCCAAGGGCAGAATTAGCCTTTCTTTCACTGCATATGTCCAGCTAGCTTTGTGCTAGTTTCTTTGAAGTCAGACAAGGTATAAAAGTGTAGAAACATAGACAGTTATGTCAGATTTTCTCTTCTTTAAATAATACAGCTCTTACATGAGATTAGAAATTTGCATCTGTGTTCATGACATTTCACTTGATAGCTCTCAGATATGTGGCTGAAAACCATGTCACTATCACCCCTCACATTTCAAGACAACTCCAGAATTATACTTCACTCCTCTATAGGTTTACCTGGCATCAGCCACAAACATTTTCACTCTCTGGTAATAAGAAAATTAAATTAACCCTAGAACTCAAAGATCAATATTGTGATTTGTTGGAGGAATCCCCAACAAATTTGTTTAAGGAAGCCCCTTAAACAAATAATTTATTAACAGTTAGGAGATGTTATACCCTGTTAATAGTTATGGAAAATTTAGACATAAGCTTACCACCTGAACATTTACCAAAATCTTTGAAAACAGGGAGCCAGTTGAAGTTCAATTAGTTCTCATTCATAAAATTAAGTGGAGAAAACCTGTAGAACATGCAGAGCTCACATCTAACTAGCAGACAACACCACACAAAACCTACACCAAAAACAGCATACAGATCTTGTGAGGGACCCAGCCAAGTCAACCAACTAAAGCAGAAAGGCACAGAGGTCACATGGTGTCCACGCCAAAAACATGGTCAACTCCCAAAACAATAAAAGATGAAAGTCATAAAATATTTCTCAGACACTGCTTTATGTTTCACCTGGACAAAGATAGCTAATAAAACATCATGAATCTATCACAGAACTTCCATGTGACCAGATATAGGAAACTGTGAGCTATGGAACTAGTTTTGTTTCTTTTTCTCCCCCTGCAAAACACGAGGGATTATGAGGAAAACACTTCCCCAAGTCCTCAGAAAGATTATTAAAAAATTCACCATGAAATCAGTGAATGATGCTCAGAGAAAGACAAAAAGACAATAGACCACAGTCTACTGCCAAATTACGAATCCTCAGTGCTGGGTTGCAGGGAACAAAACACCAGATTTGCTGCAAAGATTTATTTTTTTTCTCACGACTCTGCTATATTTAGCTCTTCTTGAGTGATCTCATGCCTTAAATTACATGTTATTTTCTGTGGCCCTACTTCTATAGTCTGTTCTGCCCGGAAATTATCTGGATTTGTAAAAAGCTAACTAGGCTAGAGCTGTATCAACTTAATAGGGCTGCTGGCCTCAATTCAGCAGGCACAGAAGGACAGAGCTCTTGAGAAGTACTGGTAGAAACAAGTGTCTTATGTTGGTTCCTTTCGGGTCAAGTTGGATGGAGAGCGCAGGGAAAAAGTGTAGAACACAATGGAATAATGGCTCTAAACATAGCTTCAAGGAGAGGCTAGACCATCCTGCAGGAGATTACAAAATGTATTTGAAGGAAATAATCTGTACCAGCACCTGCAGGAATATTGAGAAGGACAACAAATGAAGTTAACTGGTGACATCAGTGCTAGGGCAATCTCCAGCAGTCCTTCTCATGGCCACCAATAGTGCCTGGCAGGGGGCTTGGTGGCAACTGGCTTGGCTCCCACACTGTTTCTGCATCCTCACCTTCCTCATCACCCACAGCAGAAGGAAAACACAGAAGATTATCTGCATTGCACCACTAAAGTTGTGGAACAGAGACAGCCTTTCTTCTCTTTACCTGGGCAGAAAAATACTCCAATCTAAACAGGAAAGTCCATTAAATGCTCCACTGCTGTTACAGTCAAGCATGAATTTCACCAAGTATGCTCAGCTGCTGACAGAGGATCAGCCAATCTGGTGATTTTAGGTACCTGGAGATCTCAGGCATGAGCCAAGCAAAGGTTTATGATGAGAGTTTGAGTTGTCTAAGAAAGAGACTTCTTTCAGGAAGGGCATGGAGTTAGATCAGTTTTACAAATGAGAAAAGATCACTTGGAGAGTTTTTGTAATATGGTATTTATGTACCAACAAAAATATTGTATCTAATCATAAATGTTGTAAGTTTACCCCTCCATTTCTACTGTGCTGCTGGAAATGTGAATTCAAGCTGCTTTTTAAAGAGAAGACTTGAACAATTTCAAAATTGATCAGGCATTCTTGCAGCAATGCAGCTAAAAAATCCCCTTTGATTTAGTGAAGTTATTCTGTGTGTAGATAGCTGCACTTCAATGAGATAAGTGGTCCACAATCCTGCCCAAGGCTTCACTTGGTCTCCCCAGGAACTGTTGAGCATTTCCAACACAGAAAGAAAGGCAGGGATATGTTCTCTTCAAAGCCAGGCAGAAGTTGTGAGAGCCTCGAGCAGCAGGTGCCAGTGTTCACCACCATGAAAACCAGTATGTAAATGTGTGCAAACTGCTGCCATGCCTTTAACTTTGCACAAGACCCATCCCAGAGGCTGGAACAGGAGCATGGCCAGCAGCAGATCCTCCTTCAGGCAGCGTTAGCTCACTGCAGCCTTGTGAGGGAATAGAGGAGTTTCTTGGGCAAGCAGTGTCATCAGACCTCTGACAAAACCTGATTGATGTGCAGCAAGCTCTGAGCCTGACAATGTGAGGAACAGCAGACCCCAGCTGAAGTTAATGGTGTTAGAGAAGGGAATAGATTTCCCTGGACTCAGGAAGGTCCTCAGGCATCAATTCTGAAAAAGAGCAGAGTATTCATTTCAGGATGATCCTTTCCCAGATTTGGCAGAGACTGCAGAGCCCCTGGAAGGCAAGCTAAATACAGACTCATATATGTACAAATTAGAGGAATTGTCTGGGGAAAACTCCAAAGAGAATATAATTCAATTACCATGTGGACAGAAATCTACATTTGTCTGCAGAATCCTTCTGGAAGCACCCAAACAGACAGGAATTCTGCCCAAAAAATTGTATATAAGGGTTACAGTAGATCAGGAATGAAATGAATGTCACCTGTCACACACAAGGAAAAAACTAGCACATCTGAAGGTGAGCTGGTAAGACAAAGTCATATTACATCTCTGTTTTGCCCTGGCAGGGCCTCAGCTGGGCAGCCATAACTACTACGAGACAAAAAATTCAGAAGAAATTATCTTAAATGAGAAGTGTCTAAAAAGCATAACTTTTTGTCAAAAAGAATTGTGGTTCAGCTTGACAGAATAGACTGAAATGACAGTTTTCCTCAAATGGATGGAGACTGTGGCAAAGAGGAAGAGAATAATATGCTCTGATCTGTGCTGGGACAGTATGGCCTGAAAATGTAGCAAGAAAATTTCAGATACCTTTACAGACTTCCAGTCTATGGGTTTTTAAAAGAGCAGGCTGCTTTTGTTGACCCATCAATGCTGACAATATTTTAAAATACTTTCAAGATTTGTCTTTCAGAACACACCATTTTAAGGCAAGCTGATAAGCAACAGAGCACATAATAAATGTCTGACCCCACTGGAGCAGATTTTTAGTAGATATCAAAGATTTCTTCCAGTCGTATTCCCATTGAACTCTGCAGAAATTTGTCATTGTCCTTATAGATTTCAGAGAAAAAGATAATGCCTATATTCACCCAGAGAGAAGCAAGAGCTGGTAAGGATTCTAGAGGAGGTCTGGAAATTGGAAATCAACATTTTATTTTAAATGCTTGCATTCACATCTCCTCCAATAAAGCCCAAAGGAAACATACGAACAGAAAACAAATTAGACAGAGGAAATAGACTTTCCTCTTTCTGGCTTATGACTTCTCTGACCAGGTCTTGAGAAGGATTTCTGGGGTAGGTGTCAGCAATTCCCTCATCCTAGCCCCATCAAATATCTTTATTTTTAAGATATTTTAGATATTTTAAGAAGTTACAAGATTTGAACTCCAGATGAGAACATGTTCACTTTTCAATTTTCAGTTGCAGTATATCTAGCAGTTCTTTTAGAAAGAGCTCAAAGTGTAACCTATTCAGTACCCAAAATATAGTGTCTGTGTCTGTTTTTGAATAATGACATTTTTTCTGATTATTTATATTTTTTCTAAACATATCATCTTATATCCTGTGGGTCTCAGTTTTAATAAATCTCTAATCACAAAAGAACCAAAAAAAACCCCAAAAAACCCAAAGAGGATTCATTTTAACTGTAGATTTATTTTGCTCCTGGAATATGGCCCTTCATTTCTGATTTATAATGGAAAAAATAAAAGAAAGTAGGGATTCTGTTTCTGATATCTAACCTGCATTAAAAGCACATCACAATTTCAAGTCTAGAAGACAGATATATTTTGTCAAACCCTTTCCTCACAGAAGACTAAATTCATAGTTCATTTAGTTCACACTATTAAGGCCAAATGCCTCCTTTTCCTGGTCTGGATTAACCACAAAGTGAAAATTCTGCTATTTCAGCATTGAAACCATTGAGGTAAGTCCAATGGTTTTTAATCAGAGCATCATGCTCTAATATTTTGAGATCAGTAGACATTTGATTACACTCAAAGGGTATATTTGTATGTGCATGTGTACTTATATAGAATTGTATGCAAAATTGTCCTTCTACAAATATAGATGCAGATACACATAAACAAATTACCATGTATAGATATCTACAGAGAATATATATATATATATATATATATAACATATTCACAATATATTGGATATTTCTTGCAAATGCAAATTCTTAAATATACAAATGATGTAAGAGGATGAGGAGGAGGTTAAAAAGGAGGTTTGGAAAAAAAGTAAAGTTTCCCTACCAGGAATTTGATGTAATATAAAGTTTCTGACTCTTGCTAAACAGAAACAGTAGGAAATAGTGCTAGTGAAGAGGAGGGGAAAAAAAAAGCTTTCTACTGACCTAAAGAGTATAATAAACCTTCACTCTCCCATTTCTGCCTATGCTATCCATTTTTTAGGGAAAAAAACCATGCTCAGTGCTTCTAGAGCCCTGCCAGGTTGTGACTCCAGACAATCCTTTGCCATTTTGGTGCTTTCTGAGCTCAGACTCTAGGATCTTTATGTAAAAGTGCAGTGAGCAATAATATGAATTAAAGAAATACTATTTTTTTGATGAAAATATACTTTGTTTGGTCCTTATACCCAGAAAATAGATCCAGAAGATGGAATTTTGGTGTAGACCTTTAGACGTCTTGGGATCAGCCCATTGAGGGGCAACTGGAGCTCTGGGCAGTCCTGGGTGGATTTCTGCAGGCAAAGACTGCTCTGGGGGGTCCTGTTGGGCAGTGAGGACACACAGATCCCTTCCCAATGCACTCCTAATTCCACAGGGGCTCTTCAGTGCTGGAAATCCAACAGCCATGAAAGCAGTCATGGTATAGGGGCTGGTGGCAGCACCATACCTCAGGCTACGCTCCGTGTAAACAGAGCTAACTATTGCCTTTAAAAGTGGGAAGATACTTTTCCTTCCCAGGAATGAAGGCCTTCTAATGCCCTTTATTTTGCTTATCACAAGGCATTAGCAGCAAATACACACAAGAGTCTTGCTGCTTACAGCTGTGGGGACTGATTTAGTGTTTCCTTTCTGAGCACTGGTGTCATGCAGAAAATACAGCAATGAGATATTCATGCCTTGATTTCCCTGAAAGGAATTTTTTTTCCAAAATTCCACCAGGCAAACTGATTTGGTCATTGTTTCCCGGTGGGAGGACAAGTCCTTTGTCATATACTTGTTCCATAGAACTCCCATCACTTAGGACTTGAAAGTGCAGACCTTATTGTCTATGTGTCCTCCCAAAAACCTTCTAAAAACAAGAACATTTCCCAACCATTAATAGTGAAATGCATTTACTCCATTTTTCTGAGTCCTCCTTATATCCCAATATGTATAATTTCCCAAACCTTCTTATCTGTGGTCAGATACAGGACTCCTGGGGAAAGGTAAGTCACAAAGTTTGCTCAAAGGTCATCTGCTTGCTTGTTGCTTTCTGAGCCACAGCGTGCAGATTGCAGCACTGGCTTTAGTAAAAATTACTTATAAAAGCAGAAGCATATACAGAAATAAATGGCTGTGTTTTTTCCAGGTAACTAGCAGTTTCAGCTCATCTTCTAGCAGGCATAGAAAACCTATGGTCAATTTACTCACATCACTCCTCTGCCTGCCAAGGCTTAAGATCAAGGGGAGAAAATGAATAGACACAAGGCCATGTCACGTAATCATCACTTTACTGCAGAATAAAATCCAGGCACTGAAGTAATTCAACCCTCATGACCTTGCTAGGACTGGACATGATCCAGTCCCAGGAGAAGAAATTAGATCTAAGACAAATAAACCTAAGTCACAAGGACAGTGACCATTAAAATGAGATTTCATATGTATAAACGAGGCAACAGCCCGTCACCTAGCAGGTGTGGGATGGTGAGGATGAGAAGTACAAAAACACAGCCTGACAGAACTGCAGTTTTCAGTTTCCACTATTGCAGCACAACCCCAGGAAACCCATGCAGTCCAAAACCATGCAACGTGTTCGAACTGGGCCACTGCTGCGGATTTCTGTGGTGGCGCAAGATAGCGGGATGGGTGGCTGGAATGTTATTTTTTCTGTGAGTAAAATGAAGACAGCCTCTGGGCTATTCTGCAATGAGAGCCATCTGTGAGCCAGTAAACAAACCTAACAAGAGAGAGCCAAAAACATGGAGCTGAGGATTATATTCTCAGTGACTCGTCTGTAAAGCCAGAGCAGATGAGAACTGGGGTGAGGAGCACCAGCCACAGGGCATGTGCGGAGCTGAAAGGTGCACTGCTCCTGGTCCTCATGCCTCCTCCCATTGGGCCAGCACAGATTTACTGCCTGCAGGGGTCAGAGGCCAGGGCCCTGCCTGGTCCCTGAGCTGTGTTTGAGCTTCCAGGCTGCTGGGTCAAATTCTCTGTTCTATTTCCAAATATTATATATGCCCAAAGTGGCCATTTGCTCATGGACTTCTCTCAGAAGCTTCTGCCTCCATCCTGAGTGAGGAAAACACAGCACAAGCCCTGTGCAGAGATACCACACTGGCTGGCTATTGGCTTTGGGAAATATTTGCATTAATGAAAAAATAATGAATGAAAACAGACATCATAGTAAAACATCTTCTTTTTTTAAAAAATAATAAATTTAATACAAATCCAGGAATGAAGAAGGAATCAAATGCATTTCATATTTACCTATAACCTAATAAAGTTGATCCATGGCATTTAAGATACAAAAAAATCCAACTCATTTGACCTTCTGATGTAAATCCAGAGCAGGTTCTCTGCTTGTCTCTCTCTCGGCTCTCCCGTGCCAAACAAGCTCTGTCAAACTCTCACCTTCTAGCAGCTATTCCAAAATTAATATCAAGCATTGATGACCAAGGGTTTATTGGGGACAAATGGTGCCAGGTAGGAAAAGAGAGAAAATAATTTGGAGTTGTTTTTCTAGAAAGAGGATAATGTGAAAATAGGTGAAGCAGTTTTTATGCTTGGAATTTTAGTCTGACAAGTGACAGCAGATATATTTTAAGACTTAGAAGTTCCTGTCTTCAGAGATTTACAACATTCATAAATTCTACCTGGGGTGTGACTTTTTACAGACCTTCATTTTTGATGATATAATATCTTTTTAAAGAATTGTTAAGACAATTTTCAAGGCAGTTTCTAACACTGCTGCATCAGATTGGAATAATAACGTTTTTCTGCTACATATAAATTTTATATTCTGCAAGACTTTCTAAGTAGGGATAGGGCCTGGGTTTTTTCCTATGTTGGTTTGTCTTTTTGTGGCTTTTGCTTGCCTGATTGTTACTTGGTTGTTTTCTCTGGCTGGGAAAACAAAATAAACAAATACTGTAAGTCTGCTGTGTTTAGATGAGAGGGAAGTGATTAATCATAGACATAGAAGACATGCATAAAAAAATAATAAATTTCACAAGTTCACCAAGGGAAAACTGAAATGGTGAAATCTCAGATGATTTCTTGCATCCATTCTGGAGCACAAGCCAGAGGCTTTGTAAACATGGTCCCAAATAGTTGCTTTGGTTAAATATAGGTAACACATTCAATTACTGAGGCTTGTAAATGTGTTTAAAGTTATCCATAATAATCAATAGAATTCCATACAGAATTATGGAATATCTTAGTTTTGAAGGAAGTGCAATAGATCATCTTGACCACCCTCCAGGTCAAAATTGGTCCAAACCCTGTTAAGGTGGCTCAAAACTTTGTCCACCCAGTTTTTTAAAATCTGAAAATATTAAGACTACACAGTGTCTGTGAGCAGCCTGTGCCAGTGTTTGAACAAGTCCAGTGGGAAAATACTTTTCCTAATATCTGACCCAGCTTTACTGCCTTGCACCTTATGTCAATGGCCCCTTATTCTCGTCGTGTGATCTAGATGCATAACTGTAAATCTGAAATTATTTCCACAGCCTTTGAGTAATTTTACTGCCATCATAGTTTCACTTGACCATCTCTTTTACAGGAAAGATTGTAGGGGAATGCCCAATGCACTGTAAAAATCAGATGACTGAATGTCTAATAGTACGTGAATATGTGTTATGCTATGTATATATAATATTTGTGCATGTATAATACATACAGATATGTAGTACACACAAGCATACACATGAGCATGTATGTGATGGGTGTGCATTGCATGAACACACGTGTATAAGCACAGTGCAAAGCCTGTGTGAGCCTGTAGCCAGCACTGCTCAGTGAGATGAGAGCCCAGGTTTGGCAGGACTGTGCACAGCCAGCCCATCACCTGCTTTCTAAGCAAACCCAGGGCATTACTGCCCCAGCGTGGTGGATTGTGCTCTTGCAAGTGCCTTGAAAATTGCAGGCCTAGAATTCACTGAAATTTTTCTCACTTTGATCCTTAAAGCTTTACCACATTGATACAAGTTCAAACAGAGTTTTGTTTCAATTTTCACTTCAGTTTCCCTGAACCTCAAATAGTAGGGGTGCTCTTAGACTAGGCAACTCCAAAAGAGACATACTGTGCTTTTTGTTTTGAAAACATACACAAAAAAACCACACACTGCAAATGAATATGATCACTTCAACACAGATTGTTTAGAACATTTGCTGGAAGTGGTGGGCTCCTTGTGATTTCCTTTGGTCTGGCCAACAAGCTTGCTCATGCCTGGAGAGACCTCGTGGAGGCATTAGCTCCAGTCGCAGTGCATTTTCCCATATAACCCAAAGCATGTGCACTGAGAGGCTCTGGCCATCACTGCTGCCCTTAGACGGCTGCAATTCTTGCACCTTTGTAGCTGATAAGACCTTACTGTGTCTGATTTATAGGGTTTCAGACCAATCCAATTGTCCTGAGGGAGCCATATGAAGTCAAATGACACTTCTGTGGGCGCTACAACAGTGACCTCAGGCCAGCAGAGTGTCACATCCCCATGACAGGTCCAGATGCTCCTCAGCTTGCAATAATCCTGACCCGAGTTTGAAGGTGTGCATGGGCTCAGTCAGCCTCCATGTCTGGCTTGCTCTGAACACTTTCATCCAAACCATCTCAATGGGGGCCAGGTTTCAGCTGGCATTAAGGGCTGGTGCTCATGTTTGCCAGGCAGGTCACAGGCGCAGTGCCAGGGAGATGGAGCTCATGACTGCAGAGGCAGAGAGAGCCACCAGACCACCAGGAGTTTTATTTATTGTGATGCCCAGCCAGAACATCCATTGCATTCAACTGCTCTTGCAGCCTGAGGGTGTCTGGTCGGCTGTCTGTCTCTGCCCAGACACACAGGGTGGTTGTGTTGGAGATCGGGCTTCAAAGGACGAGTTTGGACTCTCTGATTTTTGGTCTTCGAATTTGTTTATTATTTCTTATCTACAGAATTTTCTCTCTGCCCAGCTGGGATCTGACCAGCAAGGCAGCCAAAGGCATTCTGACCGCCCACGGGGCAGTCGTGTCTTTTTATAGTAAAAACTACGTAAACCATATTTACCTTTCATCCCCAATACCTTTCACCCTTGTTAACAAGTGCACCTTCACCGAGAACCAATCCACAAGTGCCAACATCACACAGAAAATGGATGACAAGAACAAGAAAGAAGAAACACGAGACAGGCCCTGATTCCTCCACCTTGTCTCCATAACCCCCCTGTACCAAAGCTCTAAAATCTCTATTTTCCCCTGTAAATATATCATTCCTGCACCATTCAAACCCCAGTGACTCCCATGTCCTCATACACAGGTGGCACATCCCTAGAGGGATCAAAGTCAAGCCACCAAGCGCTTTTGGCAACATTCCAGGACCTCCGAGCCCCCCAAGGGTTCTTTCAGTATCTCTGGACATCCGGAGCGATGCGCTGAATTCCCACATGAGGGTGCAGGTAAAATATGAACCGGGATATAGGGCTTGAATTTTATAGGGCTGCAACCTGCTGAAGGGCATTTATCTATATTACAGTTGTTTACATCCATTTTTAGTGCTGAAAATAACTTCTCCCAGCAGAAACTGGGCTTTTAAGGTCTGTTTGTAATACTCAAATCCTTTCATAATGTAAACAAGAAATAAGAATGAGAACAGTGGTTCTGACTTCCAGAATTCAGTCTGCTCAGACAAGTGCATTTCTTTTGTGTTTCCTCTTGGTCTTGTAGAAAGATTTCTGAAAACCTGATGCAGTAAATTCAATTAGCCATAACTTAATAAAGGTACTGCATGGAGATAGGTAGTTTATATTATAATCATTACTGAATCAATTCATCTGTTTCCTAATTATTAGTTCAAATCTCTGGCCACAGTATAGAGTTTATGTTTGCCAAGGCACTCTGTGGGACAGTATTGTTTTCAAGCTCATTTGCAAGTGTTATTAAGAAAAAAGGTAGAAGGAATGTGGAAATACAGCCGGAAAATAAAATATTGTTAAAATAAATGCTTTATTGGAAAGAGGAGGATACTTCATGCATTTACATAGCCAGTTAAGACATTTACATGGGTGGACTTAGCAGGAGGCAGAGTTTAATGGGACTACTGCAGACAGTGAGTGTGCAGCAAGAGGGAATGTAGTTCTCATAAACTGAAGAAAATGTGGTTGATATGCTTCTGGGCTATAGCAAGCTATACTGTGGTTCTCTTTGATCCAGACAGCAGTTGTATTTATTTTGTACAGCACTACAAAAAAAAGCAACTCAGCTACGTTGAAAGTTGCCAATGTTTTCTTTTCCTGCTGTCCACAGGGGGACATCTTTCAGGAGCGGGCAGCTTTTTGTCAAGGAAATAATCATGTGTTCAGCTCTCCTGGCACGTCTCGCAGAGCATAAACCTCAGGGGTTGCTAGAAGCTGTTTTTCAGACAGTCACTGCTACTTCAGTTCTATTGGAACTACTCTTGGGTTTTGTTTTACAATTTTTGGGCCTGGAAACTATCAATAGTCACTGAAAGTTCTCATTAGAGATTCCAGGCTGGTTCTTGCAGGGCTCTGGGAGCCTCCACAGTCCTGCAGGGACTTCACTGTAACTCAATCCCCATTGTTACAGCTCCCTCTTGCTCCCCCTTACCTACAAGTCACCTGAACTAAGAAGCACCCGAGGTTTCATTTGAAGACTAACTTCTCCAGGCTGTTTTCACCTTTGCTATTAGATAGAATTTACTCTAGGCAAGAAACTACAGGCCTGTATCACACAGAACAGGGTGCATACAGATATTTTTTAGTCCCATTATAAAGTTAATTAAGATTGTTTAGGTGTACAGGAAGGAAAATTCACTCTAAGTCACTGGAATGGATTAATTTGAGAGTCTCTACTATGCATCCTGTGAATGCAAACACAATTTCCAGAAATTCCAGGTTCTCTTTGCTATAGTCTATTTTAAAAGATGGATATCTAATACCATCTGTCATCTTCTGACCTGCATCCTGGGGTCTGCAGGTACACAGAGAGCTTTACCTTTTGCTGCATCAGCTGATGGTATTCATTGTGCATAGAGGAATCCCAGGAGGACAAAGTCTTGGCTAGGAGCTGTTGGCTATGCTAGAACACCACCATAAAATTTATAGGCATTGAAAATGATGACTTGAAATGTATTTATTTTAGTTAAAGTTGAATTCCTGCCTAAACCCACTATGTAAACCAATAAACCTAAAAATAAATGGGTGACCTTAATAATTTACTTTTGAAAAGAAGTGTTAGATGAAAGGAAGGGATAAGTAAGCAGAAACAGTTTATTGGGAGGCATGTATATGGCAACCTTGCAGTTCCTAAGACTGCTTCCAAATTTTTCAAGTTTTTTTTCCAGAAGAACTGGAATAATTTTTACCAGAACTACTGCAGTACAGTGACTGCTGTTCTGCAGCTCAGGTACTCCTCTCTGTATAAAATCAACCAAAAGAAACACATGCATTTGAAGTAATTTCAAGCAAGCCTGACAACAGGAGCATCTGTTAAAACAAATTTCTATTCTTTTCAATTATGTGTAACTTTATTGGCCTGTCAAGCTCCTAAGGTAACCCCCCAGGACCATGGCATGCCACCATCCTTTGAGATGATGATGGAGCAGGGAAGTGAGGATACCTCACTGGGATCATCAACATGGATCCTGTTCCCAAAACAATCTCCTTCATATTATATTTTGGCTGGTGATTAGAAAATTCACCAGCATTAGATAAAAATATCTCAGTGTTTGCCTAATGCAGCAATTAAATTTGAGGTTTAATGAATAATAATTCAAGCTGTTAAATCTACTGGAACTACTGGATTTTATTGTCCAAAGGCAAGCGTTTGGGGGTTAATTTGTAATATTCACAGATTATTTAAAATCTGAGTCTTACAAAAGTACTCTGTTTGAAGCTATGAAAACTTCTGCAGGGAAGAGCACCTGACCTATTTTTATGTGCAATTGCCAGCAATTCTTGTTAGCTCAGTACTCCATGGAGACCTCATTGCTGACCCAATAAGGGATTTACACTTTCTCAGGATCTTGATCCACAATAGCTTGGGCCAAGGTTGTGCCTCCATTTAAAGCAAATATGTACCTCTGAAACAACATTCAGAGTTTTCAGAGACTAGCAGGGGAGCCTAGATGACTTACTGTAATGTGTGCTGTGGATGTTGAATCAGTGGGGACAAAATTTGCAGACACATGGAACATTCATGAGTGAATACGGGCTAACTTGCAACATTAGAAGACCCATAGGCACTTTGGGAATGATTTTGTTTTTATTTCTTTCCAAACTGATTTTGAGAACTATTTCTTGGTATAGCCAGGGCTGGTTTTTAACACTCTTGATGGTACTAGGTCAGTGGCCTCCTGTAGGGTAAGACTGTGCTGAAGGATTAGAGGCACTGATATTGCTGCACCAGGCAGTTTAGTTTCCTCAAACAAAGTGTGATGTCCACTTCAGAGGGAAGTAACTGGCAGAATTCTAAAATTATGCTGGCAGATTGAAGCTATAAGTCATTTCTAGAAGTAATATTCTCTTTTGAGAAACAGAATCAACATGTCAGGAGAGACCATATGTGCTCTAGCACAGCCACAAAAAGTACTCTTGAATCTTTTACTGCCAACATGATTTGATAGCAACCTGATATTGTACCTCATCTTCAGTTCACCAGAAAGATTTGCCCATGCTGTATGTATTTTAAAAAATTCACTGTGTCACTGATATTTCTCCATTCAAAGTGAGGGTGTTGACCCAGCTGCAGAGCCTCAGTTTACCATTAGGAGATGGGGGGACTGAATAAATTGGGCCACAGACAGGAAAAATTCAGTGAGTGTCTCAACTGGAACTTTTAGGACAGCAGTTCTAAAGAACAAACCCATAGCAGCGCCTTTTGCAGTGAAGACATTAACTCATGAAATCCCATGGGTTTTCTCTACTGAAGTTGATTACATCATTGGAGTTCTGGTAAAGTTACACAAAATCTTCTTTGAAAAAAATAAAATTCTCCCTTTGAGAAAGAACTGAACTTTTTCTTCATTAATTCATCAGATTACTTGTTTGAGCATGTTGACATCAATTAGCATCATTTTCTCCTGGCATAAATGAAGAAGCTGAAGAACAGAGACTGAGCTGGTTTAACAACGGTCATAGGAAAATACATTTATTTGTATTTGAGAGTGAGCAGGTTTTGCCTACTAACAAAAAGTTTTTGGACTGTTTGTCACTTTATTTATGCCCTATGCCCTTTGCCCTTTGCAAACATACTAGAATATACTTGTTTATAAAGCACAATTAAGTATCAGAATGGTATAAAATTGTTCATATATAAAAGGGCATAAAATATTGCTATTAACATTGATAATGATTTATCTGCTGCATTTTACTTTGAATACAATATGAACTGATCTTCTTCAATTACTTTGGTTGGAGTTCCATTGATTAAAGAACCAAGGTGGAAATGTCAAGGAACTAAATCACAGAATATTTAAAGGCTTAAAACAAAACCAAGTACTACTAAAATACATCTCCTTGGACAGAAAAAGCAATGAAAATTTCTACTTTTTGTACTTTTTGATCCCTACTGCACTGTCACGTGGTGACAAGATGGGGACAAGAACAGAAAAAGGAACAGGAAACTTGGCTTTTTTTGCAAAAATTGAAACAAGAAAATAAAAGAAATATTTTGAGGTACTCATGGTAACTAGGAAACGAGAAAAAAAAAGAAATATTTTGAGGTTACTTATACACCAGGGAAGAGCAGTGCATGGGACTCCTTGGCCTTCTATGAGCATGGAGCTTAAGGTACACACCTCAGCCTTGATTAACTTCTCTTTAGAGATGAGCTTCTAAAGCACAAGTAGTTTTCCAAGCACAAACTTTATGAATTCTATTTTCCACAAGCCAAATTAAAATTTAAGCAGGAACATAAGTACTTAGCTAGATTATTCACACCAGCCAGCTTATAACAAATTTTAAAAAGCGTTAAATATTTACATGAAAAACTAGCAATTTACACTGTAAGAACAATTCCTTCTGTTCTGCAAATGATTACAGTCTCAGATTATGTATTTTGTAATGTATTAATTATAATGTTCAGATAGAAATTTCACGCCTGAGGGAAATCTCTAAGAAGCAAATGCAAGATTTTGTTGTACTAAACTGCATTTTGGGACACAGAAGTCATGAGAACATGTTCTTAGTAAATTACAGGATACAGCTGCTATAGCTGAAGTACTGCCAAGACTAAGCTATGTATTTTAAGCTTTGAAAACATATTATTGAAAATATATGCTCACCCCAAAGTACTAAAACATGAGATATAAACTTCTCTTTATCATAAATGTCCTGGTTTGGCAACAAGAATTTAGTTGCCATGTGCTCTGCAACAGAGTTTTTCTCATGTTTGTGATAGATTTGGTTAATGGGTGTTTTTGTTTGTGCTGACCCACAGCAACAGTAATAAAGAAGGGAAAATGAAAATATTGGTGCAGAGCAAAGAAGAACCCAAGGCATCCATCATCCCTGGGCGATGGGATAGATTATTGGGAAGGCAAGTTAGATCCTGCCCCTCTCAGTGACTGTCCCCATCAGTTCAAACCCTTCCAATGAGATGATCATTTGTGATGGTTCATGGCCTGGTAGTTCATGAGCTGAGAGCTGATTTCTGACAAGCTGGGACTTACACTTCAATAGAAATGTTGCTAACAGCCAGAGTGGCTTCTTCAGAGTCAGTGACCAGGAGATAAATGGTCACTTCATGTGACTTATCTGGAATACTTGTCTACCTTAAGATGACCCAAAATCATGCCTTTGATCACTTCTATCCACTGAACACAAAGAAAGACTAGACAAGCTCAGTTGCATGTCTTCACAGCTGTCATCTAAAACCAGATGAATCTGTAGATGCCACTTCTAAAACCAGTAGTATTCAGTGGCTTGGCCTGTCTAAAATAGGGTGTAATGCAGCAGACTTTTCCCTGGAATGTCAGAACTTTAATTTGAAATCCTGTAGTTTTTTCTCAGTATCTGTCACTGTAAATCTTGGGTATCTTAGGCTTGCATTGCATGACTGGTCTCTAAGAAAATTTCCAGTCCTCCGTGATGTAAAAGCTTTTTCTCAATATTTAGACATGATTCTGTTTCATCCAGAACAGTGTGAGAAAACATTGCACAGACATTGATTTGGGGATTTTCTTACTTCACTCTCTTGTCTTCAGAAGTTCTAAAGTCCTTCCACACCTTTTATTGAAATACATTTGGGTGAACAGAAAGGAGATTCTGTAAGGGATGATGAAATCTACTGATGATATCTCATAATTCAAGTTTAAGAAATACTCAGGGGAGAAAATGTATATAAAGGCAATACTTCATTGCAGGTCTGGTTTAGATGTTGAAGCTGCTGCTACAGAAACAGAATTGCTAAGCTCAAGTAATTAACAAGGTTCAAAGAAAAAATTAAGTAGGTAGCAAGATTATCTTGTTATCCTAATAATTCACCAAAAAAATCTGGAAATATCTTCTGATCAAATTATTGTTTTATTAGAAACCAAAAGGAGAACTATGTAAGGTGAAAATTATGTTACTGCAGGTGTTCTGAAACATCTAGCATCAGGCACAGTCACAGGAGACAAAATACTTGGCCTTTAGTCTAATTAAGTATGAAAAGACTTCTTTGAAATGTTTTTTTAATATTAGTGTTGTTAGCAAATGAAAGTTTTTTACCATATCAGTCTTCCAAGTGGGAGCGGCCAAAGGTTTCCAGTGAAATACCAAAATGTTCATACAATGGATCACAAAGGCATTTTCAGTTTGGTACATTTAATTTTTTTTTTTTTATCAGCATATTATATTTGGTATTGTGCTCATTTTAAATACTACATTGCTTGTCACACTACATTTGGCAAGAGACCTCTTCAAATATATTTAACAAATTGTTCAATGAGTAATAACTACATATAAAATATCTTCAATGATTAAAAAAATCCATATGTATTTTCTTCATGAAATACAATATATACATTACGATCTTATAGTTTTAAGGTACATCAAATTTTGAGTTTAAACAAATTCACAGTGTACATTTTACCTCTGTAATAAAAATCTTCACTTTAAAAGTGCCTGGATCTCAAACTGTGTATATGTATTTCCTCTCTCTGGGTTTATGGAGAGTGAGGGTTTACCATCAAAGAGCACTACAGCAGATCCAAATTGTGTATTACAATGACTAAAAATTAAGACTTCTGATTATTGAAAGTGAACACTGACTGTCCCTGTTACCTCTGATCCTGACCAACAGGTTTTCTGAAGAGCTTCTCTCAGATGGAAGAAGTGCTTTGAGCAGCATGGCCTCTAACACAGCCCTTCAGTGGAGCTGAATGAACTGCCCACTGTTCCAGAAAACCAGGTCCAGAATACTCAGGTGGAACTTCAGTTCAGAGGCCAGTCCTGGCCAAAGGAGATGGCCAGGAGCCATCCAGGAGCCAACATGCAGTGAAGTTACCATCACGCTGCCTTCCAGCCTGAGGTCACACCAGTTGCCTGTGCTCTACTGCCTTTGAATCCTCACCTTCCTCCTTCTCCCTCAGAGGAAGAAGCCTTAGAAGTTTCTAAACCCTGAGTTCATTGCACCTGAGGCCCACAGGACACACATTGCTCCCCAGACTCCATTTGTGGCCGAACGTTCGCGCCAAGCTCTTCCTCCAAAGCGTGACAAACACTCACGGGGCAAGCTGACCTCAGTCCCCTACCTCCACCTGCCTCCAAGTGATTTCAAAACCCATTCTAATATGTCTTTTTTCCCTGAAAATACACAGTGATTCCATCAACAATTTTTAAAAAAGAACTATCAATAAATCCAGCTGGAAACTAATCTAGACCCAATAAAAATAATCTCCAGCCTGAAAGGGAAAGGCAGAAACATTCTAATACATTCCACAGTAAATAAGTTCCACAAAGCTAATTTTAAAGCAATTACTGACAAGCCTTTTTAAGTCTTGTTTCATACAAGTCTTTTACAGGTGTGTTAAACACCTGGATGCCATGTTATAAGTTTTCACAGCCCTTTCACTAATCTCAAAAAAAAAGCTTAAAGAGAAGCAGAGATGCCCAATGTATGTTTATAACACTTCCAGAATTAGTGGCTGTCCAAAGAGAGAAACACAAATTACTCTATTAACCAAGGGAAAAATTATGGAATGGAATTTATGCTGTTTCTCTCTGGAAAGACAGAAACCATCTGACTGTCCTGCATGAACATTGTTACACAACAAACAGAGCATGGGATAGCTCATCTGCAGTCTAACAGAAAGAGATTTTAACTATTGCAGTGGGCAGGGTGAAAATGTTGGAGCTTTCTTTACCACATGGAGTGAAGATTCTTCATTAAAAGAGTCCTAAAAATACAGCACAAGAGCTGAGCTGTCAGCAGTGGAAAAAAGGACGAGGGATGCAAATCCAGAGAAGATAAGATTTCATTATTTTTTGCAACAAGACTGTTTTGTTTGCTATGTCTGCAGAAAATTTAATCATTTAAACAGGTTTAACATAGAGAAACATGATCCCCCATACATGACATTCCCATAATTCAGAGAGGTTTGCACCTAACACTTTAGTATCTTCCACCTCAAATAAAAATGTTGCATTCAAACCCCCAACCTGCAGTTTTGGAGGTTCACTTCAAGACATAAAAGCTGGAGAACTTGGGAATTCTGAAACAGATTGGAACATCAAGGGTTAATTATTTTGCATTAAAGAAGTTTTTCTTCCAGCCTCAGAAATAGCTTTTCAGTAAACTTGGTGAAAACTATTTCTTTCTTGATGCACTGACTCCCATTGGAACCTAGGTATCTCACAGGATACTCCAGCGCTGACAGGAATCAGTAGGGAAAATACAGCACAGTGCTCTGAGTGTCCTGATACCTACTCCTACATGGAAACGTTCCTAAGTTCATTTTAATATCCTACACATTCTTAAGAAAGGGAGTAAGCTTTTTTTTTCTTTTTTTGCTGGTTGGGAATGCTGGAAAAATTAAATAGCTTTTGATACATGTATATATGTAAAAGCCTGGATTTTTCTCTTTTGCTTCACTAAAATATACATAAGAATGGTTACAAAAGGAAATTTGCAAAAAAACAAACAGTTAACATAGGAAAAGTTTTGATCTATGCTTTTAATCTTTAGTGACTGAGCTTATCAAGATTCCACTGGAATTTTAGATGATAAATTGTGTACTTGAATTATCTCAGATCAACTATTCTTCAGCAGGTAAAGAATAAATATCTTAACTGAAGTGGTAGGGTCTCCCTACTGTAGACCTAGAGGATTTGCCACTGTATTTTTAATAAAGAATTGGAATTATTTCATTTCTGAATCTTTTTTAGAAATGTGAGCTAGACTTGAGGAAAACAGAAATATGGCTTTAAGTGAATTGTTAACATTCTGTTGCATATCTTATTTTGGTTATCTCTTGCTTTCTTCCGCCTTAGAGTCAAGTGACAGTTTTTCCCCAAGTTTCCTTATAAGTTCTGCCAGATCTTCAGAATTCTGAGATTTTTCCTCAAGGAGTTCATACCGGAGACTTGAGATGTCCTGTTTAATTTCCTTCAATTCACCTGTAACAGATTTTAAAAGATCACAATATTAAAAGGAAAAACAGCATACCCAAATATCGTTTTTTTTCTTTGTTGAAACAGAAGAAGTAGATATTCTGCTGCCCATTGGTGAATCATAGGATAGTCTGAGTTGGAAGGGACCCACAAAGACCATTGAGTCCAGCTTTAAGTGAATGGTCCACACAGGGATTGAACCCAAAATCTTGATGTTATTAGCACCATGGTCTGACCAGCTGAGCTGACCTCAGTGGAATGGTGTCTTGGGGATAGGAATACGAAGATGCAGTTCAGGAATCAAACAAATCTGAAGGCAAAAGTGTGAGAGACCATGAGTTCACAAAACTCACATGATCTATTTGATGGAAGATGCTGTCCTGCTGCAAGGGAGATCACAGAATCATTCAGGTTGGAAAAGACCTCTAAAATCACTGAATCCAATCATTAATCCAGCACTTCCCAGCCCACCAGATCTTTAAGGAACCAGATGACCCTGAATGGCCCTTCCAAACCAAACTATTCTGTGATTCTATTATTACTAGAATGCAGCAACACATTTTAATGCTTGTCAGATGAGTGATAGTTTCTGATGGGAGAGAAGAGACATAAATCCCATCTCTTCAACAGCATGTTAATTTTACCTCTTGTACTTGTAAACAAGTGTGAAGGGGATTAAGTATTTTGGAAATACATAGTCACTTTAGTTTGATTCTCTGATGAAACATACAATTCACCAGCATACTCACCTTCATTGACTTCATCACTTTCCTTATCTATCTGAGCTTTCAACACATATCTTTTAATTAGACGCTTCATTATTTTCTGCAGAGAAGAAACAAGGAAAGGAAAAAAGAGTTTTCTTAGTTGGAGTAATATTGTTATGACATTTGAAAGTAAGAGCTCTCATCCTGATTTCATCTGGGAAAGAGTTCATTTTCCTTTTAGTAGCTTGTACAGTGTGAGTTTGGGTTTAGTATGAGAATACACACTGGTGTTTTAGCTGCTGCTGAGCAGTGATTACCCAAAGGCAAGGACTTTTCAAGGCCTCATGCTCTGTTGCTAAGCAGGTGCACAGGAAGCTGGGAGGGAGAATTGTTGGGACAGCTGAACCAAGCTGGCCAGAGGAATATTTCATACCATGGAGCATCATGCTCAGTATAGAAACCGGGGGAGGTTTGGCCTTGAGGGCTGACCACTGTTCCTCTATCTCTCCTTTTCATTACTACTGCTACTACCACTACTACTACTTTGTTTTTTATTTCTTTAAATTAGTGAAGTGTAATTATCTCAACTCACAAGTTTTACCTTTTATGATTCTCCTCCTCATCCCATGAACTTAGAAGGGGCAGTGTGGGGGCAGTGAGTAAGCAACTGTGTGGTACTTAGTTGACAGATGGGTTAAATTATGACCTGCTGCATTCAGATATTTCAGTGTAGAACTTGACAAGTTAAAGAAATTGAATGTAAAAATCTCTGCTTTCATCTACAGGTGATATTTAACCTTTATGATTCTGCATATATATTTATATGTACTTGAAAGTTAGAGAACTAAAGACAATTTTATGAATGTTACAATTCAAAAGCTTAAACCTACCACTGGAGGCCGTAAGAACTATTAATACAGTTGCATCTTTGATCTCCAAGTAGATGAAGCCATCTGGCCTTTATTGCTACCCAAAGATGATAATGACCCTGCTTAGCATTGCTAGTTGCTAAATCCTTTTGTTGTTAGTTTATTTGAACCTATTTTGATATATTTGCTAAGTTATGCTTTCCCAATGTACAGAAAATGGGATCCAAAATTCTAAGTCATTTAAGTGTCTCAGCTGGGACTCATCTAACCAATGACAGATACTTTCTAAGGTAAATAGACATATCTGTCATCTTTATTTCCTTCCATGGATAAAATGAGCAAACCTGAGAGCACAACTCATCTAAGACACCTAAAACTGACCAAATAGCTCATACCATGAGAATGACCAACCTCTCTGCCAGTAATAAGGGGAATCTAGGCCAGCAAACTTATTGTAAATTTCACCTTTCCAGAAAAAAAATGAATTCTGGCCCTGATTCTCCCAACAACTCAAATTACTCAAAAAAGAACAAGGTATCCAAGTACATTTTAGGATATGTATTTCTGCCTTTGGCTTTAATATTTTCATAGGGTGTAGCCCATGAAAACACAATACTTCTTCTTTTCCATTTTAAGATAGAAAACATTCATAGATTTATATGTCTGCTTTTGTCTCCACAATAACAGAGCTGACCAGAGCTGGTTTTGAGGTGAGTCATCTCAGATTAGTGGTCCCAGGCCATCACTGCAGTCACGCTTGCAAGGTCAGCAGCTGTACTGTTTATTATAATGATCCAAGAATCTTTCAAATACAAAGCCACACTCCATGTTTATGGGGTCGATTTTTAATCTTAGTATCCATCCCTTAGTTTCATAATGAAACTGGCTGTGAAAAAGTGAGGGAGTTTCTGGAACAGACTCCTGTAGACACTGCATAGCATAAAAGTGGAGTGAAGCTAGCCTGCCCAAGGGAAAGTCTCTCTTGGGATCAATAAAATATACTCATTTTCTGTACCTTTTTTCATTCAGATTGTCTTTTTATATTGCCCAGGCACCTCTTGCTTCTTTCTCTCCACCCACTTTGCAGTATTACAGGAAGGAAAGAAGCAGTCTCCAGCAGGACCACAATAGCTGAGATTTATGAGGACTGTGCTGGGTCTCTTTATAGTTAACTGCACAAAGGCTCGTTGCAGTTGTTTAGGAGGCAAAGGAAAAACAGACTGCATTGATAGGATAAAGGCTGACAGACACTTGCAGTGCTTGAGGCATTTGTATCTAGAGATGTGCCACAATAAGCTGATCTGCTTCAGCAAATGGAATGTAAGATTTGGGGTTTATTTTTGGATTTCTCAGTTCACATTGTACAGTTGAGGACTCAACTCTAAAATTAAGAACATTTTTCTAACGCAGATAAATACATTGCACTATTAGGATACCATTTAAGAAACAAAGAGCAGTGAAAAGCACCCTCAAATTGTACTGCAAATACCTAAACCATTTCATTTATTTCTGATATATACAAGGTCTGTGGATTTATTCTTGACTCATCTTACTTAGCATAAATTCAAAACTGTCCTCATGCCATCAGTCTGCCAATTCTACTACTTCTTGATTTTATTTAAAAATAAACTGGTCTTTACCTGGTATTGTCTTGGAGGATTGTTTAAACTGTTTAAGTGGATTTCATCTGAGCTTCTTATACTCGATTGCTTCCTTTGATCAAGCTGAAACAGAAACATTCTTTATAGTGCAAAATAAACAGAAGACCAATATGTATATTTCATGTATATATCCTGTGACAGAAAACCTAAGGCATCACAAAATGGTGAACTGGGACTCCAGCTGAATGACTGGGCTGTAGTAACAGTGACCAGAAACTGCAAAACCAAATGGTATTACTTTAGATAAAGAGCAGGGCCAGTTCAACAAATGGCAGTGCAAGAAATAGAAATCATGGTGGATGTGGATGAGGAGTAAGTGGGACTGTCACTAAAAATTCAGTTCCCTGAAATTATACATGGTCTAATCAAATTTTTGCTCTTTCAAAGGATGGAACCATCAGTGCAGTGTCTCAAATCCCGTAGGATTGTTTTGTACTTCCATTGAACCTCTCTATGTTGTGTCCTAATATGTCGAGCATCTACTGATAAGCAGACTGGACTGGGGCACTTTGAAGCCTGTTAAATACTCTGTGGGATATGATGGGATATAATTTGTTGGGGACAAAAATAGGGCAGGATTCGATGCTTACACAGCTGTACACTGGGAATAATTTGAACACTATTAGATTTTGTTTGGCATTCCGTAGAATCACAGAATGGTTTGTGTTGGAAGGGACATCTAAAAACAGGTAGTGCAATGCCCCTGCCATTGGCAGGGACACCTATTAGATCAGGCTTGTATTTTGATACAAAAATTGATTAAAAGTATTGGTAAAATATATTCATTGACAATCAATATAAAGTGTACACTGAATTTGGGAATTTTTGGTTCTTCAGAAAGATTCACAAATCTATTTGTCCATATTCTTTAAAAAACCCATTATTTATCTATTCAGTCTATGTTTATTTGACTAAGCAAAAGTAATAGTAAAAGATAAATAGTGTAAAACATATAAAACAATTAATATTTATCTTGTATATTTATCTACATGTAGACGGGCATGTATAAAAAGGGCAAGTTACTATTTTTTTGTGCTTGAATAATGCTACTTCTAATATTTTGAATATATATTAGAAAGTATAATCTTATCAAAATTTTTTAACTTAGACTAGGTATCTGATTTATAACTAAAAATAATGACTAGTGAGTTTACACAATCACTATGTAATCACTATGTTTTTCAGGATTTTCGAACTAATTATACTTTCTTGTGCCTCATCTACAATACTGGGTTAAAAGAGAAAAACAATTCTTCCTGCTATTTCAGCTCCTGGATTTCTCATGCACCATTTTTTGAAATAATACAGTAGAATAAGAGTAAGATCACGCTTCCTCTGTAGCAGCAGAGGAAAGTTGCCTTGATATTTACTCTGTATTTTATCACATATTTTAAAAGCCATGTGTCATGCTGGTTACCAGTTTCAAACTTATGTTACATTGTTTCACCTCAAAAGTTAATCCACTTCTCAATTACCATTTGATTTTCACTTGAAATAGCAAAAATTGGTAATATGTGGTGAGATGAGTTATGACACTGCAAACTTGTAAAACCAGGCAGACTGTAATACCTTTATCTTAACCTTCACCCTCCTGCACAGTTTTGAGATAATAATGTGCCTTTAATTAGCCACCTTGAAAGTTGGCAGGTAAATCAGAAGTTGTAACTTCATTAGATCTTCTTATGTGTACCAGTAACAGGACACAAGATCCACTGTAAATTGCTGAATGACCACTTGGTGGCAGAGAATGCCAAGATTTCATTACCACATTTAACATTTTTTAACTCTCTTTAAGCTCTCTTTGAACTCTCTTTAAGCTTCCTGCCTATGGCTTTTTTCTTTCTCCAAAATTAGTACTAGAGTACACTCAGCTGGTCACATTGGTGACTGACCTAGAATCCGTATTTTTAAGTTAACATTTATTGAATATGAGTAACCGGAGGGGAAATTATGTAAATTAAATAAAACAATTATATAAATCCCAACTAAAATAACTATTCTTCTAGAGTGTGGGGTGAAATAGGAAATGCAGGATATATGGATCATTGTTCTTTGAAAACACCTTCTACTTTAAACTTGCTTCTCATTTCATTATTCTCTTGTATTACTTAAAATTCAATGCAATCAGAATAGTAATGAAATTATTGTTGGTGGTTTTTTTAGCACTTTAATAATGTCTTAAATCAGAAGCTGCTGTCAACTTGCAATTCCAAAAGATTGTACTTTCTTGGATCAAAAAGGAGGGTTCCCAGTAAGTGACTCAGTTTGTGCTCCTATAACCAGATGCCACTCGTGAAAATTTCAAAAATACTGTTTTACACTAGGAAAAATAAAGTTATTTTTCTTGTTTGAGTGAGAGCTTAAAGCTACTTCAATAAACAGTTGTCCCTTACTTCTTTTCTGGAGAGCTATGTTTAATGAACAAAATTTAATTATGTCATCTCTCACTGCTGATTTTTAGCTCAGGAAGATGAACAAGTTCTGTGACACTTGAGCAATAAACTTTCTCAATGCCAAGGCAATTTTAAAATTTAATACAGAAGTCAAAATAGGTTTTTTTTTTTTAACTCTCCTTTTTCTTAATTTCTTTCTTCCTTTCTATTGGTTTGAGTTTCTCACTCACTCCATGTTTAAAATGCCAATTCTAGCCTGAAAAAAGAAATCTATGGATTTTAATCAACAGCCTGAAAGAAAACATCTTCACGGTCTTTAGTACTGTATTTAGATATGGCTAAGAAAATTAATTTCTGGTGTACTACACTTTGAACACAGCTATGTAAATTACTTGCTGTTTAGCACTGTCAGCATCTGGCTTCGTTTTCTGCGGGCAATAATCAGGGCAGGGCTGGAGCTAGGAGTAGCATTTCTTCCTTCCCACCCTGATTCTTGTCTTCCCCCTCACTCTGAAGCTGCTGCAGCTTTTGCACTGGGAAGATGCAGGCTCTGCAGCAGAACATCCCCAGGCTGGGTCTGGATCAGTGAACTCCAGCATGTGTTAACCTTACTGCAGGGCAATGTCTTCCACCAGTAAACTTTTACTGTCCTCCCAGGCAGGACTCACACCAGAGCAACCTTCTATCTTCCCAGGCACAGTCTGGCAACTGGAATGGTTTAGGGACAAGAGGTTTCCTGCTTTGTGAGGAAAACTACCCAAATAGGGGCAAGCCATTCCTGAACTGGCCTCAATACGCAGAAAAGCTACCCATGTTTCACTATCACAAACACAGTCATCAAGTCTTGGGTCTGGGCTGGCCAAATCTTTCCTTACCTTTCCACAGCTCATTTTATTTATAGTAGCCCCCCACATGGGTAGCTCCTTGCTCAGCAGCCATGGCAGCATCAACCCACTCAGCACTAAGTGAATCAAAAGTCAAAATCCCAAAAACCTGAGAGTGCCTTTGAGAAGATGCCATGACAGCCTCGACAATAATGAATTGTCAACAGTGGATCAAAAGGTAACACAAAACCACTTCAGTTACTTCTTGAAAGTGCACAGGATGGCAATAGCTCAAAGATTCAGCTAAATTCAGCATGCAGAAGCCCAAAAGGTGAGCAAAAATGTAATCATCTGCCAGTATCTGCTGCAAAACCTGAGAAATTAATAAACACAACTCAGACACCTAATGTTTTTCAACGTAAAATTGATTTTTTAAAATTTGATTTGCATTTTTATAGCTGCTTTGGCTGCAGAGTAAGCATATTTCATTTAGGATTAGTTATAACAAAATCTGAACTGAGTGTAAAAGCATTAATATTTGAAGACTTAAAATTAATTCAGGGCTAGGAAAAAATCTGATAAACAATGTTTACATCCCTACAGCTCTCTTTCAGAAGGACTGCTGTAAAAGCTGACAAACCTGCTACTGTTTTATGTAGAACTGGTAATTATTACACTTTGCACCTTTCTAGAAATATGCTAGAAAACATGAATTGCTAGGCTTGAATGGAATGATAAAAATACATCTTCTTTCCTTAGTCTGTATAAATGGGACTCATGAGAGTACCTGTTTTATGGGAACATAAATTTCATGCTAAAAAGTCATTAACACAAGCTTGTAACCTACTTATGTGCTTTTCAAATTCACAGTAAGTGAACTAGGAAAATAACCATTTGTTGTTTTCCACCACCACTCAATTTTAAGTTTATATGCATCTCCTCAAATGCACAACTGATGGCATTTTACTGATGGCTTTATCACTCACAGAGGTTTTAAAATCGGATTGCATCAGGAAGCTTGAAGAAAAATTTTGCAAATGTCAGATTCATTAAAAACCTGACCAAATGCATGTGTCATTTCTGTTAGTTCCCAAATACATTAGGATGAAGTGAGATATGTGAAACACTAGAAAAATTACGGGTAATAGAGATGAGACACTTGAACTTAAAAACAATTTTGACTTTGATAATAGTGTTTGTAATACCTGTATTTGTTTTCATAAACTGTATAAACTTACCCAGAGGCACAGGATTTTTCCCTGAAAGTCCATTTTTTCTTTCTATGATTACTCTTAAGCTAATAAGTGCAAAAATGTGTTTGTCACACTGGTGACAGTGAACTGATAAATGCACATAAATTCTTTTCTGGTCCCCAGTCTAATGACTAATGGCTCTTGACTACAGACTCAAGAACTCCTAACTTTGAACAGGCCTCTGCTCAGACCACAGCCCATTTTAACAAACATCCTTCCACACTTAAATTTCCATTGAAGAAAATTTTGTTTTGCCACCATTACAAATTCTTTTTTTTTTCTGTACATTAACATATGGACACCTTTCTACTCACTACATCTGATCAGCTGCCTTGCACAATTCTTCTTCCCCAACACATTACAATAGTGCTAGAATAGTGCCAGTCTTTACATTTCCAATACCACCTAACAGTCCATGTTTTTCTCAAGCAATTGAAATGATCCACACCAAAATAGTGCAGGAAAAATACACCTGCTACAGACTAAGCAAGTCCAGTGAATCAACTCAAGTGCTTTTAACTGAAGCTGTGTAAGTAAAACAGGTAATAAAATATTTTTCAATAAAAGCAAAGGGCTTTTTCAGTAGAAGCACAGACAGGCTACCAAGGGGGAACTCTGGAAACTACCCTGGCATGTGAGGGTGGTGTTAGGAAAGACAAAGCTTGGCTTAAGCTGACATTTGCAAGGGCAGTAAGAACTATTGCTACAACAGCAATGTAAGGCAGCACAAGGAAAATGCAGGCCTATTGGCAGTGGGAAAGGGATTTAGGTGACAGCTGGATGAAGGTAAAGAATGAGGGACTCGAGGGCCTTTTTTGTGTCAGGGTTCATCAACAGTTTCTCAGGCCCCTGTGCTCAGTGAAGGAATTCAAGGAGGCAGGAAGAACTTGACCCAGGCAAGTCCAGAGTGCTGGATCCACAGGTACATCTGAGAGAGCAGATGCACCCCTTTCAAATATGCTATCATCTCTGAAAGACCACGGGTATTGGGAGAGGTGCCGAAAAGGAGAAAGGCAAATGTCAGATCCAACTTCAAAAAAGGTCAAAATTATGATAGGAGCAGCCCTGGGCCACTCAACCTCCCTTCAGTAACTGGCAAAATAATGTAATGAAAAATGAAACTTCTTGGAGCACATGCAAGAACAGATGGTGAATGGAAAAAGCAGGTGTGTATTTATGAAAAGTAAAATCTGTCTGACCATCTAGATGGTATTCTGAGATAAAATGACTTGTAGATAAGGGGAAAGCAGGAGATGTCATTGGACCTGAACTTCAGCAGGGATTGTAACTAAACTATTCTATTCTATTCTATTCTATTCTATTCTATTCTATTCTATTCTATTCTATTCTATTCTATTCTATTCTATTCTATTCCATTCCATTCCATTCCATTCCATTCCATTCCATTCCATTCCATTCTACTCTCCCATACTGATGACTGATTCAGTATGAATTAAGTATGTTGGCAAATTCATAAATAAAGCAGGGCAATAATAAAAATGAAGTTAAAATTGGCTTTATCTTCTGAAAGTCAGTATATAAAAGAAAAAAAATTACCTTGTTCATCTCTGCATCTTCCTGAAAGTTTTTCTTTTGGCACAAAAATGGTTTAGAAATACATTTTTTGATTCTGATTAGGAGATACAGCAAAGATTTTGGGCTTGGCACTAAGTTGAAGGGTACTGGAAGAGTTCTTCCTTCTTCAAAGTAAGAAAACCAAAGTTTAGCCCTTGCAAATTTCCACTCTACATCAGCATCATCCTATAAAACAAAAACACAGCAGTTAAGACACTGTTAATACCACTCTGGCTACTGAAGATGCTCTAGCTAAACTTTATGTGTGTTTTAAGTGTAATTGGCTGAAGTAAATCTCAAATAGATCAAGACTTATGAAAAACAAAATTTCAATGAATGGAACTGTTCTTATTAATCCATTTTAAATAATGCAATTGCAGAAGAACAGAATGGATTTCATTTGAATGTTGCTTATTCCAGAGTGAGTGCTAATACTCTGCAATGCAGGATCACAATGACAGACTCTATTACTAGTCTATAGACTCTATTACTTTAAACATGAAGTTAAAAAAGATGAGGTAATTCTTACCTAATTCCTTCAATTTTCTCAAATATATGATTAAACCAGATTTACTATCATCACCATGGTTTATGTTTATCATTTATGACCACCAAAACACTTTATTTTCCCCTGCAAATTTTAAGAGGCTTTTCTGCAGAAAGGACTGACATCAGTTTGAGGCCATGACTCAATATTGCTGAACCTGTTTTTAGAAGCTGTTTTGTCCTGTCACTGTATTTTTAATGCTCCAAACCTGATAAATTTGCCCTGTGGCCTCCTGATCCAGAAGAATGTGAACATCCCTAGACAGTGTATTGCTCTTGCTCTACATTGACAATGCTACAGACCCCAGTCAGAGCCCAGAATGTGGGACCAAAGTGGAATCAAACCTGAGTTTAATGCTTTGGCAAGAGCATCCCCTAGGAAAGTCTGGGATGGCCCAGCTCCTGGAGATCTGCTTACTTTTCCTAAACACTGATAATGGTTTAGCCCTCCATGGTTTTCCATGGAATGCAAAAGGTCATGCTGGACTTCAGCAGCCCTGCTGATTACTTTGCCAAGTAAAGTTTTGTTCACTGCAGAGGTCCAGAGCAATGCTTTCTTCAATGAAAGAAGAGCACAGCATGCTGGAGACCTGCCTGCAAGGTCGAGGCACAGGACCTTGCAACAAAAAGGACACTTCTCAAGTAATTACAAATGAGGCAAATGAAAGATTCACAAAGTGACACCATATAACTCTTCAGGAACATAACACAGTTCACCAGTAGTTTCTTATTCCAGTCAGGTTCTTACTATTGCAAGCACAAGCAACCAAGTAATTGACAGATATTTTATAATAAAAATGAACAGTGACATTAATATTTTCTTCTAAAATTTTCCAAAAGCTTATGTGGTACTTGTCTTGATGTCAACAAGAAAATTTTCCAGGAGCCTGAGACAATTAATTGTAACAGTAAATAGGGTGATTTTTCATCATAAATGGACTTTTTACCTCAATTTCCTGGAATGAACTGTTGATCATTGCGATAAGCATGTTCAGTAAGACGATGACCATGGTAACATTATAGACTCCATAAAGGACATAACCAATATTTTCAATAAATTTGTGTTTATAATTGATAACAACTGATTTAACTTCTGAGAGTCCAAATATAGCCCAGAACAATGTTTTGAAACTTTCTTCAACACTAAAAGGAGAAATTGGACACATGTATATGTTATTAAAGAAAAACTCTATATTCTTATTGTAGAAATTGTCAGTTATGATTTTTATACAGTGTACAAATTTTTACATTATCATAATGTTGAGCTCCACCTCTGTTCATAAAAGTAGACTGTCTAATTTCATTGGTACAGGCTGTTTCTTAACACAAGATTCCTAACAGGATTAACAATAAAACCATCTGATTCAGATCAGATGGTTTTGGGAATCATATATCCATCCTCAAAAGAATATTACAATGATTCACTTGTTAACTACTTTAATCTACATACTACAAGCTTTCTGTTAAAATCTTTAAAATAATTAACCTGTAAATACTTTATTTAATTTGTACCATTAGTTCACTTACTGGAAATTATTTCACCATTAATATGACAAATATTCCGAAACTAAGAAGAAGACAGGATATCTATCTAATGGAAAATCATTCAAATTTTCAAAAATTCAGTTTTCAAAAAAACTAGTCTTATGGACCATAATATTCCTGCTGAGTTTTTACTATTCCACAATTCCAGGGTAAAGTCATGGGTAAATTCAGGGTAAAGGGTGTGGAAATAGTGATTTTTTTTTTTCAGGTTGGTTAATTTAAATGCATATATTTCCTCCTGATCAGTTTATAAATAAACATAAGTCCAAATTTCTGAGGTACTTTTTCCTATTTGTCCTATTTATTTATTTGTTTGGCTTTGATAAAGAGATTTCAGTCCCCACATCCAAAAATATGGTAGCATTGCAAAGAACATTTAGTATTGTACTGAGTTATTGTTAAGAAAAGAAAGGTTACAATTTAGTCGTACTCACGTTGTGAAAGCTTCATTTTGCTTTGCTCCCAGATAGTAGGAGTAGAGATTAAACATGCCTATCATGAAAGCCACAAACACCATGATGAATATCACCATAAACTTGAAGATGTCTTTCACAGTTCTGCCAAGTGATATCTGCAGTGGTCCAAAGCTTTCATTAGCTGGCAAGATGTAGGCTATCCGTGAGAAACTTAACACCACTGCAATTGCATACAGCCCTTCAGAAATGATCTGAGGATCAGAGGGATCCCAGTTTATTCTGGCTGCAAACAAAAGATGAGAATTCCTGTCAGTACAACATGTGCTTATCAATGGGAGTCCTTTTTGGACCACCTGATGCCAGTGCTCTGCCTAATGTAGCCCAGGATGCCACTGGCCTTCTTTGCTGCACAGGCTCATGTTCAACCTGGTGTCCACCAAGTTATGTTTGCTACCCTGTGAAAAAACCTGGCATTCAATACTCACTATTAATACCACAGATGCTCTTCAAATAGACTTCGGTGTACATGCATACCTGAAAAAAATGCCTCAACTAGTTGCTTTTAGGATTTATGTGAAATTCATAACTTTCCAGTAAAATTTATAAAACTAGAGTTTAATGTGTTTCAGAATATATGCATTTTAATTGCTCTGCTTTTCTGCAGTCTGGATAGTGCAAAAATGCAACCTTTTCAGAAACAGAATAAAGACTGAAACTCATGTAATTTAGTATCTAGAGAAATATAGCTAATAATGGTAAGAGAGATGTGGTGGTGTTGAGAGTGAAAACAAGTCAACATTGCTTCATTTTTTCCTCATTTGGGCAAAATGCCTTCTAGGACTTCCCAAATATCCCAAGCAAGTTTCTTAACATTTTTATCTCTTACTGGTAAAGAGCATGGATTGAGAAATATTAAAGAAATATAATAGAGTCTCTGAGCAAATAATATATAAAAGATATATTGGCTTTGCTGGCAAAATAGGTTTATGAAGTTCCTGCATCTCATTGCTCAGTTCTGTTCCTGCATTACAGTACATTCCATTCAAAGCTGCACCACCACACACTAGTTTGCAGGACAGTATTGTATATTTGAACAGATTAAAATGATCTAGAAAAGAGGTGGGTGAAACTGAATTTATTTTGATATTATTTCATTTCAGTGCTGTCTAGAACAGTTTACAAAAATATGTACAAACACAGCCAGGGGAACTATGATCCAGTAGTGGAATCACAGAATCACAGAATATGCTGAGTCAGAAGGGACCCATGAGGATCATCAAGTCCAACTCCTGGCCCTGCACAGCACCATCCCCAGGAGTCACACCATGTGCCTCAGAGCATTGTCCAAATGCTTCCTGATCTCAGACAGGCTGGCTCTGTGACCACTTCCCTGGGGAGCCTGTTCCAGTGCCCAACCATCCTCTGGGTGAAGAACCTTTTCCTGATATCCAGCCTAAACCTCCCCTGACACAGCTTCAGGCCCTTCCCTTGGGTCCTGTTGCTGGTCACCACAAAAAAGTGATCAGTGCCTTCCCCTCCTCTTTCCTTCACAAGGAAGCTGTAACTGCAGTGAAGTCTCCCCTCAGTTTCCTCCCCTCCAGGCTGAACAGACCAAGTGACCTCAGCTGCTTCTCATATGACTTCCCCTCAAAGTGCTTCACCATCCTTGATGCCCTCCTTTGGAAACTCTCCCACAGTTTCAAGTCTCTTTTATATGGTGGCACTCAGATCTGCCCCCAGCCCTGGAGGTGAGGCTGCCCCAGAGCAGAGCAGAGCAGAGCAGGACAATCCCCTCCCTTGCCCAGCTGGCCATGCTGTGCCTGATGCCCCCAGGACAGGGTTGGCCCTCCTGGCTGCCAGGGCACTGCTGGCTCATGTTCAACTTGCTGTAAGGATAAGAAAGAGAAGCAGTGGGAATTTCTTCAGAGCTACATTGTGAAACTATGATATTGGAGACTGATTAAAGGAAAATCAGTTTGCTTTGGCCCAATAACTGTGCAATCAACTCACCCAGGGTGTAGTATTTTATGTTAGGCTCCAGTGTTGGACTTGTCAGATCTTTCATATTTGCATCAACGATGTTCTGGGCTCTGGATGCATGCCAAAATGCCATAAACCTTGCTATAAATGATGCTGCAAAAATTGCTAACATACCAAAATCAAGCATATTCCATAACTCAAACAGGTATTCCTTTGGACCTTGAGACCAAATTTCTTTACATTCAGACCATATCATGCCTGTATAAGACAGAACAGAGAAAACAGTGTGTTCTTTATTTTCATGCTTGTTTTATATTTTTATTATATATAGGACAGGCTCTTGGTTGCAGTCAAACTCAAAACTACTTTGATCAGTGGGAGTTTGAACACAAAATGAAATCCTTGGACCTGCAAATTCACATACATTCTGAGACTTCTTTCTCATCTGAGTAATAATAACAATCTTTCAGACTGCTTTTTCCTGTAAAACTACAAAAGCTTTCCAAGAGAGGAATGGGATGTGAGTATTTCCATCTGTTACAGACACAGGACAAAACGAGAAGAGTAGAAATGCTCTGGCATGAACATACAATGGTGGCAGAGCTAAAGCATAACTCAAAATTTCTTATTTGCCATTTCCCTGGCTAGAGTCTCTCTCATATATGTGACAAATGATCACAAAAAATAAGACTCAGACCTAATCCTTCTTCAACAGGACAAAGGTATCTGTTAGATTCCTAACTGCTGTCCCTTAGTAATAAAATGGAAGTACATTATCAGCTTATGACAGCTCTTTTTATTGTGAAAATCCTTTTTTCTTTTCAAGGTTAAAATTATGTAATTATGAAGTAAATTCTAAGGAGTTAATAACTGAATGGAATAATGTCACTAGTTTTTATACTTATCAAATTGAAAGCACTTTTCATCATTTTCAGATAAGGACAATAATAATGTCAATTACAGTAGCTAAATTCAATGTCACATCTATATGCATGAATCAATTTTTCATAAACTGTCTTATGCATGACACTGATACAAAAGTAGATTAAATTAGTAAAGTAGAACTTCAAATTGAGAATTTATTATTTACTTCTTTATTACCAGATGAAATTATTAATATTTATAGACTTTGGAAACCAAAGTGCTATATTATTCCTAAAATACAAAATTATAATAATTTATAAATAACTTTACAATTAAATAAATAGTGCCAAGGTCTTTTAAAGCTATAAGAATCAGTTGTTATACAAATTTCAATCATAGTGAGATCATAAAAGCAAAATACTTTAAATGCATAAGGTCTTGAATAGATAGCCTGAATTTAGCTCTTCTTACTGACACAACTAACAGTGAGATCCTTAAAATATTTGGGCATCTAAACCCTACTGGACTAAAGGTAGTACTCTTGTAAGTAAGAATCTGACAGCTAAACTGTTTTGGAAGGTCTGCACTCAAGTTCTGATGCTAGAGTTCTACATCACCAAGTTGAATGTGTCAGCACAGAGTACTGCTCATAGCACTCATTTCTTTCCTTTGTTGGGATGGAAAAAAATCTACCACTGAATCTCTTCAGGGAGCTATATTCTTCTCTTTTGTCACTAATATATTCAGCTACACACTATTAGTTCTGCAGGCATGCTTGCAAAATAAGAGATTAATTGGACACAAATCAATCTTGTCTCATCAGATAAAAATCTTTCCTCCTGGAAGCTCACACTGGGACTCAACCACCCCAAAAACTGGCAGACACTTTGCTTTGATATTCATAAAACTGAATTATTAATCTTCAGATAATATAGATTTCACCTAAATACTTAGTCTGTATGTTTGTGATCAACGAGACACATGAATCCTGCTGCCATCTAATAAAAAACAAAAGGCTCACGTGGGAATGCAGACTGTTGAATAAACTCCCTTTGTTGCAATTTTTACACAAAACATTCAAAGGAAAGGGTTCAGTTGGGTTCAGCTTCACTTGTAATCATAGCAATTTAAGGAAAAATTTTTACCTACTACCCAAGAAATAATAAGCATCTCCATCCATGAGAAACAGGATGTTTTCATCCTAAAAAGCTGTTTTACATTGTCTGTTGTTTCATTAGGTCGGAGTTTGGTGCCATCAAACCTGTCAGCTGCATTCATGACAAGCAGACCAAGAAAAATGGTGAAAGAGGCTGCATGGGCTACAAACTTCATGAATGGTCCACGCATTATCCTCCCCAGCTGCAACAGAGATCAACAAACACAAGGATATTGCACTGACTGATTCCAAATAAAATACGTATAAAAAGAGCAGTAACACAGATAATCATATATTTCAATAATACAAAGAAACAAATATCTGAAAATGTTTAATGATGCCCTGTTCACAGTCATCTTTAGAAGTTTCTACTGATTTGCTGTTTTCAGAGGAATAATCCGTCAGTTTCACTGTTAGGGCATCAGCGATAGATTAACAGTGAAACTGAAATGAAAAAAATACAAAATACACATTTTAACACAGTGATTCGAAATAATACTTTAATTATTTTGTGGCATCCACGTCTATTACCAATAATCAAGAGAAAAATTTATTAGAGCTGGTGAATTTTTTAATATTAGCCAGCTTCATTGTGAGGCAAGACAGAAAATAAGATTTTGACACACTTACTAAAAGCATTACCACTATGACTGAATTATGAAGAAAAGAATTCCCTTTCCTGACTGATGTGATACTCAATTTAGCACAGTTATTGTGCAGTTTTCCCAACTTATTTTCTTTCTTTAAAAAAGTCGTGACACCTCAAAAGGTTACATGTGTAGTTCTGTAACCTTAATTTCCTCCTGACTTGTACAAAGAAAAAGTTCTTAGCTTTGTAATGCCTATGAACAACTTAAAAAATAGTTTAGTGCAACACTTTAAAACCTGATAGTTCCATACAAGCTCACATGAGGTTGAACTTTTAGCAATTCTTTATTTTTGAGAGTGCCTGTGTTAATATTAAAAGTCTTAGCTTGTCCACTTAGTTGGCAGCTGCAGAAAAGTACTTTTTAATTTTAGACTGACTGCATTTGCATATCACAAATAAATCATTGAAGGAAAATAGCAAGAAGGTAAGTCACTGCTACAGCAGAAATTCAATTACTGAAATGTGTTGTATCAGGGCGTTTCAAGAGAAAATTATTCATAAAACCCCTGGTCATATTACCAAAAAGTGAAAATAATGCAACGCAATACAATGCAATGCAATTTTTATTGTCTAGATTGAAAGACATGAAAAAATATGGCAAAACATGAAAGGCTACAAAGTTCAACCTGCTAGAATTGTGGATCTCATACTGCAACATGTTGAACAATCCTTATAGGGGAGGCCATTTGTCCCTCTAACATACTTTCAAGGGAAATTTCCCATTAGTGTTCACTCAAAAGGGATACTGGCCCACTGAAACAGGGATTCAACACAAAGCTCAGCGAGGTCAGAAATTACAACCCCTCTTTATTGGACAGGCTTTCCATACTACCTATAAACCAAACCAGATATATTGGTAGCCCCTAATCCCTGCAAGTGAATGCAGGGCAGGTTGCGCAACTGCTCTGAAAACCTCACAAAATATGATGAATACTAGCACTGTCAGGACTTTTATAGAGTTATTTTTGATAATGAAAAAGAAAATTTCTTTTCAGGCAATTGGAATCAACGCACAGCTTGAACTAAGTTCACATCTGAATCAATGGAAAATGAGTATCCTCTGCCTCTGCCTGCTAAGGCAAGAACTAAATGAAAGCCTGTTTTACTGGTGTATAAAGCAGGATTTCCTCAATGTAACACTTGGTTGACCACTGTAACTTAGTTTACTTCCTATTGCAATGAACACATTTACCTGTCTTAATTACAATTGCGGAACGCGCAACCTTGCAGCCGTTCCATTCTAACTTGTTTTCAAAACAGCATGTTTCTGAAGTATTATACAAGTGTGTCTTTGTCACGCAGAAATTTACATGCTGAAGGATTTATTAGGAGGCCCTGAAAAGGCTTCCCAGGCTGACCTTGCTGCAAGGAGCAATCCAATAGGCCATGGAGAGGAAGGGCAGTCCGACTGCAACCGCGAGGACAACCAGGAATTTCACTGCCATCGTCTGCTGCCGCAAACCCGACAAATTCTCGTACCAAATAGAGAGGAGCTGCTGCTGGCAGTTTGGATGTGCTACAAACTAATAAAAAAAGAAGAGCACCAAAATGATACTGCTTTCAGAATAACTTCTCTTAAAATACAGCTATAGGAAGCGGATTAAGAATGCTGGAATAGTGAATATGCAGCTGAAATCCAAAGGAGCATAAAAACTATTTTGATGAGCCAAATCTCCAGCAAAATGGCATGTTGCCATCAGCAATAAATATTTTAACTTAAAAACTTATTTATTAACACTCTGTTCCATCACAAACTATTAATTTTATCTAAGGCTAATTTATCTGGGCAAACTCTATTTGTTTCTGACATTCATAATTTTAATTTTACTGCTTCAGAAATTCCAACACTTTGAGTCTTCTCTTCTGCAAAAAACACTACATAATCTTCACTTGGGAAAGAAATAATACATCCTATTTACACATAATTAACCCAGAAAATACCTTTTTTTCAGCTGGCATGAGAAAACAGCTGTCACATTTGTAGGAAATCAGATGAGGATTACTTATAACTTGGTTCTGGATCCATTTGGACAAACTGCAAAATTGAGAAGTCTGTCCTATAAGGCTCTTTGTGTCCTCTGGACAGTATAAGAAGCATCTTAAAAAGGTAGATGTTAAAAATTTGTAGATTCTTGTGCACTGTACATTTTAAACTCCAAATCTATAAATAAAATAAAAATTTACTTGAATGTAGTATTTTTTTCTAGATCCCTTCTCTATACTTAAAAAGATGACTGGCTGAAGTTACAAGAAATGTCTTTACTGAGATAAGAGAAAGTGTTGCAAGAAAGTTCACATGTGCAGAAGCACCAAGACTCAAACAGTAAGAAGGACTCGAGCTCAATGTAATCTGTTCTCTTCAACAGCTGTTCCAGCTCTCTTTAGTGACTGTGGCTTGGCAAGTGTTTTGCAGGTTGTGTTCATATACTGGTTCAGACAAAATGGGTTTTCGTCTTTTCTTCCCTGAATCAACACATAAATACACCTCACATATACATTTTTGTGTGTCCCACAGGGATGTGAACTCAATTTCTGCAAAAATTTAGGGTAACATGCTTTTGAAGTATACTTTTTTATCTGTCTCCTTGATCTTTGGCCGTACTAACTTCAAATCTCCCTGGTTGACACAGGTCACTTAGAATTTTACAACCTATATTATCCCAGACAAGTTTCCTGGGAAATTCCAATGTTTCTGCAGCTACAAACTCAGCTGCTTTCACTGAGCACTATTCAGATGGAGAGCAGAGTATTAAACTGTCAGTAGAAATGAAAGCAGGCCAAAGAAGGGCCAATCATTCCTGTAGCTGTCACGGCCTAAAGCCTGCTTTCTCCTGAACTAAGAACCACAGTACTAATATTCCTAGGCTGTGCTTCTGATCCCTCTGTACAGACACAAACACAGTTTCTGTGCAATTTCTCCAGCTTTTCTCAAATTCCTGAGTAAGACACAACAGCTTGACAAAAATCTGTATCAATACTTATTATGTAGTACACCAGAACTGATGTACGATTTTCCAGCTTTTATTTCATCTTACATTTTACCAGGCTTCAAAAGTAGTGCAAAATTTTTCCATCTTTTTTCTTTAAAAAACAGATTTAAAATAAAAATATGTATCAAAAACTTTTGCACATAGCTACACATTGTTTTAGAGTCATTTGCTCTCATGCCTATTGTGACCAGTATTCACCTTAAATATCTGCTTCTTGTTTATTTTGCAAGCAAGGATCCTTTAGATTGTAAAACCACTGTGCCCAAAGGGCCCAAATATTCATTTCAGCGTCACAGGCTACCAAAACATAAAATTTAACAAAAGCATAATTTTATACCACCATCATGACATGTCTGTTTGATCAACAGAATTGCTTACTTTTTTAACTTCGTACTTGATAGCGAGTTTTAGGCGGCTGAGGCTGGGACGACCATGCTCTCCATTATTATGGCTCATCTCTACATCACCATTCAGAATAGCTTCCACTTCTTCTGTATTTCTGCACAAATCAAGCAGTCCAACTACAAAATCTTTGCATTGCATAGACAGTTTCTTGTAATCATTCTAGAAAACAGAAGCGGAAAGAAAAAATCTTGGAGTTTAGATCCAACATGAGAGAAGAAATTCTACATTCCACCTACACCTCTGTGAACATGAATAGCTTCTTTGCATCTTCTTATGCTTTTTTTCCCCCTAAATGTTCAAGGAAGGGGATTCATCTCACCTTGATTGTTTTGCACATCTACATTATCCATTTTCACACTCAAGTCACTAGTCTAGACATGCTTTAGAGGAAATTAAAGTAGAAAAAAAAAACCAAAACACTTTCAGAAACATCGTATGACACATTTTAATGACCAATTGAAGCTGAGATGTATAGCACAGGGGAAATTTTTCTATTCACTGTTGCAGAAGTCTAGAAAAGACGTAGAAAATTGCACTGTAGAGATTTCAATTGGCCAGGATGAGCATCCTACGCAGAATACATCTAAAGAAATTCCCAACCTTCTTCAGAATTGCATAAATATACTGAAATTTCTAAGGCCTAGAATTATTCTTGCAAACTTTGTCTTTCCCCTTTTCCAGCCTCTATTCTAGCTTGCAAACACAAGGTTTGATTGCTGTTCTCCAGCAACACTGCCAGCAGTGGTACAGCTTGTGTGGTGATACTGCATCTCTGACTGCAGCTCTGCTCTAGCTCAAGGACCTCTCAAGAGACTTCAGCACATGGGCCATGATGTTGCTCTCCAACTGCAGCTTCAGTTGCTTACTGCTCTAGCTAACGAGTGTTGTCCTTGGGCACTCTTCTCCAAAAGACATAAGTCAAAACAGAAATCGGTATTTTGTTCGTTGCAATCTGCAGTTCATTAACCACTCCTTAAATGCAGCTGTGTTTGGGTCATAAAAGTTGGATATGGCTGGGAATTAGGTATAGATGTGCATCTAAAGCTAAAAAAAATCTCACAAGAGATTTAGTCACACATGTGTCAATGACTTCTGCTATTTTTGTGATTTCTGCTCATTTTAATGTCTTAAAAAGATGAAATTACTGTAGAATTTTTCCGAAACAAAAGAATGGAAGAAACCTCCAACCACCCCACACCACACAGGACTGCTCATGTAGTCTCTGTGGCATTTTCAAAGTAATTTTCTACAAATGCTTTTATTACATAGACACATTTCCCCCTCTTCCAGTCTGTTCTTCAGGGTATTTCCCCTTCTTCCACTCTTAGCCTCAAGTTAGCCCCTTCTCTTTAAATACTTCCTTCATACTAACTGCCATTGAATGCATCCAATACTTCATCCTAGAAGAGAATGAGAACGCAGGATACCCTAATTTCCTTGCTGAGGGCGTACTTCATGCATCTTTGTGCTTTATTACCCACATTACTACAATAACAGTTTAATACTTGGATATATTAAAGGATTGCATCCAAGTTTTACACTTCACTTTGCTTAGATGGATGCAAACATTCACAGACAAATATTTACAGACATCTACATAAAACTGCTAGTGATTTTTTAATAATATAACATAAACAAGGTAACTCAGATCTCTTATAAGAGCAAAAAGGCACTTCAATGCTATTTATCTACAAAGAAAACAGAAGCTAAATACTAAAAGTAATAATTTCCTGTCATTCTGAATAATTTATTATTGTATTATATGTTTTCTCTCCATTCAGATGAATAACAGGAGATTTTAACCAAAATCCTGACTTCTAGCACTACAGAAAGACATTTTTTGAGAGTAATATTTCACCTTCTATTTGGCTTTCATTTTTCTGCAGAAGCTAAGATTCACTATTCAGTATTTTTAACACATGAATTTTCTCTTCCAAATAAAAGGAAAATTGGCCATTTCAAACTCACAGACAAAGGAGAAACATAGAGGCAACTACCCACCCTTGTATGATTAAGTACTAACTCTTCCAAACTGATATTTGACCCTTGAATACCAATATAAAAAAACCAAATAACTTTCAATAAACATAAGAACAATATCATTTGACCTTCATGAAGCATTGTAATATATTAGTATGTGTATTTTTACTGGTAGAAGATAGGTACATGCATTCACACTCACACACACTCTTCACCAGTATTGTCCAGCTTAAGTGACTGACAGGGGACATGGAGCTTCAAAACTGTATGTGAGGAGACCACTACTCTACAGGGGAATTATCCCTTCTGAATTTAGGTTTGTACACAGTACCACAGTATATATTAGCGCCCCATAAATTCATCCGTAATATCCATCAGTTTATTTTCTCACCTGCAAATGCAATAAAACATTTGCCCATCCCATGAAATACTGGCACAGCTGTGACCAGTGGTGGTAGCCGAGGTGAAAAGTTCTCGGCAGTCGGGTTGTGGCAAACGAGTTTTGGGAAATTGAACATTGCCCATCCCTGCCTCCACCTCTGCTGTGGCACAGGCAAAGTCAGCTGAAGGCAGAACAAAAATGAAATTACAGCAAAAATGATTGATACACCCTTCAATGCGTCTCTGCCACACACACACACAAAGGTCCCCCTCCCTGGGTCGCACATGTCTCCTACCATTTATGTGAGCCAAGGGAATGGAGCAATTTGTTTGGCTGAACTTAGTTTCAAAACTGGACAAAGGCATGGGTAATGAGTTCTCCTTTACTGCATGTTGAAAACGTAGTGATTTTAAAAAAGCCCACTCCTGAGAAACTTTAGATGGTAGTTAGAGACTAAGTTACCCGTGGAGGCTCTAAAAAGAATCAGCACTGAATTCTGCAGTAAAGCATGTGTGCTTTACTGTCTGCATGTGACAACATTGGCTCAGGGCTCCTCAGCAGTTTAGGGAAAACACAAATTGTGCCAAATTTCACAACACCAAGGATGAGGGAGGAGTACTAGCTGCTCCCACCTGCAGAAGGGAGGTGATGATTTGTGGTGAGCACTGTGGGGGATGAGGAACTAGATGAGGAACAGAGTGAGAGTGGCACTGCTTACCGGAGTCACCTGCCCTTAATGTGGCAAACTGTCTTGGGGTGCCAAGTAAAGGAGCAAGCAGGCTCCCCCCACTCTGAAAACCTCAGCTGACCATGCCCTGCTTTACCTCTGACCATGCACATGAGACCGCAGCCAGGAGACCAGGAGAGCATCACTACAGCTGCATCTCCCAGAAGAAAGAGTCTTTTTTCACACAGTCCCTGTGACCAGTCACAGGCTCCTGCTGCCCCCCTGACTGTGCCTGGAATGAGAAAGCTCTCAGGATGCAGGATGACACTGAGCCCCATGGATGGGATGGAGCAGTGCTCCACACCATGTCCTGGCTCTGCTCGGTGAACTGAACAAGATCAGAAATATGGATACTGCTATACTAGAACTTAGGATTTCAAAGTGGGATGTAATGTTGAATTTAGGTGCCACAGCAGGTAGCTAAATACATTATTTCCCTTTCAAAGGTGGCCCTTACACTTTCAGTGCTTCACTCCTTCTCTAACAAGTGATGTTACTTTTTCTTCAGGAAAGCTGACAATAGCTTAGTGAAAGCTGTAGTGAAGATGGGGGTCCCATTTCTGTAATGGGGATTGTATAAATGAAAAAAAAAACCAAACCAAAAAAATCCTTCAGAAAATTAAACTTTTGAGATGGTAAATTGAATTTCACTTCTCATCAGAAAAGCAAATTCGGACAATCTTATTGGGGGGATTACTTTACAGCAAACAGTAATATATCTATGTTTAACTCGAAAACACATTTTCCATTTCATCCCTTTAAACAATAAACCTGTCAGCTGCTGTTATAGTTGCAGTGGACTTTATAATAAATGCTAATCTTATCCATTTTGAACAGCACTGGGCCACAACTGTCCCTTTCAAAACTTCAGGCCACATCTCTGCAGAACAACATTTGTCATTTATCATCTACATCTTTATGCATATAGTAAAGAAATTAGCTCTTAGGTGGGCAAACCACTGAGATGACAGAAAATATGAACACCATCTCCATAAATAAAAAAATTCTGTATAATATCAAACTTTGTAAAGCTGCACACCAAGCCATGTCCTGCACTTGCACTGAGGCAATCCCAAGCGCAAGCATGGGCTGGGCAGAGAACAGACCAAGAAAAACCAAGGGAAGTAGTACTGGGAGTGCTGTGGATGAAAAACTCAACATGAACCTTCCAGTACCTAAAGGGGATCCAAGAGAGCGGGAGAGGGACTTCAGAAAAAGGCCAGGCAGGACAGGACCAGAGCCAATGCCATTAAGCCAGAGGAACATAGGTTTAGACTACATATTAGGAAAACATTCTTTACTTTAAGAGTGGAAAGGCAGTGGAATAGGTTGTCCTTAGAGGACTTTCCATCCCTGGAGATGTACAAGACCAGGTTAGGTGTGGGTCTGAGTAACCTGGTCTAACCCTGGCAGTGAGGTTGGAACTAAATGACTTTTAAGGTCACTTACAACCTTAACCATTCCATGGTTCTATGACACAAAACTAAATTAAATGGTCCTCAGAAATACCTGAAGATTTCAGAATTACTTAGGAAGCTTGAATTAGCTATTTGTTTGGTACAGAAATATTTCTACGCTGTGCTTTACATGTCTATCCAGTTATTCTTCCTTCAGAAGTAATCTACTTTTTTCTGCTTTTACTCCTAATAAAGTATTTTTCTCCAAAACACTCTTAAATACTGCAACATTTTTAATACATGCAAGAAAATGCATGTAATGCTGGATGACACTACTGCATAGGTTTATTCCGGAATAAGAAAGGGGTTTATTCCAGAGAATAATGGTTTCCCCTGACTGTGGCATTTCCTATTTTGTATGAATCACAGTTTCATGGCCAGTGTTCTCTCTAATATTAGAAGAGAGAAGCAATTTATAGGACAATCATAAAACAACCAGCATCACAATTTAGCACTGATCCTTCCTATTGCCTCTGAGGAAGACCTGGAAATTATCTGTGTCACTGGCTGCTGTAGGCAACCACTTGAAAGTTTCCCTGCTACCATATCCTATCAGCACTATAAAATAGGTGACACTACAAAATGGTGTGTTACCAGAAAGCGCAGTTTTAATTTAGGTCAGATTTGAAATACTTTGAATGGCTCAGGCTAACCCTAGGTGGAGCTAAAGATTTGCCACATCCAGCAAACCTATGTCCTAAAAATAGACTTGTTTTGATTACACTAACACACATAAAGCATTTTTGCCAAACCCACACTTATAGGCAGTGACCACACTCTCCAAATAATTGTAGCAAACTCCTGAAATAAAGCAAGGGTAACATTTTTTTAGATTACTTGCTGCAACCAGGGATATAAGCCTGCAGAGTGCAAACAAGCCCAGACTCAGTAGAGCTGACAGCCTCCATTCCTTGTAACTTTTACACACCTGTACTGCCTCCACTGAACTTAAGGCAGGGTATTTTGCAGTCAAGTCTCTGGCCTGTCTAGATATTGTAAATATCACTGCTTATCGATAGTGTAAATGTCAAGTCTCATAAATTCAGTTATAAAAGTACTTCACAGTCTTTAACATTTATCCAGAACCACTACATGGTTTGAGTATCTGTAAAAACATTCCCAAAAGACCTTATGTTGCCAGCTGCCCGCTCCTGGTGAAACCTTAAATTATTGGAGAGTTAAATTTCCGCACTGCCTTGTGCTTGTGCTCCTCAGTGTTCCTATTCCACTCCACTCTATCCAAGGAGTATGCATATTCCCAGCAGAACCTGGATGATTAATGCCCAGCAGTATGGAGCTGCTTTGTCTCTCATCTAATCTCCTGTTTCTGCTGAGGGACAGTATCCAAAATCTGTTAAAATTCTTTGTACAACACTACACTAGAAGTGAAGCTGTCATTTTGCAGAGAGCAACTGAGACAAAGGAGGATCTGGAAAAACAGAAGTCATCAAAGAAGGACCTCCTCATGGCACTTCAGAGCTGGCTGCAGAAGCTTGTTCTGTGACCCAGGCTACTTGGGTTCTCCCTTGTGTGCTCCATTCCCTGCCTGGTGGTGCCATGGACAGGTACTGTCCTCCCACTCATCTCACTGATTGTGCTCTGTAGCATCTGAAGGGCACCTCTTGCTGGCTGCTCCAGATGATGAGTTTACTTATCCTTATAATAATCATAGCTTATGTCATTCCAACTGTGGTAAAGGGATCTACACAGTTCCTACAAATCAGGCATGCTATTTAGCTCAACATAGCGGTGAACTTAACCGGCTGCACTTATGGTTTATGGAAAATGGTTTTTAGGTCTGTTCTAAATTTACTCTGCTTTAAGTTAATCAAGTCCTTTTGTTGCCATCAGCAGCTGCTAAAGAGAAAGAAGTATCTGGTTTCAATACTCTTCACTGAACTGCACATGAAATCAGTGGATGAAATCTCAGCCCACTGAGATCCTAAATGTTTCTGCCAGGCACTTCATGGAGCAGATATTCATTCTCTCCAATAATCTCAAATGGTCCTCCCAGCATTTTGGTTTTTTCTCCTTCCCTCCAACTTCAGCAGTTCAGCTGCCATTTTTAAGATCATCTTGTACATTTCTCTTATTTTCCCTCTCTAGTTTCTTATAATAGACTGGTGCCACCTATGAGCACAAGTCCAGGGGAATTCATTCAGAACTGCAGCACCTCAGCTCAGGTTGGCCGAGTAGAGACAGCTTCACAGTTTTGTGAACTGTACCACTGCCAAGATTATTGTTAAATATTGATCACGATAACTTCAAACACTTGCTAACACAATGTTGGAAGTTATTCGGATACAGCTTTGGAAGGATGTTGATCTCCTGCTAGTGAGTCTATATATATTGCTCTGTCACAAGAGCATCTGCTCTTGACAGGGTCCCATGAGGCAAACCCATGCTAAGTGATTTTTGCTAACCCAGGTCATAAATAACATTGGCAATGTTTGCACAAGGCCTGACTTTGCATCTACTGACAGATAAAACCTTACATTCCTACTGCCTTAACTCATGCTTCAGGAGTCTATGCAGCCTGGGTCTCAACTATTAATATTTTTTTTCAAAAACAAGCATTTATGAAATACAAACATTTTTGTGTAACACTGAAAAAGCCTTTTAACTCTACAGAGTTTACATATAACTAAGCACAAAAAAGTAAGAAAGAGGAAGAAGTGAACAGAAATACCAGAATAGTACATTAAAAAAGGGGGACATTTATTTAGAATCCTCCTCATGAAGGAATGCAATACACTGTAAGTATGAAAGCTTCAAGTCCAAATACAAGAAACTAAAGAGAATGCACGAGGGTTTGATAGAATCATGCAACTTGTCTGTCATAAGTGACTGAAATGTTCCACTTTAGTCTCCTCTTTCCCCTGCCCTAAACCAGCTTCAGCCATGGGTTTGAAGGGCCTCCTTCACTCTCCTGCCTGGTAAGAAGTAGAAGATAAGTTCATTGGCACATTCTACGTAAGCAGCATGAATTACAGCCAGCACACAACAACAAGTCATTCACAAAGATTTAAATCTTCCACTCACTAAAAAACTGCATCTTTTCCCACATTATATTGCTGATTTATGAGGGATAAAGTTTGCAGTTCCGTGTCTGCCAGCATCAGCGTCCCTCTACTCACCTTGAACTCTTTTTCAATGTTGGCAAGCACGGCCAGCTCATTGCTGAGCTCTAAGGCAGTCATGACAGGGTCTTCACTGGACAAAGACAGGTAAGCAGGGCTGGCCAGACCTTTGTAGGCGTTGATCCTGGACCTGGAATGGCTGAAAGAGTCATGCTTTTGTTTCTGGTTGCACTCGCTGCACTTGCAGAAGTAGTCGTGCGGCCGGTCGATGCGCGCGCCCTTCCGCAGCAGGGTGTGCACGATCTCGTACTCGTGGCAGTGGGCCGCCAGGATGATGGGCGTCACGTCGTGCGAGAACCGCGTGCCGTCCTCGTCGTAGGCGTAGAAGTCGTCGTGCTGCAGCTCCGACTGGCTGGGGCTCAGAGCCAGCCTCTTGCCCTCGGCAAACGCGGGGTGGCTCAGGATGGCCTCCACTATCCGAACGTAGCCCTTGCTAATGGCCAACAGCAAGGCGTCCCCCACCCGGGCCAGGTTCTCCTTCTTCAGCAGCAGCTCGGTGATCTCCAGGTGCTCGTTGGCCACCGCCAGCTGCAAGGCGTTCTGTCCCATGTAGTCCACGCAGTTGACGTTGAGCGAGGGACATTCCTCCAGCATTTTGCGAACCACCGGGATGTTTCCATACTCGGCGGCGTCCAGGAAGCGCTCCTCCTCCAGGGAAAGGCTGGTGGAGTGGTCATTGAACATGTAGGCTGGCCCCCGGCTGGCCTGCCTCCTGCCCTTCTCCCGCAGAATGGTCTGTCGCCGCAGGGCCAGTCTGTTCTCGCTGCCCCGGCTGTGTGCACACAGAGAGATTGTTAGTTCTGCTTTATGCGAGGGCATTTTGAATAATAATTAATAAAAATATTCTAGTTCTTTATCTGCTGCGTATTTTGAATGCAGCACGGACACCAGAAACCCTGCCTTCGATGATTTTGTAACCACTGTTACTACAAAACCTGAGAATCAGTAGCCAGCTACGTTTTATTTCAAGAAGAAAAAGCTGTCATCAATCATCATTTAAAACTACACTTTTTTTCCTTATTTGTCCTCCCAGCTCAGAGTGAGAATAAGCCACAGTGTGGAAGGAGTCAGCAGTCATGGGATGGGAAGTGAGGGATTGCTCAGGACAGCAGGGCACACAAAGATGGAAAATGTCTCAACTCCCTTCTGTTTCAAAAAAGCAGTCAGGCTGACTTCCCTCGCTCTTACTGTCCCTACCTCAGCAACCATCTAACTTATATTTTGGTTCTGGTTTCTCCTCTTCACCCTGCTGATGTTTTTCTGACATCTATAATGGAGTGCTCAGGCATAACTGAATCTGGACAAGATAAAAGCACATCAAATACATTGTACGACATCTCCTACATCCCATCGCTGCCATTCTTTTCATTATTACCTTCTAGAATCTTGATATGCTATTTATTCCTTCACTCAGGGTCTTGCCAACAAATCCTGCTAATTCTTGATTCATGATAGCTCTGAAATGTTGTTCAGTTTGCTACTACTGAAATCCTCAGCCATTTCCAACCATAATTATTAAATTATTATTAATAATTATTATATTAATTATTAATATCAATTAATAATAATAATATTAATAATAATTAATAATTATTAAATTAATCATTAATAATTTTTTAGTTATTATTATAAAGTACACATGGCAAGCTTAAGTTTTCTGAGAAATGTTACAAAATATGCTACATTCTCTTTAAAATTAAGGAAATCCAATTCACTAATTCTATCTTATGTTTTCAGCCTATTAAGATTCCAATCTTCAATATAAATTAAATTGCAAATAATTTTCTCTTCTAGAATTACTCTGCTAAACTACATAATATTCCCCACAACTTCATCTTTTTTCTTTATTGAATAGTAGCTTAATTATTCTTTACATACATATGCTCAAATACACTTCACTACATTCAGTGTTTCCCACAAAAAATAACCATAAGCAACATTTTATTCATTAAATATTAATGAATATGAATTTAAATTTTGGTTAAAAAGAGGGATTCAAAATTTCTTCATAAAAACTAATATTACAAGGTATTATTTATTCTAGGTTGTTTAGATTTAGCTTTAGTATAAATTTCCTTTCTGCTTCTCGCCTTCTCTGTTCTAGAGACATAGTCTTGTGCAGCACTGGAAGTACTTGAAATTGCCAAAGTTTTAAATATAAAAGGACCATTTTTCTGCAAGGTAATAATAGGTATGGAATGTGGAATATATCACAACTGACAACAGTAACTATTAATTATAATTATTAGTTTCATTATTTTATATTTTAATAAATAACTATTCAGAATTGCTAGTAGGGAAGCACAAAATATTTAAATCAAGCAGAGAAATGTTTAGTTTTATGTTTAAATTCATTTTGAAAGCAAACTTTTTTCCTAGTGATAAATGAGGATCCTATGAACTGTGAAATGTAGCTCTGAAAAAAAACGATATAAGCTTTATTTTGTATTTATCCTAGTTTTCCTGAGTATGTGTTGAATTTTGTAAGCTTGCTGTATTTTCACAATGCAGTGTGTTCCTGTGACATCACATTTGCAGGATGTCTGAAAAGCAGTGCAAAGTTTTCATATACATTTCCTATTGATTTGTTCTTTTGTACCAGAGAAGGTCCTTAGCAATGTGAGGCTTTACCCTACATTTAAGGTAAACTGACCTGGGCTTCAATTTAACCAACCAGACACAGAGTCCTGAGACCTGGCATCCAAGGATGCAGAGGGAGAAATCATGGCAGGGTTGCTCTCTACCATCTTTTAAGTGCACCATGTTTTCCAACTTTCTTAGCTTCACACTGGCTTCTCAGTTTGAGTAAGCTGATTATTTAAATGCAGTAGTTCCCCATCTATCTGGAACTGCTTCTTTCTTCGGTTCAGCAACCAATTACTGTTGAACGTAATTTAAATAATTTATACTGAAGTTATTTCACAGAAGGACAGAATCATTTAGGTTGGAATAGACTTCCTAGATCATCAAGTCCAACTTTTGACTGATCACTACCTTGTCAACTAGACCAAAGCACTATCAAGCACCAAGTGACTGCACCACCTCCCTGGGCAGTCCTTTTTGATGCTTAACAACCCCTCCCATGAAGAAATTCTTCCAGATGTCCAACTTGAGCCTCCTCTGAACAGATAATAAACAGATAATAACTTCAACTCATAAAAAATCAGAATATATTTTTTAAACTTCTTCCAAACAATAAAGATGTGTTCAGCGTAGATTCAAATCTTAGTTAAATTGTCAATAACAACATCATTGGTATAAAATACGTATCTTTATGTGCCCTGCAAAACTAACCCAGTATGAAATTATTTTGTTAATATTTGATCCTTGAACAAGGAAATAGACCCTTCAACAGAATCTTGGTCATTATTTTTTTCCTGAGATGATTAACTCACCCAATATAATGCTTGTGGGGACAGATCTTACTGTTTAAAACTGAGGCAAAAGAAGCATTGAGTACCTCAGCCTCATCTGAGTCCTTTGTCACTGGGTCCACCAGCAAAATCAGTCTGTGGTGGTGAACTGACACAGCCCACAGCCAAAAACTGCCGTTCATTAAACACTTCCTCTTCCATTTTTCAAATAAGGGAAAGAGATTCTATTTCTACTCTAGCAATACATTCAGTATGGTTTATCAAAGCAAAGGGTAATCATTGCAGTGAAGAATACTTCGAATTAGTGTCATTGTCTAGTACCACTTCCTCTTTCCTTGCCTGCATTTAGAAGAAAATCATTGCTTAAATGGGATATTAAATACATACATTCCTTATACAGTAGCTCATCAACTGAATTAGAAGCTATTATAGAATGAAATAGAATATATTTTTACTGTTTGCTGGCCTGTACCACATGTCTGATGCAGACCTCTAGAATCTCAATGCAACCAATTTTTCCTGCATCAATGCATTTCATATGTATGAAAAGAATGTCCTGGTTTGTCCATTTGCAACTGCAGTTTATTAAATTTAAGGATCTGTCATTAAAACTGGTTCTTGCAGCACAAGGCTGTAAGTATGTTTAATTGCAACACAGAAAGCTGAATTTTCTGTTTTATTATTTCTGCTTAACTAGACAGAGAAGCAAACATTACTTCAGGAGTTTGTTTAGAAAAGTGCAAGACGCTCGATTGCCTCCAAGCGCAGGGAAAGGAATTTGACGATCCAGAATAGCATGTTCAGTATTGTGTTATTCTGATGTTCTTACATTTATTTTACACTCATTAAGTTCCTTACAGTTCATTTTTTCTTAAATAGATGCTCGTGTCACAGTGCTGGCCACATAAACCTTAAAGCCACTTGAAACCTCATCCTTCTCAGACTATAACTGTTGGTTGTAAGACACTACCAATGCATTTTGGGGAAATGCAGTCTAAAGCACCATACTCGTTGTTCCTTAGTACTGAAGAGCCAGTATGACCAAGGCTGGAATATCATCATCACTTGTGACATCATATTACAGGAAGGAGTTCTACAAAATTAGAAATTGAATGCAAGAGAGCAACAAAGGTCACACTGTCTCTACCATATCTTCCACTTGAAGCACAGTAAGATTGATTTTGTGAATTATACAGGATGGTACTCCACTCATCTCACTTCCACCCTTGGATCAGTAGAATTCTAGTACAAATTAGTCATTTTTATCTCCTCTGTAGATAAAGGAGAGACATTTCTCCTACCTATTTTTTAAGTGGAGAACCTATATTTTTCCATTGTTTCAAAGAGAATTCCAGCAGATTAGGTGAGAGGCCTCCTTTAATGCATAGAATTTAACAGGAATATAGACCACAGAAGGATGATGGAGTGAAGTCCCTTACAAGTACATATATCACCTCAAACAGTTCCCATTAAAATTTCAGACTCTGTCTTGAAAGAAAAGGCTGTCTTGCTGAAATTTTGTCTGTCACTGATCACACAGAAAGACTAAACTTGAATTTGACTGTTCTAGTACTCAGAAACATTCACTTAATTTTCAGCCTAAATTTAAAAATCACCAATTCAGATCTATTTTACCCAAACTAAGTATCACTTTCCCCTACAAAACAGGAACTCATAGCAATCATGTCACCCCTCAACCTTCATCTCGCTGAGTGAAGCTTCCCTCATTTCCTGCTACATCCATGAAGTTAAGCCTGCCACAGAACAAAACCCTTCCTGAGTACACCTTCCTAAACTTAAAATACAGTAATCCCTTGTGTCAGTGTTTGTAGTAAAATTATTAGACACCTTTTTTGGTGCACTACATCTTTGGCTATCTCTCAGGTGCATTTACACCCAGGAAATCATTTAGGCACTATGGATTCTCCTGTGAGGAAGAATTCTGCCCTTGCTGACTTTCCTTAATCAGGTCACAGACAATGAGTCTCAGATTTATGAAGTGAAAGAACTATGCTGAAAGATCTGATTTTGACCCTCAACTCCCTTTGGGGATATGAATTGTAATTACAAAGAGTTGTGCAGCTGGGAAAGTTTGGCCATGGGAAACAACTGTGAGTATCCACAGCATTATAATCCAAACTAAAATGTTTTTCAGGAGATCCTGCAATATCTGCTAGAAGCTGAAAAAGCTGTTATAGTGACAGGTTAGAGTCCTCATCTTCCTTTACTCACTTAAAAGAGCTTACAATACTTTAAAATTACCTTATAAGAGTAATCTGTTAATGCCTTTAAACTTGAGGCTCGGCTTTCCTTCAAAAGTTTTTAACCTTTAGAAGAAGACTGACATCTCAAGAAATTAGAACATATAAACTCAAAAAATCCAACTTTGCTATTATCTTCAGGACCATGCTTTAGTAAGAGACTGCACTGAAGTTCCTGACCTGCATATATGAATATAAAACCAGACATAAAGCCTGCTGTTCTCATGAAAAGAAAATAAAAGTGTACTCATGTGCGCTGCCAATGCAAATCTACAGGCTGGAAACATGGCAAGGAAAAAAGGAGGCTGACACTACTGGCAGCATCCTAAAAAAAATAAAAGTCATAGACACAAATGCTCTCAGAGCAAACTAAGAGGAGAAAGTTGTGTTGACACACTGGTTTAATCACAAACTCCTCCGTCTTGTGAAGCTCAAGAATTTTGAAAATTGTCCAATCACTGTGACAATCGTTTGTTCAAAGTCAAGTATGCAGCTGAAACAAGGTTGAAACCATTAATAATCACTTCTGAACCAACTCTGTGGGGAAGCTTCCAGAACACTTCGAAGGCCATGAGCCTACTTTTACAAAGAGAAGAAAACAGCTAAACTAAATCAGACATTTTCAAATTTAATTCTCTTCTCCTATTGGTAAACTGTCAATAATTAGCAATTAGCTAGGAGATCAGCTAGGAAGTAATACCAAAGAAGATCATCAGCACCAAACACCAAATAATAAATTAGCTTGATACTATCTAAGTTTTTGAATTTGGATGTTCTGTTCTTCTACTGTCCTTTATCATACTTCTATACAAAAAATATAAAAATATATGTAGCATACTATTATATATAATCTGCCAAACATATTTTATAAAATTATATATTGATATACATAAAACAATAGCATATATAAAATTAAATAATATAAACTCCATCTAAATAGAGATAGGATGGGAGCTTAGACAGACACATGGTGTGAACCTCTACATGATACCATGCTAAGAGACAGAAAATGACAGGCTGTAAAAAGTAAGATTAAATTGAAATTCTAAATGTAAAGACTGTAAAGGTCTTGAAACAAGTATCTGAAAAACCTTGGGTTTTCCATCCTTTGGCATGAGGATCCAAGGTTCCTCCATAACCCTGAGGAGCTGGTGGTGAATTGTAAGTGAGCTGGGGCTAAAAAACACTGTACATAACAAGCCAAAATCACCTGTGGACATGTACAATAAAGCTTACAAATAATCAGTGACAGTGACTGTCTTAGAAGTAAGAAAACCCCATAATGAACAAGCCTTAAGTATTACTTTTTTAGCAGATGAAAGGTACAAGTAAGAGTATTTTACTCTTGTGGGGTTTTTATCAGAAGATGTACATTTAACACACAGTATGAAATATAAAATCTTTAAGACTTTTATTTGAAATTTTGGTGAAAACTGATTTGCCTTTTGCAGCTGTCCCAGAGGTCTTCCTTAGACCTGGAATGTCAAAGCTTTCTTGCTTACAGACTGCTGAGAAGTGTTTTCTCCAAGCTGATTGATTATGTTGCACAAACGCTTTTGTACAGAAGCAGTTAAAAACAATTATGTTTCAGAGCGTGTTTCATCAGTCACAGTTTGTGAACCTGGAAGGGTAATAGTCTGACAAGAACTTTCTTCAGGAAATAACAAAAGGTTTTTCTCTCTCTCCTGAAAAGTAGTTTAGTGGCTATCTAATGGATGATGGAGAGAAAGCACCCAAGAAAAGGCAAACAACCAGCTCCCAGGCTCCTTATTTCATTTGTCATTCATTAACCCTAATTTTTACTCTTAGTTGAGTAATAAAACCAGTGGCTTATTATTGATGAAGTAGCTTCCAACCACTGAAATGGGAATGACAAGTAAATAGAAGCATTTAGGGAAATGACTGGGAAAACAGCGTCTGAATAAAAATAAGGAGAAAAAGTAGCCTGGAAAGCTGTAAAGTAGCCTGAGTCAGCTTACAGATTTATCAGGAACAACATACAAAGGCTATAGCATTCACATTGCTTGAAGCTTTTAAAGAGGGGTGTGAGACTTAAATTCTTTCCCTAGAGAACAAAAACTAGAGAAGAGAGTGCTTTACCAGCCCAGAGGCTTTTATACATCACAATTGCAAAGTGAAGCAAACAGATTCACTGAATATTCTGAATTGGAAGGGACCCACGAGGATTACTGAGTCCAGCTCTGATGTACACAGCCCATATGAGGATCAAATCCAGAACCTTGGTGCTACTAGCATCATGCTCTGACCCCCCAACTGAGCTATCCTCAGGGTCAGCCTAGGATGGCGAGGCAAGGCAGATGACATGAAGAAATGGGTTGAGACTGTTTAGGATGGAGTGTCAAAAGACATCATCCTTTTCTTTGAGGATTACTATCATTTTAAGGTTTAAAAGACTTCTATAGATCTGGATTTTGTAGGTCTGAAGAATGAGATGCACTTGAGCACATTCAAAATTTCATTCTGGCTGCTGAAGACATTTGACAATAAACCTTAAATACAATTTTTTAAGCCTAATTTTAGTGTCATTACTGAAAAACTGAATTCCTACTCTCTAGTAGTTGATCTTGCTCAGAATGGTGTCTAGCTATGTTTGCAAAACTAGTTCCTCTCTGTGTAACACCTGCCCAAACATTTTTCCTCAACCGTAAAAAAATGTTGAATGCATTCACCCTTTAAAGCACAGTTTAATTAAAGTGCAACTGTCTATTTTCACAGCTTATTTGATCAATGTGCAACCTCAACTCTGAGATTGTTTAAAGATAGGAAACATTTATTTTTCTGCACTGTTTCTTGCAGAAGGTGGCAAAGAATACTGGTGTGTGCCCACCAGATGGAACACTTTATTAAGCTTGGCACTGGAAAACACCACTGTTCTCCTCTATACCCAGTATCTAATAAAAAATACAGGATTCCACATTCCTTACATGATTTTCAGGAAGTTCCTCTTGGTGCCTTCTATATAAGTTAGTTACATCCTCTGCCCTTCTGGAGACCATCCAAAGTTCACTTGTTTAAGAATAGTAAAACAAAGACCAAACATTCTTAACAATTCAAATTAAAGCCTGTATTTTATCTTCTGGATTGGGAATAAAAAGGAAAATTAAAATAAATTAAATACAAAGCATGACTTTAGCTTAGTTTTATCAGCTGGCTACTTTGCTAATTTGTGGCTTTTATATGAATACCTGAAGTACATCAGAGTCTTCACTGTCACGTGCTTATAGAGGTATTCCACTTGCATGTGCCAAGGGATATGTTAAATTCTGTATTCCTACAGTCTTACACATCACCATTTTGAGATGAAGTAAATAATTCTTCATTTCTGAAGGTTTCTATATGGCTTGGTATTTGGGGCTTAAATTTATACAGGTGTATCTGAGCTTACATGTCTTGTAAAATGTGATGTCTTGTGCCTTGTTCCTCCCCAGTACCCTGGCCGTGCCTCACTCTGTCACTGCAGCTGACGGTGCTCCTTGAGGTTCCTTCTGTCAGCCTGAAACCACCTCCCCTTTCAGGAACTCCGTTTTCTGGTCAAGGGCATTCTGTCCATTTCAAGGCAGAGCTATCAGTATGGTACAGTGCAGCTGCCTGCCAGCAGCTCTGGTGAGTTATGGCTTTCATTACTCACCTCACTGAGAGATGATTGTCAGGACCAGGGTAGACATCATCTGCCAGGTGCCTGCTCGCCTCAAGCAAGCTTCTCTTCTCCACCAAGTATCACTGGCCTTTCTGTCTTAATAAGCCACTGCAGTTAGCAATTTCAGAATTCCAGATCTGACTTTATCTGAGATGGTAATTTAAGAACCATTCGTTTACCTAGATAGGAGCCCCCTGAAAAAGTACATCCAGTTTATATTAGAGTTGCCACTGAAGTTTCCATAACTCTCATATCATTACTAGTATCATAAGACTACTCTGATGATTTGTAGACCAGATCACTGAAGCTAACAAGTCATGGATTTTTGAAATGAGGCTAAAACTTTGTTCAGTTAGAAGGATCACAGTCAATATAGCAGCTGTAACACAAACACAGCTGTCTGTATATGACAAACACGCCTCTATAAACAGAATATTATTACATTAGCAGTGAAATATCAGACATCAACACCATAGCCCTTGTTACTTTCACAGAGCTCCTTAGGAATGAAGTGACAAGAAATCAAATAAAAGGAAAATCCGTTTCTCTTATATCTCACAGAACATTGTACTCCTGCACAGCATGTGCTTTAGTGCTGTGTCCCACTGGTTATAAATAAAAGTACTCTAAATAGAGTGTGGATACTTGTACCAATGCTAAAACTGGATACAAACAAAGCAAACTTCTATTACATACAAGCAACTTGATGTTGGCCCTCCACTATTGGAAATGCTGAGATTCTTAAAGAGAAAATATCTTTTAAGCAATAAACTAAAGACAAGGTTCAGTGTTTTATTTCTCCAAATCTTTTTACACAAAATGTTGATCCCATAGAGATAGAGGGACAAATTGAATTTCTTTATTTTTAATTTCAAAAGGATAAAGCCTAACTTCTATTCAACTGAACAGGTTAATTCCTGTACTGTCATATTTTATACAGTGCAGCAGTTTTGCTAACTGCTTCATAAATTAGGTCAGGATGATGTTTCATGTGCATTTTTGCAGAAACACTCCAAACCTTCTGCTCTGCTCTGGCTGCTCTGGGTTACTGTTGTACGCTGTCATTCAGTGTCCTGACAGAAATGCTGGGATATCTCCAGGCTGACCCCAAGCAAGGAGCTATCTAAATGAAAATTAACATTTCTAAAATAAGCAAACTCTTCTCCCCCCACCCCTCCAGAAAAATGCTTACTCTAAATCCAGCTTTCCAACCCAGATTATCATACATGTGATATGTGAACCCTTGTGCTGACCCCTGGGGGGAAGCAGTGTGAGGACAGGAATCAGTGTCAGGAAGTGAGGAGAGGAGGAGATTTGATTCTAATACCAGTCTGTATCACAAAGACCACTGTCTACAGTTGTCACTTAGAGAAAACTGTGTATTTTCCCTTGTATTCTCCCTTTGTTGAACCACCCTACGGTGAACACTTACTCAAAACAATAGGTTATGATGCAAAATAAAGAGGATTTTTTTTTTTTTAACCAGCATTTTGTATTCATTCATGAAGTGATCTATCTGTGATGATGACAGATGATTTAGAAGACAGGGGAAAAGCAGAATAGACAATTTCATGTGGATTTTCTCTATCAAGCTCTGGGTTGTGCCTTCCCATTTCACAACCAGATAAACAGAACCTGGGCATATTAATCATATTTAGACCAGTAATAGTGGTCCTTCAGGTGAAGAAAACTGGAAAATGCAAACCTGAAAGACACTGCATCTCTAGTTTTAGTGAATCATAAACAGAAAACAGGTTGAGTCCAGAAGGGCCAGGTTATTTTCTCAGCATTTAATGCTCTCATGTCCACTCACTGCCTGCAGTTCCCAAATAGGATGCCTGCAGTTCCCTGCCCCAAGGACTGCTCATGCACAGCTCTCTTGCTCACGTTTCTGAGTCATCACAGGACTACTGATGAAGAGCTACAGAGGATCCCAGAGATTGGTTGGGAGCTGAAGATCAGAAACCCACTTACAAACACCCCCCCTTAATCTAGCGAGCATGTGCCAGTGCACTGACAGAACAATACATTTAAACCTATCTGGAGACACAACATCACCCTTTTATAGTGTGCATTTTCCTTCTGCCACGTCTTCTTCAATTTTGACCACAAATAGGCATGTTTTTAAGTAGCACTTGGAGGGAGAGCTGCCTGTCCTCCCTTCTTTTGCATTTATTTTTTTTCAGGAACAAGTACAAGCAGAGTCTGTAACTTATCCCTACAAAAGAAACTGAAGAAAAGGGAGCAGGAAGTAAATGAGCAGATTACTGATCCAAAGCAAGGCAAGGGAGGTGCTCTGTCATACTGTGCAGCTAGTATGGGCAACATGTCACACAATACTACAGGTGATAAAAGCTAACAAGAGGCTCAAGGGCCAGCTAGACAAATTCAGCCAACAAAAATCCACTTCTGGGATTGAATTTCCTCTTTTTTATATATATATATTTAGACAAAGAACTATGTGTATACCAAATAATATATATAATTGCATATACTTGCCTACCTGAAAAGGTTTTCTTGAACCATTCCCATGTCTGTAGGTGTTTGCATAGCCTACAGCACATTCCAAAAGCTTCTATTATCATCTACTCCAGTTTCAATAGTTTTAATATTTGTATCACACAGATGTTGTATAAATTTAGCTGAATAAAAAAATTGTTATGGACATTTTGTTATGTAAACTTCAGTATGGATAAAGATTATTAAATTAGGCAACAGGAAGGTACATCTATATCCTAGAGACAAAATTACATTTGTGTTGCTCCTCAGAGGAAAGCCACAATTTATCAGAGAGACATTGAATCTGATTTAGTACAGTGGTAATTTAGAGTTAATGGATTCATGTTTATAAAAATCTCTTCACGCCTAAGAGAAAAAAATAGACTCAAGAGGTTAATGGAAATAAATTTAAGGAATAGAAACTGTCCTGAGCTGTAGTCTTTCCTGAGAATTTGAAGAACTCAACCATTCAGACAGCTGATCTTGATTTAAGTTCCTCTATTATAAATACCAATGTCTGAAATTAAACAACAGCTTTGAAAGACATCTGTGCTCGATGTACCAGAAAGATGGGGGAATCAGCCATTTACTGATTAGCTCTGTAGCAGCCCATTCTTCTCAGCCAGTCCAGGGCTGAAACGTAAAGTTCAATGTCACAAGCTCTCAATGCTGCTGCAAGAGCCTAGAATCTCTCCAGCAACACTGGTGGGCGTACTACTGGTGCCATATACCATCCTCTAAATCTCACTCCTCTTGCCTTTGCAAAATCTTATTCACCTATGGCTCACAGCTAGAGAACAACACCCATGTAAGCCTCATGGTTCTGATCAGCTTCTTCCTACATGAGTAATTAGCTGTAAAAAACACAGGTGAGGAAAACTTGTGTTCTCCCAACCAAGTCTGAACCTCGAGTTCTTTAAAGTACCTGTCAGCACAGTCAGAAGCTTTTTCTAATAGCCCCCCTCATCTGAATAGTTCACACCATAATGTATGAAACATGCTTTGCATAGTGTCTCTTGACCTTTAGAGGGGAAAAAACACTAGATGCAAGTACATGGGGTTTCAGTTTAATAGGATTTAATCCCATTTAATAGTGCTTCACTACTTGTAAAGCTTAATACTGCTGGGAGCAGGTGATTTTGAAATAAAGGCAGGAAACCTCAGATACCTGATTTAGGGTAACTGGGCAGTTCATACTTTGTGAAACTATGGTTTCAGGCTGTCTGCAGTCAGGGAAGTGACACTGTCCACAGTCACTAGCTCATACTCCCAAAGCAAAGAGTAAGGGCTGGAGAGGTAGGGCCCTAAGCACAGTTACACATTTATGAGCTCCAGCAAAATCCCAGCTGTGGAACTGCAGGGGCTGGGACTCCAGACGGCCACAGCTGAACACTGTGGGCAGGTGCAGCGTGTGAAAGACTGCCTAGATCTGTGAAACAATGAGTGAACCTAGCCTAGCAGCTTTTCTGTTCTGCTTGCTAGAATGGGCAGAACTGTAGAGACTTCACAGAGGTATGAGAAAGATTCTGGTTGAATTTTGTCGACCAAAAAAATGGAAAACAGAAAGAAAACTCATGCAATAAGGGGTGAGGAAGGGTATATTTAAGTCATGCCTCAGATATGAAGCAATGTCCTCTTACAGTCCTGTGGCATTAGCCTTCTGAGAGCAGTGGAGTTGCTATCAGAAGATGTTTAAAAATTAATTTCACTTCAGCTCATAATTTTGTCACATTCAGGAAGATATTTTAAAAGCAGAGAAACTCCATACACTTGCTAGCATTACTATTCTTCAGTTTATTTTAACTGTGCCCTTTTACCACAGCCATTTCCATTCTCCTGGGTTTTTTCATAAACTGAAAGCTGCTTACTGACATATGTGTTAATTAACCTCATTTGGGAAATGCTTCTCCCCAAGCACTTTCTTAACTCCTTCATTTATTTTTAAACCAACACTTATTAGAGACAATATTGTCACCTACTTTATCCATATTCAAAAACCTGCCAGAGGATATTAATAAATTGCTTGTAAATAATAATATACTGTGAAATTAATATACTAGGAAAAAATCTGAAAAACATCACAACATTCTTCTCAGTACTTTGGGTTGTAGTTTCATGTGTAAAATTAAAGGTATTTAAGACATTGATGGGCTGCACTCCACATGGTTTGAACCTAGAAAACAGCTCTTAATAACAACCAACTGAACCAGATCAGGCAGAAAAGGCATCCTGCTTCGAAATTCTTCAGGGAATACACACAGCGAAAATGTTGCGCAAACATTGCAGGGGGATACACCAGATTGCAGCAGACAGATAATTACCTACCCAGGTAATCAGGGCTCAAAATCCCTTGCCTCGTAATTGTAAGAATAAATGTAGAGGTTTTACCCCTAAAATATAACAATCTAAAACAGATTAAATTAAAAAAAAAAAAAAAAAGAAGCTCATCTACCATTTCTATTTCTGATTCTCTAAAATACAGAAGGTATGTTTACTTTTCCAGAAAACATGGTACAATTTTTTTTCAGGATGTAGGACAGCATTTGTCTCTCCTGTCTGTGCTATTACCAGGCTTCAACTTCCTTTCACCCCTGAGACATAAAGAAACTCAGCAGTATCCCCTTGTGACAGAAATAGGCTGCTGGATTACTCCAACCTTAGCTCCCTTCCATTAGGAAAAGATCCATCTATGGGTGTTTCTTGGTTTCTGGAAATTGGCCAATATCCTATTTCATCTTTCACTCAACACCATTTTACCACAGCTCATAATCTCCTGCAAGGAATCCTGTCAAGTGATTTCAGAAAACATAGGGCATATCACTTATCTCATGCAACATTTTTATGGTGCTTAGAAAGGTCTTTGGAAAATTAACAAGGCATGCTCCCTTGTTTTCAAATCTTCCTGCTATTGATGGATATAAATCATTTATTTGTAGGGACTCTCCCACTCCCCACAGAAACTTCAGAGGGTTCATATAAAAACAATTCATTATTACAGTTACACATAGTGTATGTACCTGCTTTTCCATAAACCATTTTAGAACCCAGCAATAGAACTGAAGATGGTCATTGAAGTACAAGAATTGGAAGTAACACAGGAAATAACACAGCCATATGAATCCAGCTTGGATTCACTTTCCACTTGCAAGAATGCTGAATTTCCATTCACACATTCTACAGCAAAGAGTGCTCAATCTGTACAAAGAGCAGGTCATTTTCTAGGGCTGCCAATCATTGCTTTAAGGGGTAACTCGAGCATTACATTGAGCCCATTACTTTTTCAGCAGAGTAAAAAAGGGAATTATTATTCTTCATTGGATTAACTAACCACCTCAAGCAATTACTTTTGAAGACTGCTTAATTAAACTTTATACAACCACTCCCTATTTCTTTTAATAGTATTCCTTACCATTTTATTGCTCTTTTTTTTTTGACTGAGCTTTCAGTGATCACTGGTGATGCAGAGGAATCAGAACATGACAGGTCCTTAGTTGGATTGTCCTGACGCAAATTCCTGATTTTATTCAGAATATACTTCACAAACATGCAACTGTTATTGATACAGAGATGAAGTAGATATATGGAAACTGAAAGCAACCAGATTGAAATTGCCTCTGGAAGGAAAAGGTGTGCTGAAGTACTTCAGGCTGTGTAAGCTTCAGCTGTACTTGATAACAACTGCTGTCTATGTCCAGCTCTGTTCTGCTTCGGAGATTTGTCTTACATTGCACAAAATATCTGCCTCTCAATGCAAACAATGAGTCTACCTGAAATCTATGTAAATCTTGATCTTCCAGGAATAAATAAAAGCAGTGAACTTATGCTGTGGCCAGTTTTGATGAAAATTAATTCTCAACAACAGAAAAAAAATGTACCAGACTGGGATGAAGTAAGGTAATTGTGGTCACACAAGCTGTCATCAAAAGGGTTTCAAACATTTAGTAACCTGTCAAGGAGAGGAGCATTTGTGCAATGCTTTAGCTCCACACTGATAAAGAATATTAAGCAAATGTATTGGACTGTTTTAGAAGGTATCCAATCAACCTGTTCACTGCTTATTCAACATTAATCAAGGGGGCAAATAGTCCAGGGTCACCCTGAACTGCTTTTTCTACCAGTGAGCAAAGGAAGTGATGCATCCCAAAGTCTAGTCCTCAGCTCCTTATGCCAATAATCCAAATCTCCTCACAGACAACCTGCACACTGCCCAAAGGAAACCTTTCTACAGAGACACCTGATATCTCCATATACAAGGCAAACAACAGGAATGATCTCTACTCTGAAAACCAGAGTTAGAGCATTCCAGTGCTTAGTACTGAAGGCAAAACAATAATCAAATTATCTCATTTGCAGAAGCAGAAATAATCCTGATCACCTGAAGCTGTTCAGAATTTAGCTCAAAGAAGTTTGTGGCCGGTGTTACTGTTACCCTTGCCTTAGTTTGCCACAAGTCTCATTGCTGCTTGATTCTAGAGTGGTAGCTTTGGTTGGAAACACAGACAAAACTAGAGTTCCTCATTCACATTTCATTTATATTACATTAAATTTCCCACTGCCTTCTTCCTGTGTGACCTAAATAAAAAATTCTTGTAAGTAAAGAATGAGCTTTTACTTTTTTTCTAAAAATACTTTGCATTTTACCTATAAATAAGTAATAGTGATATGAAGCATCTGGGCCAAGTTCACTGCAGAAAAATTAGGTCAGCTATCCAAAAAAATGAACAGATTCATTTAATGCTACCTCTAGTTTCAGAGTAGATTAATTTCTTACTGAAGCACCTTTTGTGCCTCCTTAAATGCCTGGCACTATCAGATGGTGAAAATTCTATGAAAAATATGGTGGATTATCGGAGTCTTTCTTTATGAGATCTGCATTTTTGATATTGTGTTTTCTGTTTCTTAGTCATAAAAAATACTACTGGGGGAAAAGGGACAGGCATTATGGAGGTTTGAGAAGAATTATGTAGAAGAGAAGAGACTTCTCTTACCCATTACAAGAAAAGAAAATTTAAACCAACACAAAGAATTCAGAGCAAATTAAAAAGAGCTTCAAAACTGAATAAAAGGAAAAGATGAAATAAAGTGGAAACAGATGTAAAGAGCTGACTATTCAATGTTCCTTATAAAAACCACTTGATTTTACCTTTATCCTGATTAAAGCATTTTGGATAAATAACAGTGCCCCAAATTGCACACAAATACAAAACCTAAAGACTTGTTCTCAGGTTTTCATGAGTTGTTGTACTATTTCCTCCTGCCCCTCTTCATCAGTTACTACACTGGTCTCTAACTATGAGTCTTATAAACCTTCTGAAAATTGGGCCAGAAGTTTTAATAGAATTTATTTTAGTTTTTTTTTAGCTTATTCCACTTTCTAGACAGGTCAGTAATAGCAAAAGTATTTGCTGTGTCAGTCTCATCCTTTCCAAGAAAATCAATGTTTTCATTACTGTGGCAGGGAGAAAATAAATTTAATACATTATGTTCCCTTTGTCTGCGTCATCAAACATAACAGTCTATTTATCATGGTCTAGCTCTTCAGTGCTCCTTTGCATAACTTTTCATATATAATGCAATTTCTAGAGCAATCACAACAGCTTTAAAATACTGAAATGACCAATACTGAGCAATAATGAACTTGTTGAAAGGATGCTAAATTTATTGCAAATTTATTGGAGAAGAAAAACAACACCATGACAGAGAACACATATTTCCTTTAACTTTGGCTGAGTCTGGGGCATAATTTCTCAAATTTTTGACTAATTTCCATTACTAAAAGAAGATAAGCAAACATTAAAATATTTTTACATTAGTTAAAATCAGAAAAAGGCAATCAAAATAAATAATATCAAATATCAAACAATAGCACTGAAACATCATCAACACTATGACTCTCAATGGCACAATTTTTCTTAGAGAAAAGAAAACCTGAATGAAGTCTGAGGAACTTCTGAATAGGATTAACTGAATTGGCTCATAAAAAATTGGATGAATGACCTAAAAGGGTTGTGTTATCATAACACAGCTCTATCAGGAAGCCCTGCTGACAAGAAAGAATATTATGCAAGAAACCTGACTCATAAACACACTTCTCATGTGGGCACCTAGGTTATCTAAGGCACCTAAAGAACTGAAAAGATGGCAGCCAGTCAATCCAAAGGGGGAAAATGTTCTTTGAATAGGAAACAGCAGGAGAAAATGAAAGGAAAAGTTAACCAGGAATTCAGGTCAGGAAATTACTCAGGAAAACAAACTCTGTTTCCTGAAACAGAACACTGTTTTGGACATTTCCCTGCAATATAAAAATCCATGGGTGTCAGAGGCGGCCTGAAATTGGATCATACACATTCCAGAAATACACGCTGCCTGCCCCTTTCTTTTGCAGGTCACCTCTCCTGCTGCATCATAAAATCAGCAGATCCTGCTTGAGGCTTCAGTCTGGCATAACAGGATTACTCCAGCTCTACTCCCAGTTGAACTGCTACTATTCAGGGTCTGTGTGGCAGGAAAAAAAAAAACAAAGAACCAACAAAAAATCAGAAAAACAAACCCAAACCCAAAGCCAGTGGAATGGGAGTTGGTGAAGCATTTTGATTACTATTTTCACATGAAATTATGGACAGCATCAACAATATTAAGGAAACAGTCTGAACATGTTGCTGTCTTACACTGCCAAAATTCATGTTACCTAGTACCTAGGAAAGGCTTCTTACACTTATAAATTCCACAGAAATACCGAAAACCTGCAAGTAGACCTCCCAGCTGAGTTAATGTTTCAGGGGAAGGAAAAGGAAAGTAAATTCCAAGTAAGAAACTTGCAGATGTCACTACGTGGAACACTGAACATCCATAACCTACTTGGCTTTAAATCTGCTGGCTGATTCTGTTTCCCTAAAAAAGGTAACGAGTCAAGCTGAGCCCTCTTCCCTCAAAACAGCAGAAACTCAAGTTCAAAACCTGATGACAATAAAGGAAAACATTCCCCTCAATGTTAATTTATTTGGAATAAGACCAAAGGATGAAGCAGCTTATTTTCCAAGGAAACTTGTTTTTTCAGTTGTTCTGAAATTCATTAGTGAGGAAATGAAAGGTTTTAGTGACTTCAGGCATGGAGCAAACCCCAAATATTAACTTGGGATTCTCTGCACGGCAATCTGTGCAAAATTTAAAAGAGGTCTCAAGTGCTTTGCTTAGTGTCAAAAGGACACGTTTTAATCTTGATCTTCAAGGTCACAAGCTAATTGGTAAATTGTCATTTTTGTGCCTTAAAAGGAAAAACAACTGCTTATGTCTTATGCTTGATGTCAGTGGCCCCAAGATGTAATCATTAATTTCTGTCTGCTTTTGCTTCTGGAAAGAATATAATTGTGTCACCAGATCCCTGAGCACTAAGGCTTTTTCCAAAAGCAACTCCACTAAGAACTGAATAATAAATATCATAAAATAGATCTGGAATAAAACACCACCTTTTACAGTAGTCATTGTTATGTCTAGGGTGTTTTTGTGTTGAACACTGTCAGAAACTAAATAATGCTCCCAAATAACCTGTTTTACTAGGATTAAAGAAGTATGTCCTAAATGCTGCCCTTGGTAAAGAACTAATAAATGTCCTGTGTTTTGTGAAACATCACTTTTTGTGCTCTATTTTCTGAGCTTCTGAAATTGCTTTTGTGACAGGGAGCCACAGCTCTTTGCATGAGTTACCCATATCTGGTTATGACTGTGTACATCAAAACAGCCTTTGAGACTATGCCAGAATAAAATCTCACATCCATTTCATGTGCCCAGAATTCAATGACGTGACGGGAGCTATTTGAAAATACTACATACAAAACTAAATAAATAGCACTCATCTCATGAGAAAGGTTTTGCCCTTATGATTGTTTACTGATGTAGCTCCTAATTCTTCTAATCCTTATTTTTCTGGTTAGTCCACAGACACCCAGGAAGCCTCAGAAGAACTTAGAGGAATCTTGAGCTCTAACTTTATGAGCACCATCTGTCATACTAACATTTTTTCAAAGATGGCAAACTGACAATCAAACACAGTTATTAACTTTCACAGCTGTCTGTGGGTTCCCTATACATGCCCTGTCACCTCAATCAATTTTATGGCAAAGCTAAATATGCATGAAAATGCAGGGTTCATATGGTCATTAATGACCTTGCCCCTCTGTAGGTTTCATTTGGAGAGGTTTCAGAGAACATTCTCTCATAACAATGTTTGGTCATCTCAATTTTCAAAGTAACAAGCCAATTTGTGGCTCAGCTCATAAAGGGACACTTTTAGATAGGTTAAATGAGCAAGGAAGGGATGTGTATGCATTTGTGGATAATAGGGTTTGAAGGAATCAAGATATAAAAGCTGGTGTTTAAGGAACGAGTACTGTAATTGTTCCCAGTGCTGAAGTCCAGACACTGGGCAGTAACTTGTAAGAAATATCAAAATATGCCATCAAATTCAAGACAATGATTTAGCAGAGCTTGGTAAGGTTAAGTCTATAACTTTATAAGTTTAATTTCTAAACCAGTGCGTCTATATTTTACTTTGTTTTTAATCACAGCTCAGAGAATGAGAAGTTCCTTACCACCTCTTATTTTGAATTTTATCCCTAAATACTTCTTTGACAAAAGTTAGTAAACAAATCACTTTCCTTTGAATGGCTGCAGAATTTTTTGCAGGACTGCTTGAATGCCAGCAAGTCTGACTAGAAGCACCAAATTAGACTCTGATTCTCATACTGTTGCACAGATGATTTCAACACACCTGAGCAGAACACCCCAGGCATTTCCAAATACTCCCTAAAAATGACTGGGAACACTGACTCACTCGCATTTCTATTGCTAATGAGATCTGGAGGAACTCTTCTGTCAAGCAGTCGCTCTCCTGCTGTGCACAGTTTACCTCACTACACTAGATTATTCTGACTTTAGCTGCACAAGAAACCCACCAGTAAGAAACACAATGTATGTCAGAATGGTCTATTTTTCTTTTAAAAAATTTAAACATGAGTCACTCAGCACAGTAGAAAATAATCTGAGGCTTTTAATGGGGTATACTCATGTTGACACCAGAACTGAGTTGGGAAATGAGATAATATCTAATCATATCCATTATGTGTGACACAATCAGACACGATTGATCTGACTAAATATAGATGCACACAATGCAGACATCTGCAACTGAACTCGGCATCCCAAACCCTCCACGCTGCTGATGGACAGAAATAAGCCCTTCCACAGCATGACTCACTGCCCCAAGCAAATGTCTAAATTGAACTGCACATTAGAAGGGCCTATTTATCTCCACTTTTTGTAAAAGAGCTAAGCATGGCTAGTTGAGATGGAGATACCTACATATACATCACTAAAATTTTCTGAGAGGATTATGACTTTTCATGCTCTGATTCAGGTCTACACTAACTGGTCCAAGAAAGGTATTCCCTTCATCCCAAAACCTTATCTTTCCAACATCCTTAAATCATTCTGACTGTAACGTTGTCTGTAAATTAAAGCATGCCATTTTTTTTCAAACTCTGCCACTTTGTACAGCAGAATGCAGGGAATTTAGCTAGAAGTTGTACCAGAAATTAGGTTTAAAGCATAGATCTGAGAGATTTATGTAAGAACAGATGCCCTCTTGAAAACACACTTTTCTGATATTCCATCTAAGCTCTAGCAAAAGGTCAAATAATGCAGTGAAAATTCCCCAGGCAGTTGCATTTTCACCATGGCAGCATAAGCTAGATAAAGCCAAACATCTCCTTGAATCTGATCCAAATGTTACTGACTTGTGTGGGAACTGGTCGGGACCTTTAATGTCCAAAAAGGATTAGAAAAGTCTTGTAATGAGATGAAATAATGCTATCTGTTTGGAAGAGATGAATCATTATTAAAATATGCCAGCATCTTGCTTTAGTTAGCACAATGTATGAGAACATCAGTCTTTGAAAAACTAAACAAGTGAACAAACATCCATGAAAAATGTACAGGGATAAACTCTCACTTGATCAAAGACAAAATAAAGCTCTGTTGCTCACTTTAATGAGGCTGGGATTTTACTGTATGACTTGGCTGTATGTCATGTATATCAAAATGAAACCTCTTAAAAAATGTATTCTGCTTTGCTGCAATATGTAAAATATTAGTCAACCTACCTAAATACAGACAAATTTTGCATACTATATTTTCTGTGTGCACTTGAGTTTCACTCCATAATTAAGATATAAATGTTCACACGTGGAATCCCAGATAGAGAGGATGAAGCTCATTCATTTCCCTGGCTTTCAGCACACTGCTCTGTTTTGTTCATTCACTCTTCTTGATCTCATATGCTAGGTGCCATGAGTTGCTGTATCACAGGGAAGGCTGTGATCACAGGGAAGGCAGGGAAGCTGCCTCTGGCACATTGGGTCCTTGAAGGTTTCACGTTCCTTCGATACAAATAATTTTTCAAGAAAATATAGACTCCTCCCTTTAATGTAGGAAACTTGTCAAAATGTTCTATGCTCAGAACAGGATACATAATGTACAGTTATAGAAAATGAGAATTGAAGGTGCTTTCTGCTACTTGCTCTGCTGTCCTGGTCCTGCCTCTGTCCATATTGAGGACCTGTCTGGAGCATGCTATGATTGCCTTTCAGCCAGCAGATTAATGTTCTTTCTTTGGAATACTCAAGACATGGGAAGGAAAGCTGAAGAAAATGATGAGTTAGAGTATATGTGGAACACACATAAGGGAACTGGTGTATCTGCACCAAAAATGAACTGGTGCTGAACAGCCCTTGACCCTTTATTAAACCCTGTTATTTACAAAAACACAGTGGCAGCATTCAGACTAGCTAATGGAAATTTTCCATGGCCTGGGTTAACTCCTGAGTGGTGCGTGGGAATACTTGGGAATGCTAGTTGGCTTATCCCAAAAACATACCAGGGACCATTCTAATAATTTAGCCATACAGAGGGAGATCTGCTGCCCAGGAACATTCCCTGGCTCTTACTCATTTACTAGTACAGACATAGCCTAGGGACTAGAAATTGAGCAGAAACCTGTTGTGTGAGATGCTGTCCAGACACATAAGTAAACAGTACTTTTGTGACCAACAGGTTTACAAGTGACAAAATTACAAGTTTTCAATTCAGTTCCTAGTAGTTACTGATTCCATTTACAGGTGTTGTGTGAAATTGCTGGGCACGTTCAAAAAGTTGGAAATGGCACATTGGGTCCTGAAAGAAAAATGTGTAGAGAGCAAATGCCCAAGAATAACCCTAATAAAGCTCCTGTGTTTCCAAAACAAATAATAAACCTTGAATATCCCAGGAAACATGGCTAGCTGAATGACAAGATTTCCCTTCCCCCATATATTTCCAAGGACAGCGGATGTAACAAAACAATGAGAAGAAAAGAATATTGTGTAGTTTTTGACGAATTTAGGAGGAGAGGGAGGCAAAATTCCTGAGGTCTTCCATCCATGTATGATACTCCTAAATGTAAGACACTCCTAAAATCAAAAAAGCCCTTTGTACAAGAAGCAGCAGCTTTTCTTCCCAGTTTTCCTTAACTCTTAATTTTTTTAAAATCAATTCAGACTTACATCTATTAGACAAAAATAAGCCATCTGTTTTCTCTGGACGCGCTGTCTGCAATGTAAAAATGTAAATATTGTAGTACAATTAGAAGATTTGGGATGATCTGCACTAATGCTTATGTGAATCTGAAACAGGAAGGAGTTCAAATAATGGCAAACTAAAACAATTGAAAGAAACTGGCATTTCAACCCATGATATATCTAGGACTACAATTGTTTTATGCTACATCAAGATACATTCTAGAAAATGAAACAAAGTGAGGAAAAGCAATTCAAAATGGGCAGCATATTAATTTCATTATAATTAATGGCCATATCAGGATTCCCTGAGTCTTTTGAATCCTCCTTTGTAGATAATTTGCAATCTTTCACCTGTTTGTGAAGGTAAGCGCTGAGATAAGTGGAAAAATAGAGCAGTGGGAAGAAACAAAGACTTTCAAAATGTTCTGAAATATGAAATCAAAATAAAAGTGAAATAAATATTTTAGTGGAAGGAAAAGATTGTAATCAATATGTTATTGATAAGCAACACCTTAATTACACTTAAGGCAATGGTAGAAATAGAATAGATCATACACTTGAAATCAGTGCAAGATTTTCCTTTTCCCTCGTGCAGCAGAAAAGTCAAATGGAAGTTCCTGGGCAAATACACTAAATGGACATAAAAATTACACTCTGACATCTCTATAATCCCTGCCTGCAGGCAAGGATTCATTCTGCTGACTTTCTGTGCTGGCCTGATGTGAACCTCCACCAAGTGCAAAGCTGAGTAATCACAGCTAAACCACAAGTTCAGCCTGAGCCTTCTGCCTTCCTGCTGGGGGCATAACCCAAAAACTGCACCATACCAATGGCATTTACAAGCTAAGGGCAAGTTCAGGCCAAGCTGGCACCCACCTGGGCAGGACTGTCAATAAATATCCATGTAGAGGTTCTCTGTGGGAACAGCAAGCTATTTATGTAATCCACATGAAATACCTGATTTTGTAGATAGCCAGAAACATTAAGTGCATATATGCTGATAGTATATGTGGAATTAAAATGAGAATGCAAGGTAATTTCTTATGAACACAGAGCAAAAGGCTACTAATAATTTTGAAATTAGATTCTTGAAGTTCAATTGAGCAAGACATCTTTAGTTAGGCAAGGATCTACCCCCCCATTATAACAGCACAAAGTGGATTTGAATCTGTTATATAGACGTATAAATCCTTGTATCCTGTCACCACAGAATCTCATTGGTGTTATGTAATCCAGGGAATAATTTTGAGAAATGCTCAAGAAACTTGTCTTCACATTTCAGATGTGAATTTAGTGGAGAAGTGAAAGATTCTAATTTTCTCATTGCCTCGTTTTCACAATTTATTGGAATGCTGCTTGTTCCTACGTTACCAAGAAACATCGGACATATTTACTCAAATACAGCCTCATGAAACAGAAATTATTTTTATGAAAAGAGGAATCTCAAACAACTTTCTGATGGGAATTCTTCATACTTATCTGCTGAAACCAGAGTTCTAAGATACTCAATCAAAAATACCTAGTGAAAGTATAAACTGAAAATACCTACTTTTGAAATCTGTGGTTGGAAGTAAAGAAAACCTTTAATAAATTGAATCTAAGTATTTAATAAAATATTCAAAAACCTCTTCTACAGGATTTGGAAGAGGAATTTATGTGACTTCTCATGTTGGAGGCAATACTGATAAAATGTAAGGAGCTTTTAAAGAAACCACTATTCATCTAGCAAGGTTTTCTATTCTTCAGGATGAATTAAGCTTTAGGCTGATGAGTCCTTTTGCTGTAACTATTTGCACACTTTTGCCATGTCCTTTCTCCTACTGTTTTTAATATGGGAAAAGCACATATCAGACACAACAGTAGAGAAAACAATCTGTGTTAAACAACAAAAATTCCTGTAAGAAAAATGTCCCGTAAGCACAGCACAAAGAAACATTAATCAGCCTTATATGCATCTTGACCTGTGGCTGATACCACTTTCAGTCATGAACTGAACTGGCTCCTGCTGAAATCCTCAGGAAATCTCATTCCATGATTACTGGCATATGAGCATTTTTGACCTGTCCTGGCTGAAGAGCTCCAGTTCAGTACAAGCTATGACATCTCCATCCAGAAGGAGACGCCCATCACTGCAAAATTACATCAATATCACAGATTTAAATTCTGCCACTACAAAGGCAAAATCTTCATAATTAGTTCAAATAAATTAATAAGAAGTACCATCTAGAGGAGCACATGGAAATAAAACATCCAGCAGAAACATTGCAAACATTAAAAAAAAAAGTTAAGAAACATAAAAAAAAACCCCATACACTGTAACTATTCAATTAAATACTATCATACAATAAATTTGTAAGTGTTGCTCTAGCCAATTTCTCCTTTTTGCTACTATGACACATTTTTATTTTATTAGAAATATTTGAGAACACATTTACACCTCTATTGTATAACTATAAATATACTGCCTTCCAGTGTACTGTCAGAGAAGATTCTTTTCAATGGTTACATTGTGGCTATAATATGCAGCTAGATTAAACTGTCATAGAAGATTTATTTATTAGGATCAAGTCCAAACTCTACTTTGAAAAAAATTCAGAGTTATACAGCTGCCTCCCCACCTGCATATGAGAGGTTCTTTAGTATAAAGCCAAATGGAGACAGGCTGGGGGAAGATGGAAATGGGGAAATGACACTGTGATCCCGGAAGCTTCCAGGATATGCGTCAGGTGCAGGGCTTTGGAAGTGTGCAGGGACAAGTTTAATCAAAGAGCATCAGCTACTCCATCTAGAATCAGTAGGGAGTGAACTTTCAGAGCAAGGAAAACCAACATAGCAGGTGGGGGGCAGAGGGAGTCTTAAGAGACCACTTATCTCTTACTATCAGTGACCTCTCTACTGGTCGGGACTGGCTGAGTGCTTGGGGGAACACATACAGACGCACACTTAAATTTCTCTATCATTTGTTCTGTACCTCTCCCCTTTTTAGAGCTAATGAAAGTCTTCTTTTACAGAACAAAGAAATGTGTTCTTTAAATTGGCACTAGCTGGTGCAGTGTTTGCCACAAGTTTAGTCAACTGCATGGCACGCCTGTGAGGCTAATCCTCATCGACCTCTACGCTGGTTAAAATGAATGTTTCACTGCAGCCACTGCGCTGAGTTCCAGTGAACTCTCTCACTGTTGAGAACAGGGTGGCTGCATGGAAATGAATATTTGGAAACAGGTCCAGAAACACTCTCATTTCTTAAACTGTGAAGGGAATTGTTTGCAACACTGCATATGGATTAAGCATAAAGCAGGACAGGGAACTTTCCAACTAAGAATTGGTATAAGATACAAAGGTCATCAACAGCCTTCTCATCAGGAACTGTGAGGTAGTACAGCTCAAAACCTCGAAAGAAGGCAGCAAGACAAACAACAGAATTAAGAATCTTGGACTTCAGGAGAGCAAACATGACCTTGTTTAGAAAGCTTCTCAGCAGCATCCTGTGGGAAGGCAAAAAGTCAAGGAGGACTTGTTGGTTTTCAGGAGACCTTCCTCAAAAGTATGGAAAGACACTTTTGCAATACACCAAAAAAGCTTTGTAGGAGGCCAGTATGGATGAGCAACAATGTCCTGACTGAGCACAGGTGTAAAAAGGAAGCACAGGGATGGTGGAAAGAAGGCAGAATCTATTCGATTCGATACAAAGATATTGTCCAACCACATAGGGATGGAGCTAGGTAAAACAAAGTCTGGGCAAAGTTACAGTTAGCAAAGGAAATGAAAAGCAACTCTAAAGTTTTCTAAAGAAGCCAAATAATAAAAAAGGCTGAGGAGAAGATAGGTCCATTACTCAATGTGGCAGTGAACCTAATGGAATGAGCAAGTCTGAAGAGCTTGGTCTTCTTTGCCTTGATGGGCAAAGTTCCTCAAGTCTGTGAGCCAAGTATCAGAGTTCAGGGGAGTAAAGACTTACCTACATTACCAGAAGGTTAAATTGGACCAGTTGGATATACATAAGTAAAACTGATCACATAAGACACATGCTAAGTTGCTGAGGGACCTTGCCAATACCATTGCAAGATTGTCATGTACTATCTTTCAAAGGTTTTGGCATTTGAGAAAAGTTCCTGATTCTCGATATGCAGAAAAAGGCAAATGTTGCACCCATTTTCAAAAAAGGGCTTCCCCAGAGGTAACCTGTGCACAGCTATAGGTGAATCAGCCCCAACTCAGTATCTCAGGAAGTCTGTGGTAAATTCTATCAGAAGGCATTTCCCACACATGAAGGAGAACAAGGTGAAAAAGGCAGCAGCAATTTACTAAACAGCAAATCACACCTGATAACTGGACTTCCTTCCACGACAAGATGTTGGGCTCCCTGCACCAAGCTAGAGCTAAGGCATCACTGACCTTGATTTTAGCAAGGCCGTCAATATGACCCCAAGTAGGATAGACAAACTGACACAGTAGGGTCTGGAGGGACAGGATAACATGAGCACAAAAATGTCAGGACATTTGGGCTCAAAGGGTAGCAACAAGCACTACAAAGCCCAGCAACAGCTGGTTACCAGTGCATCCCTCCTGGAACAACACCACTGTTTAATAGTGCTTAATGTGTGACATGGATGACAAGGCAGAGCACATCTTTGGGAAGATGGTGGGAGCATCGACACACGGGAAGGCAGGGCTGCTGTTCAAAGGGCAGACCACAGAAATGGGCCAAATGGGCAGAGAAACTAAGAAACAGGAACTGTTTCTGAGAGGCAACTATGTTACAAGTGATTGAACGGACCAAATCATCACCAGCAGCAAGGTGCGATGTGTGGTAATAAATTATTAAAAGTCAAGAAAAGAGCTATTGAAAAAAAACTGAAGGAACTGGATTGCTTCTTCTGGATCTGGAGGACCTCCACTGCACAAAAAATTTCCAGATACATAATGCTTCAAAGACAAAAGAAAAATATTTCCTTGAACTAGGCAAGGAGTTACATCATGAAAAACTGTACAAGTTAAACATTTGGAAACCAGAATTCAACCCCTTATTTCCTTCCACCAAAGCAATTTCTTCAACGACAACAATATTTCCTAACTTAACAAATAAATTCCTATATGACATGAAATCAAATGCATTACTGAGCCTGGTACATTAACTGTTACTGTTCTTCTTATTAATATACAATTAATTTTGCAGTAGCTGGCAATTTGCTACATTTCATTTTGTCATATTATTCCTTTCTTCAGTTTTCTGTCTAAAACTTTGTATTCTGTTCTTGAAATGGGGCTGGTATATCTACCATTCAGTAGTCACAAAATATCACCCCTATCTGATAGAGCAATTAAATACTGAAATGGCAAAGACAAGATTGTTTGCCCTTACAACTGAAAGCTTCTGATAGGCTTTGAAAAAATTCTTTTAATATTTTCCATATTCCTCTTATAACACATTTTGAATCAACTCTACAAATATGAAATTTCATTTTAAGAGACAGACTTCTAATTCTTCCTCTGAGCACCTATCTGACTGAAATGTAGCTTATTTTTTACCAATTGTATTTCATAAATTTCTAGTTACTGGCCATATTTAGGATGCTTAAGCTTGTTTGAAGGTGAAAGGGCTTCTAAATTTTAAGGACTCCAGCTGGTGATCTACACAGCCCTTTGACATTTCAATACCCACATGAGAGTATCTTACAGAGCCTTTCTATTGTGACTTATTGTGTCAAGTGCAATGATGCCTTCAGGCTCTAAATGGGAATTTTGGTCATTGAAATGTAAATTTTAGAGTAAAGAAAGCATAGATAATAATCTGCTTCACTAAACTTGCCCTAGGATATGGAAGTCACAGTATTCTTTTGCCCTGAGCTGGAAACCTACAACTATTGCAGAAAAACAAATCATGACATCTATCTGGTTCAGAAAGTCCCAAAATCAAAATTTGATCGACTCACAGTATAGAAGTCCCTAATGAAAGCTCTCAGCCTGAAAGTGTATATATCAATATTATATATATTGAGATGTAACTTTAAAATTGAGAATGTTTCAGTATTTTTCAGGCTTGAAGGTCACCATTAACTTTCTTTTCTTGAAGTAATTACACCTGTAACTGGAAAAATACATCTAAATGAGTACTGAGTTGCTGACAAACTAGTACTTTTTCAGTAGGATAAATTTTGAAAGAATGCACATAAAAACATTCTGCCACAATCACACACAGGACAACTTTATCAAACCTTGACGCTCCCATTAGGAAATTCTGTTGAAAGTCACAAAATCGCAGATCTTTTAAATCCAGTGCCAGATAAAAATAATCAGAGATGTTTATGATAAAAATAATCAAAGACATTTATTTTCACAGTAGTTATAGTTGCCCATGCAGTAAGTTCCTCGTTCTGTGAGTGGCATTACAATCTGAACACCCATAGTCAGAAAAATTAATCTTCGCTTTCTTAAAATAAATTTACTATTTGGAGGGCTTTGCATGTGTGAAAAAATGGCTTTTTAAAGTTCATCATAAATTAGTCTTCAAATAAAATATATCTCAGCGTTGTCCATCTACATAAACTTTGCACAAACACTGCTCCCTTCCCACAGTCAATGCCATAAATAAGGGTGATCTCCAGATGGTGCAAGCTGTTACAAAACCACTCCTCTTTTCCCAGCTATGTTGACATGCAAAAATGCCCATTATTCCCACTATATTTATCTGTGTCTCAACTGCATTTTTGACATCATCTGTACCACGATTCCAAAGAATTGTTTTTGTAAAGGATAGGAACTCCAAAGATAAACATAAAGAGGCCTGAGCTGACATTAAAGAAAGTGGATGACAGTAAAGTTATTTCTTGCAGTTTTGCAAATAAGAAACCATCCAGTCATCCACTTAACAACAAAAAATGCAAATTTCTAAGGTTCTCAAATCAGAACACAACACCCCTCACAAGACACACACACAAAAGGAAGTTTAATCAGTAGAAATGTAAGTCATCCAGGTAATTGAGAATCCACACAGCCCTTCAGCCTGCACAAGGAAAAGCCAACCAGTCAGTATTGTGAGAAGTGCAGGAAACAGAGCACAATTTTTATAACTAGAAATGAAAGTGTTACATAAGTCCAGCAATACCCAGTCAAATACAGTTCACCTTCTGCAAAAGGTGAAACAAAAAGGCAAACAATCTGCAGAGATGTGAGATGGATAAACTAAGCTGAACATTGTAAGTTTCAAGGCTACTGCAGGAGAACTATACAACAGCCCTTGTTCTCCCATCCTGACTGTCATCTTTAAGAATATCTGAAATTCTGTCATTAGATACTTCAACAACCTGTCTAAAGCCAAGATACACTCTATGTTTTTAAAGACTTTCTCAGATATATTCAGGTTTTAGCGTATAAGTACTGCAATTTGCTCTTCAAAATTAATTCAGTGGCTGATTTTTTCCCTGTAGTCAGTGGGCCTTATTCTCAATTTCTTGCTCTTCAACCAGACACGAAACATTGAGATTCTTTGCATCGACTCTACTGTGAGTTAACACGACTACTCAGGGCTGACATATTTAAATTATGTCAGGTAGCAAGAAGTAAGCATCACTGTTAAATTAATTCTCCTTCTAATACCTTACAGTCAATAAAACCTCTTAGGAGATAAAAATCCTACTGTTCATCTATGCCAGATCATCTGTCAATCTTCATTTATGCAAATCAATTTGTGTTTTTAACCCCTTTAAATCTGCAAAACTGACAAGTGCATTAATGCCTTATAACATGCTTTATAAAATCCACACACAGAAGCAGATTAGCTCAATAAAAGTAGAATAGTTCCATGCCTACCCATCCTTCTGTCAAATCATATAAGCACTGTTAACTAATGTTAAATGCCAGAACTAATTTTTTATGCCTTTCAAAAATTCTCACTCATATTATTATCAACTCCATTAAATGACTCATTAATATTCAATTAAATACTAGAGAAAATTTAATTTATTGCTTTCAAATGTAATAAATCATAACAATAACTTAAAACATTTAGAAGCACAGAATGCCAGAATCATGTTTAGGAGTGTGATACAATACACACACTAGGAAAATTAAATTAATTGGTTTAGGATATCTAAAAGTCCATTTTTTTTAAGGTCAGTAAGATGAATATACTATATATGTGAAACTAGAAAAAATATTTTTGCAGAAGCAAAAGAACAGTAAAATATTAGTGCGGGTTTTTTCCACTCCTTTTATGTAACTAAAGTTCATAAAAGTAGTTTGTTGCTTTTCACTTTAGTTGCCTTAAAACCATTAAGACTTAATCACAGGGTAAAGTGCTTTCTGGAGGGGGTCTTAAGGTTGAATAAACATTTATGGGTAGGCTTAGATAATTTACATTTTCATATTACTTCCACTGCTCCCTACATACCTTTTGTGTACAGATTAATTCAGAAGCTTAAAGAACTGCAGTTTAAGCACAGAGAATCCCACTTGTCAAAACAAACTAATAGCTATCAAGTGCCTTGTAGTCCTCTCATTTTTAAGCTACTAACAATGACTCTTTCATGCATTCCTGGTCATAAGTTAATAACTATTCTGCTTGAATGGAGCCCCCATACTCAGCCTCAGAAGATGCAGGAGCTTCTGTAACACTGCTTGCCTACTGCCCACGTCTGGGATTGTACCTCCCCAGACACAAAACCAGCTAACACAGTTCTGTGTGTAGGAGCCAGCCACCCCACAAGGCTGGCTGCTTCAGACACCTCTTTCCTGTACCTGTGGGACTGAGACACGGTCCCCTCTTCTCCCTGACACCTCTCTGCTCAGGGTAAGCCCACTGAGGGGTATCCAGGCAGCAGGGCCGTGCATTTCCTTAGCTCAGAAGCTGCAATCCCGTCTGATGAGGATGGACAAGGAACTCCTGCCTGCCTGCCTTTGTGCAATTCTTATCTTGTAAGGTCCAGAGAACATCCACTCACAGAATTTTCAGCAGGTGAGGATAAACACAATACAGTGACAGGATAACAACACAAGCTTGCGCTGGCATTGTCAAGAGCTCTGCTGAACCCTCTCTACTTTGATCATTTAATGATAGAGGGTAATTGCCTTTAATTCCATTGAATGCCATCTATTTTCAAAAAGGAGAAAAAGGGGAACCTATATGAGCCTGTGAATATGTTATATATATATCTATAAAAGGAAGGAAAACAAACATTTATGACATAGTAGAGATAATAGAGCTCATCCTAGACACTGAATGTATTTAAATCCAATGCAATACAGAAATCCAGGAACTGCATGGGGACATTCAAGCAAAAGGTGAAACACTGAACAGAATTCAGACCAAATGCACAATGTCTTGTTTTATTCCTCATTCCTGGTCTTCTAGAGGTATGAATTACTTCTGGCATGAGTCAGACACAATTTTCACCAGTAGCTTGAGCACGGTTTATTTTACAGCTGTAGTTCCAGGCAATAGAGTATGGTATCAGCAAAAAATGTCAGAGAAACACAAAAACCATCTTGAACAGGAGACCTGGAGAGGATTAGAAAAAGAATGATTAAAGTAATGTAAAACACCTTAAAAAGACAGGTCTTCAGGTAGCTGCTTCCTCTGCTACTTGGTCAGAGAAATGCTACTGAAGGTAACAAGTCTAAATACATCACTTTCACTTTAGATTTATAAAGCTTTATTAATTTCAGTTAGTCACATTTTTTATTGATTGTTCTAAACCAAAACTACTGGGCATCCTTTAAGAAAAACATGCACAGGAGCCTCAGTAGAATTGTTCTTATCCTCTGTAAGGATAAAAAAGCTCAGAGTTTACAACAAAACCCCATCAAGTTGTGAAGTATAAATCACAGACAGGAAATAATGTGGCAACTAAGATTACTCCAATATTTTCACATGCTATGCAAGTAAAGATAGAAAAGTGGAACAAAATGAAAAAAATTGTTAACTGAATGAGGGAGAACACACCTACATGGTTTAACCATAAAGCCTACAGTGAATGACACAAAACAGTGAGTCTGGAACAGGGCAGATCAACATGCCCTCCAGTCAGCACTGAACTAGCACTCCAACACAGAAATAAATTATGCTTTAATCATATTAGTCAGATTCTGGGTTGCAATCAAAAATTGAATGTTTCTTTTATCCTCAGAAGATCTGTTCAGTCTGTATTTCCTTCTTGTAGGTCTGACTACTAATATCAAACGTAGATGAAATCTGAGGAAATCTGCCAATATGAAATGTACCAGCCCTGAGATCTCATCAAATTCCTAGGTAGAGTCTCCACATTCAGAATCTTTCATGGTGAAATACTATTCAGAGTATATTCTTTTTTTTTTTTAAATTTCAGATGCTATTCCTTTTTATAAATATAATATCTTTCAATATACTCTCCTTTGTGTATCTCTCACTAATCTTGACCTGTCACAGGTGAGGGCTGTGAACTGAGGAAAACTGCCAATAAAATAGGGATGGGAGAAAAATATGGATTTTAGCATTGTGGTTCCTCCATGCTGAATATATGTCTCATGATTGCAGGAGAACTAGAATAATTTATGAGCGCATGCAATTGTGGATAAAAGGGACTGGATACGAAAGGAAAGCTGTGTAAACAACGGATTAGGAAAATGACAACCACCAACTTCAGGACTACTCAGAGAATGGGAAAAAGTACAAAAGATCTTTTAAACATCTGAATAGAAAAGAGCAATAGGAAAAACTATTGGAATTGGATGAGCCATCAGAGTTTAAGGACAGAGCTGCTTCCTTCTGCAGAAGCAGCATGTGCATTTTCTGCCTGGCATCTGAGGAAGAAGGAACAGTAAGCTGTGTCTCCTTGGCAAAAAAAGTAGAAGAGAGTATAATTATACTAAAGAGAGTAACTAACTTAGAGATAATCGTGTTTCAAATAACAGAGATATGCAATAAAATAGCAAATACAAATGAGAAAAAAGTAATGATTAAGATTATTCCAGCAGTCACATTGGACTGATTAAGGAACTTAATATGCTTATCCATTTGTTCTTCCATATACTCTGTATAAAATAAAATGTGTCCATCATCTAATATGAATCTAGGTCTGAGCTCGTATTTCTACAAAATTAAAATTTCACTGAGAAACTGCATTTGTAACTCAAGCAATGATGAAAGGCTGACACTAACTTCAACAACTTCAGAGAGAACACTAGATCTAAGCAAACTTTTCCTACCTCGAAAAAATAAAGATTTGCACAATATACGATGCTCATGTCCAGGAGACCATTTTTTTAACAGCTGTGTTTGTAGGAAAATAATGAAATGTGCCTATTGATGCTCTTCCTGCATCTATGTAAGGAATAAGCCATTTCCATCATGTAAATGTGATGTACTTGTAATTAAAGAATCCATGCAGTAGCATTAAATTTACCTTAACACACACACAATAAAAATTGCAGCAGTGCAACTTCAGGATGAAGAAGAGTTCCTGCACAAGATCTTATCATTTCAATGTGTGCTTACATAAAAGGGAAAGCAGTACAAAAAAAGGGAATTACTTTGGTTTACTTCTAATATTTGTAATTACTGTGATGCAAATTAATTACCTATAAGAATAAAGAAGCAATGATGATGGATATTGTTCCCTGATATGCACAAGTACTTGGTATCATGGCCTCGGTGACACTTTTAGAGATAACAGAATTGGTGGCAAGTCACACACACAATTCCAGCAGGAAAAGATCATTTGCCTTTCTCAGATCTGAGATGAAATGGTGATTGCAGCACAGAGCACAAGCTACAAAAGAGCTGTGAGCAGATTTGATAGAGCAAAGGCACAGAATGAGACCTTTCACAGCTACCGTTACTTCATAATTGCAGAATATTTTGCAGAACATGTGACATTTGCAAAAAATTTTCACTCAGAAGAGATTAAAAGGCCCTGGCCTCCACAGAACAGAAGAAATCCATGAACTAGTCAGTCACATGACAATGCTACTAGCTGTTGCTACTCTCCAGTCAGGTAATAATAATAGAATAGCATGTCACTTGACAAAGACTGTTATTATAGCTAAAATCAAGAAGTTTGCTTTCAAAGGGGGAAAATAAAGTTTCAGAATATACAGAGAAAATCTTGAGACCTTTATCTCCAAGAAGAAAACATAAGGAAGAGAAACAGGAAGAGTTCTGCCTTGCTAGTATTTTTCTGGCAGGTAGCTGCTGTGGATTGAGATTTCTGTTTTTCCTGAGTTGAAACTGGTCTTGCAACTTGGTCTTTGACACCCCACAAACCTACCTTACTGCTAAACAATTCCCTACAGTGAAATATAGATATGAGAAATTTTCCTAAGGGGTATTTATTCAAACTGACAGATTGATTCAAACTATAAGAATTTGGAGCACTGACCTTCGGGTACAATGGTAAATACCAACCAAAACCAGTTCTCACATGGTCATATTTCTTATCAAATTATGCTGGATTTGTGAAATGCTCCAGACAAGAACTGTAATTTAAGTGTTAAGTGATAAAGAATGATGATTCTAACATCCAGAGAATCCAGTGAATCAAAGCAGAATAACAATACACAGCATTTTTTTAGCATGAAATTGCATGGGCTCTAGCAGAGTTAAGACTCATACAGTAGTAGTTTGTTGGGATGTAAGGGAACTCTCCTCCTGGTGAAATAAAGTACATCAGGAGAAATAAGAATCAAAGTGGCCTTTTCATTTATTTGGTGCTGTATACAGGTTCTGAAAAAAACCCCAAAAATTCACCAGGAATTCTTCTTGCTCATCTAACTGCCTAACTTCCTTTACAAGATTTTAACCAAATACATTATAATTAAGGGGAAAAGGGCAGGCTCCATTGCCTGAATCCAAATTTTCATATTGTAGAGGAGAAGAAAGCATTTGAATGGCTGCTTTGTAACTGATCTGGAATGTACAGCTTCCCATCAGCTCCACAGCACAATTAGCTACATTTTCCTGTTGAAGGGAGACAGAACTGTAGTTTTGGTCACCATAGCTGAGCCTGGGCTGTTCTCTTGAGAGAACACCATGAGCTGAACACCGACAAGCAGACACACCTGAGCACTGCCCAGGGAGTCAAGTCATGTCTGCAGAAAGAGTTCAGCAGAGCTGGAACTGTCCCCTCTACAGATATCCTGGGGGGATCCAAAAGCAGTTAATATTGGATCAACCCATGTATGATTTATGGCTTCAACAAGCCAAATGCAAACATTCTTATTTCAGCCACATTGAAACACTTTTGATCAAAAAGCCAATGGAGAATACTTCTGAGAACAGCGCTGTCAAGACTTATTTGGAAAAAAAAATGAAAGTGATTTTTTAAACCATGAAAACAAATATAAAACCAACATTCCACATGAACAGAAGTTTCAGATTTACTCAGCTTTCATTTTTACATAGGACTTGGGAAATGGGAACAAAGCCTTCATGCATATTCTCTACTGGAAAAATGAAATTGTTCTTTTTTTGCCAGGCATAAAAGGTGACATCCAAGAAGAAGGGAAGGGGAAGAAAATAAACCCAAAAGACAAAACACGCACTTTCGGAGTTTTACTTACAATTTTTATTTACTGAGAAATTGGATTTTTTTCCTCATGATCCTCCTGTAAGTGTTATGCTATGTACTCTCTGGAGCAGCAGTAAGTGCAGCAGCAGTAAGTGCAAAAGTGTGAGGAGCAGAGGGTCATGCTCTCAATGCAGCAATAATGTCTGGGATATAAAGTTAGTCTAGTTGACATATCATTTCTCTAGATGCTGCACATGAAAAGTGTCATGAAAATATTTTACCATCCTTCTCCACCACTCTGCAATGCCCCATTCCTGTACACGAGAATATACAGCACCTTCATCTGTCTTTGCTGCTTTCTGGAAATTACCTTGAATTTTTAGGAAGATGCTAATTGATGACTGGAGACAGGGAAAAAAGGCAGTCTTATTTTGCAGATCCATAACTTCTTCAATTCCTTTTAAACATCCCCTCCAGTTACATCATTTTCAGCACCTTGCCTTTTTTGTTTTTTAAGGCATTTAGCAGTCATAATTTCATATTTACTGCCTCTTATATTCTCAGAACTAATACTGTGAAGTTAGAAGAATACTAGATGTTTTCTTGTTTTCCTCTGCCCTTTGTCTCAGTCTTTGGCTCAGGGGTGACCAAGCAGAGCAAGAGGTAAGTTGATCCTGTCGATCACTGACTCTTCAGCCAAGACAGTGACACCTGCTAGCATATCTGAACATATTCCACTAATGACCCATTGCCTAAACTCAGGACAAATGTTATGATTACAGCAACACAATAACCAGCCCAAGGAGCGTAACAAAAAGCTGTGCTTACCTGAACAAACAGGATCACACAGCTGGAATGATCTTGACTGCTTGCTATCATGCCATAGCAGAGAAGCACAACCCCAGCAGGCACAGAGGCAGGGTCCCAACCCTGCATCACGTGCAAAAAGAGCCACCTCATGCCCCTCACCAGCAGCAACCTGCTGCCCAGGCTGGATGAGAGCTTGCACAGATGGGCACACTTCCATTTTCAGATGGCATTCAGCGCTACAAATCTTGTTCCATCTTTCTTACAATAAAGAGCACTCAGCTGTACCGTGCCACTGCCAAGGGGCTGTCTGCTTGGAAATTCACCTTTGGGGCAACATTCCCCCTCTGCCAATATAATATTGATAGATTCAGAAGAATTATTCCAGACATAGAAATTATTCAGAAATTACATCTCACTCAATGAAAGACACTTTGCCGTTGAATCTGCCGTGTAATTCTGATTCCCCAAAAGTGTCCTCAGGCCTCTAAATACCTACAGGAACTGTACCACATGCCTCTGCAGTGATTCTACTTCCCCTCCTCCTCAATGTGTACTTCCATGCCTTTTCTGGCCCTCTGGAGATGTCGAGACCTGTATGCAGTCAGAAATCTTGTCACAGACAGAGTTTGAAAAAGGCACCCAGACACCCAGCAGTGCTGCTACCAGCACCTTCCTCACTGATCCATGCCCTGCACAAAGCTAGTTAAACCACAAAGGATATTCTTTCCCTCTAAGGCATTATCACTGAAAACTAGGGAAATTTCTGCTGGTTTACAGATTTGATGTAAAATCAGTAAAATAGAAACATCAGGTCATGAAAGATCCTCAGACAGCTTTGTAAAATGACAGGAATTAGACTTGCTGTCTCTGTAAATCCCTGCCTAGGCTATTTTTTTTAGTTTCTCTTCCTGTTATGCATTAAATGATGTTGCTGATTCTAGGATGGAAGTGGCTGTGGGGTAAGAAATCCCAGTGTATATTTTATATATCAACTTGTTAGGTAAGATCATTATTATTTTATCGTACAAAGAAGTTCTGAAATTTCACTGTCACATCATTTGCTGTTTACCTACAAATGTGCTCACATCAGATGTTGCTAAATGATTAAATAGCTGTCTTACTTAAACCTCTAAAACTCTTTTCTGAAGAAAAGAAGGGAACATTATCTTCTTCTTTGTAGCTTTGTAGCTTTGTACCATATTCAGCATTCATTCTGCAGATACTGCTATTGCTGTATTTTTTGTTGGAAGTGCTCTACAAAATGTTTCAAATAATCTAAACTGTATCTTCAGAAACTTGAGTCCCTCTCCCCTCCTAATTTTTGGTGCTTTTATTTGTTGCTTGGATGTCAGTTCAAGATACTGCTATTTTTGTTCCAACTTTCTGCCATGTTGCTGCAACTCCTTAGTCTTCCCTGGGCAGCAAGAGCTTCTTTCAGACTCCCAGCCCCACCGACATCCAAGGGACTTGAACAGTAACATGGCTCACAGACCAAGTTTTCCAGAGCTTTTAGTATTGTGTGGTTGAGCTTTAAAGATCTTGCAGTGAAAACATCTCACAATGTGAGGCCACACAAAATACCCAGTATCCTTGAAAAGCTTCATCCTGTGCTTACTACTTAAAAATGAAGTCACATCAGCAGCTAAGTTTTGTAAGTGCTACTGCACTTCAATTGTAGTTTTATCAAGGGTTGTTGCAGTTTTTAGCTCAGATTTCTACATTTAGAAGAGAGAAAACAAATTGTTGTCTTGTATGGGGAGAAATACTATTCTAAAACTCACTTGAAACGCACGAGATTCACTCTAAGACCCACAAGAGCAGTAGTCTTCAAGAACTTTCCTGAGTAATTAATAGGAAACTTGTTCTTAAAGGGAGAGGAATATAAAATCTACAGAGAGGAAGAGTCCCTGCTGCCTTCCCACAGCCTGCCTTTTGCATCTGATCTGCCAGCATAACCAGGTAATCCACTCCCCACTGGAGCAAGACGATCCTTTGCAGAGCCTGAATGAACCCTGTGAGCAACCACCCTGCTCTGTGTGCTCCTACAGGACACTGGAAAGCAAAAGACAAGAGTGGAAATGGCACAGGGAGACCCTCCAGCAATCAGAATTATCCTTCAGGGCTAAGAGAAGCTTGTTCTCAGAGCACGGGATTTCTCTTTGAATAAGCACCACTGGTCCAGCACACATGTAACTTTCAAGAACTCCTCTCCCACATATCCCCAAATAAAGCTCTATAACCTTTCAATTACCATTCCAAAAGCTTTTTGCAGGTAATATACTCGGATTATTGTTGTTTCACTGGAATTAACTGTAAATTAATAAATCCAGATGGAGAAAAAACCCCAAAGAAACATAACTTCAACTCATATACAGTACAACCTTAGCAAATTAAGACTATAAACTAGAAATTCCTCATACATATTTGTTTCATTAAGAAAATTTTTATAAGACTCAAAAATTGAAAGTAATTTTAAGTTTTCTTAAGGAAGAAAAGCATATAACTAAAGATTAACACAGTGGAATTAAAACTAGACTTGTGGTCTGTTTTCTACAGATCAACCATGATCCTTTGGTTTATGATCCTTCTTTCTACCTGCTTGAAAGGCCTCACAGACACTAAATATTTTGTAAAATATGCTGACTTTGTTCTCTTCAGTAAGGTAGATACTGACATCAAACCCAGTGTTTAATCAAGTTCTAAGACCAAAATGAACTCCAGTCATGCTCTTCTGAGCTGGCATCATCTGAGATCACAACCACAATATTGATATTTTTATTCATATGAGTAATTGTTTTAACAAAAGGGAACTACATTCAACTCTTCAGAAAACAAGTTATCTACTTCCCACACAGCTTTGAGAAAGCACCTAAAAATGACAATACTTGATATGCCATTATTTCATTTACTTGGGGTTCTTGTAGTAAATCTCACATTTTATTCTTAATGCCAAAGCTTGCCTTTTGGGATTTTTTTTCAATATTGACAAAAATTTATTCAGATATATCAGACTAGGGGTTAGAATAGAGCTGTGCTGAAAAATGCACTATTAGTAGGAAAAAGTGTAGTTGGACAGAAATGGATATGGAAGATAAGCCCAGACCCAGACCTTAGTCAGTCATCTTCACATTATATTCCACACATTTTATTTCACTAAAAATAGTATACTTGATTGTGTACATCAGTGCTAAACAAATAATAAACTTTATACTTCAAGACAAAACTGTTAATCCATTCCAGAGAATGTAATTTAATTACCATTAAGCTTTTTGCCCACATTTAATTATAAAAACTTAGATTTAAATACTGCTTATCAACACAAATCCTTTAAGCCTCCTGTTGAGTGGACTCTGTGTGCAAGAGGCTATACCCACAAATAAGAGCACAAACCTGTATATAAGGCTCACTGTATGCACTTCAAGCTTAAGGCTTTCTGCTACGGCATTGCCTCGCACTGTGGAACAGCCTGGGGGATGACAGCAAGTTACATAGAATTTGAGGAACATAGTTTAACCACCAAACTCTTCTTTTGCTCATGTTTGCAGAGCTGGAAAGTCTAACACAGCCTGACAACGCAGACCCACTGTGAGAAACAGCTACTCGCTTTTCACAGTTTAGGAAGGTTTATCAAACCTTATCGAAAATACAAGAGAAGACTGAGTAGAGAAAAAAGACCAGGGCACCGGGAGCGAAAGATTTTCCCCACCATGTGCTCTCTGGCTCTCACTACGGAGGTTTCCCCTTTTAACCCTTTAACCCCTCCCAAAGTTCTGTCCATCAACCCCTTCTTTGCTGTCCAGTGGTGGAGATCTCTTCCTCAAATCCTGACTGGAGGTCAGATGTCTCCACAGTGACAAGCTGGACCTCCCAGATGTCCCAACTCCAGCTGTCCCTCGATAACCCCGCCAGGGGGTAGAACATAACTATAAATCTATTAAACTTTTCTTAACCTATGTACATGATATTTGTCCATTAACTGTGAGAGTCAATCATTGCATTACTCATCTATCACACCACCATGCCAAACCGCCTTTATTTGGGGATACCAATCCTGGTGGGACTTTTTCAAGTAGCCAGTTACTATAACCTTCAGCTTCTGTGGGGAGAAATGCTGCTGGGACAATGTTTGACAACCAGCACGCTGGTTATTAACATTTACATTGAAAAGTATGCCATACACATCCCACACATTTCTGAATCACTACTCCGCCTTCCTCATGCAAATTTAAAAAATTACTTTTATTTTTATGGAAATCTTACAGTTTTATAAAATTATGTCCCCCAGGGAGGTGGCTTTCATTTGTTTGGTGACTAAATGAGAGTTAGGGTATAAATAAGCTTGCAGATATATCACAATGGCTCAGGCAAAATAATTATGCAGTATTAGCTTAGGAAACTGGGTATTGTAGCTGACCAAAGAAGCTCACAGTTAAATTTGTGAGTGTACACAGCGAACACAAGAGTGCCTAAAAACTAAACCCAAGAAATCCCACAAGCCTGCACTAAAAAATGAGCACATGTGGGGGAAAAAGCCTACCTAATAACAAATAAATACAGATAGGTGTGATTTTGAAAATGAAGCATTCTCTTCTACCTACTTTCAGGATACACAGAGTGAACTAAAAGCTGGGGGGCTTGATAACAATGTTGTTGTCCTTTTACTCAAGAGCTAAGGGACTACCCAGTCACCCAGAATATGAGAAATTCAGACTTTTTTTTTCCTATGCCCAGTATCCATCAAACCTAAAACACATGATGATTTGTGCATTTGTTCCATACACTAGGCTATAGAAAGAAATGAGCCCCCTTCCATACCAACTCTTCTACCTTTTTGATCTCAACGAGACTATTGCAACATATTTTCAGAAGACAAAGCATCTCATCAAAGAGGCTGACAATCTGAAACACAGCTGCCACATTGTACAGTACTCCCTGAAGAGATTATGTCTAATGAAGAGTCTGGAAAATAATTTTACAGGTCATTTCAAGCAAGACAGTTGAGACTAGAGATAAAAATTACATTATGTCAATGACAGAAACCATTATATTGAAGGCAGGAAAGAAATCATTAAACATGTTGTTTAACAAAGAATAGGTTTTTAGGTATGTACTAGGTTGTTGGTAATTTCAAGAAACATGTAGCTGGAAAGCCACAAAATTTGAGGAACAGTCTATATCTCAAGGCAGTAATGCACATCAGAACCCTTTTTTCCCCCTGTTTTCATCTGATAATTTGTGTGCCTCATTTACTTTACAACTGGGCATTTTAATACACAATTATCCCTCCTCACATCTGTAAGAAAACATCTCTTTTTACAATGCAAAATATTGAGAAGTATAAATAGGCAGTATAAGCAGATGTCTGACTGAATTAGTGCCTTCTCACTAGCTTAGTACACTGACAATCTGTCCTTCACTAACATTTTTTCCAGCAGGGAAGTTTAATATAAGTGCTATCACTTCCAAATCCTACTGCACATCAGTGCTCAGACTTGGGGTTAGACAAAAAAATGCACTTTCCATCCTGTTTTAAACCTCAAAACTGGGCTATTTGCCAATGAAATACTTGCACATGAGGGACAAATCCCAACATATACTCATTTTTGCATTCCAGGAGTCAATCTTCTGGCATGTATATTGCAGTGTATTTCTTGATACATAAGGGGCAGGACTCAAAGACCAGATGGAAGAGCACTACTAGAAAGAAATGTTTACTTGCATATAATTTCTAACACATCTTAGAAGTCTTAAGTCTTAAAAAGTAAGACTTTGGAGTGAGTAAGTAAGTAAGTCTATCTTTTGGAAATAATTTATTTACAAAATCTTACAGATTGCCCAATTTTTGGATTTCCTGCTTAAGGTTCTGAATTCAAAAGAACTTCAGGATTTTCAGCACAAAATTCCATTCAAATTTTGTTTTGCATCATATCACACATAAAGGTATCCATCCACTTCCAAAAGACTATGTGACTCTACTTGGCACAGCTGATGAGCTCAAGGTACTTTCTTGAAATCTTTTTTGCAGTAAAGACATTTTGGATACAATAAAGCTGTCCTCCAGAAAGAGGAGCTAAAATACAGGAAATAGATCTCTGTAAATGGCTTGGGTTTTAATATCTTCCAGAAACTACATCACTTAACAGCAGTCACAAAACAACACATGAAAAGCACGTTCTACATGTCCTCAGTAACATCAGCATCAGCACTAAATCACCACTTGAAGAAAACTACTCCTTAGTATCAAGCTACTTTTCAAGCAATAGTGCCAAGCCATATTATGCCAATAAGTGTGTTACCCTCTCAGTAATATTTAAAAGGAGGTAAAACTAAGCTTTTTTTGGACATCAGCTGTACTCTGCATTATTGTTCTCCATTAATCACCATAATAGCATCAGGAAATACCAGTAAATTGAGGATTAAAAAAACAAAAGTAGAGAAAAGTATTCTTAGTGCATGTAGATGATAAAGAATATAAAGATCATATGCTACACATGGCCCAGCTTATTATTTTTTAAATTCTTGGCCATATGAAGGCCTCTAGCAAAACCAATGACTTTTGGTTGAAAAGGCTTATCTACAAAATGTAGCTGAAAGGTGATATAGCTGGAAGTAATGCAGAAAAATTCAAAAACTGCTTGTTAATCACTGTACCCTGGAGAAGCCTATTCACTCGCTGCATTCACTCCTGCCAGCCAAAGAAGTCCTGGCAGTGGCCACGTGTAGGCATTGCCTATGGATCCCTGTGAAGTGATTCTTTCCACATCCAGAGAAACCCCAAAAAACTCCATGCCTAATGTGTATGTGAGAACCAAGCCCTTGATAACTTCCTGTGGTTAATGCTACCCTTGTTCTACAAAGTAACTAGATTAGGATGCAGGCTTTCCTTATGGCCACTGTGAGGTGATGAGAGGCAGTCTCCACACTGAGAGTGCTGGACCAAGAGCTGCAGGCACAGGCACTTTTTTCATTTAATTCTTGAAGGGAAATTATCAGCACCCCACAGACCTTGCAGACTTTGATTGAAGAGATGATTTGAAACACTTAACACAGGCTCTATCCTCTCACATCTGCGCAACCACTCTGAGCGAGCAGATGGCAAAAAGAACTTCGGAATTGCCATATTAGTTCAAAGCTTTAGTCCACTAGTGAGAACCAATCTGAACTAAACATCACAAGGCTTTTTTTTCTGAAAGGATTCATTAGATATATGCATTAGATATATGCATTCATATATCTTGAGACAGGGTTTAAGTCCAATGTGCAGTAATATATGCTGTTACAGCTACATGAGCATACTGAATTAGTGATCCACAAAGACACTCAAGAATAGCAATACAGCAGTAAATTTTGAAAACTGTGGTTGTTCTTAGCTGGGTTGATAAATATTCAAGCACTGTAAGTGTTCCCAGTTTCATTGTTGCTATTCCTTTCCTATATCCAGGTAGCTGTCAAGTGGCTGGTAGGTGGCTCACAGATAAAACAGCAAATATTAGGAGAGCCTGATAACTGTAATTTACCATTTAAGCAGTAAAATATAATTTGTAAAAAAGAAAGTACACATCTTCTGGCAATCATCTGAGATTTCAGGACTCATCTTGCATTGCTTAATACCCATTTTCCCCCTCTGTTGGGTAGCTTCTCCTCAGAAGCATTAACAAGTGGTAATTACAGTAGTCATGCTGACTGCACGTAACCAAAGGGACACTGCCAACACTGAACGCCAATAGACATGGATGTTAAGTTGTGGTTCCCGGAACCTTTGTAATTTATGTTTATATAATTCAGCTTTTATTGCATATGTTCTTACACTCTGCTTTAATTGATAACTACCTGCCAAAACTCACATAATGAAATTACACAAGACTACACGGCCTTGACAAAAATAATGATAGGAGGATGGGGGTTTTTGTAATTATTTGGCAATAATGAAAGGGGGATGGTTTTATGCACACACCTGCAATGCGCGCTCTCTCGGTGAGAGCGACTGATCACAGAAGTTAAAATGTCATTACATTAAACCCACTGGACACCATCAGTTCTATGTACACCCGACGTTTCCTGCCCTGCTCTCCACAGCTGAGCCCAAGCCACCCTTCGCCTCCGTGCCAGCGGGAAGGCACCACGCTGTGCTCAGAGGAGCACTGCCAGCCCGGGCACGGCGGTGCCAGCGCTGCTCCTCCACCGTTCCTAACGCAGCTACCCCGCTCCGGCCGCGGGGAGGCGAGGGAAGCTGGCCGGTCCCCAGCGGCTGCCCACCAGCGCTCCCGGCTCCGCGCCCTGACCCCCGCCCGCTGCCCCTGTCCCGCCACCGCCTCCCCCGCGCGGGGACGGAGCGACCCCGGCCCGGCCGGCGGGACTCACACGGGGTACAAGGCGTAGGGCGGCAGGGCGCTCTCCTCGCACAGCTCCGCGTCCAGCAGCAGGTAGTCCTGGCTGTCGTTCCGCCGGGCCCCGGGCGCCGGGGAGCTGCCCTTGCGCGGGGCGTAGGGCTGCGCCTGGCTCATGCTGTCCCGCGGCCGAGGTGCGGGGCGGCGCGGCGGCTCCCTCGGGGCGCGCCGGCAGCGCCGCGGAGGCGCCGGCGCTCGGGACCGCGCCGGGCTCTCGCCGGCAGCGCCGCGGCCCCGCTCGCTCCGCGCCCCGGCAGCGAGGGGCTCCCGGCAGCCGCGGCCGCCGCCCGCCGCGCCGCGGGCGAGGCGCAGCTCGGAGCGGGGGCAGCAAAGTTTGCGGCGCGTCAGCCGGCGCGGCTGTCCCCGGCCGGAGGGAAGGGGCGGGAGGTGGGAGGGCGGCGGGCTCCGCTCGCCTCCCCTGGGGCTCCGGTGCCCCCTGCGCGCCTTCCCCCTGCGGCCCGCCGCACCGTCCCGGCTGCGCTGCCCCGGGCAGGGGCCATGTCCCACCGCCCGCCCCGCCGGGACCGAGCCAGCCTCCCGCCGCTTCTGCCGGGGCACGGCCCGCGGTGGTCTGAAATGAATCCCGCCGGACGCTCCCGTGGGAGTTCGGCAGGACCGGCGGCGCGGATGGCGGTGGCTCCCCGCGGCTGGGGAACAGAACTCTTGCTTGGATATACAGCGGCTTGGTAGGACAGCCTGCGCTGCACTTGTGTCTTCGTGTAAGTGGCCGAGGAAGAGCATCAGTGAAAATGAATGCTAATCAAGTACACCCAGAAAATCTGCAGGTTTAAGTCTTCCCTATAAACTGGAAAGTTTCACTGGAAATTCTACTTCCTTTTCAGGCTTTTCGCCTCTTTCTTTCATCTCTGAAACATCCTCTTAAAAACGCTGTTCACCTGTTTCACAGAAGAGCTAGTTTTTAATCACCTCTAATAACGTCCTTTAAAAGAAGGGGCAAAATATCAAATATCGTAGTAAAAAAAAACCAAAACCACAATATTTTTGCAGTAATAGCACTTAAGCAAAAATCAGTCCACTTGTATTTCTCAGTTCTGCTTCACTGGTAGCACTTTCTTTGATGATAGTTTGCAAATAAGTAATTACAAACTTTTCTAGAAAGAATGCATGGCACTGAAGATTTAACATCTGACCTTTAGGTATCTCTTGAACGTTACTATTTCATAAGGGGATATTTAGAATTAAATGTTGCAAATGTATAGTTAAAACATTAGTGCATCCAAGTAAAATCACTCCTTCATTCCTGGCCATGTTCACGTATTGAATTGTGTTTGTGTTGGAATAGCTCACAGCCCTGTACTCTCTAGACATGCACACCTTCTCCTGATTTAGTGATGTGCTGAGAAAATAACTAGGCAAGCCCCAGGACAGTCGTTTGCAAAGCCGGCTGGCAGTGCCCCTGCTCTCCAGCAGCCCCAGCCAGCCCATGGTTTCAGTGGCTGCCTGGGCCACTGGGACTCGTCTCACCTACTGAAACTGCCAGAGGAAGAGCTGTGTAGAGAGACCTGCAGCTCATTTACCTGGTCTTTAGAGGAGGTGCAGAAATACCTGCAGTCAAATTTCTGAAATTTTTTTTGTCCTAGCTATGGCTCTCAAAATTACACTCTAATGAGTTTTAGACATTTTCCCTTCTTTGCAAACCATTTTTTTCTGTTAAAGGATATTTTATTTTAAATAGAAAGTTTAGGAACAATGATACCATGTGTATTTTATAATTCTCATGCTGCTACTTCTTTCATATTACAATAAAAACAGTCAATACAAAATTATGCGCAAGTTTTGCATTTGAGAAATATGTTGTTGATAATATCTCACATTTTTATTGAAAGAAAATTGCTTTCTAGAATACTTTGTGATGGAATTTTGATGTGTTCCACTGCTCTTGTGCGTAACCATTTAATTTCATTTGTTCTACTCTGTTATGAAGAGACAGTACTTCTCCACTTAGTGCTTTTCGTATTTTCCCCAAATCTTTGCAGTTACTTTTTATTTCAAGTAGTCTATTTGAAATTAGGCTGTTGTTTCAAATGTTTTCTTCCAGATACCTTTTTTTTCCCTTTCCTTCCTGCTGTTCTTTTTTCTACTCCCCTCTGGTATATGTTCTTCTTTCTTAAAGTGAATACCATCCTACTTTGTTGGTGGGCTATCAGATCCCTTCATTTCAGAGTCTGCACTAGAGCTACAATAGAGCCATTTTCTCTATTTCATTCTGCTGCTTCCTTCAGTTTTGTGCTTACTGGTTGAATGCTCCTAGATTATTTCCCATCTTCCACATGATACCTGTTCCTCTCTCACAGCTTCCAGGTGACATTTCTCATTTTCTCAGCTGCTGCCCTTCCTAGGTGCCAAACTTTCCTTGGTCTTCATTCTTATTTCAGCCTCATAAGTTCTGGTATTTCCCAAGGCACTCTTACTTTCTCACCAATCCCAAACCTTTCACAAATCCCAAAGCCACACTCAGTAGGTGTTATTGATGATACAGTAATGACACAGCTGTGTGATTTTCCAGAAACATTGGGAGGATAAATTATAGGAACAAAAAATGTTCAATGCCCTTGAAAGGAAAAAAAAAAAAAAGATGCTGAGGTGAAATTCTGAATCTTTTAACCCTGATTTATATTTTAAAAAGTCATCTTTCAACATACTGTAGCAACTGCCTTGTCTCCATTCCCTGGTTACAGGGTGAAAACATGCAGCACTATGGGAGTGGGCTATACTCTACTAGAGGTCAGATAAGCACAGATGTTCTGAAATCTGTGGGTTTCCAAGAGTCACAACATGATGGCAATGCTGGCTAAAGGTGGTGTGTCTTTTGGATGCATTTATGTTGGAATGGTTCAGGATATGGGAGTGGACTTGCATTTTTTTCTTTTTTTAGGCTAGGGATGATAATTATTCTGAAACCTATCTGAAAGCTAGTGAGGTTAAAGAGAATTACTTAGGATGCCAAAATGCTGGAATGAAGAAGCAAGGTGGGGTCCTTTCCTTCTGTGAGAGAAAAGAAAAGAGATTCTTAGCAGAGAGTACAACTTTAGCTATTCATTATGCTTTGTGCAAGTCTTTCCAACACCAAATGAAATTTACATATTATTCTGGTTTTCCTAATGACTTGGTATTTCTGTTGCAAAGATGAACAGGCTATTTTTTAATGAATTTGCCATTATTGATATTTATGCAGTCATCTATTAGACATTTAAATTGCAAATTGAATTACAATGAAATTGCTGTTCTGGAGAAAGTTATCAGATCTTCACTCTATTATTTCCTGTAAATATGTGTATATATCTATATGTAAAATCAGAGTGAATACTGAACTAGAAAAACCAGCTGTTTTTCCTGAGTCTTTATGGGGTTGGTATGACATGGTTTTGGTGGGGGGGGGGGCTACAGGGGTGAGTTCTGTGAGAAGCTGCCAGAAGGTTCTCCCATGTCAGATGATGTCAGTGCCAGCTGGCTCCAAGACAGACCCACTGCTGGCCAAGGCTAAGCCATCAGCAATGGTGGGAGCACCTCTGTGACAAGAGATTTAAAAATGGGGGGAAACTTCTGCACAAGAACATTTACAGCCAGAGGAAGGAGTGAGAATATGTGAGAGGAGCAGCCCTGCAGACCCCAGGTCAGTGCAGAAGGAGGGGCAGGAGGTGCTCCAGGTGCCAGAGCAGAGATTCCCCTGCAGCCCCTGGTGCACAGACCATGGTGAGGCAGCTATGCCCCTGCAGCCTGTGGAGATGCCGGGGGAGCAGAGATCCACCTGCAGCCCCTGGAGGAGCCCCTGCTGGAGCCCAAAGGAGGGTGTGACCCTGTGGGAAACCTGTGCTGTAGCAGGTTGATGGGACATGTGGGCCCCTGGAGAGTAGAGCCCATCCTGGAGGAGCTTTGCTGGCAGGACTTATCAGCATCTGGGGATTAGTGCTGGAGCAGCCTGTTCCTGAAGGACTGCACCCTCTGGAAGTGACCCACATTGCAGCAAGGGAGTGTAAGGAGTCCTCCCCTTGAAGAGGAAGGAACAGCACAACATGACTGCTACTTCCATTACCTGTCCCCCTGTGCCACTGGGGGAAAGATGTTTTAGGATTCAGATTTTATTTCTCATTATCCTACTCAATTTGATTGGTAAAAAATTAAATTGATTTTGTCCAAGTTGAGACTGTTTTCCCTGTGACAGTAATTGGTGAGTGATCTTTCCCTGTTCTTGTCTTGACCCATGAGCCTTTCCTTATATTGTCCCTTCTGTGTCCAGCTGAGGAAGGGAGTGATAGAACAACTTTGGTGGGCAGCTGGCATCCAGCCAGGGTTAAACCACCACTGAAATTTTATCTGACTTGTACACATATTAGCCTTTCATTCTTTAGAAGTAAAAAATACCTAACCTTGACCAAAAAAATTTGCAGCATTTACATGCTAAATATCTCCCTTGTGGACCTTTTTTAGTACATTATCAGAAAATACATCTGTCTTGTCAGATAAAAAGAATTGATGCATTAATGTGAAGCATAAGCGTAGTTTAGAGTTGGTTTAATTGGTTTTATTACAGACAGCAAGTTACAAACTATTCCATCATCATTCAATCAATCAAGTCTAGTGACTGGGATATTTCACTCACAAAGATGAAAAACAAAAGCTGAAAGCTCCTGTTCCCTGTACGAGGGGAAGGATGAGAGATGGAGTGAGCTTGCCTAGTGAGTGACAGGCACATTGCTCAATGCACTACTACAAGTCACTTGGGTGCCATGGCAATGAAAGCTGCAGAAGATGCCGTGCAGAACAGCACAGTACCATGATTCAGCCTCACCACATAACTTACAAAAAAGGTTATCTCCTGGAATAAATATAGTTGCAATTGTATTGCTAACTTGTAGACTAATCTAAACCTCTTCAGGAAGAAGAGAAAGTGGCAACACCAACTTGTACTTCCAAGGAAATTTTAAACATACAGTGATGTTTAATTGCTCACATTTAACCAAAGTCTTGTTGTGCAAGCTGGTTGGAATGCACTAATAAGGACACTCCAGCACATGCCACAACCAGTTTCCTGGCTTTCTGTTCTGCCATGGGAACGCTATCAAAACCACAGCTGAATAAACAAGGAAAGGTTCAAGTCAGTTTAACTGTGCAATGGCTAAGCAGTGTCACTGCTGTGGGTGTGAGTATCACTTGGAAAGAACAGAAGAATGCTATACAGCCCAGAGGTGTGAAGGACGTGTAACCTGCCTGCTCTTCTCTGCTCTGTAGTGCAGAACTCACAACTTGCTTTTGGAAAGCCTGAAAATGGAACCATTACTACTTAGTAATTTTGTTAGTTCTCTGCATAAGATAAATGGAATAACCATTGTCAACTACTGATTCTAATCCCAGCTGCCTTCTGCCTTTCTTTAAATGTGAATCATGTTGTGCCAACCTGAAACCCTTCCCTATTTCTAAAATTCTTCCTTTGTATAATCTCTTCCGGCCCCAATCAGACCTGCTGTTTCACATTCAGGTTAGATACTAGAAATTCTTCACTACAAGGATGGAGAAGCCCTGGAATAGGTTGTCCAGAGAAGCTGTGGGTGCCCTATCCCTGGAAGTGTTCAAAGCCAGGTAGGATCTGACCTTGAGCAACCTGGTCTAGTGCAACATGTCCCTGCCCATGCAGGGGGGTTGGAACATTATGATCTTTAAGGTCCTTTCCAATCCAAGCTGTTCTGTGTTTCTGCACCTTGGCTCTCATAGCTGTACCCCTTTTGTTCACACAGAATGCTGCCTGGGTACATGTATGAAACTGAAGTGCACATTTTAATCGCTCAGTCAGAAATTACAGATGAACCTTTTCTCTTCAAAGGAGAGCTTGATGAGGAGTTAGGCATGGAAGGCTGGTGAGCTAGATGAGAGCAGTAGGACTGGATCACAGAAACACATTCAAAAGCTGTTCAAAATTTCTTGGCTAAGAGCACTCTTGGATGTTGATGGGCCAGAGATACTGAAGGATTTTTGAACTGCAAAAAGAGTGAGGAGAGAAATAGCGCCTACAATGACAAAGAAAATTTAAGGATGTGCTCCTACCAGAACATTTATACTCAGGACTCGAGTTTGTGGGGACACAGAGATTTCTGGGAGCATCATTATTCCTGGACTGCAAGGGCTGATCCTACTCCCATCACTTAAACATGTGTACACACACACTGCCCCCTCCCTTACAAGATCCAGCTTAGCCTTTATCTTTTCCAGAAACACACAGTTCTTCTCGATGTGCCTTCACACAAGATCTGTCAGGCTACATTTGCCTTGGTTTACATGGTGTAATTAATTATTGTCAAATCATTTTAAAATTTTGAAACGTACTAACACCCACTTGTGCTATATCTACACTGTGAAAGTCAGTCCAATTGAAATACTGTCACTAAACCCATTGCAGCTTCATTGCATATAATTTTGTGGGTTTTGAATAAATACTGTGTTTCCAACCCAGTAGTCTGAGGTATATTGCTGCGAGATAAAGAACTCTACTAGTCATCAAGCCCCTAGTCCCATTACAGATAATAAGATACTCCTTCTCTATTTTAAGTGAGTAGGAGGATATTTGAACTCAAAACTAGATAGAATTAACTAGAAAATATATTTTTATTTTCCAAGGAAGTGGAAATGTTTTTAACCTTCTAATCAAAGTGTATATGGAGATATTGAACCAGAGATCATGTATGTCATGAAATGCAAGACTAGTTTGACAGAAATCAATAGACTTACAGCATAAGTGAGATCAAGATTATATTTTTCCCCTTTTCTACCTTTTTTCATTGCAGAAAGAAATGAAGTATTTTCAATTTGTCATTTTAATGACTAACCTAAGAGCTTTTCAGCTTCCATTCCATGTTCATGCAAGGCACTATATTAACTTCTGTGTCCTGCCTGAGTGGTTCAAAGCATCTCTACTTGTCACCTAAATTTGTCACAACAGCAAAGAATGTAAAGAATGTGATACACTGAAGCCTTCTGTGTACATACTTTGCAGAATCATTTTCTTATCTTGGAGATTTGATATTTAGACCTGCAAATGTGTAAAGAGTAAACAAGTATCATAAAGAGTGATAAACACATCACAGCTTCAACAAAAATAGGTTCTTAAACATTCAAACAATTATTCCTGGTATTTAGCTTTTGCCCGCAAAATGTGTTTGAATAACAAGTTGTTTAGCTTGACATGATCATATACAGCCACAGCAATGATGTGGTTAATAATTTGAAAAGATTTCTATTTGCTTTTTATTTTAAGTTCTTTACAAGTTGAAGGTGTGAAGCTTCTACTAATGAGAAGATACTAATTTCTTGGTTTGTTTCTTTTTCTGGTGCATACTAGAAATCTCAAGTTAGCATTGTCAACAGTAAGGTTTGGTACTACGTCATATTAAAAGATGACATCAGTAGTTACTTTAGTTCTCAAATCACCTATGGTTATTGATGATGCTATTATAAATTTATCAGTTATCTGCCCAGCATTACACTAGGAATTTTCTACCTCCTTTGAGAAACATACAAAACCACAAAAAGTGTGAAAAATACGTGGAAAGGAGACCAACAGATCTGTTAACTTGAAAGCAGAGTAACTCCAGTATCTCCTGAACATCTCATTGCTATGTCAGCTTTGTCATTTGGGGATCCTGACATGATGGATATTAGTGCCACCATTCTGCCTTGCAGGTGAAATTTATAATTATTTATATACCAATAATTTCATCCTTCTGCATTAAAATAATCAATCACAACAGTTTATCTGTCAAAAATATAAGTTACACACAAATGGTATCTTACTTATGTTTTCTCTGAATTACATATGTGCATCCTAATCCTTTACAGTTTCTACCCTAAGTTTCTTTTTAACAAAGCTCTAAGTAATAAAATAATCCTGTCTGGATTTATATTCTATTTTGTATTTATTTTGCCATTTTCATTCACATCTTTTTAGATTAGTAAGGGTTTGTTTGAATAACTGTTTTAAGAGAAAATTCCTCTCTGTAATCACACATCAACAACTATATGTGACCAAGATTGTTTAAGAAAATATAGTCACTATCTTTTACTTATTGTTACTATTTTCCCTTTTCTGTTTTTTTTTTAAGGTCCACCAAGCATTCATTTAGAGAAAATAATAGAATAAAATGGTGATAATCATTTGCTTATTGTAACTTTAGGGAAAACACATAAACAGATTTCTGTGATGAAGTCATTTATATACATTAATTGTTGAATTCTAGGAACTAAATGGCAAGGTATAATCTATAATTCATACAATATAAAACACAAGTAAACATATATCTTGATAAAGAAAACAGGGCTGATACAGAAAAAGTAGGACAACTCATGCTACATAGTGATTTTGTTACAAACAATTTTACAAGCTCTACCCAACATCCTTGGTAAGAAAAAGATTTTATAAATATATCCTCCATGTATATGTCTTCTATTCTACAGTTTGAGCTGTGGTGGCATCTTCGAGGACGTGCTTTAACAATCAGTTCTACCCATTGTGACGTCAGACCTGAATGAGCAGTCACTCTGTATCCTGCCACCAGATGGGACAGTTGGGTATTAATTACCTGAAAATCTTCTGTGCTCCACATTGCAGTTCCCACACTGACACCAGATGCATTTTCAGTTTCATAAACTACAGTAAAGGAAGTTAAATTGCTAACATGTATTGCAAGATGCTTATTCATTGTGTCTGGTATGCCACCACAGTGTCAAAAAATACTTCTTGATGTTGTTGATTACACTCTTTTAGTAATTCATAGGTTCCCCAAGGCTGGCTACACCAGATTGCATAACATTGGCCTGCCCCTTTTTCATCATGGCACTTCAGGAATGATGGTCACTACTTACACAGTTTATGAAATTTCTTTGATCCAGACCATTTTGATAGCATGGAAGGATTTAGCTAACACCAAAACAAGCAAATAAGAACACAAAAGCAGTCCATGGAAACCTGCAAGTAATATATTCATTAAACACAGCATCATGTAAGTTGAATCAATTTCAGTCTAGAAAAGTTAAAATATGAAACATGCCCACCTGAAGTTTCTCTAAAGAAAACTTTCCTTCTGATGGACTTTACAAAATGCACTGTAATGTCCATCTGCCTAATTTGCTACCAGATTATCTGCAGAAAGAGCAAAGTGATAGTGTCTGGGAATAAAAGAGAGAAGGTATGTTTGGAGGTAGAGATACATCATCCTTTGACTTTTAAGAATACCGTATGGGGTGGAAACAATTTTCACTTACCTTTATATGCTTACAACACAGACATAGAGCTATTCAGATTTCTTCTTTGGCTAATTGTCTATCCAATTCTTCTTTGGCTAATTGTCTATCCTATTTTCCCCCAATGATCATCAGGGAAGCCTAGATAACCCCAATAGATGTTCTTACATTGCAAATGTGCAAAAGCTAAGCAAAGTAAATTCTGCTCCACAGTTCAGCACTAACCTGTTACCTTTTAGGCTCCCCCACAATAATCAACACATAAAACTTAGACCATATTGTAGTAATAGATGCATGAACATCCCATGAAATCATAAGAAACTAAACTGTGAAAAAATATTAAACAGGAGTATGTTTCCAGACTCCTATTTTGCAAATGGAAGTGATGAGGTAGTATCTGCATTTCATGCCATGACCACTTAACCCTCCAAAGAAAAGAAAAAGACAGTTCTAGGATTTAGTAGAGACCTTTGAACATAAAGTTAGTCCACTAAAGGAGTGGGATAAGGCTGGGGCACAGGAACAGACAGAACAGCTCTAAGAAACATTATTTTACCCTTCTGATTAAAAATATTTATTAAAAATTGGAGAAAATCTACATCTTTAGAAAGATTTGGGTGCGGGTTTTCTCCATTGTCATATGACAACTGTTAAGTTGTAGGAAATATTTCCAAAATACCAATCTCTTACATTTGGTAGCAGTAAATTGAAGTCTGGTTCTTACTTTTGTTCAGGCCTTGTAAAGTATCTGCATGGCTGGTGTATTTGTAAATAATGCTAGCAAAGAAATCAAATGTGATGATGAAAGCATTTAATCTTTATGCTCGTATCCTTTTCAGTAAATATGCAGGTTCTTCTTTTATCCCCTGAGAGCAGATGTACCACACATAATGAGATTTGTCAAAGTATCAATATGCACAATATCCCAAAAGGAGTCTGGGTATTCAGTTCATTCCTGGGAAATAAGATTAATGATTAATGAATAAATATGAATGTAAAAAGCAAGACATGGTCAATGTTTAAAGATTACTGATGATCAGCACATTGGAGAAATTCTCCCAGAGAAAATTTGTCAGGCGAAAAAAATAAATATTTTGAATATATTTTTGGAGTATATGAAATAATTTTGAATAAAGCAGGCCTACTGAGAGTTGAGCTAGAGTTATTTACTCAATACTTCCAGGTAAAGTTTAACAGTTTTTTGATTGGTTAGACAGCAGATCTCTCTTTTCTTCACCAAGCTGAAGTCGCTAAATAACTTCCAGTTTCAAAACATCCTTGTCCCAGACTTCACAGTTCTCAGATTCTCACCAGTCTGCTGATTCCTCAGAGGTGAAGAGAACAGACTGCAAAAAATACCTTAACTGTGTGCAAACCACAGCAGTGACCTACTGCACACACGAGTCATGTGGAGCACAGTTTGTTCTGCGCAGTTCACCTTCATTCTGAGATGGTTTTGTACAGAAATAGATGTTACTGAGGTTTTACCCCAAAGGGAGTATGTCTGCAGTAAAAACTGTGCAAATGTCCTGCACTCATTCTGTTGTAGTCCATGGCACCTGTATGGATCCAGAATTGTACGATGCATTTTTAATGTTGTCCGAGTCCTCCAAACTACATCAGGGATGAATCTCCTCTTAGAAAAACCCTCCTCATTGATATAAAGGGTTTTGTATCACTGTAGTTTTAACTCTTCATGGCATCTTTGAATATATGACAGAGAGAACATCCTGGCGGGCTCTACAGGATTCTTCTGGTAGATCACGTTTATGTGACGAAAAAATGTATAAAAAGGACAGAGCAAAAACTTACCTGAAATACACAGTATCCACAAAGCTACCCATACTGGGTCACATAGGTCACACCCTTAGTTTTACTTTATAATATTGATTAACAACAACAATAAATTAATACAAAAAGGGATTAATTTCATTCTGTCAAAGAAATTTGTGTCTTTAGGAAGCAATTCACAGGAAAAGTCAAAAAAAGAAAAGATATTGAAGAATATAAAAATGTGTAAATACTGAATCTTATCCAAGATACACGAGCTAGCCTGCATAATGTTAATGATATTCTGATTTGATACATTTTTCAGACAAAACTCTTCTCTACAATATTCAGCAGATGCAGTGTCCACAAAATCATCAGTTATTACTTGACAGGATTTTTGTCTTGGAAAGAAATTAAATCCCCAAATGATAAACAGTCATTCTTTGTCACTTCAAAATGTATCCCCTTGATTTTTTTTTTTTTGTGATTACTTTATTTTGATTTTAGTAATTACATTTGAAAATCTAAAACCAGAATTAAGTACTTTAAACACTCTCAAAGTTAAATGATTCAGGAAGCCAAATAAATTTGTTTTTTCCCCATTAATTAAGCATTGGAACAATTTCATCTTTCCAGACAGTTGACAATTGGTACAAACTGTTTGAGTTACAGACAAAGAAAAAAAAATTATTGGTGTCAGCCTCCTCAGTAGATATTGCACCAGAAAACTAACTATTGAGATGAAATTCTGATCCCACTAAAATCCATAGAAGTCATGTCATCAATGGACTACAACAAAACTAAGAGTTTATCCTGGATATTAGCAGGATTGGTACAGGCTTTAAGCAAATCCCAGCTGTATGGATGAGCTAGATAAGCATCTTTGTATCATTAATATTTAGTAATAATACCAAAAACTCTCCCACAACCGAGAGTCAGCCCAGTGGAATTCTGTTTTATTGTTTTGGCCTTGCTTACTAGGAATTGCTGAAAATTACTTTAAAAATTATGATTGTATGAATTTTGTTATATAATATAATATAATACTCTATAGAGTCGTGAATGCTTGATGAATGCTTTTAAAATCATCAGTTATAGACCCAGTCACCAAGTTTAGAAGAGCTAATGGGTTGCTAAACCATGGTATTTTATAACAAGCAAATCCTAAAATCCTGCAGGATTTTATAGGTCTCTGTAGGTGTTTGGATTTAGGAATGGTATACTCAAATTTAGCGCTCCCACTGAGACTGCTCCATACCATGAGCTGCTCATTCACTCCCTCCCACCCCACCCCTTCCCTGTGGTGGCCTGGAGAGGAGAATTGGAGGCACAAAAGGCAAAGATCATGGGCTGAGACAAGAACAATTTACTGGAAACAGCAATGAGATAAGAAAAACAACAGTAACAGCAACAGCACTGATGACAGAGGGTACAAGAGGGAGGTAAAAAATTCATATGGAAACCCCCAGAGAATACCTGGCTGCTCCCTCTGCCATCCTCCTACCCTGGCCCTTAAGGGAGCCCTTATCTCATGCCTGGAAAATGGAAATGGGAGGTGATATCACATAACCTCTGGGTCCTGGCCATGCCTCTCCTGCCTGCTGCCAAAATTATCTACATCCCATCTGTAACCCGGACAGTGGGCATCCTTGTCCTCTGTGGTTGCACTATGTACGTTTTTGGATATAAACACATGATCTTTGCAGGACTGAAGTTTTCTGGAATTGCTCTTCAAATCCCATCATAATCTTTAGTATCCACTTTCTGTGCTAAGGTAGCTGCAGTGGACAAGTTAGTAAGTTACTGTGGCTACAAGACTTTTTCTGAAAGTGCATGTTGTTCCACTGGAAAGGAACATGTAAGCTGAGAGACTGGAGGTAAGAAATCTCTGCAAAAATGAATCCTCAGTTTCTGTCCTCTTTGTTAATTCTTTTCTGAAACACTGGTATTTCTAAGAAGTGTTAAGTTTTCCAAGGCCACAGTAGCATTCTAAAGAGCATTTTTCAGGCAACAGCTTACTTCAGAAGTTTGTTTTCGTTGGAAAAAGTAAGTTGTTGTGACTTAACTGATTTAATGAATAAATTCTTGGATGAAACTCCCATGGAACTGTTTCAGAGCTACAAGACTGCTGTTATTCATCTCTAAGTGTTGTATATTGTAAATAGCTCTTTGGAATCTTGAGTCAAAGAGTCTGCTCGCCTTCTTCACTTATCAGCTCTTAGGACCACGTTACTTGCATGAGGGTTCTCAGTGAAAAAAGCTCCTAGTACTCTGAGTTGCAAAGACAGAGGTGAAAATAATAATCCACTTCACATTTCCCTTGGGAAAAATTCTTTAAATGATTCTCAGGCTTTAATGCTGAAATTAATTTTGACTTCAAGAAGAATAGGAATTGGTTCCAATTAAAAGGGGGGAAAAAAAGCAGTAGACCCCCAGTTTAGACACTAGTTCTGGGAAGTTCCCTTTGCCTGTATCCTCTTATTAGCCACTGAAGCAGCAATGAAAGGGCCTTTCCAAGGACTCTGGAAGAAGCTCTTTTTTTCAGGTAGGTTAAATTTAGCACTAAATTCCACTCAGTTATGAAGTGTTGTGCTCAAGCGAGAATACTCCTTTAAAATAATTTCTTGCAACTGAGAGGAGCTGAGATGCTCTTTTGTCAGATTTAAATCAGAAGAGCTGAATCTCCAGTTGTGGAATTGAGAAGTCTTAAACTTGGCCTTTTGATAATCAGTCATAATAGATTTGGAAAATCTATATACTTTGTCTGTAATTATATGGTTTTGTTTAAAATCATATTTTAAGCAACACCCAATACTGTCCTGGTGAGAGCAGGGAGCAGCTGCTCAAGGACAGAAGTATAAATTTCAAAACACAGAGATATTGCTCCATTGCATAGGATGCAACAATATAAGAATACTACACAATGTAACGTATATCTCTGACAACTGGGTAGTCCTCAATTCATAGGTTCCAAAATCTACTTTTTAAAAAACTAGTAATTTTTTTTTTTCCAAAACTATTGACTTTCATTCTGATTAAAACAAACCTATGATTCTAAACCTAGCTGAGTTGCTCTGATCCCATAACTCCACTGAGGTACATATATACTTCAGCAAGGTGTTCCATGGAGTCACCTTCTCCTGATTTGTTTTTTCTGTATTTTAAACATAATCCTACTGCCACTGCAGTCACTGTTCCTTTCCTCATCTCCTGCTGCTCCTTACTTCCATTTCATGCTGCATTTGATGCAATATATTTTTGCTAGGCTTTTGGATGCAACTGTTGGTGTATGGTAGAAACAGAACCCATCCAACAGTCCATGATATATTGAATTTAAATAAGGCAATCTAAGTACTTGATTAATTTTCCATTAGCAGTAAGTCACTATTATGCAATCTGTTTCTGAAGATATCCCAGAGTATTAAGCAGTTATTATGTACTCCTTCTTTATGAGTCTGTTCCAGTGGTTTTTTTCACAGTGACTGAGTGCTGCATCACAGTTTACATATGCAAATTAAAGCTGCCATATTAAACCCTTCATTCTTAATTGCCTTTAGGATATTAGAAGAATGGCCTAGCCAAACTTTCATTTCCCAGCCAAATCCTTAGATCTGAGAAGTTTTAAAAACTTTTTTCTCCTCTCTTAATCATCAAGCCCCAAACAGAAGATGTTGATTTTTCACCTGAACCATCTTCAGCTACTGCAAAATCCTCACAAAATGCTTCAAAGTGACCCTCACTCAGCAAAGTTTCCACTAGAAGTTTCCTGTAAGAGTTTGGGCAGAATGGAAGCTGAGCAAAGATCTTTGAGTTTGTCCCAGAGGGTTTAGTATCTCCTGTGTAACACGCAAGTTTTGTTGTGCATGGCTTTGTATTTTTAAACCTGAATAATTCAACCTGGGTTAAATAATTAATTTGAGGGAATTAGCATTTCAGAGATCCCTTGTATGAAAAAAGTCAAATCCCATGTGCTGCTATGTCTAAGTTTTATCATGTAAAATTGCTCACTTGATTTTATATCCATGTTTTTATACTTTACAGTCAGACAGTCCAAATAATAAAACTAGCCAGAGCCCAACTCTTGTTATTTTGATATCTGATAAAATGCACTACCACTGAACTCCCTCCACAGTTTCTATAATGTTCAATATGTATTTTTTCTATCATGTCACGTCAACACTTACACATTGCTTTATCTAAGGACCTTGAATTTTACATGAACCTCAATTAATTAATGAAACTTTGAAGCAACTTTGAGCGACAAGAATGAATTATGGGAAAATGAAGACACAGGAGATTTTTGATTTGCTAAACTTCAATACAGGTGAGAAGCAGAATGAAGAACTGAGCTGCAGCCCATGGAGGAGGCCATGCCGGGGCAGGTTGATACGCAAAGGAGGTTGTGACCCTGCCTGAAAATTGTATTGAATTACCCCTTCAAAGCCATTCAGACTGTTACACACAAGCACTTTGCTGGTGCAGTGCAGTCCAGTCCATATGTGTGCATTTCAGTCCTTCCTTAGACAAGCATTTAAAATATCTGAATAAAACTGCTTGCTTAGAATTATAACAGCTAAATTCAGGAGACCTAATCTTGTTAGCAATTAATTTCTGTGTGTTTTCCAACTAAAAACAAATGCTCTTAAAACAAAACTAAATAATCAGGCCAAAGCCATTCAAAATTAACTCATTTATCAATCAACTCATCAGCATCTCTTTCATCTTCTTAGTGTTGAAGAATAGCACAAATTTAGCTATTCTAAATGAGACTCCAAGTTTATGAGACCCATATTTGTCAGAATTGATCCAACTAAAATGGTAAAATATTGAATCCAGTTCTGTGGTTCATATTCTGCTTTATTTTACAACCAGATCACACTGCAGGAGGAATCCCCTCTATGAATAGGATCTGAAAGAAAGAAGGAAAAACGAGCCAACATTTTTATCTTTGCTTCATTTTGACCTCTACATACACCTGTGGGGACATCCAGGTCCGCCACAAGTCCAGGTCTCTGGGTATTTTGAAGTCATTAATCTACAGAGAGCTTGGAGATGATTCCTTGTTCTTATTCCCCTTATAGAATCAGAGCAAAAAAGCTCAGAAAAGTTGAGCTACTACCTTCCCTCCATCTCAGACCAGAGACAGAGGAAAAACCCTTGGGAAAATTCATCTCAACAAAATTTTAAGTTCGTTTGTTCCTCTTCTGGGTTCCTACCTAGGAATGAAAAGCAGAAACACACAAGACTTACAGTATTTCAAAATTTTCCCACAGGTAGGTATCAGTGTATTGAGTAGCCAGCTTTTCTAAAAGAGCAACATGGCTCATCTGGTACTCTGTGTGTAATTTGCACTAACCAAACATTTGATTTAGAGAAACTCTAAAATCTTGTCTTTCTAAAGGTTGTTTCTAAAGGCACATAGACTCTTTCAGATTTATCTTTGGGATTATGAAGACCTGCTACTACTAACCATCCACCCTGAGTCTAATATGTTAACAAAAAGCATAGAATGGATTAAAATCTCTATGGAACTTTCTTCTCTCCAAGCTGAACAACCCCAACTCTCTCAGCCTTTCCTCACACCAGAGGTGTTCCACTCCTCTGGTCATTTTTGTGGCCTTTACCTGTACTCACTCCAGCAGCTCCCTGCCCTCCCTGTGCTGGCCCCAGAGCTGATGCAGCCCTGCAGGTGGGGTCTGAGCAGAGCAGAGGGGCAGAATCCCCTCCTGGCCCTGCTGCCCACCACTGGATGCAGCCCAGGGTACAGCTGGCTTTTCTGAAGCTGAATTATGTTTCAATGCAGCACAATGGTCAGCAGTCAGCACCATTGGATGGGGTTTTGAGGGGACTGAGTGGTTTTAAAAGTCCTAGGTCAGTCTCCTACAAGTAATAGAAGGTAATAGACTTTAGAAGTCCATATGTGCAGGGTGCTGCTGAGCATGCCTAAGGCATTTGCTGTTCAGAACATAGATGTCACCAAAATGTTTGTGTGTACTGTTTCAGGTGCCTGTACAGAGGTTGACTTGAAATTGATTCAAGTCCCCAATCTAGAAATTCGAACTTCTCTGCAGTCCATCCCAAGCCAGACAGCAAGTAATTTCAATGTGGACAAGATTCTCACATCAACTGAACAATCCTGATTCATGATATCCATCTTCAAAATAAATAAATTAGCTAATCTAGCTTGTGAAAGAAGAATAAACCAGCAGTTAACTTCAATGTTTTGGATACAAAATAATTTTATTTGAGGTGTAACACTGCAGGCACTACTTTTTTTTTTTGTTTTGTTTCACTCACATATGGTAAGGCATGATGCTAAAATACCTCACAGTGTATGTTCTGGTTGTTTTATTTCAAGTATTCATACTATAATTGGATAATACTAACAGTGTGTACTGGGTTTGGCTGTTAATGGTGGACTTAATTTTTTTCCTCTCAGCCTGAATGGTGCTGTGTTTTGGATTTGGGATTAAAACACTGCTGGTAGGACACCAGTGCTTTGCCTATTGCTGAGCAGTGCTTGCACAAAATCAAGACTTCCTTTTCTTTCCCATCTCACTGGAACAGCTAGTAAGCTAGAGGTGGGCAAGAAGCTGGAAGGGGAGACAGCTGGGACAACAGAGTGCAGCTGCCCGAAGAGATATTCCAGGCTATGTAACATGTTCAGCAATAAACCTGAGAGAAGAGGGCTTTGTGGGAGGTAGCCATTGCTTGGAGACTCATGGGCCATTGCTCTTCTACTGGTCATCTTCATGCCTACATCACTCAGGTTTTGTTTGTTTGCCTTCTCATCTTTCCATCACTCACTAAACTGTCATTGTCTTGACTCGTGAATTTTTTTTGCTTTTGCTCTTCCTGCTCTCTCTCCTCTCCAGTTAAAGGTGAAGACTCAGTGAGCAGCTGGGTAGGGCTTGCCTGGGGCCACATGAGTCCACCACTACATTATCAGAATCTCTCAATGCTGCAGACAGAAGAAATTTATTTCTGAAGATAAAAGATAGGAAAGAAATAATGGAAACATAGTGATCTATCAAAATGTCAACCCATCCTATCTATGTAGTCAGAAGGTGTGAGTTTATGTGAACAGGATTTGAAAAATGTAAAACCAGGTATAAAGATTAAAATAAGACCAGAGCAATGTGAAAACTAATATCACATAGGTGATAATAACAATCATAATAGGAGCAAAGATTAGTGCATTTTCTCAAGAAGTATTCCATTATCTCCTAAAAGAAAAGCAAATATGACAATTGTCTTGTCTAAAGTGTGACAATTGACTTGTAGTCAGCAAACTAGGAAGCTGTAGATGGCAAATATCCTGTATTCTTGAAGTAATGGTGCAAGGTCTGTACACATCCTTCTCCCTCATCTTGCTTTTTTCAGAAGAGTGTAGGAGTTCTTCTAGAACAGATGAAGCAATGAGCACTTTGCAGAAAACAATGTGCAGTAGGACTTGGTTGCAAAGTAAATATCCGTCCAAAATCTTAGTGTAAGAGCTTCTTCAATAAAACCTACAGCAATACTCTTTCAGGAGAGGTGACCACCTTAGTCTGAATGAGACATTATTTTATCCTTTTGTAGTCTTCAAAACGGCAGTAGGTGTCATTAAAAATAAATTTGAACTCCAGAGGAGACATCTGATCTCATTACAGTTTCTCAAGTCCATAATGCCTTTGCTCACCAGATGATGAGGTTTTCTTGAGAAGGACCCTCCTATTCCAAGTGCACATACAACACTGCCACCTCTAAAATAATTTTAGATCATTGCCTTTTTTAAGCAACAAGCATGTTGATAAAGTTCTGTACAGCAATGTCCTTTCCCTGTCCCACAGAAGGCAATTTGAATGCTGTGCTCTGGGTGCTCTGTACACTTAGCAGCACTGAAAACAGGTCTTCAAACACAAGATACTTCAGAGATTTCCCAGTTCTGAGTGGGAAGAAACTGAATAGAGCCTCTGAGCTTTGTCCATGTGTTTATATGTGTGTCCATGGCACAAGCACATGGACATTTGCAGACTTAGCTAACTACTACAAATTCCTTGGTACTCAGTAGGATGCTGTACATTTGTTTTATTAAAGGAATTTTAAATGCTCATTTTGCTAAGAAAGAACCTTCCAATAGCATATATTAAAACTTAATTAAAGTATTAATGCTTTCTTCTTTGGATGTCCTAGGAGCAGTATTCAGTGGCTACAACTGCTCTGTTCCAGTGCTTTTTCATGGCTCTTTTCCTCTCCTGCCTTGATTCTGTTGTTGACTCTCAGCAACTTGAACAAATCAGATAGTTGAAGCTGGATGAAGTGAATCCCGACAAAAGACAGATAACAGCAATCTTTCCCTGGCTGGATAACCACTATTGAGAGCAAAACTACCTTTTAAATGGGGAATTAAAGAAGGACTCATTTGTCTTCTAATGGTGTATACCTTAATGCTTCCCTACCATCTCCCCCACACCAGCCTCTGGCAAGAAGGGCTGCACAGGGTCTTTACAGGAGCAGAATCAGAGAATTCCCTTGCTTGGCTGAGGCAGCAGCTCTGCCCTGGCATTTCAGAACACAGACTTGTGAATGATGCACCAACATGACTCCATCAATTCAAGCACTGAGTGATAAGAAGGCATTTGTTGCCACTGATTTTATGCAACAATTTGGCTTTCTGATGGCAAGATTATACAAAAGTCTGATTTAGCTAACTAGTCGTTATCATTCCTCATTTGCCCAATTGATGAAGCATTCAGTGCCTCAGAACAGTTTTCAGCAGATTTCTTGAAACTCTTTCATGCTCTGCAAGTTTTTGCAGATCCGCTACATTTCTAATGTTTATAGTTCTGCGACGTGGGTGAGCATTTTTGATGTTCTGAAAATCTTTTATTGAGGGGAAAAAAAGTCAACAATTTACTCTTCCTAATTGGTTACCTATTTTAATGTTATTTTACACAAGAAAACCATCCTTCAGGATTAGGTGTCTTGCAGATCATGATGTCAGTTCAGAGATGCAAAATGTGCAATCCATGCAAATCTGATTTTGGCTTGTCTTTGGCATTTAGGGGAGAAAAGATTTCTGGTAAGGTCATAGTAAAACTTGTGTGTACAACATTGCAATTATTCCTATGAAAAAAATATTTTGAAAAATAATCAGTTTTTTTTTAAAGAAAAATTAATGTGAACAATTCATCTGACTTGATCTGTGCTCTACTTAATACCCACTCTGAAGAGAGGATGACAAGAAAATATTACTAAGTATTTCAAGTATTTATGAGGTCCAGATTACCTACTGTCTATAACCAAGAATGGAGATAGAGCAAAGAGCTATGACTTAGCCATGATTAAGAAGGAATGTCTCTGGCAGACCTAGCCCTCATCCCTCTGGTTGCATGGTGCCTTGGAGGAGTAACAGGCTATGCTTACATTTCAGTTAATCATGGTTTTGAAAATCTGAATGTGATATTCTTTTTTTTCAAAATCTGAATGTGATTTTTTTTTTAGAAAATCCTTACCCAAATGAGACATTTCATAAGCTGACAGAGGCTTCATTATGCTTTTTTCTAGTACTTTGTAAAATGTTTTTTCATCTGACAATTTAAAACACATCCCACAGACAGAACTGTGCAGGCCATAATACACATGAAGCTAACAGAGACTTTAAACATAATATTTGCCTGTAAAGGAAAAGAACAGCAACTGAGATATATAAATCAAACTGTTGATCATGAAAATTCTTCAGTGAAACATAAACCTAACAAGAATAGAGAAATACATGAGGCTGCTTCTGTGCATCACCAGCCTCTGTTTGCTTGAAAACCTAGATAATAAACCATCTTTTTGTAGAGTAAGATGAAAGGCTGTTGTGTTGGGCACTTTATGAGCCAAACTAATTAGGCATTTTCTCCAATCCAAATCATGACGTTGCAGAGTACCATAAAATAAAGAAGATTTATAATATAAAAAATATGGAGGGCATTAGTAAAAATTAGGTGCAAATCAATTGCTGTTTGCTGTTTGTTTTTGGCTGATTTCCCAGAGCCATACCTCAGAAAAACAAATTTGATAAAGTGCACTTGAAGTTTTATCTGCATAAATTTCTGTAATTAGCCTTCCTACAGCAAAGGAACACAAATGACTCTCTGCTATGCCAGTCCCCAGAAAAATAATGCAGAATCCCATTTGGGCTATTTCTGTGGCCCAGAGTGAGTGTCTTAATTTCCAGGGATTTCAGGTATTGCACCTGCAAACCCAGAGATATTTGTAATAATTTATCCTGGAAATGTAATACCAAAATTCTGGATTATTTTCCTTGACTGGATTTTATAAACAGAGTATGTTATAATGTTTAGAAAAGATTAGAGACAGAAGTTTTTATCCTCAGTGTCAGTATGTGCACTGTAAAATGTACAAATCACTTAAAATGTACAGCTGTATGAATAATGCCTCTTTAGTTCATGTTCAAATGAAGAGGAGAGAAACTGAAAAAACCCAACAGCCGAAATAAAGTTGGAATGAAGTGGGAATATTTTAACTCTATTTTAAAACTCAGGGAAACTTAATTTCAGATTAAACACAAATGTTTCATTCTTCTTATTTGTATTCCATTTATTGGAAGAAGTTGCCCTGTTCTACAGAGTCTGGCAAGCCCGAGCCTGCCAGAGAGGGTGAGCTGAGCTGAGGGAGCTGGGAATGCCCACCTTGTGCCTCTGGCAGGGATGCTTCCTTCAAACATTCTGGCAAAGACCTAAGGAAGCAGTTGCACAGAGAAAAAATTGCTTCAGGCCTGAAACAGGATAATATGGCAACAGGACTAGATGACTATTCAGAATTTAATAATTCATGCTTTCCTGATTGTTAGCAAAATCAAATTAAATGATTGTCATTTCTGCCTGGAATTCTTCAGATCTGAGCCACAAGTCTGCTTTGCAGGATCTGCCAGGTCACTGGACACCACTGAACATTTACAGCCATTTCAAAACGTGTCTGGATTTTCTTGTTCAAATGTAAAGAACCAAAGGTATAAATCCAATTTTGAGCATGAGACAACTGTAATATTTTAAAGTCAAATGAAACTGCAAATCATATAAATGCTTTGCCTAAGCAATTGTGAATATATTACAATGGTAATCATTCTTTCTTGTGCACTCAATAATTTAATGTCTTTTAATTCCATGTGAGGAAAAATATTATACACTTTATATGCACTTTAACAATAGAAGGGAAGTGTTTATTTTTGATTTCTTACCTATGCATGCTTTTTCTGTAGTGATTGCATATTTCCTGTAGCCTTGCTCTCCTCAAAACAAGAATATTTACTAAAATTGCTGCTATAAACCAAAGAAGTGTTACAGCATCTCAGATAAGACATTCTGAACAAACCTCTGCATTTCCACAGCTCTATTTCAAAAAGCTGGCTGAAGAACAACCAGGAATCTTGATGATCTACAGCACCTAGAAACTGAATAGAATAACTATCCCATAAATTACAACCTGTGAGCATGAGTGGCATCAGCAGCCACTCAACACACCTTGTCTCAAAAAGCAGCTAAGTTGCTGCTGGAGTGATGAGTCCTGTGGCTGAGACACGCATTGAGGAGCCAAAGTGAATCCTGGGTCGCGCTTTTCATGAAGGGGTTAATTTCCACCATCAAAATGGAGATTTGAAATATTTAACTTCAGGCTTTCCATGTAGCTTTTCACTATTTGAGGAATGATCCATTGCAAAATCCTAAAGATTTCATTTTCTCAGGATATTTGTTCTCATCTATTCCTAACCTTTCTCTCATCAAACAGTGGGAGGAATGTTATGGGATTAAAATCTCTGCTGTTACAGCAAGGGCACTACATTAAAAGGTTGCTAGGGCATCAGCACATGATGATTTGGCCTTTTTGTCATTTCTAATAGGCTTAATGAAAATGGCAACATTCACCCTCCTTACTTGAGGCATTTAACTTTGTGCCTGAGGTGGGAGCCCACGTGGGAGTGGAGGAGGCTCCCAGCATGGCTGTTCTCAATCACTCTCCAAAGGCTGCCTTCCCTGCAAAGGGGCTCTGAGGTCCCAGCCCATGCACACAAGTCAAAGGTCTAAAATTATCTCCTGGCTCTGTTATAGCCAATTTTCCTGCACTTCACATGGCCAGGCTGCGTGGGACGCTGTGATTAGAACCACGCCGCACAAAGGTGTTCAAAACTGTCACTCACAGGAAATTCTGCTGCCTTGGTAAAATATAATGACCCCTAATGATGTATAATTCAGTTTTGGAGGATTGTAATTAGCGATAAACCAAAGCTGAAAGACTGTGTAGGTGAATTGCAGTTTATGGAATTACAGGGCCTGCCCTTTCTGCCATTTAGTTCCGTAGGCTCTGAGCCATGGAGCAGTTGCAGCTCCACTCCTCACGCCCCACTGAGCAGGGCAGAGACTGAAACTTACTCTGTCTCCCATTGGGAATTGCTGCTCAGCAAGTACAAAACCCAGAGAGGTGGAGAATACCATAACCCAAGAATAACTTAAAGCTAGGATGTTTCCAGGGGGAAAAGAGGCCTGAATTCACTTGGATGCAAGAGGGAATTAAATGTGAGGATGCCACATTCTGAGCAAGTGCTAAGATACTGCTCAAAAACAGCAGCATAAGACTAAAGATTCAGTTTTAAAAGAAGAAACTGTTCCTGCTTCTGCTTTAGAAAGAAAGAAGATGTGCTATCCCTGCTGTAGGATTCAGAGGTGAGAGTCTCAAGTGGAGAAGCACTTATCTACCACCCTTCAGGAGGCATCTCAGCCCTGGAGAGAAATGGCATTTATCATCTATCCTGTTTTCAGTGTTTCTCCACAGCATGACCTGGGCTGGCTTCCCAGCCAGTGCTCTACTTTAGCTGCTCCCATCTTTGGGCACTCCCTGCTCTGGGGCATCACTCTTCCCTCCCAGCACTTGGTGAAGGCATCAAGCAAATAGGCAGGGACAGGGCATTTCAGTGCAGCAGTGAGGCACCCAAACATCTGATTGTCCACCACCAGAAAAATTAAATTTCCTACTATTTGCCCATCTCATAAAGGAGAACACCTGTGAGAGACAGTGCATCTGTGAGATGCTCAGAAACCATAATAATTAGGGGCTGTGGAAGAGCACCAAGGTATGCTCAGTGGCAGCCCCTTTGGTTTAGGAGCATCTGAACTGGCCTCTGCCTAAAGTTGCTGTAGCAGTGATTTTCTGTGTCAATGCTTAGCACCCAGGAATTCACATTAAAGTTAAATGAACAGAGAATACCATGCTTTTTTCTCCTAGATGTTTAATGTTTTTTTAATACATGTACATGTTACCCAAAAATTTATGTGCTTTTTTTTTTTTAATTGATTGATTGTTTTTCACTAGGTCGTAGTTTCATTTACAGCCTCCCAAACATGGTTCTGGGTCATTGCAGTGTTACTAAATGAAAGCAAATTTTTCCCTGTTTGGGAAAAAATAGTGTTGTATAACTGACAATTACTTCTCAGGCATAAGGCACAGGGACCTATTAACTTTTTCATTGGAGTTAAAGTGTCCCTCATTTTGATGCATAATCAGAGATATGTACTGGGGATCTATGGAGAACATGAATTCCTATTACTGAAACCCTGGCCTTTTCTCAAGCTGTGAAATGCTTTTGTGAAAGAGCACTGTTATTATGAATATATGCACTTGAATTGTAAATTCTCAGGGTGTAATCTCAGACTTGGGTGTGCATATGTGAGATAGTGATACAAGAATACATACAGCTTCATTGCTTGAATAAACTGATGTTAAAAGTAGTGATTTACTTTTCATGGTATTTTTGTCTCTTAGCAACCTCAATTGTTTTCATCATAGCGCATTTCTGTTTGAGTTATTCATTAACTTACAGTACTTGAAAGTGGTTATTACTATAATCTTTTGGGTTATGAACTGTTCTTTTAGGCTACAAGCTAATAACAAGAGAGGCAGCCACTTTATCTTTTAAAAGTTTTTAAATATTATCAGATGAAATAATTTTCCTATTGGAGTGTTAACAGGGTTACCTGTATTAACAGGATAACCTGAGAGACATCTTTGCTGGATAATTTAGTCTCAGACCTCAAGCATGCAGAAATTAAAACATATTCCAAACTTTCATATGTATTTTATGCGTCATCTATGGATCTGAATAACATATTTTGAGCAAATGCATTTCTTGGTTCTATTTATTGGCCAAGGCTTCTGACTACTTCTCTGCTTTGGTTTTCTATTAAAGTTCTTTTCACTGAGGGGTTTTTTATTAACTTACTTCAAGAAGATTAACGTGACATAGCCTAATAGTTGTTATAGCTTTTTAGGAAGCTCTGTTATTAAACTTCTTATGGGATGCTATCTCATCTCCATCCATTACATGGAGTAATCATCTCCATCACAAAAATTGCAAGAGAAGGAAAAAGACAGCACTTGCAAGGATTCAAGTTTCCCTTGGTGTCCTTTTCAAAGGATGGAGGCTCAGATAATATCCATGAAAATGTACCAAAAATATATGAACTCTTATATACATTTCTCAATATTCATTCTTTCCTTATTTTAAAAACACTTACTACTTTTTATGCGTGTAAATTATTAAAATCATGCAGCACTAGTATTTCAACATAAGGAAATTATTGTCTTGGAACAAATATTGCTCTATAGCATCCAAATCATGAATAGAACAATTAATAAATGTGCTCTTTACTGAAGCAGAGGAACTGAAATGAAATGACAATTAGGAGAGAGACCTAATTGTCTAAATCAAATAAGGGCAGAAGGTGAGTCACTGGTCTTTATAATCATGACAGAAAAAACTCAGTTCTGGACTGTAGCAGTCAAAGTGCTTCCTCAAAGAAACAGAAGTACCTGATAACTGAGTCACTGTGGGCAATGAACAGATGCACCTGAGACACCTGTATGAGGAAGATGTATTTGGTAATAAACCATACCTGACCTACAAATGGCAATGGGAAGCTCAATAAAATATCATCTTATATTGCACTTGTCACAGATGTTGGGCCTCTGCAGTGCTCCCTGGGATTTGTTCCTGTTTAGGTTCATTGATCACTAATGGAAAGGGAGAGAGTGGAGCCCAAGAGAACATGTTTCATGTTTCTCCAGCTTGACATTGAAGAAGTTGTGAGGCTGTTCCTTTAGGTCCACAACTTTCCAAGAAGTCCATTCCATTCCCACGCAACAAGAATTTTACTTTCCTCAAAATAAAACTTTCTTCTAAAAGCAAAGAAACAAAACATTTTTGGCTATCCTTAAATGAAACTACAACTTTTCAGGGGCACTCCCCATGCTCTTTTAAAGCTCACGATTGCTGCTTTGATGTCTCCTTTAATAAACAGAGATGTGCCAACATCAACTGATGTATGTCTGCTGCTTCATGAGCTGGTGATAGATACACTGAAAGTTTCACACAGAGTTTTGCAAGAGCACGTAAAGCAGAATACAAATCTTCTGAGCTTTCCAACTTAATTTTACCAATGCCAGTAATGTCCACCACACACACCCATACTCATCCGACACAAACTGACTGTTCATGTGCACACCCAAATGAAGACTGGTCTCACCAGGATAGCAGTCTTTCCCTTTGTCAAGTCTTTTCACACAAAAAACATGAAACAGGGTGAATTTACATGCTTATGTTTAGAATATCATTTCTTGAAAGAAGGTTAAAAAATCCACAGTATAGACTGTTCTATACTTAGATGTATTCTGATGTTTGGCATTCCAAATCACTCTTATTTATGTGTCTTCTAGAGGAAGACCAGCCTGTTTTGGCTATTTTATGCCTTTAATGACACATCTTCCAGGGTCAGAAATATTTTTTGCTGCCAGAGAACCTCATGCTTGCATGATGGCAGTGATGTGGAAGAAAAGGACAGGCAGTGCCTATATTCAGTGAACATGTTGCTTCATGTTCATGAACGTTGGCTTTGGAACAGCTGCTACACTCCCTCCTGGTTTTCAAACCTAGTAAAACACCATCCTGCTAAAGGTCACCTGGCTACAGTTTGTCTGTGAAAATTACATTCTTTGTTGCAATTCCTCTCCAGGTTTTTTTCCTTTTGTTTTTCCAGAGATAGCCCAAACTTGCATATAACTTTTGCTGCTTCTGGAGAACACATCCTTCTCCCTAAGGACCACTTTATAACTCTGAGAATGTTGAAAATGGAAAATATGGAATACAATAAAAAAGTCTGTAAAATTCTTGTTTGCAAGATGAACCTAATATCCCAAATTAACAATGAAATTTGGTCACCACGTATTTTACAGAGCAACCACAAACTTCTAGTGCTTCAACTGAAGGACTTCCAGAAGAAGAGATGCACAGTCTGGTGAGAGAAAAAGCACTACAATTCTTTCCATAAACTTTACAGATCTTCATGACTTGGCTGCTGGCTTTTACTGATTTAATTTGAGATGTCATAGCCTTTCACTTATTATTAGTGAACTCAGTTTTTTGGTCATACCTAACAGCAACAAGAATAAAAGTGTACTGTGGTGGAAACTTAAGCAAAAGAAAGCCTAGAAGAGTGTGAAAGGATGCTGAATCAAGAAGGGGAACAGAAGGAAGGCTGAAGACAGAGATGCCAAGAGGGAAAGAAACATCTACTTATTTTTGCAGAAAATCTCTAAATATTTAAAGGCCTGTTTGGTAATGTCCACATCTACTTCTACCAGCTGATGTTACTCGCTGATTTATCTTCACTACAAACCCCCAGTCAGACAAAACCCCAGTTTAAAAAAACCCAAAAAACTAAATAACATCCCCCCCCCCCAAAAAAAAAAAATCAACGAGCCACCCCCACCAAAACAAAACCAAAAACCAAACAAAACCCACAAAAAAACCAACAAAATTCCACCACTCTCTGGTAGAAGAGAGTGAATGGAGAAAAGATTCCCCAAGCCTGAAAAATTCTCCCTTATGCAGTCATTTGTTTGAGGAAATATAGAAGTAATTGCGTTTTAATTGGACATAATCTTATTGGAACAGGGAATAGTGAATTTAGCACATTAAATAAATACAATCAAACTACTTTCTAATTACCTTCTTACAATCTCAGTAAGGAATTTGCAGTTAGAGTTGGGTGTTTCAGGCAATTATATTAAAGACTTTCTAATTCAGAAAAGAATCCAGCTGGCACTTGAAAAGCAGTATTGTCCTTGCAGTGCAAAATGCAACATTCTCCTGGTTTCCTTTAGTCATTTTTCATCTGTTCTTTTGGTTTGCTGGGGTCTTTTGGTTTTGTTGTTTGGGTTTTTTGTTGTTGTTGTTGTTGGGGTTTGTTTTGGTTTGATTTTTTTAAGAATAATGGAATTTGGAAGGAAGTGTTAGATCCTAGAGCAGGACATCCTAATGCATGTTTCAACCCACAGAACATGGCAGAAAAAGTAACTGAACACCACCAGCCATCACTATTGCTGCACGTGCTCCACGTCCTGACAGATGCTACAGACAGACGGGATATGGTAAAATGCAAATCATATTTTCACACATTCATTTTTCATTCTAAAACTACAACTTAAAATGGATGGAGTAGAGGGGGAGCATGCCTGATAAATGTCACCTTAAGGTAGTTAGAACTGGCTAAAGCAGCATCAGAGGAGTGCCTGCCCTGTTTGAGAAGCTGTGGAGAATAGAGAAAGAAGGCAAACACAGCACCTTTCCTTTAAAAAAATATTTACAAACTAATCCACCTAGTTTACCATAGAAATTCTGCTAAAAATAATTAGCTAGGGTCTCAAATGAAGACATACTAAAACAAACTTGCTATGAACAAATACTCTCAATCCAGCACAGCTTTTTCCATGACTGCATGATGGGCAGAAGCCTTGTTTTAGCACAAGCCATTTGTGTGCTTGTCAAGTATTGCATAGAATTTGATAGGCAAAACAATGGATTAGGCTTCACTTTCCTGAAACATGATACAAGTACCATAGGCTGGATATAGCACTAATTAGAAAATCTCATTCAGGCAGAAATCTTTGATTATCAAAATGGAAGGTTGAACTATTCAGTAGGGATGTAGTGATGGCACAAGGGGTAATGGCTATAAACAAGGAGAGGGTAGGTTTAGATAATAGGAAGAAATTCCTTCTTTTGAGGGGCATGAGCACAGGCTGCCCAGAGAAGCTGTGGATACCCCATCCCCAGAAGTGCTCGAGGCCAAGTTAAGATGGGGGTTTGAGCAGCCTGATCTCATGGAAGGTGTCCCTGCCCATGGCAGGAGGGTTAGAGAGGGATGACCTTAAGGTCCTTTCCAGCCCAAACCATTCTGAGAGTCTGTGACATGTACTGGACTCTTCAATTACCTCCTGTACCACCTGGAAGACTGAACAGAATGAATGTGCTATTGAATTTTCAGGTGACAAGAGGCTCAGAAACAAGAACTGTCTTGGAAACAAGAGTTGCAATACAAAATGAACTCCTGTGGAGGGTTCTGTAAAACAAGGACAAAATTCAACAGAAATAGGTACTCTGTATTTATATCAGGATATTGAATTTTACAAGTGTCTAGGGAAACAATTCATTAGAAATATTTTCCTAGAAACTCTAGGGACATGACAAGCTGGAAATCAGTTATAACCATCTTAACTGTTAAAAATGTGTGTGTGTGTGTGTATGTATTAGAATATAGCCTGCAAGACACAAGAAGCAGTCCTTACTCTTTGCACCATACTGGTAAATGTTTTGCCCTAATACTGTGCTCAACTTCTGAAACTGCACTCTAAGGAAAACCACTTAAACATTAGGGATAGTTCACAGAAGAAACTGGTAAGTGGTTCATATAAAAGAAAGAGGGAAAAAAAATTGTTTTTCATTTTCATGCCTATTGATTCCAGTAGCAGAAGTCTAGAAAAGTTCCATGTTAGATAGTATGAAAACTTTGCTAATTATATGGCTCTAGACCTCTACACTGCCTGGGAAATTGGGTTGGAATAACTGATTATGATATGAAGCAGTGCCTCTTTACAAACTTCCATGAAGCAAATAAAAATGTTTATGCTATTTTAAATCAGATGGCACTAATACCTGGAGAAATTTGTTTTTTAATATACTCGCAATTGTAAATAAATTTGTCATGATCTTACCAGCTGCTGTTCTATCATAATAAGCTTTTATGACAGCTCTTTTTATACTTGTAAAGTTCATATTTTGATAACTGTATTTCATCTAAATTCACTGAATATCTAAATTCACTGGAACTGACATATTCAGTTAATTCACATCTTGCTCATTACTTATAGCAAATTGTAACTAAGACTAGTTTATAGATTGAATTACAGGAATTAGCCAAAAGCTGTTCATTTCAGCTGTCTGAAGAGCATTGAAAACAACCAGATTTCCTATCAAAAACTCAAAGTGCGTAAACTAACATGACAGACTCATGTGTGGCCCTAGTAAGTGCAAACAACCATATCATGGTGTAAAAAGGGTGCTTTAACTGAATGAGTAGCAATAGTGTAGCTTACAATAAATTCTGAAGCACCATAGAAAAATATACAGATTTCAGAAAAGGAGAATTACTACCACTGTGCCAGCTCCTATGGGGAAAAGTCTAATTACCATTTTGAGAGCAAAACAAAAATAAAATTAGATTTAAACTACAGTTTTCTTAGAGACAGAACCATAAAGAAAAGTATGTTTTAAAAAAGTGTAAAAATCATTCTTCGTCCAGTAAATCACGTGAATTTAATTTGTCCATAAGTACAATTTTCTTACATGAAGATCCGAGTAATTTTCATTAATTAAAACGAAAGCACAGACATTTTGCATCAGTTTTTTGTGAACTCGCATCAGTGGGTCTTGCTTTGGAGATTAGGAGAATCTTTTTTAAACCAACACAGGCAAGACTGTAAAGAGGCCCAGGTAGCTCAGCTGAAAATGAGGCTTCCTGGATTGGAAATATTTATAATATTTTATACTCAGAGGTCAAGATCCATGAGATTCTGTTGCATCATCTCTATTCCCAGCGCTGTGCCTCCTGTGTAGTCACCTGCATCAGTGAGGTGTATGTCTGGGTTCAAATATAATATCTAGATCAAGAGAGTAACTTTTTTTTATTTAGCACTTTTCACAAACTTTCTGGGACTTTTCACCTTTTCTGGGACTTTTATTGATATTGTTTCATACCTACTACATTAAGCCAATGCCTAGTAGTTCAAAATTTATAATTAAAATTGAATCTGTAGTCTGACAGACCAGTATTAACTCTTCAGTAAAAAAGATTAGTTTAATTAAGAATGAATCTCATTCTTTCACTGTGCCAAATTCTCTAAGCTGGTAATTTTTAACACCTGGATTTTTCATTGAAATAACTGCAGGTATGCTATCTAAGCAATGCAAGATATTATTATCACACATGAAATTATGTTTTTAGTATCGTAAGCTCATTAATCATCCTGGTGAGGCTGCATTCATCAGCAGAGTAGCATTTAAGTACTGCCATGACTTCAGCAAGAGCACATCCATGAGCCAGAAGATATCCTTCAGCTGGCATTAACAGGATTTTGTGTCGTGCGGCAGTAGCAGCACATTCCCTTTGCTGGGAGGACAGAGCTGTGACATTGGCAAGGGACACCCCCAGCCATGGAATGATGTGCAATGACTCCAGTGATTTCAGAAGGCTGAAGAAATGCTTTATTAAGCTATATTATATTACACTACAGACTATACTAAAACTGAAACTATACTATCCTAAAGAAAACACCCGTGACCCTTTCCAGACGGGCACGACACGGCTTTGACCCAATTGGTCAATCAGTCCAAGCAACCATCAGCAGAGTCCAATTAACAAATCTCTGTTGGTAAACAATCTCCATAACACATTCCGCATGTGCCAAACAGGAGCCGCGAATAGAGACGAGAATTGTTTTCTCTTCTCTCTCTCTGAGTTTTCTCACTGCCTTCCCCAGGAAAAATCCTGGGAGAGAGAATGATGTCTCTCTCTGTTCAGAGAATGTGAATACCTCAGACAGTGGTTCCCTCCGTGCCAGCCAGTGTCCAGCTGAGCCTGGGGGGCAGCCAGGACCAACCTCTGACTGAGGACACCTCTGCAGGCACCTCTTTCCTCCTCGGCACTCCCTTCTGCCTCCCTCCAACAGAGACCACGTGCTCATTTAGGGGTAGGGGCAAAGAGAGATGCAGAGACAACATGAGGTGAAGGTGAGATGGGTAACATGTCTTGCATGCTCCTTCAGAGGCAGGGCTCTGTCCAGCTGGTGTGCTTTATGGTATGGCTGCACCAGGAAGCATTAGTCTAGGTTAATTTTTTTAATTTATTTTTGGGAGAGGGTTATCACTCATACAAGCTTCCCCAGCCTCTTTTGCTCCAGTCATCCAGCTTCTGAGATATTAAAGGCTCTTGACCATTTCTATGGCACAGTTGCTTATCTAAGGCAGGACTAAAACATGGGCTTTCTTCACAGAATTTTTAAAATCTGCACATGACATTTACATATTCTTTTTAAGATGTTAGAGAAAAGTATTAAAGTTCTCTGTCCTGTGGCTCTTAAACAGAATACCAGTACTGGCTGACATACCAAGATCAAATATTTCATTATGTCATACTAAGTACCAGAAGCTTTCTATGAGGTAGCTAGGGAAACCAGAGCTCCCATTTGGCCCTAAGTTCTTTCCCTAACATTGTGATCTGATGCTAGAGGCAGAAGTAATTTCTCTCACCATGGATACCTAATACCATCTGAGGTGCTCCAGTGGTATCAAATAAATTCCACAAAGGACTGGCACCCACTAGAAATCCATACTTCACTGGTACAGGCAAAGGAAGCTCAGCAAAATCAAACATTGACCTACAATGGCATTAAACATCCACAAATAGGCAAACATGTGCTGCCCAATCTATATCTCCTCTGGGTAGTGGAGACATTCATGTGAAACATGAAACTGGAGAGGGCTAAGTGCTTATATATCAGTGATCAACTTAAATTTTGAATCTCTGTGGGCTCTACTAGAAGTCTGGACAACTGCTTAGGCAAATATTTACTAATGTCTTAAATGAGGTATTTATTTGCATCCTGAAGCCCATTCTCCATGTCTTGGATTGTTCTGGGGCCATGGCAGCGTTTCTAGAGCTTTGACCTGGGGTTATTGAGCTTTTCAGCTTTAGTCTGTACAGGTTTGTGTCCTGTCTGCTGGACTGTCCTCAGAGAGTTTATTGCCCTTCCAGTGGCTGCCGTGTAAACAAAACTGAGAGCTTCACCTTCATTTAGCCCACCTTTTTCCTCAGCATTGTTACAGAACAGATTCATTCCCAGCTGGTATTTACCTGGATAATCACATCCTCTGTTGTAAGACTGGAGTTACACAGCCCAGCTTTTAGCTGTTTTACTTCTTTGTTGTACTAATATCATTGTTTCTGGCACAGCTTTTGCCTCTTCACCTTTCTTTACCCAAATCAAAATTTGCAATTATTGTATGTGCTTTTGGTCTGCTTGTTTATTTTTTGCTGCAGCGTCACCTTTTGTGTTTAGCCCTAATTCTTTTGAATTAAGGGCACTGTCTCAATCCTCCAGTCCATGCTGTGCACACTGCTGTCATTTGCAAAGCCCAGACAAATAAAATAATCTGTTGCTAATATTATCTCCCCAAAAACTGCTGTTAGTTCTGGAGCTTGATAGGCCAAATATATGCTGGCTCTGAGCCATTTTTCACTTTGGATCATTTTTCTTCTACTTCATCTTGTGTCCCTGTGATGGCTGCAGTATCAGAGCCCTCTCTTAATCAGCTTCAGAAGAATGGAAATGTGGGGGTATCTTAATTTTCTTGGCAAACCCTAATGACTCTGAAGAGTTAACTTCATTTCCTAGTGTAAGCCTGCACATCTGCCTCTTCTGTTGGCATCCAAAACAAATCTAATTATGTAACCAGTATATGTTTTCTGATCACTGAAGACTGTTAAAAAATAATCATAAAATCCACCACCAGAAGCATATCTGCCCTAAGACTTTGTGCTTTCATGCTGCAACCCACCAGTTGCAGATTCAATGATGTGTGAGTAAATCTCCACATTTCATGAGTGTCAAAGCTAGCAGAGCTCTTTTCCTCACCAGTCTCTCTCTCAGGGTGATGTTTTCATCACCATAAAACTGACTCCATACTCTTATTGAGCAATTTCAGACAGGCATTTCACTGCAGGAGCATGATTCATTTCCATCTAAAATAATTTATCCTGTACATATCTCATGATATTTTGCTGCAAAAAATTTCCATGCTGTTGATTTCACAAAGTACAGACAAAATTGCTTAGAAGTTTTATTGTGGGAGGGGTGCCCACCCTGTGAAGTAAAGCACAAGTGCCACCCTGATTATATTCCTTTTGAGCTGATACAGTAATTTCACCTATGAGTGACTGCATATCAGTTAATACAAGATTTTAACCTAGTTATTCATTTAAGAGCTGTCTTCTGATTAGTTTCTGCAAAGGTGTTTGCCACTGTGCCCTGCCAATACACCAAACTCCTAATTTTGATCCCCTGACAAGGGTGTGGTAGAGGATGTGCCATTCCCTCACGTCCCCTATTTAGGATGCAAGCTCTGGTGTATTGCCCCCTCTCTACAAAAAGCACCTCCACAGTGAGGCATCATGTTGCCAGTTTGTGCAGCGAGTGCAGGAGGCAATGATTTGCCAGAAGACAATCCACAGTTAAGACTCATTAAAATATATTTCTCATATTTATTACATAAAAGAGTGACAGAGATTAAAAATCCCATTTAAAATGCCTTTGGGTATTTTAATTGGTCTAGGGCAGATGATGCAGCTCTAAGATAACTATATTAGTGTTAGAAAAGCAATTCACAATTATCAAAGTCAGTTCTTTATTCCTCTGTTATTTACAGAACATTTTACATTTTTGTAGCCATTAATCCAGAGCAAACCAGAAAAAATAGTAAGTTGTTTTTTTTTTTTTTAATGTGTGTTGTGAAAATCATGTTCTAGGCACAGCTGCACTATTTTCTAATAGTTTCTTAACAAGAAATGAGGCTTTGATGAACACCCAGCCCTTAGCCCAACATTTTTCCTTTCTTCTTTACTGCAGAATTTCAGGTTTTGCTTGTTGTTACACAAATTTCATTTCCAGCTGAGATACATGACATGGTAACAGCTTCCTTAGGGTTGGTGTCCATTTGAAAGATTAAAAGGCTTCTGGTTCTTCTCTGGGGCATTTTAGAAGTCAGGTCTTAGGAAAAATTACTGTTTCCTATGTGAGAGCAGCATCTCAGTGCTTCAGATGTCTGCAGGAAACGCTGCTTTGCAAATATTGCACATGCTTTATGGACCATCCAAGGAATAATTTAGACAAAAGTGGAAAAAAAATTTACTACAGTCCTATTCAGCATTCAAGTTTGATTTTGGTCCATAACAGCAGAATGAAGCATGCCTCTTTGCCCTGAGATGAACCATATATACATTTAAATACAGACATAAACAAAGCAACTTCACAACTTTTCCATGTACATGTATATAGTTGATGGCTTCAGAGCATATGCATGAGCAGGGCTTTGCTCCATTCTTTGAAATATTTAGCACTAAACACTTTTAGTGATGCAAGGACAGACAAGGGCTGTTTTTAATTCATCCTCTTTTCCCCCTCAAAATAATCTAAGAAGGAAAAAAGTACCAAATCTCTTCAAAATGGAAATATTTATGGCTAATTTGAAACAGCTTATTTTCTCTGACAATTTTTAATCAACTGCTGCATAAATGATGATACAGATGCTTCACAGATTACATATTGCTCACTGTCAATGAAAATTATATATGACACACTATGGATTCGGTCTATAAAAAATTTTCAGAGAACACCTTTACTTCAAATCATTTGAAGTAGATTTGAAGACCTCCTGAATCATTTAGGCTACAGAATGCACTATGTCATATAATCTCCATCATAAATTTATTATTGAATTTCACCTAAAAGTAGGTTCATATTTCACTCCTCACTCCTCCAGAACTACTCTTGTAGCCATGTTTAAGGCTTTTATGATTTTTAGCCGAAATTTAATTATTACCACCTTATCCTTATCTGGTTTTATGTATCTGTTCACCTTACTCTCTCCCCTTGCAGCATGTCCCTTGGAGGTATTTGTAAACAGGGGACACTTTTTCCTGGAGGTTTCCTGTGTAAGGGACCATTTTTCCTTTAATACACAACACATAGACAAACATGAAAATATTTGCTACTGATTTTCCAACAAGTCCTAGAGCTGTCATATAAAAAAATCTCTAAGTATCAAATATTGCATTTTGTTACTGGCTTTTTCTTTTACAGCTTGTGTGCCTTCTCCATAACCATGCTCTACTCCACCATGTGTCTGATAAAGCTGTAGGTCAATATGTTAATAAGATTTCCTTAATATTTAAACCAAAAGGTGAACATTTCCAAGAAAAAGTAAGCACATCAAAAAATTCCCTTAAGACAGAAGCCTTTTCTCTTCTCTTCTTGCTGGTTGCAGGAACTCCTGAGTAGCTACATCTGGTTTTCAGTACAAACATGTACTGATTGACAATTTTTCGGATTGGTGGTGGACCTCACTATCATCTTGCCTACCTATAGAGGGGTAGTTCAATAAGACAGAGAGGAAAATTGCAGCAGGCCAGGAATTCCATCAGTCCAGTTCCCCAGGACCTGTATATACAGAATTCTGAAATCTGGGACCTAAAGCAGTGGCAAGAACCCACATCTCCCTTCCCTCCCCAGCAGTGAGCCCAGATGGCAGAGCAGAACTTCCCCAAGAGGAGAATTCCACTGTTACCTGATGGATCCAAGGGGAAAGAAGTAAAAGACATTAATGGACAGGCCCAAAGCCCATGGATTTTGCACATGCTGTGCTTGCCAGGAAGGCAACCCCCTGACCTGCAGTGGGAGAGCTCAGCTGGAAGCTCCCTTGCTGGGCATTGCACTGGGGCAGCAGCATCAGTCTCTGCAGGGCAGAGGAAAGAGGCCTTTCAGGAGAGAAATGGGAGTGGGAATTTGAACTTCTTGCAGTGCAGAGCTGTGGAGAGCTGTGTTTTGGTGGGGTCTGATAGGAGCACAACTGTGATGGCCAGGGGTGGTTACAGGGCAAGGAGGAAGAGGCAGTGGGGAGCAAGGGGGTGACACCAGGCAACAAGCGGTGCCACAAATGGTGGTACAAGATCAGCTGTGAGATCAGAGTCACTGCATTTGTCCGTGTCTTCAGACTTATCTTCTTCCCTCCAGTAAAAACTATTTGTTAAGCCAGTTTTTAGGCTTTATAAGTGAAGAAAATTAGCTCATTTATTATGAAAATGTTAGTTTAGGTTTCTGCTTTCCCCTTTTACTGGGAGGCACAAATCAGCATGTTAGCACTGGCTCCTTTATATCTAAACTTGTCCCTTTTTGCTCCTAGTCAGATGCTGACAGAAGCACTGTACAGGGTATATGAACCGTGTCTTTCATGATTAAACACATTTATCTTCAAACAAACTCTTCAAGTCACATTGAACAACAATCCTCCCTGGAAACTCTCTAACTTCAAGCACACTGACTGATTGTTCAGTCAGCAGCGATTTTTCATTGAAAGTGTTACTGTGTGCTAGCCAGGTTTTCCTAATTTTATTCCAAACCGTGTCAAGAAATAGTCTGGGACAGAAAGTAGCAGCATAAATAAGTCTCAACAAATATCAATATCACCCTTCATAGCAACATCCAGGATGGATGTCTGTATATAGTCTGAAAGGAGGTTTGGGTGTTAACACTGGAGTCCTTGAAGCACCTCTTCAAAAAGCATGGACACAGCACAACTGGACTAGAAATATTAGTCACTGCAATTAAGGTCAATTTCTGTGCAGAGATGTCAAGTAGGAGCTGATTTTTTTCCTACCGCAGTGGTGGATGATTAATTCTTACCCAATTACTTCTTGTAACATATGGGTTTCTAAAGTTCAGGGAAAAAATCTGGTATTGCTTCCAACACTGTGGTTTCCTAGCCTTTACTGTTACTAGGCACAATAAAGAAAGATGGACAAATTCCCTCATCCATACAAAAGCCCTATAATATTGGTCCCCTTCAGCTTTTATTGACATGGTTTAATCCCTCCCATGGTTAGTCCATTTCACCCTTGCCTCAGAGTCGTCTGCAAGCACCATCTAGTCTGAAATTGTCTTGGAAAACAGCCTCACAGCCCTGAACAGCTTGCACCTGGACATTCTCTAATCTTTTTTCACCACTTCACCAGCAAGTGCATTTTGAATTGCAGCAGCTGGCACAGAAAAGAGTCACCAGAAACAAAAGATTAACAGCTCATACATTAAAGAGTATCTTAGGCAATAGATGCTAGGAAGATGTTACAGTGATTTAATCTCATTGAATAGAGCCTCTATCTTAGTCCATTTAAACAGATATTTAATGTGGATTCCCTGGAGGCCAACCCCTGGCTGCTCTGTGGTGTCAGGTTTAGCTGAACAAGGGCTTCTGGGTTCAGGCACTCTTTTAGCCCATGGAGTAAAATGGAAACTAAAGTTCTTTTCACCCCACAATTATATAGTGGTTTGTTTCCTACTCCCTCCCAGATTAATATTGTATCTAGTATTTCCAGAAAACCCATGGCCTCCTTGCCACCACCAAGTATTTACAAAATTGTCTGAAATGTCCCCAGTCTGCTCCAGAAAGCTGGAGAAATTTAGTGCAGCATACTATGTTATAACAGCATCTAGATCTTAATTTATTTTCACTGAGAGAAATATGAAATATTAGCATTGATTCATAGAATGGTTTGGGTAGGAAGGGACCTCAAATATAACCCAGTTCAATTCCCCAGCCATGGGCATGGACACCTTTCACTAGATCAGGCTGCTGAAAGGCCCATCCAACCCTGAACACTTCCAATAGATATTGATTTTTTAATTCTTTTCTGATATGCTCTATCAGATTTTTCATGGGGAAACTTTTCCTTGCGTATTTCCACCCTGTAATTTACTGTGCTGATGCCTACTTCTAGCTGAGAAGCACAAGAAATCTAGAGTCCATCTTGAGAATCTAATTTTCTAACATTACTCCTTCTCTAGAAATGTCATTTATATTCTATGAGAAAGCATCAAGGAATTCCAGATGCTCAGAAATCTGAAATGAGATCCTATAAGACACAACTGATTCTTTATTTGTTTACCTTTCATGCAAAATAGTTTCAAATTATACATTTTATCATTATGTTTATTTACTGTTTACTATTAGTTATGATAATTTACTTTTCACTGATTAAAAGCTTAGTTTTTCAAGTGTTTGCTTGGAGTTTAATCAGCAAGTAACATTTCCAGAAATAGTTTATGATTTTTCTGTCAATGCAAAACAAATTTCACTGCTGTTATGGCAGCATTTTCTGTATTCCTTTTCCCCTGGTGCTAAACTTAGCTCTATTACTGAAGTACAGAAATTGCACATTACTTGAGATTGCAGGGATTGCTTCACAGAACCATGAGCAGCTGTTAGGAACTCCTTTAAGAATGCACACCTGAGTCACTGAAGTTTCCTCTGCAGCTGTGCAGAACTGGGCTAAGGAAGGATTCAACCTCTTGTCCCAGGGACTGGGGACATCCATCAGCTCTGCTAAATTGGCATCAGATGAGAGGCAGCACTTGAGCGAAGAACTGATTTCTAAACGAGGTTATAGAGAAAGAATATGCTCCAAAATGAGGGTTTATTATGTCAAATTGTTGAGCAGAGGCTAACACTCAGTTTCCATCTCCTAAAAATATAATTTCTTAGCATGTATCTTTCTATATCCTAATCTAATGGTGAATTTTGGGGTTTGTTTTGTTTGTGATGTTGTTGTTTTGGTTTGGTTTGGTTTGGTTTTTGGTTTTTCTTGCAACTCCAAAAGAGAGCAGTATTGAGAGCTGCATAGATTACAGAATCCCTGCATCCCTCTATCTAGTTTTGTCTTTTGGGAAATTGCACACAGCATGCAAGCACAAAAAATTCAGGCACTTGACATGAAACATGACATCTCAAGGATCATCTGTCTAGCAGAGTTACTAACATAACTACAATTTATGGGTAAGCTGCTGAATCTGTCAGCCAAGTGTTAGGAACTGGATACAGCCTCCTGAAATAGAGGCTCCACTTAGAAGTCCTTCTCTCTCTTTCACTGAAAAATAAACATGATAGTCATTGGGGTGACATTCCAAAAGCAAAGCTGCATTTTTCAGAGGTAGAGAAGTTTTAGCCAACACATACCCACGGGTTTGCGGCTGAGTCATCAATATTGCCCAATGGCTTCAAAACCATTTTAAAGTCTTACAACTCTCTGGCTGCTTAGGATGTGCTACCACCCCAGTTCACATGCTTGATCCAGTCAGAAATTTGACTGAACTCGCTATTCTTCTTTTCTTCTTTTTTTTTTCTTTCTTTCTTTTTTTTTCTTTCTGTTCTGTGATGGTTTTAGGTCTGTTTTGTTGAGGATCTTTTTGTTCAGTGTTTTTTAATGAACAGGAACAAATCTCAAAAGATCTAGATCTATTGATTTATGAAGCTCACAGTTCCAAGAAGTAAATCCATCACTGTTTTCATATATTACTTATGATCAAAGCCCAGGCTGAAGTAATGATAAGCAGCATCACTGCAGTGCACTCTGAACACTAATTCCAAGAGTGATGAAATTAGTTTTTTGTGATAGTATTTGAAAGCAGCCCTCCTGGACCCTGACTTTCACAGTGCATTTGGATCTCAAATTTACAATTTACACTGTAAATTAAATTTATTTTCATAAGCTTAGTGGAAAAGAAAAAAAAAAGACAAACATAACAAACAAGGGCTCAACCCTCTTGTACAGGCTAGTCTAACAAGTGACTCCCTGATTAATTGCTTAGTTCATGAGGTTTCTACTCACAAGTTCTCTAATTTCCAACTTAGAACTTGTACCTTGTGCACCAATGATCAGGGGAATTACAGGACTGTCACTGTGGCCTCGATATATTCTATAATATCTTCCCTTGCTTCAGATATAAATAATTAATTTACATAATAAATGGGGAAAAGCCCAAATGTTTTCATCAAACTGATATAGCAGAATCGATACTAAACAGCTGAGTACTTACAAATATAGGAAAGCCAACTGCACCCGCAAGAATAAAAAGAAAATTACATAACTCTATAACCCCTCCCTCAAATGCTTTACAATGAAATGAAATTTAGCTCACTAGCTGCAAATGGAGACAGACTTCCTAGTCAAGCACAATATACTAGTGAGAACAGAAAGTCAAAACATGCTCTGTCCCAGTTCTGTCTCCCACTGAACAGACACATGCCTTAGGCTTACATGCCTTGTATCTGCTCACATACACACTTGGTAGAGCTTGGCTTTCATCCTGTACACAAAATAATTCAACATCAGCCTCAGGTTTGTCCCTGTAGCTTTGTGTAAGCACCCTTAACTTTAATTCTTTTTTCATGCTACCTTCTGTGCTCTTTCTGTGTCACTTTCCAAATTACATCTTCCTTGGCATTTCTTTTCTGTACATATTTTTTACGTTTTAAACACATTATTCACAGTCATATTTTTGCCCTGTTTAACATGTTCTGTCTTCTTACTGCCTAAACTTCAGGCAAACAGGATCATACTGGGATGAGTTACAAGATTAAGTTATATGGCTTAGATTTTATGCTATCTTTGTCAGAAAGTAAATATCTCGACAGAGTGTCCACTAACTTTGTGGAAGTACAGAAAATCTCTTTCATATGAAGATGAGCAATTACTAAAGCCAGAAAGTAGTTTTCTGTCACTTGAAGCATAAGCCTCACTACATAACTAGCAAATTAAGTCAATAACTGACATTAACTGCTTAATTTTTAAGATCATTTTATCACCCATTAATCACAGTTACGTCCCTTATTAAAAACCCTTCAATGTTAACAATGGCTGACAAATATTAAGGTAGACCAAGCTGATCTCTAAATGAAGAGAAGAATCCACAACCCACCCTTTACCCTTCCAGGGCAGTCACTGTAAGGTGGGCTTGCTGTCTGAGCGCTTTCTCCAATCCTGATTTAGAAAGGCAAAAAGTCTTACAGTTCTTACAGCAATGATAAGACTGTGATGAAAGTAGAAATAAAATTCAACCTGAAAAAAATAGGAGTGATTTTTACCACAAGGCTGGGCAGCATATGCTCACAGGCCAATGCAGAGTTAGGAACTTTGGCAGTCAGGCTACCAAGGAGGCTGCAAGTGTGTCCTGGTGTGACCCTCTACAGCTGAGCTGAAGGTGCAAATCACTGAACCTCCCAGCTCCCAGCCTTCTCTGCTGGAAATAGCACAGCTTTGTGTTGCTGTTGTGACCAAGCATGGGTGCAAGATGGCACAAGGCAGAGGGAATGCAGGAGAAGGGGGAAGCTGGGAAGTGAGAAACAAAACTTCTGACGCCTGTTAGATTCCAGCCACTCACTAATTTATTGTGTGCCAGCCCTCAAAATGCATTTCTTAACAATCAGGGTTCTCCCTAAATAAATAGGAAATTATGTTGAAGTTTTTATATGAACAATTCATCTTGAAAATTGCAAAGTAATATTTTTTGTAAGGCCCTTGAGGTCATGAAATGTGTATTGCATTCCCATATAATTTTATCAGACATCTTCAAACTCCAGTAATAATCTTCTGAAAGGTCACATGAAATAAAGACTCGGCTTTTACACTCTTCTCAGGAAGAGTATAAAAGTGACTGGTGTTCTCTCTCATGGGAGTTATTTCAGTATAGCGCCGTATAAAATCATAAGTGAAAGACGTGATTATTTCCTATTGAAAATATGCTAACTTTTTTCACTATTGGAAAGTTAATAGTTTAATCCAATTGTTTTAGTAGTTGCTAAATGACCTCAGTAACTTACAAAATTTAATTGCAGCTGCTTTTTTAGAAAATTACTTTTGAATGAGAAAGTTCTTGACAAACAGGCTTTTGGAGCTATTACAATTTCATCACCAATGTAGGCTAAGACAGTAACTGCAGGTCTCAGTTATGTCAACTATGAAGATAACTGATGAGAAATATCTTTATTCTTGTTAAGAAAAGATTACAAGGTTGTGAGGTACTTTAATGTTTTGAAATTGAGTAAAAGGTTATGTAGACATTGACAGAATTTTTTTCACAATGAAAAAAATAAAACCCAGAAAACATAAAATTCCAGACCTAAACTAAACCATAAAGTTTATTTCTACTTGAGTCCTATGTCTTAAAAGAAATTTAGAGAGAAAATTTCAAACTTGGCTGAATATTATACCCATGTTACATAAATTTTAATCTTAAACAAAGTCCTGGAAGAACTAGTGTATTACTTCATCTGTTACTTGCAAAAATTGTATTTAATTTTTTTTTATTTTATTAGATACGAGGAAAGGTGACAACTGAGCTCAAACAAAAATTGGATAATTATTAAATGACAAGATTTTGACCCATAATGATTGCTGCCATCACAGGTGATACAGCACTATTCTAACCATAAATTAGCATTCTTTCCTAGTAACTGTGTCAATTATTCTTAGGATTTTACTGAAAGTTTCATATGGGCAAAGAATCTTGGGCAGATCAATTAACAGAAAAAAGTTGAGTTTCTAGGTTTTTCCCCAACAGCAGCTACCTTGACAATCTGAGCTCAACTCAGTTACCTAAACACAAGTTCTGTACTGTTTGAGACACCACAATTTTCTGGGGCAGCCTCACAGAGAAGGCTGGTGTTATACAAGGCCTGTCAGAACAGAGTCCTTCAGCAATGGTTTCTGGAGATCAAGTAGAAGGTCATGTCAGACACCTCTGGCCATGGGCTGCAGCCTACAATGAGCTGTGTGCTGCTGAGATTATGCTAGAAAATTTAAGGTCAGGTCAGTCGTGTCTGCATCAGGAGCAGTCACTAAGAGAATGACAAAACCAGAGGAAAAGGGGATCCAGAAAACCTGAAATTAGAGTAGTTTAGGGGACCACCGAATTTCCTGAAATTTCACGACCAGAAAGGTCGTGCCCACGGAATTCTCAGTGATGCAATACAAAAATGATAAACTGCCTTTCCTGGCATAGAGAATGACCAGAAATAGGTCCAGCCATCCATCATTGCTTTTAGCCTTCCTCTAATACTTTGTCCTTTAAAGACATTATTTATTGACACATATTGTCCAAGGTTTGTTCTGAATCAATTTCAATAAGCTTTAATTAAAACAGAGCTGATTCCATAAAGGCTGTGGATATTATTAAAGGTTGAAACACTGATTTAGTGAAGCTTATTGATTGCCTTTTGTTGCAGAGTTCATGGATTCAAGGAACTGAGGGCAATTCATAAAAATTAATAGGAGTGACCTTGCCTGTAGGCAAGCAATTTGTTACAGAGCCTGTAACAGTTTGAGCTCAAAGGTAACTGCTAGAGAGGTTCTCACACCATCCTTGACATGCTCTTTGTTCTCCGCCTTTTAAATGGATGACAGTGATTCATCTTCCTAGTTAGCCAGTTGTCTGAAAGCCTTGGAGATACATAATAGTGCCTGTGGAGAGAGCCATAATTGACACTTCCAATTCTGGCACTAACCCTCTGCCTAGAGGGTTTAAAAGAGGGTGGATTTTTGTATTTTTTTTTCCAAATTGAGCACAAGAAAAATATTTAGGGGAGATACTGCAACTCTGGCATCTCAGAGCAGGGCAATATTTCCCTGACAGGGGCCTGGACTCAGCTGTACAACTTGCTGAAGAAAGTAAATCAATTCAAGACATGCAGCAGGATTTAGCAGAATAAAACTTAAAATGTTTTTTAAAAAGACCCTATATGCCCTGATGCAGATGCATTGGGCAGCATTTTAAAACAGTCAGTTCTTCCTTACCACTTCCAAAAACCATGCACCAAGACATGCTTTCTACTCATTACCATGAAATTATCTCCATGCAACACTAATTAAATTTTCCTATACTTCCCAAAGGACAACTCTTTGAAAATCTAAACCTCTGCTTCAAATAATCAAGTGTCCTTCCATTGTCATCTCAAAGAGGTGGGCATTTGTCCCTCACTGCTGGCAAAGGAGTGCCACTGTAGGGAGGATGAAGAGGAAAGTGTGTTCAAGTCACTCTGCCATTCTCAGCCAACACATTAAAATTTACTACCTGGGGATGTCAGGTATTAAGAGACCACATTTGCTTAAATTCTTCCATATTTTCTCTAAAAAGAGTGGAAAATTGCTAATTTTTGAATCAGTTTTGCTGGCAGCAAACTGTCATGCTCTGAGGAGCTTGTGAAATTGTACTTGGGCTTTGAGATATGTCAGTCCTGGGGCTTCCTAAAAAATGAGGGCAATGGGCTTGCTAGGGCTGCTTACTGTCATGTGGAATAAGAACTTGTATTGATATACAGTCTATATATGGGCATTTTATCTGATGATCAGGAAACTGATCATTATGGAAACTGATCATTATGGAAACTGAGGAAAGATTTGTCCATAAACTGTCAGTACCATGTCCAAAAATGTGTAAGACCAATAAAAGAAATGATAGCTTTCATTGCTATTTAATTTTTGGTTTATTTTTTATTGAATCAGTGAGTGATTTTAATTGAGTCCACGTTTGACAGAAATGTAATTTGTTACATTTCAAAAATCTATTAGTCCAGAATAAAAATGTTATTATTTCACCAACATCTGGAATTTACTGAGCCATCAATTCTGTGCTCTTAAGCAAGTGACTCAAGACTTTGGGAATCTATTTGGTACCAGTCCTCATTGAGAGCATCAGAGAAAGGTTAGAAGGTTCTTACAGTACCTCTATCAGCCCTTTGATTCTTATCTGAGAATTAGTTCAACAGAGTTATAAGTATGTCCAAAGGAAAATAAAAGCAATATTTTCTGAAAATAGACCTTTTAAGATTTTCTTCAAGTATTGGATTGAAATTAGTTAATTAATCCAAATAAAATTTAATAGTAGTCAATATAAATTACCAGGAATCAATTTTTAATAACCTTGAGTAAGCTAACTTAAAAAAATTAATTAAACACGAGATTAAACAAAGGAATCCATAAAATATTATAATGAAAGATGTATTTCTTCATTTTGTCATCATCTTCCACATTGCTGTCAACTTTGGTTTAAGCTGAGGCTTTTTTAATTGATTGTGACCAACAGAAGGACAAATATGAAAAAAAAAAAATAGGAGGGAAACAAAACTCTGTCTGCAAATGAAGGTCAAATTCATGACATCTGATCTCGAGAACACAAATTTCCCACTATCTCTAAAATGAAATACCACAAGAACTTAGGCTGTAATACTTTAAATCCATGAGCTTATTGAGAAAATACTCAAGTAACCGCTTTTGCTTATGAGAAGAAAATTAATGCCTAGTCACTAATGTGTAGTGATTAAGAAAAGCCCAGGTCTGATGCCAGGCCCTGCCCTGCCAACCTGGGGAACTCCAGGCTCATCTCCCCCACACCTCACTTAAATCCTCTTTAAACTCTAACTGGTTTTTAGCTTCATTAGCACCCAATGGCAATGACTGCTGAACAGTGTCAGTCACTTAATTTGAAGACAGCACGGCACTTAATAATGAAGATGAGTAACAGCCCAAAAAGAAGAACATCCGCCCCAATCTTTTTGACAGAATCATAATGATTTCAGAAAGCCACTGCAACTAAGAAATGAAAAAGACAATCCTGTTCCATTCAGCAAAAAGCAAAGCAATTGTAACTACCAAATTTGACACAGAGGGAAAGCATTCAAATGGAGCTTCATACTGACCTGCCCTAGCACCCAAGTGAGAATGTCCATCTTGTGTCATCCTGAGTCAGGTCAGGTGTAACCAGGTGTGACCAAGCTGTGGGGGATTTGCAGCAGCAGCAATAGTTCAGGAGACATTCCCAATGGCAGTACTGAGAGAGGCCCTCAGTTTACTCTATCAAAGATTTGTAAGGAAAATTAATCTTAAAAACAGATTTCAGTAAATTTGGGAGGTGAGAGTTTTTTGTATCTACAGGGTCTCATTTTTCAGTGACACCCCTATTTGGCCTGGATGTTCTCCCAGTGAACATCTGTGGGGTTTCACAAGTGGTATTAGCCTGATTTTGTACTTGTGGTAGACTTCATCAGATTTTGCATAGGCTAAAATTGAGGTATTTTGTAAATCCTATTATCTACAAACATTAAAGAGGAGGAAATGGTCTGCAACGACCCATGAAGACAGAAGCTAACTCACATATTTTTTTCTAGTGTTCAGATAGAGAATGTAGCACAGGTCAATCCCATTTTCAGCTCACTTAAGGGAGAGAAAAGGTACCAGTCTTGCAGTTCATGCTGGAACATCCTCAGCACTGTCAGATGCTCATGGCTGCAGGGTTTGGGGTGGGGCATGCCTTTAATTCCAGAGGTGTGAAATAATACCTTCTGTCAACTTGATGGGCATTATTCTTCCAGAGTTTAGTCTTCAGATCCACAAACTTCAGCAGCAAGTACCACACAAATCTTTGACGTAAATTTGGGCGGCAGGTAGAACTTGCTGCTTTTAATTCTCTTTAATCTTTGCTGAGCTGCTTTTCTTTAAATTGCGCTACAGGTACTAAATTTCCCTCCCCAGCACTACAAGTTTGTAGGGTTTTGTGTTTGGGGCTTTTTTATTTAATTGTTTCTTTTTGCTGGAAGGGTGGAAGATAATAGCTATCCTGTGGCTAGCTGGAACTGCCTCCCCAGAACGGATCAGATCACAGCTTCTGAACAGGTCTCTTTTCTTTAAACTGTTTTGCTGTATTCTTACAGGGAGCTCTGAAAGTTTTCCAAGCCAGGATTAATGTGCCATGGCTGCGGAGCAAGCAGAGGGCAGGATTAATAACTCAGCATGAGCATAGCCATGGATTGAAGTGTTTGGGATTCCTGACTGCAGAGTACTGTCTTAAGCAAGTTTCAGGTACACAGAACAAAGACAAGGTGCTGGGGGACAGACAGCAAAGGGCTGCAGCACTCTGGAACAGCATTTACATGAACTTGGGGATCCACAGGCCATAAATGCCTTTGCTTTGCCTTAGTGATCCTGAAAGCACCAAAACTTGCTGTGTGCCCCTCACTTAATGTTTAGCATCCTAATCTCTTGTTCTATATTAGCATGCTCTGAACTAAGCTTTGGGACTCTGAACTCCTGCCTGCTGTGGATCATCATCCAAAAACCAGGAGAAATTATGTCTCTTCTGGGACTCATAACTGGTTCAGGTCCTCAGAAATCTACTAATTCCTGCTTTTCTAAAAAAAATTCATAGAATTCATAACCTAATCACAAGTCCTTTCAACAGAGAAAAGGGAACCTTGAAGTTTAGGTCCTGTTTAGCCTAAGGATTTCCACAACTTCAGATCTACATTCTTGGAGAAGAGTGCTAGTGTTGGCTACTAATGATGCTTTGAGCATTTCTTTCTTTCCTCCATTACTCAAAAGTATTTTTTCTTCCCTTTCCAAAAGAAAAGATCTCACCATCTTGTGCTTTGCTCAGCCAGTGAATTTATGGTTTTTGGTTTTGATCTTTCTTGTTCTTTGCTTGTTTGGTTTTGTTCTTATGGAAGCGAGGGCAGGATTTAAAAAAATGTGGATGAACAGAAGAATCTATAACAGAGAATTTGCTACAAAAGGGAAGTAGTATCAGGAACTAAGAGTTATGTAGGGACAGTGATTTCTAATTAATGCAAATCTTTACAGTTCAGGAAAGAAAAGAAAAAATAGGAAAATTTAAGGAAAAGGTATTTTGCAGTGGAGGCAATCTAATTTTATTTCTATAAATGCTATCCTAATATTCTTTTTACAGTATTAACTGTAACAGTGACAGTATTGCAAAGGGTTATAAACTATGAGAGGAAACTGTCTTTAAGCACACCACTACACATGACATATAAACTTTGAATAGCACGGGTTTGTGTCCTGTTACATCTCACACAGTCCTGGCACCTCAACTATGGCAAAATCATCATGGCAGCACTAAGGCAAGCCTTGGCCAATAAAAGCAGGGAGCAAAATAAGTCAGTTCATCTTTAAAGAACTATCACAAGCATGTTTAAAAATGGAGCCTGAGCTCAATTATGAGTTTCAGATGCCTAAAGTACCATTTCAATAGAATCAGATCTTGTCATTCTAACCCTTCAGACCGGGAGTCTGAGCATGCAGGTGTTTTTCACAGGCCAATTCTAGTGCAGTAAGCATCCTGCTTCGAATCTGACACAGAATGGAGAAAGACATTGTGGATTATTGAAAAGAATGCCTTTGGGATCTAAGCCCTGACTCAGAATAGTAGCCTCTCAGGAATGCCTAGAGGCAGGCTGGAATCAGACTCCCTGTGTCTGTTCTTCCTTTGGCCCCATGGCTTGGATCCGTGAGGAGCTGTAGGAAGAATTCCCAGTTCAACAACAACAGTGCTGGTGAGGACATTTTCTCAGAGGTGGAAGAGTGAGTGGAAACTATAGACAGGGAGGAAGTTTAAGGTGGCAGTGAGTGCTTTATCCACTAAATGTTGAGTGCAAAAACATATATGGAGCCTCTTCTTCCAGGAGTTACACAGACTAGGTGACAGTCTGCCTAAACCTGGGTTATGATGTAAGTATAGCCAGCTCATCCTCCCAAGGAATGTTTGCTCCCCTTTGGAGCATGTTTGAGGAGCCAGTGAGGGATATCTGAAGGTCTTCCAGGCTAGGTAGGTAAGTGCCTACAGGACTAGGCAATATTTGAAAGCTGCAAGTCTTTGTTGCTCTCTAGGTGAAATGCACACAGCTTTGATTTAGGTACCTATGTCTCAAATTAGATAAGATTTTGGCAGCCTGGCTCCTATCCAGGGTGAATTAAAAAACATTTTTGCCATTTGTTGATATAAAAAAATGATGAAAAATGTTATCAATACAGAATTTCTACAGTAGATTAAAACTAAATTATTTTTTGTATTTTTAGCTACACCTAAGATGATAAACAGGAATAGACAGGTAAATGACAAATTAATGAAACACAGATTCTTAATAATCCTTGGTCTCCTGTGCCCAAAGGATTATAAACTGAAGAACAGTTGCAGGCAAGAGTAAATGCAGGTAAGAGCCAGCAGACTCACAATTGCATCACAAGACCTGGATTTGTCCTGTTGTGCTGCAGAGGTGCAATTGACTTTGTAATTGTTTCTGAGAAATCTGGATGTGATGTGCTTACAAAATTATTCTAGATCTCTCTAATCTAAATGACAGTTCTAAGACTTCTCAAAGCACCCCACAAATTGTTTCATATTTTAAATTGTACTTCTGGTTAAGTGTAATGTGTTTATCTTAGAATAAAGGTACAGTAGCTCTGAAAACAGCAATTTATAATTAGAGGTAAATACATGGACATAATGAGCAGGGAAGGAAGAAGCAGCTATTAGAATTAAACCTGTCTTCTCTCCAGACATCATCACAGGAAATATTAAAGCTATTATTTCCAGTCTTGAAGATTTAGACTCCATCTGACATAAACTTGGAATTTTCATTAATGTTAATGAAACTTATGCAGATGTATCAAGTGAAAAATAGTCAGTGAGTAATGAAAGCTTTAGTACAGCAAAAACAAATGACATCATACAGAGATGACTCAGCAAAGCCAATATTTAAATATTCCCCAAAATTACAGTAACCTAATAAATTGTAGGGATTCTAGCAACACTCTTTACCTGTAAAGATGCGTCTGGACACAAATAGTTGGACAATTGTTTGGTCTGTCCTTTAACACCCATGTTTCCAGCTGTCCCCCTAAAGAAAAAATCTCCTTCTGTGAGTGTATGCATTGCTCAGATTCCATAAGAAAGCATCCATAAGACAAAATTTCTCCCTTTCCCAAGGAAAAAAAAATCATTCCTCTGTCTGAGGATAATTTTTTTAATAAATATCCAAAGATAAATATAATTTTTTATGGTCTATGTCTCTTTGACTACTTTACATATATATATATACACACAGTGGATTTTTATCTGTTAAAACAAATTTAACAGATACTTTCAGGTATCTGAAAAGCTGGATTGGTGAACACTTAACACAGGGAAGCTTTTTGGAGTACTAAATTACCCCCGTTTTTAAGGCTGGATAGATTCTTTCTGAGTTATTAGTAATTCAAAGGTCTCAAGATTCCTCTGCATATTTCACAGAGAAGCCAATGACAAATTATACATAAAAAGAAACTATTCTGTATTCTGGCTGCTCTTTGTAGAAGCCAAAGTATCTACATCAACCAACACAGTATTTTTATTTCTAAGTTAATTTTCACATTCCCAAATGGGAAGATTGAAACTAAAACCAATCCTGTTTGTATGAACAAGACATACTTGTTTTCTTTCTTTCTGTTTCTTGTTTCAACTTTTCTGAAAAGCTGTGCTGTTCACTAGTGTTACCTCCTTGGGCTGCAAAGTCATAACACTGAACTGAGCAGTCTGGAAGAAACTGATGTTTACCAGAGGAAGGTGAATAAGGAACTGTAAAAACTGTGTCTTTGTGCCTGAGCTACATAAAGTTTAAACTCTAATGCAATTAGCAATTAAACTGGTAGAATCCTAAATCTGTGTCCTGGGTCTCCTAATCTCGTGTTTCAAAACTTTCTTCTCCCCAAAGGCTGATAGCTTATCTGTGTAGTAAAACAAGTATGGGCTAGTTTAATTCAGGTAACTTCATTTTCCCTGATTTCTACATTAATCTTTGCAGATCTATTCAGTCCATGATTAGGCTATGAATTGAGTCTAAAATATGTTTGATAGAGATGATGATATAAAATAACACATAGCCCTCTCCCTCCTGTCTGCTGATTCCCACACTGTGCCTGGGAAGGGCTTTAAGGAAAACCTTGAAAAATATTAAACAAACAAACAAACAAACCACCAAAATCAAACAAACACTAGATTTGTTCATGGTCTGACTGGAAGACCAGGCATACATGCTGGTGTCAACACCCCAGGAGGTGACAGAAAGTAGGGAAGGGCAGCAAAAGAGAGCCCAGCAAGGGCAGTTGTGATGAACCATTTGTTCTGCAAACAGGGACATGATTTCCATTTCCCAGATGCTCATCCAGCCTTTCATAAATTGGCAAGTTACTGAGCAAACACTAAACAAAGAAAAAGTATTTGCAGAGGTTTAAATGATCTTTTAGTAGGTAACAGGCAGATGGACTCTGCCTACCCCAGGCAGTGAGTATGTTGGCAATTGCTGAAAACAGCTGGCTGGAAAGACATGTACTTGACTCCTTTCCTGCTCTGCACCAGCACAGGCTGCTTGATCACTACATTGACTCTGCAATTTGCAGAGGAACAGCAGCTGGCTACCATCAGGTTTTTTTGGAACACTGATAGTTTCACTGGGTAAATGATTAGCAGCAATCACAACAAACTTAAATTTCTTCCCTTTTATTTTTCCCTTTTTTTTTTTTTTTTTTTGCATGCAAATGCTGTCTTGGGTAATACATGTCTGATTTGCCATATAACATTTATCCAGCCATAACCAAACCAACCAAACCTTTTCTGCATGAGGAAAGAAGGTTGACAGAGCAAATGGGGAGTATTTTGAGCTATAGTTAGTTCCTCAACTTTTGGGAAGTTTTTGAGACAATTGCTACAATCTGCAGTGCAATAGAGTACAGAGCATAATGTAATCACAGATTATTCTTTAATTTACTCAGTGCATAAGAGGATGAACAAGTTGAACATCTGGTTGTAGAGACATCTACCAATGAACTTAGAGCTGTATTTCAACTCATGCAGCTGTCCTAGCCAGCCAGATTAAACACTTTTGTAACTCTGAATGTCTGCAACACGTGTAAGAGTCTGTGGGAAAAAACTAAGTCTCACATCATTTGCAAGCTCTTTTTGTGAAGAAAACTCTTCCTCTCATAAAATATGTATTCATTCAGGCTAAAAATAGAGCTTTGTAAGTCATGTTCACATGACCTATGTACTGAGAATGTGCCTATAACATCAAAATAGTAAATGTACCAGAAGGACTGACAAAACAGTGATACCTGACTCCGGACTGACAAAAGGTTTTCATTCCCTTGTGAGTTTTTTCAGTATTTTTCCCAAGGAATTGAAGCATCACATACTTCTTTCTATCCCTTGAAAATTCGATGCATTTCAACTTGATCCAGGCTAAGAGCCTCTTTCTGCCCCTCTACAAGTCAATGACCTTGCTCAGTGTGTAAGTCAGCAAATAACTTGGAGAACAAATATAGCACCATTGAGGCACCTTGGACCTTTGCACTGGTTTTGCAGAGGAGGACAAGTTGATGGAGTAATTATGAGAATGTTTCTTCCCCAGGCAGTGGAGGAATGGGTAAGACAGCCCTGACTACACCGACCTGAGGAAAATGAGTCTTGCCCACCACCATGATCTGGGACCTTTTGGTAGAACCAAATAGTACAGGATGAGTTTTATCCATTGCCTATGGATGATTTTCCAGGGAAGCGTGGCTGAACATCTAGGAAACTATCCCTGAGATACTTGAAAACTGCTCTAGTTTTGTCTTTCTAAATTTTCAACAAGAGACATGAACAAACCAATATTAGAAGTCTGGCATTCTAAATTTTCTTCACCATACCAATGGAATTTCTTCAAACTGCAGGATGTTTACTTTGAGCCTGGCTGCAAAATGAGACACTTCATTAGGATACAGACATTTGACTAGACTCTCCTTATTACATTATTTTTATTACTTATTGAAATTATTTCTGTTTATAATGTCAGCAGCCTCCAAAAATTGTCTGCTGTCCTGAGCTACCTTATTACCAATAAATTATTTGTGCTTCAGTATGCATCAGTGGCTCCTCATCATTAGTCATAATCCTAGAGTTGTAGGTTTAATACAGACCCTTAAAGGCAAAAATGAGTTCTCAAGGTGGTATTCTAAATCTAGAAAAGACATTAGTATCATAAATAGTAACAGGAACTGTCAGATAAAACATGTATGATTGACTGGATGTGAAATAATCTTAAAGAGCCAGCCAGACACCCTGTCAGCATGCAAACTCTTCACTTCTCCTGAGACATTCCTGCTTGGTTTGGGCTCTTGTTACTCTGACACTACACTGCTTCCCAGGCAGCATGGGGCCTTCAGTAATCAAGACTTTACACTTTACACCTAAAATTCAAAGATACTGGAATTTTACTTAGGACTGGGATAGTAATTTGTAGGCCTCTTTTGTGTTTATGTCAGTGTAACTACATAGCAAGAAAATGCAAATTTCCTTTTGTGGGCTACCATTGCTGTGTTAAAGATCCTCCAAAATCAGTATGACTTGTGCTCGGTACGTGCTGTTCTGCATGAGACTTGTGCTCCTGGGAAGTGGAGTTTAATATCAACAAACCGGGAAGTTGTCACAAAGGCAAGACTCATGCAGCACGTAGCCTTATTTCAGGAAAACTGGTCACATCTGAGAGTTGCTGTATGTAGCTGCCTTGTTATTTGGGTACCAAACAGAGGACAGTGTGTTTAATTAACAAAGCCAATATTAATTTTCTATTTCCTATTTATTAATAGGCCAGCTATTAATAGGCAAATGCAATTGACAAACACTCATATGACGCTGAAAAAAACATCTGGAAGTCCACCAGGATCATTGATGCAAGCAATGCTGTGCATTTTTGGAGTGCCTGTGAAGTGTCAGATCCATGGGCACTCTCCTGGAAGTGATTGGTAGCCTGAATTCTCTGTGGGCACAAGGATGGTCATCCTGATATCCAGGGCTGCACCCAGTGCCAGAACGGAGGCAGTTCTCCTTGGGAAGCTGTATCACCTCTTAGAGGGACAGCTAAGATTATATTTATAGCACAGCTGAGAGCAGGGTTCTAGGATACCATATTTGAAACATTACATGACCTTTTACTACATTTTCTGCCAGTTTTGCTTCAAGGCACATTAGACACTGCTGTGAAATGTGCTCCAAAACAGAAAGAAAGTCAAGTCTTTTGAATCAAAACCATTTATAACTAGTTACTCTGCTTCTCTGCTTTTTAGGTCTTTCTTGGATTTATGTTATTTGCCTGCTTACCCTGTTTGCCATGCATAACTTGATTCCCTGTAATGCTACACTTTTACAAAGCATCATAATAAATATTTTTTGGATCTTGTTTTCTGTCCTCGTTGTAATTTAAATCAGAAATACAGAATTTGACTTTAATCTGAACCACTTATCTGAGACTTTTAATCCTTAACTCTGCTGCTCACTAATAATCTATTCATCTTTACAAGGTTCAAAACCATACATAAATTATTATAGAAAATTATGGAAACATAGAGAAAAGCAGGTAATTCTGTGGTAGCTCAAAAAAATTGCTTGATCAAGTTTCTTCTCAAATTAAAAAAAAAAAACCATAAAAAATAAAACCAAATCTACAGAATCTGAAAGATACGAAGATATTAAGACACATGGTAACAAGAATAAAAGATTTTTAAACAGCAATTCTGTTCAGGTTGATAGTGTCAGTTCTATCTTTTTTTCTTGTTTGAAAATCTCTTGTGCAGTAATAGTATCAGGGACATACTGAACAGGTTACGAGGTAGGAATGAGAGAGTGAACATGAAATGAGAGAGAAACAGGGATGCGTGGGCAAATTCTTGGATAGTGTAAGGTTCTTCAAATGAAATCCAAGACAGAAAGTATTACAAATCAAATTAGAAACTGTGGACAAAGTGGAACTCATAGGTGAAACATATTAAAATGGATGAGTGGATGAGAAGGAGGACACACCAGTGGTCAGATTTGGGAATGTGAATATCTCTACTTTATCAATATAATGATGCAAGGAAGACTCTCCATAAAGACAGCCCCACAGTCTCTCCAGGCACAGGGGAAGAGAATGTTTTCAGGAACATATGCTTGACAATGATAATAATTGATGTCTTGAATTAGACCATTTATTAATTTTAGTTATGATGCATAATCCAATATTTTGGTGGAAGAGGCTAATGACTGTAAGAGATAACCCAGTTAGGAATGTCTGAAACAGAACACTAACCATTCCTCATGGAATAAACCAATGGAAACAAGCTCTGTATAACTGTTCCTCCATAAAATCACGTGCATGTGCTGCTGTATGTTAGTGAGTATGCGTGTGATGAGGACAAGCAGAGTTTAAACATAAGTTGGTATCATGCTGGTACAAAGAAGGAAAATGTTTGAAGACTAAAAAAGCTACTTGAGAACCTTCACTATATGCAAAGTCATTCTTCTTCTGGAGTAGCATTATTTTAATTCTCTTCATCACTTGACATAATGATGATAGTTTTTAAGCATGCTAAATCCTTGAAGTAATACCTGCAGTCATAAACAGCAAATCAAACCTTGGCATAAGTCCAACCCCTGATATTTCAGACAATTCTAGCTAGTTATCTCTTACATTACTTTTGAGTAGGGTATTCCTTGGCTCAAACAATGAACACATCTCCCAAAATGTATTGCTAGCGGTTGCCAGTTAAAAATGAGCTACATTTGTTGGATTAATTATTGTGGTGTCCTGGTTTAGGGCAGATTTTGGAGAAAACCTCCAAATTGGGATCCCTCTAGAAAGCAAATCCAATAATAAAGTCACCCCAGGACATGTGGTTACCAGCTGTAATTGGGAACATGCTTGCTCCATTCTTCTGAAAAGCTAAGCTAAGTACTCAGGCAATTTCTGATGGCTCTGGCTGTCATGCAGGTTGGGATCACCGTGAGAACAATTCCTCAAATTTCATTTGGACCCTTCCCTTTCCTCTTTTTTCTAATAAACAAGAACAGAGGTAAGCAGAGCAAGTCACAGAAAAGTACACAAGTCTTCAAGACTTAAAAAAGTTTCTGTCTCAGTTTGATGTGAAAGTTCATGAGACTTACCAAAACATTTCAATCCTATTAATAGCCTTGGTTTAATATAGGCACAGAGCAAAACCACTGTGAAAACTTCCTGACACAAATCTATTAATGCACTTCAGGTTTAAGCTACATAATTGCTTTTCCACTTCTAGAACCTCTTCAGAAGCCAAACCATATTAAACAAAATTTGAAGTTTTCTATGTATGGCTCAGGGCAGTGCTGGATAAGATATTTACAAGCAAGCAAAGAGAAGGTCTAAGGCACCAGCTAGTTCTACACCACGTTAGTGCTGTGATGTTCACCAACTCACATGGGTGCAGTACTAGTGAGTTTTTCCACAACTTTGGGGGGAAGTGTCCATAGGGAGGTGTTTTCTCAAGCCTGGCCTTAGCTTTGAGAGCTGCAGATGGAGCTACTGAGCTATGAACTCTTCTGAAAATTGGGTTCTTAATTGAAGAATCAAATTACTTGAAAAAATTATCAGTCATCCCTCATCGTGCAGCTGTTTCAGGACTGATGTCACTCTTGATCTCAGTTTACCAGACACAGTCTCTTAAAGGTCATTTCACTGTCGTACTTTATAGGGAAAGATGCTAGGCTTGGCAGCAGCAAAGGAGATGCTCAGTGTCTTTTAGCACTGGAGTATTCCTGTGAGTTATCTTGAGGTTTTGGCGTCTTCTTCTGAATGGTGATGAAATGTTTTCAAGTCTGCCAGAGATTTTAACTCCTATATTTCCAAATTAGTAATGCTTTGGTCTGAAATTTTGTGCATTCCAAGTGCTTAATTTTGTGAAAAGATAAATACACGCATTACTTTTCAGGTTCTCTTAAAATACAGTGAGATTCTCATTTATTTCAACTTCCTTTTTCAAAGTTAAGTGCAAATATAGCTCCCCAGGCTTTTGTTTCAGCCCTCCTACCAACTAAAACAGGATTTAATTTGCATTCACAAATGTAGACAGGTGATATTCCCGGGTAGGAACCACAGCATCCATGGGATAGGGAGGGCAACCAGAGCAAAAAAGGGTTCTCAGATAACCCCCAGGGAGTGGGTGGGGAGAAGAGAGACCCAAAAAGCAAAATTCAGAGATCAGCCACAAAATAGAAAGGGCACATGGTGGAACTGTGAAGTGATAACTTTGCTTTGGGCATGAGCAGAGTCATAGATGACCTGGTAATGACTTTTCCAATGATTAACTTTCTGGCTTAACTTTCTGACTACTGTTGGAAATGACAGTGGAATACATTTTTTGCAGTGGTTACAGAGAAACAAATGATAGTGCCAAAAATGAGGGATGCATAATAAACTTAACATCTGTGAGGCTCTCAATGACAGATGCTCCAAATGTGTCTCCTGGGGAGATATGATTCCAGTGACCTTGACCCACAGTAGCTGTCACTTAGAGAAGTCCCTTAAAAAGTTGTTGTTATTCACAGAAAAAAGGCATGTGTGAAACAGAATGTCATGGCATACAAATAAAACCGTGTTATAAAGAGTCTCACACCGGGGGGAGGAACCCAGAGTTTGTTTTTATTCAGGGTAGGATCACATTTCAATGATCTCAATTGGAAAATAACTGAGTATGCAGCTAAGAAGATGAAGTAAGCCCCTCATTCCAGCACATGATGGATTTGTTAATCCCAAACTCAATCCTATGGGATAAATAATTCCCAGTTAATATTAAATCACACTGTATTTGAATTTTATGAGAAAGGTTCAGGTATGCTTTATTTATTATTGCTCTAAGTAAATTTTTTCTACAAACAAGAAGAAATTCTTTTAATTTCATTTTTCCTAATAGAAGTATTAATTTTCTATAACAACTTATTTATTCCCCATAGAGAACCTCTCTAGGGAAAACATAGAAACAAAATTCCCAATACTAAAAGTTAGCTCCTTCCTACCTTCACACCAATTTTTTCCTTCAGGGTAGGAGGATGCATTTGAAATGACAGCTTTTTGAGGATGGAGCTGTTTATTTAAAGGCTGCCCTTGAAAGCAATCATATGAGATGCTTGATAGAGGAAGAACCAAGGAGATGGAACAACCTTCACGTCCATACCTACCTATTGGAATGAGACTTCCAAGAGGCAATTAATTTCCTAATTAATTTCCTAATTAATTAGGAAGAGACGAACACATTTCTGAGAAAGTTTTGTGTTTACTTGTCCAGTTCTCCACCTCAGGATTTAGATCCAGATAATAATTGTTTTATTCCTCAAAAATAGTTTTACTTTCATGGGGCTGTCACATTAAAGCAGGAATAAATGCTACTCACAGTACGTTCGGGGGATTTTAATCTTATAATCTTCAAATAGGAAAATATCTTCAAATAAAAATTACATACTTTCCAAGAAAGAACCTTCTAAAGAAGATAGCTATTGCAAAAAAAAGATCAAAAATTATTTTGTGATAAACTGAGTACCACACTGCCTCTGCCTGAGTAATCAGTTCTGTCCATATTCTCTGGCTACCATCAATTTGTAGAATGTAATGCCACATGTGTTTGGGACACACTTTTGTTTGCTCCAAGTTTTTGATGGTTTCCTTGTCAAGACCAACAGAAAATCAGTTCACTGTGATTAGCTATTCTCCAGAAAGGAGAAAACACTAAGTGTGTTACACATAAAAGCATTTAAACTACTAGTTTCTCAATTGCAGCACTCATCCTCGAGCAGTTCAATCTTTGTAAGAGACTGCAGGGAAAATTATGAAGTGATGCTGCTCAAACTCAGCAAGCATGAAAGATTCAACCAGAAATGTTGGACCTATGCAAGCAACTCTGCAAACACAGAGGTTTTGTTCCCACATGGGAACATTTCATTGGGGCACACACTGAAATCTACTTGCCCAGTACAGAGTTTATTGCCAAAATGTAATTTCATAAGAGACATGAAACTAGTAGGATAGACAGAAGAGGAAAGAAACACCCCAACCTTTATCTCAAAGAATGCTACAATGCCCGAATTCTGGAATTTCTGTTCTGCGTGCCTATTTAGTTCTTCAATATTTCCTTTTGACAGAAACTGAAATAAAATGTCCAAACCTTCCATGAAAGGAATTTTCTAGAAAAATTCACCTCAGAATTATTGGGTATTATCTGGATTTTCATTCCAATGAATCAAAAAGACTCTTCTCACTAAAGCTTTCCATGATAAATTCTACTATAAAAATCAACATGATAAAGGAGAATAAAGCACTTCAGCTTTATCACAACACTCCATTAAGAATTTACTTGCAGCAACTATGAGAACTGACAGTTCCTGGAACCACAGGACTTAATCTGATCTCTCCTTTCCAAGGAGAAAAGTGTTCAGAGGCCTTTAACACAATAATACACTCATATATCAATACTCCCAAACATTCTCAGAAATTTCAAGGACTCATAGGACCTCTGAAAGTATTTTTAGAAGTGCATATTATTATCCACAGACAAGTAATTTGTCTTCCTCTGTTTGTGTTTAGCTTTCCTTGATGCACTTTTTTTTTTTTCTTTTTTTTTTTCCTAAAAAACATTGCACAAGACCAGCTGCTTCCCTCCAGTCCACAGATCCCCACAGCACAGCTTGCAGACACCACAGTCCTGTGCTTTGAGATCCTGTCTGTCTTCTGGGAACTTCTCCTGACACTGTCAGGCTGTCAGGGGACTCCTGGGAACCCTTTGAGGAACACCAGGGTGCCTGCTGCTGCTGGGAAAGAGGATGCAACCGCAGCATCCGCAGGGAACTCTCACAGCAGGAGGAGGCCAGGAGCCTGCAGAGCCTCAGGGTGAAGAGGGACAGGGTGGCTGGGTCCCCTCTGAGACCTGCAGCCTCACGACCTTCAGCCTCAGCTGCCCTGAGAGAGGGATCAGCAGCATCTCTGCCCGTCGGGTCGAGAGAGGCAGACTCGCAGAGCTGCAGCCTCCAGCCTGGGGCCAGCCGGCTGGAAAGCAGCTTTGCACTGCAGGTCTGGCAGGTCCTGGCAGGGAACAAGTTGCCCATGAGCCAGAAAAGTGTCCTTGAGGTAAAGAAGGGCACCTGGGCTGCATCAGGCAGAGCATCACCAGCAGCGGGAAGGAGGAGATCCTTGGCCTCCGTGCAGCACGGGTGAGGCACACCTGGAATGCTGCGTCCCTGTTGGAACCCAGGGCACAGGGAATGTTTCTCTGCCTGTCCTGAGAAGTCCTGATCCCCAGGAGAACACTGCTTTTAACTTTCATCCATGAAGAAAGCTTCCAAGACTTTGGGATGAATTGGAATCTACAAGTGTGTGAAATAGATAGTAGTATAGTTTAACACAGGGGGAAAAACTGAGAGTTTTGGAGTTTTAGTATGGAGGTAGATAGGAGACAAGATGGAGGATTTTGGGCATTGTCTGATCTCCTTCTTGTTCTTCATCTACTCCATTTTCTGCAGTGCTGGTAGCACAGAGTGAATGGTTAGAAAGAGCCACAATGCAGACATTGCATGAACAGACAAATAATTAGTTATTGGTAAAAAGGTAGAAATAAAGTACATTCTAAGAATTTATTGGACAAAATAGTTTTAAAAGACCTTAAACCTGTGTGTCTTGTGACTTTTGGTACCTTCTCCCTGTATGCTAAGTCTGGTTTGTAGACGGCATACTGAACTGTTGATAAGAGAAAAAATAAACAACAACCTGAAGACTGAAAAAAACAAAGTCCCATTCGTCTCTCAATTCTGGCACAGAAGTTTTTAGGGGTCTCCCCATCAGGGGATCCACGGGGAGAAGGGAGGGTTCACATGTCTGGACCTGGGCTCCCCAGTACAAGAGAGACGTGAACATCCTGGAGTGAGTGCAGTGAAGGGCCATGAAGGCCATTAAGGGCTTGAAGCATCCATCATGCAAGGAGAGACAGAGATGGGTCTGCTCAGCCTGGACAGGCAAAGACTCTGGGGGATCTTAGCATAGGATATAAATCCCTCATGCTGGGAGTAAAGAAAGCAGAGCCAGAGTCTTCCCCGTGGTGATCAGTGACAGGACAAGAGGAAATGGACACAAATTGAAATTAAGCGCAAAATGCCATTAAAGATAAGAAAAGAGAAATTCACTGTGAGGGTGGTGAGATACTGAAATGGATTGCCTAGAGAGTCTGTAAAGACTCCCTTCTTGGAGGTGTTCAAAACCCAGTTGCACATGGCCCTGAGCAACCTTCTCTAGCAGACCTTGCTCTCAGAGAGGTGATTGAACTAGGCAATCTCCTGAGGTGCCTCCCAGCTTCAGCCTTTCTGCTTGACTGATGAAACCCCTTTCAGGTTATAATCATGGCTTTGTCACAGCAATGTTATTGCTTTATAGGCAAGAAACCACATCTATAGTGTCAAATCCTTTCTCTGCAAACTTGGTTTACTTGGTTTTCTATCCCTCATCTCCATATGAGTGCTGTCTCATTCTCTTTGTTATCCCCACCCTATTCACTGACAGACAAAATATGTTTGATTTTTCTGAATTGTTGAATTTTAAATGAGCTGAAAATAGGATCCAATTTGAATAAAATAGATCGTGGCTTCATAAGAAGATTTAAAGTGGTTTTGAAAATTTAGGATAACTACATACTTCCTTCCTTTCATGAAATTCATCTGATATCAACCACTCTGTTTGGCCTGATTTTTATTCAGTTGGTATGTTCGTGATTTTAAGAGAAGAAGAAATAACTAATATTTGCTTGATTTTTTTAAAGTTTTTTCTCTCCTTCTTTTTCTTTTCTTGTACATGATATACATTATGGTAATTTATAGGAAAAAATTCTACATTTCAAGTACTGTGTTAACATCTGTATTTTTATTCAAGAAACTATTGGACCTCCTGCTCTATGCTGGAGGTGAGGAAGTAACACCTAGCTGTTACACAGGTGCCACAGCAGAAAGAAAATCTTTAAAACAAGGTAGGAAATGACCAAAGAGAAAAAGAATATTCACTGTCAAGGAAGAGGGCTGAAGCCTTATGAAGCAGAGGGCTTGTGTGACTTTATTCTTCCCCAGCAGTGTACTCTGACTGCAAATTGCAGCTCATACTTTGATTTTTCAGTTTAGACCTCTGCCACCAGCTTTGCAAATATATACCATAAAAGTCATTTTAGGCATAAAAGATAGGCTTACATCAGAACATGGCAATGGCTGTACTGAGTGAACAAAATGCCCATCTAGGGAAGAACCCTCATTCTGTTCGCTAGTAATCTTCCACAGTGAGAAAAAGAATGGGATTCTTCACTCCAATACCCTCCTGATTCTTCTTCTTCTGACATAATACCCTCCTAGTTCTTATCTAGATTTAGAGATATACAGCAAAGATGACAACATCTGGGAAAATCACTTTGGGAGCCCCATTATATGGAACATGGATTTGGTGAAATTTGCCTGACCTACTTTAAGCATCATTATCAGAATGAGATGAATCTTGCTCTACAGTAGTTACTTCTGCTTTAACTGTAGAGGGAATCAAGCAAGTTTAATTCAGACATAAGTGGCTTTATGAGCAGAGACAGAGATTAGTTTCATACAAAATACCTTTAGTAAAACTTGGATTTGGGGTTTTAAAATCACGAGGTTTGGGTTAGGGCTCAGCTTTGTGCTGTCCCACAGCTGATGCAGCTGTACCTCAAGGGAGAAGAAATCCTGCGGTGCTGAGATGTGTTTGAAAAACTGGGAATAGCAACAGCAAAACAGTGACAAGAAACAAAAGCAGAGACACAGTGTTCAGAAGCAGTAAAAGGAGCAGCCATGGGATAGCAGGCAAAGCAAGGGGGTTTTAGTCCCAGGTAGTGAGCTGAGCAGGAGCCAGGCACTGAGCGCCAAGTGCAACATCAGCAGGAAAGAAGGGCTGTGACTTTAGTCACATCAGTACCTCTCAGCTGGAGAAGTACATATTTGAGGAACATTGCCACAATTTCTTCCAGAATGCCAGTCTGTCCCATTTGTAACTCTACCAGCTGTTTTTCCAAGAGGATATCATAACTCTGCTTTCCTTCCCTCAGATAAAGGAGAGCCTTTATCCCCCTTAAGGGAAGATGCAAATATTGTCTGTGTGTAAGTGCTGCTTTTCTTGAGGCATTCAGAAAGGCAGTTTAGTGTCTAGAATGGAGCATGAGCTGCAGTTGCTTTAACAATATTTAAAGTGAAAATCCTTATAAATTGAACTTACACTTTTATATTATTTAGACACATATGACAGAAGCGTTGGGTCAGACTGAGACAGACTGGTTCTTCCAGCGAGGAAATCATACAAAAGAGCAGCTTCATTCTAACAGCATCTTTCATACAAAACAAAGCATTAATTCCTTCAAAAGCAAGAGAAAAGGATAGAAAAATTACTCTTAGGGGATCTCAACAAAACAAAAATAAAAAGCTAAACTAAACAAGGACAAAAAGCTAAGAAAATAATTCTAAAAGCCAAATAAGGAAAAGGAAGAAACAAGACAACTTTGTTGATTAGTTCAAAACAAGGAAAACGCAAAATATTCATCCAGACACTCAGAGAACCAATGTTTCACTTGAATTTACTTAGGAAAATGGGACCATAGCCTCCAGAGCTTATTTTCAGTTACTATTTTAAATTTGGGTGGTTTTATGGCAAAATAGATTGGATAAAAGTAAACTATTAAGGTTAAAATACACCTAGGTTATCTAAAGAAAATGTAATCTTGTCAACCTCCTGTGACACATAAAACCTGCATAAACTTCTGTATGAGAGCATTTAGAAAAATATGTACCTTTAAAGCCTTTCTCACAAGTAAGGTCCTGTCTCTCCAAAGTTCAGTGTGAGAGGCTGGAAATATTGGTGGTCACAAGTCACAAAGAGGCTGTAGATGAAGTTTTCATCTGTTATCTGGGCCTTTTCCAATCACTCTTCCCACTCTTCAACTTTCCAGGCCTAGACCTTTCTTCCTGCTGGGCTTAGGGGGAAAAACACTTCTACATGTTAAATGCTTTGCTATTTGCCAAAACAATAACTTTACTTTTTCTTCCAGCAGTTCTAATACCACAATCATCCTTTCTGGCATCAAACTACTTTACTCTTCAATGACTCTTGAGGCTACTTTTCACTCCAGAAGGAAGAAAACTCTTGAGATTTGCTTCCCAACTTTCATCTTTCTGCAACCCCTTACTATCTTGTCTCTACTGATTCTCTGGGCAGTGGTCCATCAGTCGTCCTGCCCCCAAAGGACGACCTAGTGTTTAGCTGTGATATTGCTTCTACTAAACCTGGCTGTAATGTTTTGGGGTTTAATGAGGCAGAATCAAGCTCCCCATCTTGTTTGCCTTTTGCAATTTAGTTCCCTGTGAAACGTCACACCGAAAGTGCTAACAAAGTGCATCCTACTGCAGTACTTCTGGAGCAATGAATCTCAGGTGGGGAAAAAAAAGGGATTTGTACATATCTTTTTTCTGCCAGAAGTGTACAAGAGTCTTAATTTTGTAAAATACAATATTGCACATAGGGTCTATTACCATTTTTAGAATCAAAACAACTTCAAAGACCGTCAAGTTCATCTGCAATGATAATATTTATTGTGGGTTTTCAAGAGAGGCCATGAACAAGTGCTCTGAACTTTAAAAGCAACGATGACAGATTATTTAAAGCAGCAATGTCAAGTGCTTTAACATCCAGACCACATGGCGTTTACAAATAAAGACTGTGGGCCAGAGTGGAATTGCTCCCTGGGGTTGTGTGGTCTTTGTTTCCACGACCTCCTGTGATCTGCTTGTTCAAGTGCACTGTGCATTTCCCTTCTCCGTGAAGCACCACTATTTCCAGTTTATGGAATGATTTAAAAGGTCACTAGCAAAGCACATTCTAAAATTCACAGGCTTAGTCAGCTTCTCTTGGAATTTTCTGTGCCCTATGGCATAAGGTTAATGATCCTAAAAGGGAGGCATTTGAAAAATATCTTTCAAAGAACATGCTCTCCACCTGCTCCTAAAGCAGGCCGGTTTACATTGAACAAGTTCTCCTGACTTTTTTGCCTCTACATAGAGTTTGAAAAATGGCTCCTGTCAACAGTACTCTGTATTTTTCAGGGAGCAAAATATAGGAAAACTGTTAACCAGGATCCAACATTTTCTTAACAGAGGCCATGCTTTAATTTCGAAGAATTGTACCAAACAGGCCTGATACTTGTCTAATTCCAAACCCAGAATTCCCTCCAGGGGAATACTTGTACATTTTGCAGTCTCTTCACCTCCCATGGATATTTTAACTCATGCACTTAAGAGGCCACTTCACTGAAGAGCACTCTCTCTAAAGCCATCTACATATCATTTCAGCATGTTAAATAAAAATCAGTACTCAAATAAAGCAAATCCCCTACCCCAGGATGCACACAGATTTCTACCCTTTCATCCTAAATATGCGAGGAAGGGCAAGGAGCGCTGGCAAAATACCTCATATTGAAGGACTCTCACCAGCAGCTTCCTCTTATCTAAAATCTGGGGCACAAGGAAGATTTCAGTTTCATAAACTGTGTTTATCCATTGGGCCACAGTCATGGGTCATGTTTGTATTCTCAGGTTTTGAAAAACAAAATGGTACATAGTGATGGAGGAGGCTGTAGCTATTCCAGCTCATCTGACATTTACAAGGAGGTTTAAGAGCATGCATGCAGTCAGACATTGCTACTGCATGATGCACAGTGATGTGTTAAATCACAAAACCCATGCAGGACAGCTAAGGCAAACTTCTCTCCCTATTTTCTACAGCCACCTGGGAAATTTCAATGCAGCCACATTACACACAGATTATTCCCAATGACCCCAGTGGCTCCACAACTCAAGCACTTTGGGAAGTATCTGAACCCTCTACTATTAAAATCGTTAAGATGATTAATTACTGGCTTGCCTTTTGTCTACTTTCAGATAACTTACAAATATTAACTACCAAAAAAATACCTAAGAGGTTTCTGAAAGGGAAAATCTCTAATTATCCACATTATAAGGATCAGTGGACCAATTTTCTGCCAAAATTTAGTTTTTCCGTGTGACTTTTTATTTCTGCTTTTACTCCAGTTATTTTATGTATGAAACATTAAGGGGTCATCCTGTGATCAAATGAGAAGTAGCTCTTCAGCTAAAATGTCACCAAGAAGCAGAACTGATTTTAATTACAATAGTCCCTAAATATCAAAGCCTAAATCCCAGCCACACTGAAATACCTGCCAAAAGAAATTTAGGAATTCCATGAGGCCAAGATTTTACCTTTCGAGTTGTCTCTCTCTATTTGCTGTTTATGGAGAATCCAAGATGAATAGCCAAGACAGTACACTGCCTAACTGGAAATGACCACTTAACAAATAAAAATCATTAAAACAAAAGAGGTGACACTGAAGAGTCTCCAGAAAATATCTGGTCTATATTTCTCTGGCTCTTGTTACAGTTTGTAAAGACAAGACTTGCACTGAACAGAAGCCCTTCTCTGGCCTTTTCCCAAAGCAGTGATGCTTTCACAGAAAGGCACTAGCAGCTATTTTCTGTTATGTGGGAATCCATGATTTCATTCCATAGACCATTATCCTTCCTAACTGAATATGGACTGAAATCAGAGGACCAGAATATCATCCACTTAAAGGAGACTTGACAGAGTGAAATCCTGAGTTTGATTTTAAAAAATGTATGGAGGGGTAGGAATACCACATCTCTCTTCAGCTTCTCATTTAGCTGCAGATTGTGAGTAGTGAGAGATCTGCTGATTCGGCCAGAACTGACATTCAAAATGAATCAGAGAGGAATAGGTCAGAGGAAATGCTTATATACAAGATGTTCTTATGGCCCTTACATTCACACAAAGACATTTCATGTTGCCAGGCAACTTGCCCCCTAATAGCAAGGACACTTTGTTTAGAGGTATGGGCATAGCATTAATTTTTGGTGGATTACGTCCTTGTCACAGGATTATTGTTGACAACAGGGCTCTGAGGAGATAACCTGAAAATATCAATGTGGCTAACTTCAATCTCTATCCTCTTCCTCACAAATTTTTCATATGTTGAAAACACTATGGTCTCTGTACATACATACAATACACACATACATATATATGTACATATATATATATACATATAACACACAGGTTCTAAGAACTACAAGACTTCTGTAGGCCTTTTGCTTTTTTCCCTGAGCAATGGTTAAATATTTCCACATGCACAAAGAGCGGTTTCAATACTAAGGCACAACAGATTTCTCAACAGATTTGTAGAGTGATTGCTCCACAACTTATGCTAGGTGATTCTGAAGGGACACCTGGACTCAAGGTTGGTAAAATTGCACTAAAGAGGTAAAAACTGACTGGAAAACCATCTCAAAATATCAAAAATTAGAACTTGCACCAAGCCTGTCTGAGTTCAAGAAGTGTTTAGATGATGCTCTCAGGTACAGGGTCTCCTGTCCTATGAAGGGCCAGCAATTGGACTTTGATGATTTTTGTGGGAACTTTCCACTCAGGATATTCTAGGACTGTATGATTGTTTTAAAAAACACATACAGCAACCTTGTCCATTGCTCCTGAACCACTTTAATAGAAGACAAAATGACTCCAACAAGTTATTCTTTTTCTCCTCTAGCAGCATTGCCTCTGCATGAAGAAGTCAGAGGTCAAACAAGATTTCAAACAATGCAAGTCATGCACATTCTTATTTCAGAAGGGTAGAATCAACAAAATAAAAACACAGAATGTGAAACTAGATTCTGGAAAATAACTGTATTTGTACTTCAAACTGGCTCACCAAATGAATGGTATCCTAAAAGTGGAACGTATGTGCCAGAATTAATCATGAATTTTTCAAATACTGTCTTTTGACCAAAAAAATGCCACTTCCTTTTAGCCATGAATAATAATTTTAAAAAAAGAAATAAAGAAAATAGAATTATGTTTTGCTTCTGTCGCATAGTATTTTAAAAATTTTTACAGTGACTTGTTTTCCATATCATGAATTCTGCTCTTAAGTCACATAATTTTCATTACAAAATCTTATATATTTTAAGCTAAAAAAGTTAATGTTTCAGAAGAAGTGTTACATTCAAAGCAAAAGTTTCTACTGTCCAAAACCAGAGTTTTTAAACCTCAGTTATGAAAACACTGAGAGTTCTAAGGAACATTTCAGACAGAGTATATATTTTTCAAAATCTGCTGTAAGAAAAGTGATTTCTTCCTCATTTTTAGTATGTAATCTGAATTACATTATTCATGCTGCATTTCTGCAATTACTCTACTAACAGCAGGACCTTGATTTTCTTTTCATACTATTTTGTGTAACAGATAATTTGCAAGTGTGCACTTAATGGATCTGATTTGCTTTCATTTCCATTTCTGTAAATGTGACCATCAGTTTCTGAGGAGATATTTAATTCACTGCTACAAGCAAGGTCAAACTCTGACCTTCTTCCAAGTCATGTTGTAACAAGTTACATCAAATGGTTTCATCAAACATTTTCTAAATCACAGTAAATAGTTTAAAGGCGCTTCAGCAATATTATGGCATTTGAAATTAGAACAGATGGCTGTAGTCAACACCAGCTTAGAGAAAAACTCTGTATTTTGGCCTCTTAATGTTCTTATTAACAAGCATCTTGTTTTAGTTTACCTTATCTGAAGTTTCATATCTGAATTTAAGTTCAAGTTAACTTAAGGCTTTACCAGTGTTAGACCTACTGGTAGGGAATGAGTTGAAACTAGCTTAAAACAAATTTGGTCCAAAACTTTAAGATGAGTCTATTTAAACTTTGTATAAATCACATTGGAATAAATCACATTTTTTGGTTTGACAACCTTTACTTCTGCTTCTACATATGAACTGTAAAAGGCATTGGATTTAGTTGCCTTGACTGTTTTGGGTTTTTTTTTCCATGATTTAGTTGCCTTGACTGTTTTGGGTTTTTTTTTCCATATAATGAAATTTCTGATTAAATTTATATAAGGGTTTTGAATTCTGTTATAGAACCTATTGGGGGAGGGAGTTTTGCTATTTTTCAGACAAAAGGAGGAGAGAATTATGTTCTATCCACTTTCCAGCTATAGAAATATAAGATACTTGTAAATCTGTTGTCTTCAATTGTATGATTTACAGACAATTTACTGGTTTCTTCTCAGTGTCTGAGAAGAAAAGTGGATCAGAAAAATATTGAGGAGGTTGTAACACACGGGCTTGTTGTTGTTTTTAAGACTTTATAGCTTGAACAATGGTTTCTTCTTGCCTTGAAACTGTAATCAGCCCATCTAGTCAAATCCTTCAGAAATTTCAAAAAACACTGTAATTTGGTTACTGTAGAATAACTAGCTCTCAGAAACAATTTCTATTGTTATAATGATCACACTTCCATTCAAACTGTATTTTTAGGCTTTTGCCAAAATGAATGTGTCCCTAAGTACATATTCAAGGAAGGACATTGCAAAGTCCTAAGTTAGTAGTAAGTGTATGGAATGATTTTGAGTAATAATTGAACATGTAGCATTACTAATTATAATATGTTTAATATTGTCTGATATTTCTACTGCATGATTCAGCAGAGACAAAAAAAGAACATGTGATGCAGGTACACCGGAAAGGGAGTGGCCTGTCCTACTTTGAACAGAAGTACACACAAGACACCTGACTTTGAAATACAAAACAGAAAACTTCCAATTCCCACCTTAAAAACCTTCTGAAAGGCCAGCAGATTTTCTAACCTTCTAGCTGCTGAAGAAAAAGAGCATCAGCAAAGTTCACCCAGTTTTTGTTTTGCTTTCTTTTATGAAGACTGACCCTTTCTCTAATTTTAAAAGAAAAATATGTGGGCACTTTTTTCCAGAGGAGGTCTTGTCCTGCTGTTCTCAAGCATCAGAGGCTCTAAGGCTGAGCACAGCTGAATGCTGCTCCTGCCCTCCCTACTGTTTCTGCTTGGAGTCCTCTCCCTGGAGGGCATGGGGACTGGGGCTGCTGCAGGCACTGCATCCTGAAAAGCAGTGCAATGGAAGTGGGCTGGATCCAAGGACTCAGTGTGCACAGTGGATGCACAGTGGGAGGTTTAACTTTATACTGGAGCTCCTCTGTCGCTGGGAATTTAACAGCCCTTGGAAGGCAGAGGGCATTGGAGGGGATTTTGAGGCATATCTACCAGATTCAGTTCCTTCAGAAAGTATTGAGTCTGTGAGACAATTTGACCAACACACAGTTATGTGTGCTAAGCCTGAGGTTCACTTCTGAAGTGTACGCCTAACCTAAATTAAGGTGGGTACAGCCAAGACATCTCCCACTCTCCTGCACTGGAGAGAGCCTTGGTACTGAGTGTAAAATTAATTCAGAGTCCAGCAGCACAGAATTAGCTGCATGTGCAGATCAGAAGGCAGGTAAAAATCGGCTCACAGAAGTTTACCAAAGCCAAGTTGGTTTTGTCTTTTAGATTTGCACTTGTCAAAGTGACCCAGTGTATTTTATCAGTTTGCCACACCAGTGAGCCATGGCGATTACTTGACCTCATATGCTGAGAAACAGGGATGAAGTCCTTATAGGCCAGGCACAGTCCATTTGGCAGAAGCACGATGATATCAACAAAAAAAAAATCAGCTCAGTGGTTCTCAAAATCTTTAAGGGTTGAACATCACCATGCAGTTAGTGAGCACTTGAAACAATATGCTGTGCCCTATTTTTTCTCTTTCCTGCATCACCTTTACTTTGAAAGCCAGTTTCCAAGCAGTAATCATGTAATGTACCAGCAAAGTACATCACCTGTTGTTAGCATTTGGAAATTAAATCCTTCTCTGATGAGTCAGTCCGCTGGAAAATCAGCTTTTACTTTCCTACTGCACCATCAAATGAACTAAATTAACTTCCAGAAAGGATACAGGACTCATTCTTCTGCATTTTTCAGCTGTTGGCTGTCAACTGGGAGCAAGTGCTCAGTTAATCAGATAATTTTGGCTTCTTAAGAACCTTAATAATATTTTTTAAAATTGTACAGTAGCTCTTCTCTCGAACGAAACACAGAGAGCAGAACACTCCAGCTACAAAGTCAAAACACAGAGGGTGAAGAAGAAGGACAGGAGGACTGATCAGTCAAGATCCAGCTATAGGTTTGCTGTTCTCAGGGAGCACTTAACTATACAGCAGAGATAAGGTGAAGTTCACTTTTGCTACAGACCCTTTTCAATGAATACCTGACAGTGAGCAACAATGGCAGAAGTAGTTTGGTTGATGCTTTCAGAGGACATGACAGCTCATCAGTCTTGTCTAACCTTGAATGGCTTAAGATTATCATAAGGAATTTTTAGCACTTCCAACAAAAATACAATTTTTTGCCAAAATGCATCTTCCTTATTTGCCTATTGTTTATACTGAATAAATGTATATACCTACAAATTAGAGATTGCTGGGGTGGGAGACTGATAAATCAAACTTTGAAACAAAGCACACATTGAAACTCAAGCCCTGTAGCCTGTACTGGTGGCTATGGCACCAAATGGTCTTTTTTTTACCCAGGGTGGGCAATCAATGAGAGCTCTTTGACAAGAGAAGCTGGACCTAACACAGGCCTTTTCTTTATCCCCTGCCATCACTTGCAAATCTGAGATCTCCTTTCCCATGTGTTTTCAGTCTCTGGATGGTTCTGAGCTCTTTTCCTGGGTTCCTGAATTACAGATGGGTGATGCTTTGCTGGGGTTATTTTCCAGGCTGCAGCAGGTATCTTACTATATCACCTGGCTGTTTTTCTTCCTCACCTGCCTGCACCTTCTTGCTTCAGAGCAGCACCAGCTCCTAGCAGATGGGTGACCATCAGCAAGTTGGTCACAGTTCCTGGATCCCAATTTTAAACCTGCACCCATACATTCAAGGTTTTCACTGCTATCTCATGTTTCAGCTTCGCATCCTAACAGGGAATAACTGGTACCAAGCTCCACTTCACTCAGGAAGATCACAGAGTAAGTTGGTACAAGCCCTGACTGGAGCTTGTGTTGTTTGCATAAGGCACTTTTAGCACAAGGTACATCATGAGGCACATGTCCTGTGGCAGCAACAATATTATTTGTACTGGAACACTGCGTACAAAAATCTTCATAGATTTGTTCCAGTTATGCTCTATTAGTGTGTTTACTTCTGAGTTCAAAGTAAGCTAATACTAATTAAATCCTTCTCAGCCTGTTGCTACCTTACAGGTACCAAAGGTCTGTGCTTGGGCTTCTTCACTGTCAAGGCTGAAATATGGATAAGCAGCAGGTTCTATCCTGCAGATTTCTGCGGTCTCAGTGGGTGTTTGTGCAGAGAAACACCTCGTTGTAAGTTCAAAATTAAACACTTGTGCCCATTAGCTGGAGGAGAAAGGGAGATGTTTGTGAAGTACAATCTCTCAGCAGCCTTGCTGACGGCATCCAAAGTAATAAAATGGGCTTCAGTCAGCAGATGACTCCAGCAGACCGAGGTGGGGTGGTCACGTTAGACACAGTGTGAAACAGTTGCTGTCTGTGCTGATGCAATTCTTTTTTTTTTTTTTTGCACAAATCCAAATTGTTTTTAAACATACTTACCTCTTGTTATTATCAAATAATAACAATTTGCTTTGAAGCACTAGAATTTCCTGGAGAAGAAACAATTAAAGCAATTTTATGGTCTTCCCAGGCCTTTTAGATCCCTGATTAGTGATGACAGTGGATGCTACTGTGCTTGCTCATTTGTTTGCTAGCTGAAGGACTGTGCGACCATGAGTTTAAAATTTTTCCACTAGGATTTAATCCCTGTTCCAGGGAAATGGAACTGATACATATCTCACTGACTAAAGATAGAGTGATAAATTATTCTCACCCTTTCTCACCCCAGTGAGCCAGGCAAATTACAAGAACCATTCTGGTGGGGGTTTTTTTGCTGTAATGTATTGGGGAGAGCAGGCAGGGACGCAGGATAAAGTTTTTCCATAAACTTCACTTTTAGGAAGATGAACACTAAATTAAACACCATGCTTGCGCTCCTGGACTGCCTCTGTAGATCTGACAGGGTATTAAAGGCTTTCTGTGTAATGCTGAAAATGCACAGAACTAATTAAACTGACAAAAAGCAACACTAAATTAAGTTACTGAATCACTGTTTAGGCAAGCAATTCAACCAGTGATGTGAAGCGTGTAAAGCATCACTTATGTAGTTACTCTTTTAAAATAAAGATATTGGACTAATGAGGTACAATGTAGCATTTTAACCTCTTTTTTGTTCACTTCCATATCTCTGGTCATTTTTTCCCTCTAAGTATGTCCTCAAGTCTGGACACACTTGATGTCAGAGTGGTAAAATCGCAGATCAACAAGTCAAACAGTCAAACTCTAACTTGAATTTGTACGTTAGGTACTGGAAGAAAAAATTTGAAGACTTAAGAATCAAAAAGATAGTAAGTGGAAATAGGAAGTGTACAATTTTTTTTATGCCTGTTTTTGAAAAGAATTTATGGTTGAAGAAGCCAGGGAGTACAGGGATAAAGAAAGAGAGAAAAGGGAAAAAAGGTTTCCTGAAGAATGGCAATAAATAATTTCAGCTTGTTCCCACAATAACTTCTTTACCTGAATGCAGTTACAAAGCTGAGCTTGGAGACAAAGCCAGGTTACTAAGGAGGAATGAGAAAAAAATCAAAATTTCTGTACCTAAGGTTGAACAAATTTCAGCATTTGCTTGATGGATTTTTAACTGTATAAACAGGATCATCTTTATCTCAGCATGCTGAAGGAGCATGAAACTCCAAGTCTGACAGCAAGAACTGAGCAGAGGTAGTAACAAATTTACTTCTTATCCTCAAGAAAAGTGGTAGGAGGATGTGCAAGCAATAGGGCAGACCTCATCAGAGATGAGCAACCTGCACCACTGTGCTGGGTGCTGTGGAGAAGGGTTGCAGAGGAGCAGCACTGGCCACGAAACATGATCTAACACCCATCAGCACCTTTCTACTGGGACTTGGCATAGTTTGGCTCGTCCCAACAGGGTATATAAAGCTCTGGACCTTTGATCTTGAAGGTGATGCTGAAGTCTCCCTACCTCTTAACCAGCTGTGTCAGCAGCACTGTGGCACTCTGCACTTAGGTGAATTCTGTTAGCAAGGGCAACATCCTCAGCTTCAGCTGGAGCCTGGCAGCAGCTCCAACACAGGTCTTTAGGTCTACAGCCTTTCTGCCCCAAAAGGAAGAGTAATGCAGAACTGAATCTACCCAAGGAAGAGTGATAAGGAACAGAATCTGTTGGGCTCTGATCACTTGCTCAGAGGGCCTGCTGATCCTGACTCATCTGAAGATATTTGTCCCCTAGATCTTCCCTCCCCCAGCCATAGCTTGCAGCCCCATTCGCTGAGCTGAGACAGCTGTTTGGCAGAGCAGTTCTGCAAAAGGGATCCCTGAAACAAGCTGGCTCACCATGCTACTGAGCCATGCAAAAATCCTGGACACTGAAAACAGAGTAGGGACCAAAAGCAGAGCTCTATGGGACTGAAAACTCCCTAGGAGACATCCTTTCTCCTAAATCCATTGAGATATTTTCCTTGGAGAGTCAGCACTAAGAGAAAAGATGAAAACCAGTATCCCACCTTTCTCTGGGGAGTTTCTCTGTGCCAGACCTGGGACCTAAACTTCCTCTCCTTTGTTACATTAGACTCCAATCCCGTGATTCTTTCCTTCCTCTTTGAACAGGAAGCATTCCAGCCATTTCAGACTTGGCATTTTGTCAAAGGATTGAAGGATACCCAGCAGCAAGGTCAGATTTTCCTTGGGGTGACTCAGGACTTCATCAGAATATTGTCCTACACAACAACCTTATGAATAAATCATAGCAGGAGTTAGCACACATCCTCATGAACTTCATTGTGATCTTTGCCATCTTAACAGAACTGGATTTGTATCATTGGTGCACACATACACTGAGGGTTTATTTCTAGTTCCAATTGCCTGCAGTGGACTTTTACATTATGTCAGTATTGTTCAAACATTTACACAAGAATCTTTTCCCACAACATGCAACATTTCCTGTTTGAATTCCAGGGGCCTTAAATGCTGAGAAACTCCTTAAATAGCTCATAGTGGGTGACACAAGCTCATAGTTTTATTTCAATGATAAAAGATGCATATCTAGTGAGGACCATCTACTCATGCAATAAGAAATCCGGGGGCAAAAAGTTCCAATTTAGCATTAATACAAAACAAAGTGAGTCATGTTAACAAATTGCAATCAAAAATATTTTTATTGTGATGCAAAATGTGTAGCTTCATATTGTTATTCCAATATGCCAAAATCTAAGATCAGATTTATATATCCAGTCTCTGTTAGCTATTTGAGCTCAAGATCTGTGGGTAGTATACAGCAAGGTTTTCCTTCTTTTTCTTTTTGATTCCAATTGAAAAGTGATTTATATTTTTTAAATTTCATTCCTTTATGCATAAAATTAGTAATTGCTTCTGTGCTAGTGTCTGCCTATAGCATTACCAAACAAATGGAAAGCAGGATCCCAACGTGCCAGTCAATCACAGCAACCTTACATCAATGTCTTCTTTGAAATCAATTATGTGACACCCCTGTAAAATCAGGATCAGCTTCTCTCAGTTTATATGCTGAAAGTAATGACAAAAGGAGAAAGTCACAGAAGTGATCAACCACACTCCTATCTCTAGGTCTGTGCTATGGAGACAAATGGTGCCACCAGCACCTTTCAAAAGTTACTAACTTCTATGGAGTTGTCTTCTCAGTAGTGAATTCAGCACTGTGATCTCTGCCCTGATTCACCATTGCTCAGACTATGCTGAAATCACAGAAGGAGAGGTTGTTTTAATAAAGATAGCAGTGGCCAGGCAAACCAGCCCCCTCATGCACCCACTGGTATCAGACTCTGGGCAAAAGTTTGAGTCGAGCTGAAGAGTGATGGGAAAATGTGACAGGCACGTGTTCAGCAAAGCTGCAGTTTGCCTGAAGGGACCACGGTCCCTGCAAGAGCAAAAGGGAGCAGAAAGAGAGTCCTTCAACCAGATATGAAATGATTAAATGATTGTCCTAAGTTCAGCTGCAGTTAAGGTAGACTGATGTGCCAGCAAGGGACAGATGCTGTCACCAGAAAAAAAGGAAAAATGTGTTGTGTGTAATGAAAACATACAAAAACCTGCAAGGCATTCAGATGTTACTTAGTGAGAGGGGACATATAAATACCTATAAGAAAAAAATCATATTCCCAGTGTCAACACTAACTTTGATTCACTGTTTTGTTCTTCTGCATTAAAATCTCCCACCCTTCCCCATGAAAGGGAAAAACCCAATTCTTAAAAAATAATGTTAGAACCCAAGGGCTAATATGTTTTTTGTAGTAACACCAGTATTTTTCTGGTTTTGATGGAAACCTTGCTATCAACTTATAGAATCATAGTATCACTAAGGTTGGAAGGGACCTCCAAGATCATCAAGTCTAACCTTCAACTGAATTCCACTCTGTCCACTAAACCATATTGTGAAGTTCCATGTCTATCAGTTTTTGAAACTTACCTGGGATGGTGACTCCAACACTTCCCTTGGCAGCTTGTAACAATGCTTAACCACTCTTTCAGTGAATATTTTTTTTCATAATAACAACAATAATTACAACCTGAACCTCCTCTAGTAAAACTTGAAGCCATTTCCCCTTGTTATACCATATCTGTATAGTATAGCTCTCTGTATTTGCAGTTATTTTAAAAATTTCTATTTTCAAGAGCTGAAAAGTATTACAGAACAGTTTACTCAGTTTGAACTCACCGTTAATACAGTCTCAGGGAATAAAATAAGTGGATATAAATAAAATTAAGACTTCCTTCTGGAGCAATTTTTTCCTAAAAACTGAACAGCCATCCAACAATTACTCAGGAGGAATCAAAGACATCTGTTAAGAACAACTATTTTTGTGTTGCTTCTAGCCTTATGCATGCTAGTGTTCTGAGTGAAAACAGGAGAAAGCATAAATAAACCATAAAGTAATTAATTGCAAATAAGAGTAGGCATTATTATACAGAGTTAGAAATCACCCAGTTTACTGATAATGAGTCTTCATAAAATTGTACTAGTGCTGCTCTTGTAAGGAAGAGAAAGCAAAGAATAATGCTCTGAAATACTAATTCAGTATATTCAGGAACTACTTAGCAAGAAATAGGGCCTCATTAAGGCATTGACCAAATTTGTAAGTGCAGCTTTTTCATCATTATGATGAAATAGGATGGTGGTCAATCCAATATTGTTGACAGGTTAAGCAAAATTTATAGAAGTGTGAGATCACCAGAATTACTCAAAGAGAAGTATTCAGCACATGAATCTCATGAAGATGAGCTTGTAAAAGTAAAAAGCAAGAAAACATTTGAGCAAACACAATGGATATTGATGGAGAGAAAATTCAATTTTATTAGAGTGCAAAAAGGTTCTGAAGACATTACTAGTAATCAAATCCTACAACTTCAGGAGGCCCAGTAAATCTTTTGTAAACCTTTGGCAACTTAGCCAGTAGCATTAAAAGAACACCAGGACTTAATCCTTCCTCTCTATTTTCTTAAGATTTAAAAGCACACAATTTTAACCTCCTTTCACAGTAAGATTCAGTAAGCAAAGGCTAGGATCCCATAAATATTAGTGATCCTCTTTTATTATTCACAGTATAGGAAAACTGTGACAATAAAACTAATAACTATGGACTTGAATGGCTGTAAAGGCAATAAAGTTCAGAATCATGCCCTGTGGATTTCCATGCTACATGTTACCAAACCATTACAGTAGGAGATCTATCCAGTGTAGTATATCCTCAGAGGTTACCTCCACATGGTTCACAGTACAATTTTAGGCAGGGCAAAAGCTGGATGTGTAACATAAATTTCCCTTAAAGCTGTTTCATTAAACATATTATTGGTGTAAATATGCTACTGATATATTTACTGGGGAGCTGGTACTCTGCTTGTTCAAACACCAGCTTAGATTCTCACATAAGGAATTGGTACTTCATTTTCAGTTGGGCCAATTCAGCTGACCAAGCAGCAAATTCAGGTCTACATATACGTTTATCACTACTTTTCCTATGAGAAAAGTTGCAAGGCTGAGTGAAATAAATCACAAGGGATGCAACCAGGAGTTAAATATTGTTTGTCTTCAGTGAGTGTCACCTAGACTGCTGTATTCTGCTACACTAGAAAAACAACCAAATCACATAGCAACTTGTTCACAAAACTATTGGAATGTCAAGGTCCCCACAGCATTAATCATCATGGATCTGGTAACTACCTGTGCTCCTGTTGAAGCAGGATTCATGATGTGAGGCCCTAAGTAACCCGCAGCCATAAGAACCTGGATAGCTACAGTCTCTGGATGTGTCCCACAGTGCTCTGAGAGGTTTCATAGATATTTAGTGATGCTTATTAGAGACTACAGAAACCTGAGTTGATCTGATGATAGAATAAAGAGATTGACCCTACACTGAGATTGGAAGGGGTAAACATTTGTGTCCCTGCATCAATTTACAGCTATGAGCAGGATTAAGGACCTGCACAGGTGGATCCTTTTGCAGGTTCCAGAAACAATGAGCTGGACTTTCTTGAACATTATTAAAGCAATCAGTCAGTAGCATCATTCCTTGACTGAATACATGTGGATTTGCAGTCCATCTGTGTTACACATTGTTATCATGAGGCTGGAGCAGATCACATAATCTATTCAGACTGAGTTTTAACTCAACCCACCTTCTGCATTCCTTACCTTTCCTTACCTACATCCCTGTCGACAGCCACATGTTTTGCTGAGACTCAGTCTCTCCTTACAAAGAACAGCTTATACGGTGACATTTTAAAGGAAGCCTCTTTTCTCTACAGCTATCAGGAGCTACCAGCTCATTTTATGACTGTTCCCCATCACTAGTGATTGCTTGGGAGCTGTGACCCTGCCCTAGCCTCATTGCAAAACTTGGCTTAGACGACTTTGTGCTCCTCTCATCTTCTGCGGAAAAACCCTACACATTCAATATTTTTGTGGCAAATATTGTCTTCAATGAAGCAGGGTCCAGTATGAAAAATAAATAATGTCAGAAATTTTGGGGGGATATTTACTATAATCTTTCTTATTTTTCTTCATTTTGCTTTGTTCATTTCTTCCAGAACTTTGAAGTTTATTTATTTTACCCTACTAATCTCTTCCTACTAGTCTAGTCTAGTCTCTGTATTCTGATGCACCATACTTCTGGATTTTCTGTGTGGGCATAGTGATCACCTGCTTTTCCAAGCACAGAAACCCACAGCAGCCTCATGGGGAGAATCACAATAGTTACCATTATGCCTGCCATACACAGCAGATAAACAAAACAGGGCAATCTCTTGGTGACCAAGTTCAAGCTGAAACAGAAGATCTAATGAAATATGAAATGTTGCCTTTGGGTACACCATCAAATTTAATCATGCACTTAGTGGAAATTGTGCACTTGGTCTGTCTCAGACTGCAGCAGCCTTTATGGAGCTCTCCAATCACTTGTTTCATCCCCTAAAAAGCAGTTCCGTTCAGAACACAAAGTATGAGCTAGTCATTTACAGTTCAAAGCACAGTTAAAGTACCCAAATCAGGGGTAGGTTTCCAAGCTGTGACTGACTGTCAGTCAGTCACACACGAGAGAATGTGAAATACTCAATCCCTCACTCTATTCCCCTCGAGGTTCAACAACCCTTCCTCCTGGCTGGTCTAGATATACTCTAGAGAGGAGACTGCCTCTCTAAAAGCACAGGAGGGAGCAGGCGCCAAGACCGGGCCAGGAATGCACAGAAAGAGCCCCTCCCATCTCTAAGAGCTTGAGTCAGGCACTGTAGATTCTGAGTGAGGAACAGTAAAGATCACAGATCAGCTCAGTGATTGCCTTTTATTTATTCCTGTGTTTGCCTCTGAATGACAATCTGACTATGCACAACTAACATTAAGATTTTACTGAGTTGTAGCTAAACTGCATGGTTTTTTTTTTGGGATACCTGATAAGTTGCCCCAGGCTCTTTTTTTTTCTGAAGCAACAAGCATTTCTATCTGTATTATATAAAAAAAGCTATCTTGAAAAGCTTAGTCTTTAGTAGACATCTCTGTGTCTCAGTCTCCAAGATGTGAAATGAAGATAAAAACAGGGCTTCTAACAGTATTTTTGTGAAACTAAATTAGTATGTTAGAAAGCCTTATATTTCACATGATGATTGCAATGGAAAGCCCAAGGGGGTTGTTAGGTTTATTTTCAGAGAGATGTATAGTAAACAAATGACAAAGCCATAGCTTGATCAATTAATATGGGGCAAAACAGTGATGAGTGCAACAGAGTCAGCACATCTGGTCCATTGCATGAGTCTACATCTGCAAAGAGAATATGCTGTCATGAAATATTTAGTCGTGCACATGTATTTTCAAGTGACTTGCTCTACATCTTCCCCACTCCAATCATTTAATAAAAATGTCTATGTAGACACTCATGCAGAACCAAATAGAGACTTGTGTAACTATATACATATATAGTCATATATACATATTCACAAAATCTTTGTATTTTTACTTCTAGCATTAAAAGCTACCACTGCTTTTCCTGTCCTATAACACTGGCACTAGTATATCAAAGGCTTCCTCTGCTGAAACTCCTAAACATGAAGTGGCACTTTTTTTTTGTCTTTTTTCCCTTTTTTTTCCCCTGTCAAACCTGCTCATTTTCGGGGCAGTTCTACAAGCATTTCCTTTTTTTTTCATTTTCCTGTAACATTATAATACTCAAACTATTGTGAGGTGGAAAATAAACCTCACAATTTTCTTGTTTAATGACACACACTGTATTGAGATGATTTTTGGTGTTTACTTTATAGCTAAGGAACTTCACATTTTCTAAAGATCAGCCTCTTCAAAAAACTTTTATGCAATTTACAAATGGACCAAATCAATCAGCTGAGATCTGCCTATCCAGCAACAAGAATAATCACATATTTATGCGACCAGCAAACCTGATTCCATAATAAACATAAACTACAGAAGAACATACTTTACTCTCATTTAAAATGGGTTTTGATAGTTTTCTCTCAAGAGAGTTTGGCTCTCTTTTTAAGCCATTTCTTAATCTAAGATTACATGCTTCAGTGCATTGCAAGGCTCTCTACCATGAAGCAGGCCTAAAGCAGACTCATGTATCCCTCCTTCATATCCTTGACTTAGAAAATTCCAGGCAGGCAGCGTCCCTATTCCAAAGAGTCTTTTCCCTTAACTATAATCAGGAAAGGCACATTTGGCTACATGATGCATATACCCCCTGCTTCTGGGTGGCTTCTAAAAATATTGAATCTGGAGCTTGAGCGCTTCCTTTCTGATGTAATTTGAGAAAGCAAGTTTGTAAATAATTGGACTATACCTGCTGTTGATGATATTAACTGCATCTGCTAGTGAATCCATACCTACAATTACTGTCTTCAGTAACTCTGTAAGTAGCAATGTAGGAAAAAACAGAGGTTTTTCAAGGAACAGCATCAACTATTCAATAAAATTATGTTTGATTGTGTCCAAACCGACTGTGGAATTTTCCTATAATTTTAAATCCTGTTTCATTACAGCCCAGAAAATAAATTAAGCCAAGGCTTTCTCCCAAGTAATCCTTTGTAAAATTATCGACAAACTCACCAAATAAAAGTTTGTCACATAGATTTTTCAAAGTGAACAGAAGCATACTGCTTTTTAGATTAAAATTATTTTACAGCTACTTTTGTGAAGCAGATTAATCACAGTTGATTCAATTCAATAGAGAACTTTATAAAATAGCTGGAGCACACTCTATAAATACAAGTCAAAGGAACAGCTTGCCCCAATATGTCCAATACTAAATTGAAAGAAATATTTCAGCTAAAAATCTTTTGCTTTGATTTACTACTTGTGGGTCCTAAACTGAGACTTCGGCTTCCAGAAAAATACCTCCTCTGGGTATCCACCTCCTCCAGTGTGGGGTCTCCCACAGGATAGAGCTCTCATGCACCGCCAAGCACTTCAAGGGCACAGCTGCCTCACCATGGGCTGCACCATGGGCTGCAGGGGAATCTCTGCTCTGGTGCCTGGAGCACCTCCTGCCCCTCCTTCTGCACTGGCCTTGGGGTCTGCAGGGCTGTCCCTCTCACACTTTCTCCCTTCTCTCTCTGGCTGCAGGTTGTCTGACAGAATTGATGACAGTTTGCTTGATGTTAATCCCAAGCAAAAAAAAAGTGCAAGTTCTACAAGGGATCTTCAACAAGAATAGCAGGGTTTTTGCTCATCTCAGATACACCATCCCAGAGGTGCTACCACTGCCTCTGATGGGCTGGGCTGTGGCCAGCAGTGGGTCCTCCCTGGAGCCAGCTGCCATTGCCTCCTTTGGACATGGGGGAAGCTTCCAGCAGCTTCTCACAGAAGCCACTCCCGTAGTGCAGACCTCTCACTACCAAAACCTGGACACACAAACAGACTGCAGTGTTTTAGAAGGATAAGCACTAATCAGTCATTCACTTCCATCAGAATGCAGGAGTTACTTCTGCTTATGTCTTGGAATTATTAATTTTAAAGGACAGAAAGAAAGTGCAGAAAAGCAGTTGGAGCATCTCAAAAGGTATTAGGAAAATAATATAAAGCAACATCTGAAAAGTTACATAGCTGAATTCCATCAAATATTTCACTAGAAAAGAGAGTGTGCTTTTTCTTCTGATTGCAATTTCTGGATAAGAAAGAAGCTATTAAAATTGCAATAGCTAAAAGGTTTTGTACAAAATCTTCTTTTATATTGTGAGGACCTTCTCAACTTTTGTACTCTGGCCTGCTGAATTCTGTTTATTACTCGGCATTTCAGAGGACTGCCAACGTGATCTGATCAGAATTAAACCAGAATGCTAGAAAAGTTTGAAAAATATTTAACCTTGCAACAATACAGGACCTTATTGAATATTATGAGGCAGAAATAGCTGCAAATACAAAAATGAATCTGTTGTAATAGGCAGGAGACATAAAATATGAAACCTTATTTTTTAAATACTCTGTTTTGTACTTGTATGCCTGTGTTGAGTTCTGTTTCATAACTTGTGTATTTCGTTTCACAATCCAAAAAAAAAGTAGAAAAAAAATTTTCTATTTTACATCTGTTCATTGTAGAAAATTAATTGGATTTTGACATTTTTTTGTCTGCAGCTAAGTACCACAAAATAGCTGAAACTGGAAGAATTGACTTCATTTTCCTGTATATCTCATAGTTTCCCCAACCCTGCTTCAGCTGAGAGACACAAACCTATGTTTTTGTACATGGTCCAGGAACAGAGGCACAAGGAGGGAGAGAGTGACATCTTCTCCCTCTGCCCTTAGTGTGGGTACATGGTGAACTCAGAAGTCCTGATCTGATGATTGTTCTGACCAGCACCTAGTCAAAGTGTCCTCTAATGCCTGCCTAGGAAATGCCATGCACTTCTTCTTCATGAAAAGTCAGGTGCATCAGAGAAATGAGGGCCTGACAGGCACCCAGGCACAAGAGGAGTTAAGCACAGGGACATTAAACCACAGCCAAAGCTTATCCTTCCCACCTTAACTGGGAAGTTCTTCCAACATCCATCTCTATAAATGCAACTTCTGAGCACTTGCAGATGATTACCCACCCCAGATATTGCAATTACACAGTCTTCACTCAGAGGTCCATCTAAGCAAACCTCATACCTGATGGGAGCCTGGAGCAGATGCCTGTGGAAGCTATCAAGGTAAAACAGAACTTAGTCTCCAGAAACCTCTAGTGCAGGGGCTCCCTGACCTAGTGGCAATATCTGTGAACATAACAGCACCAGGTGAGGTTTAGATTGGATATTAGGAAAATTTTCTTCACTGAAAGGGTGGTCAAGCATTGGAACAGATGGTGGAATCACCATCCCTGGAGGAATTTAAAAAATGTGTAGATGTGGTGCTTAGGGATATAGTTTAGTGGTGGACCTGACAATGTCAGGTTAAGGGGGAGGACTTGATCTTAGAGGTTCATCTTCCATGAATCAGTTTAATTCCTTTTTGAAAGCATGCAAACTTTCACTATCTTCACCAGACTTTTCTATGTAAAGATTCATTGCCATGAGCCACTCTTCCCTAGAGCTAAATATAAAATCCCCCCTAAACCATTGCACAGCACTGTACACAGTGCATAAGGAAAACCAGAGCACATGGAAACCCTGATGGGCATTGGTCTGAGGGTTTTCTCATGGAAAGCAAACACGGGTGACTGCAGTTCTGGGCTGCAAAGAGAACACAGAACAGGCTGTGCCTCCTGACACCCGGTGCATGGCTGCTGCAGTTCAGGCAGGTAATATACACTCAGAAAAAGAGAAGAAGAGAGGGGAAGGGAAGGGAAGGGAAGGGAAGGGAAGGGAAGGGAAGGGAAGGGAAGGGAAGGGAAGGGAAGGGAAGGGAAGGGAAGGGAAGGGAAGGGAAGGGAAGGGAAGGGAAGGGAAGGGAAGGGAAGGGAAGGGAAGGGAAGGGAAGGGAAGGGAAGGGAAGGGAAGGGAAGGGAAGGGAAGGGAAGGGAAGGGAAGGGAAGGGAAGGGAAGGGAAGGGAAGGGAAGGGAAGGGAAGGGCCCGAGGGCGCGGCGCGCCCGGCGCTTTGGCGCCCCCTAGCGGCTTCCCCGAGCAGAAGGGCTGCACCGCGGGCTCCGCCGGGCTTGGAACCTCGTGGGATTCAGGCCCTTGGCAGCGGACGAGAGACCTGGAAAAACGCTCTCAGTTTTGAATGGTTTTTATAACAAAGCTTTACTGGACTCAAAGCTGAGCCTGGTTTTTGCTTCTGAAGGCATGTTTTTGTTAGACAGCCTCGCCTGTGAGCCCCCTACCAGGACAGCCTGCCACAAACACAAAACCTAAAACCGTTGGATCAGATGAGGCTGGAGAAAAGCTGAGGCAAGGGAGGATAACAGATGGAAAATATATGGTTGTGAGCCCCTTTGATACAGGTATTAGCAACCTTCTGTCTCACTGAGAATTGCACTGGAAATACATACCCGGGTTTGTCTGCTCACGAGTTCTACACACACAGACACATGCACAGCTAAAAATTGAAATGATGGAGCAAAAAAAGCTTTCTGTGATTAAAGGACCATTCCCTTCTATACTTGTATTATATCTTTGTACAATTCTGAATAGTATCATTTGCACTGTTCTGTAAAAGAAATATTCATTAGAGCATGTTGTAAAGTAACAACTTAACTTCTGGTTGATGAATATAGAATATGTCAGCAAAGTCTGTGTCCACTGAAAGCCATAGATGCTTTTCTCTCCTCAATTTGAACTCATTTTACAATGAGCTGCTAAATGAAGTGCATCCTGTCTTTATAGATCAGAATACCTGACAGATCAATACCCAGCCTGGAAATGGGTGTGCAGGTTTCCAGTACCCTTTCTGTAAATAACTTAAATTCTCTGTACAGCCATTCCAACAGAAACCCCACAAATCCCATGCCAAGGGATTGTCTCTGCTGGCTTCTGGTTTGGCGATGGGACAATACAGGGCATACTTCAGAGGGAGACATGCAAAACAAAATTAAAGTCACCAGAAAGGTTTCTTGTGACCAGAATGGTCAAATAACCAAACAATTTGAGTTCACCAAACTGAGATTTACAAATTGAAGTCATTCTATTGGAAAAAGAAAACAAAAGAAGTGCAGTTTTTTAGCATCAGAGATTATATGTCTTTAAATGGCAACTTCTCATAGTTTGAAGTATCATTCCTGGAGTAGATATTAAGTGCAGTTATACCAAAGTACTCTTTATTTGAAACACTCAATTGGTTTCTCTTAATATGCTACACCCTACATGTTTCCTTATATTATAGCTGAAACAAGACTATTTGGGAAAAAACCAACTGATTACCAGTCCTAAAAATGGCCACACAAATCTTATGCTATCTTATGACAGTTGGGAGCCATCAGCTGCAGATATGAAACATAGGCCCCAGAAAAAGTTTAATGTCCTTAAAAATTCTCTGTGTTTAACTAAAAAAATTATTTGTTTTCCCAGTTTTTTTGTTACTAGAGAGGAAATAGAATGAACCTTTGAAGACAATAGCCATCCATCACATCTAAAATGTTCTCTTTTTATTGCTGTATTTCAGATATGCACCAGGAAGCTGCCAACCAATCTCTAACACTGTTATTTTCTAGGCATACTCTACATTTTAGAACAATGTGTATTTGCAAGAATGATTCTCTAATTATCTTTTCAGGTCCATCTCCTTTAAGATTTGTTGCTGCCAGCTAATCAAGCCAACGCTGGTGTGAGGGCAGGCTGAAAAGGGTGTGCAGACAATCTTTTCCCCTTTAATTTCAAATACTTCAGTGTCTGACAAAAACAAACCTTCACTGTGCTTAGAGAATTCAGTCTCCCCTAAGAGCAGGACCTATACCTTTCTCACAATGCCTCTACAAGGCCTGTGGAATTTTTCCTCAAGCTACTTCCTACCATGCTTCTCCTGTAAGCCTCCCAGTAAGGACAGTCCTCAGTTTCTCTCTAGCAGAGAGGAAACCTGCCTTTAGCAACTTTTTACCTCCAACTGTTAAAGGCTAGTCAAATATACAACAAAAGAGGGATCTTTTCTCCCCCTTAACCTTGTAACATACCCTATGAAAAGCTTCGTTTCCTCCTATGGCTACATAGATCTTTGGGAAGAAGCCCTAAATCATGGTGGTTCTGAATTGATGATGGTTTCTGCTCACTGTATTAATGCTTGGATAAAATAAAAAACAGCAAAGAGGAAATTCATGGAGTTTTTAACTATTTTCATTCCACATGATATTACAGAGCTGGTCTGCTGAAACTGAAGCAAAGATGAGAAATAACATGCCTAGCTGAGACAGATTTGATGCTAGGTTCCAGGAACACTGTAATAGCCACATTTTTGATATTTTTCTATTTTTACTGACAGAAATTCAAAGAATTCACAATCCTTAGTTTTAAATGTGTTTACACAACTTAAGTTGGTTTTATTCATTACCAAATGATCGTTCACAAAGTGAAAGCCACTAAGCATGAAAAACATAAGATCAGGCCCATATATCCAAAAATTAAAACTGCACAGGTTATATGAAAAGATATGTTTTCTTTGAAAAAAAGTTTTAATTTTAGTCAATTGTGAAATAGACAATGGTAGAGTCAAAATTCTATTATGAAATACATTGACTATGAAAATGAAATACAAAATTGATCATAGTTCTTGAATGTCACTATCAACCTTACTTGTATAAAAATCAGGCCCTTATGGTGTACAAAACCTTATTTATACATTGAAACAATTGATATCCTGTCTGATAAGGAATATTGAAAAAAAAGCTGATGCTGGAAATTTAACTTAAGATGAAGTATTTTTCCAAAATATTACGATAAAAATGGCAGGTACATGGGTTTTTTAAAATAAAATTTGCTGAAACTTCTTGCCAATTTAGATATGGAGAGCACAGAAAGTACATTCAAAAGTCAGCATAACACTTCTTTTTATAATTTTTTCTGCTGGTTCTGGTATTTTTTAAGAAACAGCTGAATAAAAACTGACCAATACTCATCTTAATACTTTTTCTGAAAACCCAGTTCTTCTTAGGATCTTTCTCAAGCTGTAACACTATAAATGCTGACATTTCATAATAAAAATTAGTAATTATATTATAATATAGAAATAACTAACTAATTAGCAACTATATTATAATATAGAAATATCTAACAAATTTTTAAGACTGAACTGTTCAAGTGAAGATGAAAGGTATTTATGATTGTAGTGATACATCATCCTACATAATTGCAAAGAGAAATATATTTCTATTTTCATATGTTAATGGAAATATGGATAATTGGTTCTCCGAATTTTCATTGAAACTGATTTAATTTTGACTGGTTTTTTGTTCATTGTCCATGTATCCCAGTGAATGCCAGTTGCAAGGAATCTACCTCTGTAGCGATGAACACCATTAAGATTTGCAAGGCCACACTTGTTGAACCACCATCCAGTGTTATCACTGAAGTTACTGCAGCTCTTTACCGGCTGTCCTTTAATAGTGCACATTGGCCTGCATCCATCATTATCAACATCAAAAGTGCTGAAAGGCATGGAATTTTGGTTATCTTCTCTTCTATATCCTCTAAATGCATCACCTAAGTACAACAGATAAACAGAACAATAAAAAAGTTAATTACGGAGAAATGTTTCTTACTTGATGCACAGCAAACTTTTCCTCTGAATTTACTTAAAAAGTAGAATTCTTCAAAAGCGGTTCAAGAGCACCAGCTAATGAGCTGCAAAAGTGCTAAAGATGCAGGGAAAAAAAGAATAAAATACTGAGAAATATGGAGGAAGTTAAAATTCAAAGAAATGTCTTTGTATTTTCGTTGCTTTTAGCGATGCATGCTGGCTATGAAGGTAAAGGCTTCTGTCCTCAAAGACAGAGGAAAGAAGAGATAAAAGTAAACAACAAGGGTTGTAACTTCAGATTTTCCAGTAACATGCCCAAAGCCCCAGAGTGAGTCATGAAACACGATGGAATTGCTAAAACACGAAGGTCAGTCATTACTGTCTCTGTTGTCTTACTAAAGAACTTACAGAAGAAATAGTATTTTTCACAAATACAGAGTAAAGCACTAACACCATTAGAGAGTAATTATTTCATTGATAATAAGGACCATTCTTGTATAACGTGGAAAAAAGCAGTAAGACATGATGCAATGCTTAATGCAAATCTTTGTATGTTTAGTGTATTTATGCTGTTAAGGGAGGTCTGGAATTAATTTGTGTCTATGTATCACCCAGCAACTATTAAACACTGTAGGACAGCTTTGTTCCACTCAGTTTCTTTCTCTATCCTTTGTACATGGCTATCTGGGCACTTCTGAATTATCCATAGCATCATCAGGAAGACTGCCAGTAACATCTGTGATGAGATAACGGGCATCTAAATAATGGAACCATTAGGTAAATAAACACTAACACCCACTAAATCCCTTATTTATTTTATATATATCCCATTCAACTTTCTTTTTTTTTTATTACAGGCATAACAGATCACCATATAATTAAAAATTTATCTGCATAAATGTTCATTATATACCAGAGAAAAACACATTAGAAATAAAATTTTTGCAGTCAGTTATTATTCTTTTGGATGCATTTTTTTCATATTAAGAAAGGGAATAACTACCTTTAAATACTTCAAAGAAGGAAGTTCTTACCAGCATTTCCTGAATAATGCCCCAAATGGATCTTAAAATAACATGATTCATCCTCTATCCAAAATCCATCATATGATGCATAGGCATGCTTGTCATTTTCTGATTCCAAATCCACATAAAGACTGAAATGAGTGGCCTTTTGATTTACGATGTCAAAAATCTTCCTCAGTCCAAGCCAAAATTCTCCTTGAAGAGAAATATAATATATAGTCTAGAAATGGAAACTGTAAAAGAAGAAGTGATTGTTCCTGGTTTTTTACTTTCCTTCCTGAACCAAATGTAATAAAAGTCGCATGATACACTTATATACCTTTTTAAGACTAATGAAGGAACAGAGTAATCTTCCTATTTCCTTAGGAAATCCCTAAGAAAACCCAAGGGTGCATCATGGTTTTTTTCTCTGGGATATTTTTTAGAAAATTGTCCAGATGATAGATTTCAAATATTTGTCTGCAATATATCTTAGAAGACCACAAAACTTGGATGGGCTAAAGATCCACTTGTATGAACAGAACTCAGTAGCACTCCTAAGGGCAGTACTGAGAAATTATAAATGTTAGCGTTCTATGAAATGCAAAAAAAAAAAAAAGCAAACCCTATTCTCAAAATTTAAGCTCTGTTTTCAAGATTTGCTGCCTCCATAAATCACACTTGTAGCCTCATATGAGCTGCACTTCTTTGTACAGAAAAGCTGCATGCTTCCATTGCAATCCCAGATAAACTTCTGAAAAAGCAAATGGGTTTAGAGTGGCAGGATTAAAGGTGGCAATAAAAAATTAATATCACAGTTGTGTTGCTAATAACTTTGCATGCCCTATGGTGAAATATTATTGATTTTTCTCTGCTCTAAGAAAATGAGTGATTCAAACCAACAAAGGAACTTTTTTTTTTAATCTGAAAAGAGAGGAAATATAATCTATTATTTCATGCATAAAATATAATATTTTAAACACTCGTGTAAGACTACAATAGCTAAAGACTCTAGTGGGGTAATAGTTATTATTGGGAAGATCACACAACAGATTTGATTTAAAAAATCCTTAAGTAAAAACGAGACTTTTAAGAAACAAGAACTTCATACTGCTAAAACAACCACTCAATTTAGTGGAGTGTAGCTCACATAAAAGCAGAAGAAATGTGGGATCCAAAGCACTTTAGAGTATTTTAAATTAATACCAGTAAGGTCACCAAATCCATCCAGGTATTCAGACCATGTTCTCTGAAACTGAACAATTCCATCAGTTCTTTTCTGAACCACAGTCCATCCACCTCCTCGAAAATCCATGTCACACAAAACCTAAAATAAACATAGGCATGATTAAGCATTCTTGAAGAAGCTTTTATGAAAAACACATTTTAATTAAATAAAGGCAGACTATTCAAAGTTTTGCTAAGTAACATATTTTTCAAATATCTTAAAAAAAACCTAAGAAAATTAAAAAAATGAAGCTGCAGTATTTTCTTACATGTTCTTGTTGAACTGTTTGATTTGGATATTTCTTCAACCAGTAGAAACTGCTGTGTGTAATAGTCTGCTCATAACAGATATAATAAATAAGCTTTGATAAATGTCACTGTAACATATATAACATGAAAGGGAAGCAACTTGCAATGTCGTGCATTAATCAGGCAACATATCATTGATACAGGTAGCAACACCAAATAAACTTTTATTTCAGCAAAGCAAAATAAACACAACTTATATGTTCTCTGTCACCACCATGCCTTCTTCCAAAGAATACTGTGTTTGTGGTGCCTGGGAAATTTAGAGCCTTTAATAAGGGTGAGGAAATGGAAAACAGTGATAGCAATAACCCAGCATACAACAATAATTTGCAGCAGCAAAAACCTCTACATAAGAAGTGGCCCCGATCCAGGGAAGTCCCAATGTGAACATATAACTGCCTGCAACTAAGCAGTACCACTGAATACATAAGGTCAACTCTCAAATTTATGAGTCTTTATGAGTCTTTCCTAAAATTTGCGCCCAGCAGTATGTCAAATGGCAGTGGTCCAGCTGCCATCTGCTCTGCTTTGGAATATCACATTATGTGGCACATTTTCTCCTCAGCCCATCTAACTTAAGATTTGTAATCGACTTTACTAAGTATATCCACAGTGCCAAATCTTGATCAGATCTAACTGGGATTATAAAGTCTGGAAATCTAATTTAGAAAGATCATATTGCACATTTATACACTGCACTACCTAAGCTATTCAATGCAGTTCTAAGGGATAGTATCCATAATTAGTGCTTGAAAACAGGGGCTCATTTTTGTCTCCAAAGGTGATGAATATCAGGAGAATTAACCTGGAAAATGCTTATAGCTAGTGAGCCAGTAAGCTCCTTGTGTTAACAAAAGTAAGTTCAGAACATAATGTTGGCTGTGATAACACTAAGCCTATGCACAAGTGATGGAGTAAAGTAAAAAATGTTTTTGATGTTACAGGAAATGTACAAAATGAAACATGTTTTAGAAAAGAGAGATTTGCAGTCTTAGCCAGCTGATAAAAGTGAAACTAGGTGTAAGTCAGTTTAAGCCTCAAAAAAATTTGTGGCAGACAGAGCATTATATGTTGCACCTCCATTGCCTGTAGTAGCCAGATATTTTTCAGGAAACCCGACTTGGTCCTTAGCAGGAAAACATCAACATCATCGTTAGAGCTTCTGTGATTTAATAATGTCTTCTCAATGAATGACAAGAAAGCAACAGGACAGAGGTGCAATTTGATCTAATACAGCCTGAGGGATCTTGGATCTTCAAGTAAGATACTTTAGGCAATCCTTGCAAAACAAATACTACATGAATCATACTAAGGTTCTTGTGCATGAAAAAATAATTGTGACCTTTATTCCCTGGAGAGTCACATGCTTATTTCAGTCACCCAAGGAGGATAGAACTGGAATAAAAAGAAAAACAGAAGATTCCAAAAGGAATATTTAGATGAAAATACCTAAACCTCATTCAGAATAATCCCATTGCCTCATCCACTGGCTTGAGAAGATAATTGTATGCTTGGCTACTCCTCTGATTATGAGTCAGAAATACTATGAGGAGCCCACTTGGTCACAACATCAATCTTCAGCCCAACAGAAATCAGTGTGAGTGTTGATGATTCACAGAAGGAGCAGATATGGTTCTACATGAGAGGTTATCAGCCAGTTAGATACAGCGCCAATACATACACCAGCTAAACAAAAATATTAGATACAGAAAAATAGAGTTATGGCTGTGTAGTTTTCTTAATCTCTTATGGAAATGTTGCAATTGTAAAGCCTTATAACAGTTAATCTGCTTTACAGTTTGCTCTATCTCATATCATGAAAGGTATGAAGGGCATGATTGTGCCAGGTACAACCTAAATTAAATGAGAAGGAGGACACTTCTACTGAATATTTCTTGCCTTTCTACCTGCAGTGTGTATGAGAGGTATGTTCTAAAGAACTGTTTAATTTGTCTGATCCAGCTGAGAAATATCATTGATCTAAATTTACCAACTGAAAAATGTATCAGAAATTGGTCATGGTTCATTTTTTCCAAAATTGGTTTTAAATCATCTCATTAATAAATGCTCAGGAAAAAGCCTATTTGAGAGTAACTTTCTGAGGTGACAGAAACCTGCCATTACCACTAAAGCTAGGTATTCTTATTGCTCCTGGAATCTGGCGTTCAATTAGCCCAAATTAAGCACAAAAATCTATGCTCACTTTTGGACACATGAGGTATCAAACATGAAAAATAAGAATGGGATCACATTTTCTAAATAGTTTTCATTTAACTGATATCGTTATGCATAGTATTCTAAACACATTTTCATTTAGGTTTCATTGCATAAAAAGACATTGTTGCAAAGGTCCTCATTGATATAAATTGTCTCATGTTGGGTTTGTTTCCCATTTTCTAGTTTCTTACTATGGTATTTTGCTGGTCTGCAGAACTTTTAGAACTCTTGGCTATTAGACTCTAAAAGATGCTTTATAATATCTTGCTTATATTCAAATGTCTTGATATTTTTGTCTATCTACCATTTCTCTTACACTCCTTTTATGCTTCAACACGTGAAAGAATTCACATTAAATAGTTTTCCTTAAAATAACATCCTTTATGGAACACATATTTTAGAAATTTTTTCTCTGAGAGCTTTTTGGCACTGTCTTTCAAGTTCTGTGCAACATTTACCAGACAAGAAATGAGACACTCATGACTGCAAACATTCTTCTCATTATTTATTGTTACCTTGTTCTTTTAATCAAACTGCTATGATTTTTCTTTTGTATTTCTGGAATCACCTTCAATCCAGAAGAAATTCTGAAACAGATGCAATTTTTGCTATGGTTGCATTTTGCTCATACTACAAATATGGTTGTTCTGTGAACACTGCAATCTCTTTGCCTTTCTTTTACATGGAAGGGACTTACTGATGAGTTACAAATCATTTTCCTGAGCTCACTGCATTGTATGGAGAGAATGACAGGTTTTTATATCAAAGGTAGCAGAATCAAGTTGATTTTTTCTTTTGAGATGCGAGTATAATTCTGAAACCTTTTCTTAACCAGTTTGTAGCTCCTTTTTGTAGCATTTTGAAGGGCTCCACTTGGCTAGAGATAAAGGAATTCATTCTTCCTTTGTTACATATAAAGGAACACTCTGAAGATAGATATTAGCTTTGCTAGTTATTTGTTGTCTTAAATTCCTTGTTTTTTCTTCAAAAAATAATGGCCTCAACCTGTATGGCAAGTTGAAGGTTTGAAAGTGCCATGTCTATCTTTCCACTATGCATAAGGCCTTCTCTAAATAGAACACCCTTGAAATGGAATAAACACATAAAACAAAATATTCCTTGTGTTTGCAAAGATCTTAATATTCTGAGTCTGAGGAAATTAACCCAAAATTCCATTCTTCTAGATGAGCACTATTAATCTGACCAATTACATAAAGTGCAGGCAGTGATAGTAAACAGGATTGCTGCAGTTTGTTTTAGGGATATATAACCTTGCTTTAAGAATATAAATCCTGCAAACTGGATAGGAAAACCACAATTTTAGATGCCTCTGTGCCTCAAGACTGGATTATAATGTATAATGATACTCAGACAAGGTTTCTACTCCTCAAACCAAGGCACATTTGCACCTACGCTTGGATGATTGATCCGCGGAGTCCCATCACAAGGGAATGCAATGTTATACAGCAGAATCACTCAAAATCTAAAAGTCCTGTCTTAAAAGCCAAATGGATCAGTCAATTGATCTTCAGTTTTCCATCTCTAAAACAGAAAAGAACAGCTCTTCTCCATATCCAAAAGAGTTGCTGGAAAACACCTTGGGTTTTCATCTTTGGTATTTTTCACTGCATATGAAAACTGACAATGAGCTCTTATGATAGAGATTAAATTTCCTTGTGGAAAATAAGAAACTTGTCAAAATTATAGTAAAAGCAGACGCGTGCAGATAATTTAATACATTTTTCATTCATCTGTTGAGGAATTGTCATGGAAAACACTTTAAGTCTATTAAAAATATTCTGAATGTATATTCTCAAGCAAATTATTACTATAATAATAAATGTGTTACCTCAAAAGGATAATTTGATCCTTCTGGATGGATAATGTACAGACCACTTGGAGTTTTTGAAACTGAACCAACAGTATCTTTAATATGAGTGCAATCCAAACCTAGAGTAAAAAGGTACACAAGGAAGTTAATGAGCAAAATATGTTTAAAAAAAATACAGATTAATACAGGAATATTACTTTTCTTGGTGACATGAATTATTTAAAATATATTTTTCTTCCTATGCAGACTTTAAAATCATGCTTTGTCATGAATTTATCTTGTAAATTAAAATTCTCTAAACACCATTGAGCTTCTAAGTACAAATGACACTGTATTGACAAAGTTCTTTTTAATCTTCATAGATATGATACATACCTATATGAAACTAAAGATTATATATCTGGGTCCATTTACAGATTTTTTTTCATTTTATTTATTACACCTGGACTGTGAAAAAGACATATTATCTGAGAAATGAAGTCTTTTTCCTACACATATTTATATTTATACTTGTAAAAGCCTTTCCCCTTAAAGTATACATAAAAAACATTCCATTTGAAGAAGGATACTGCAGATGTAGAGCACATTGCAAAAGAATGCACCATTCAGCAGCCTCAGATCACTTACTAGCTAATAATCATACTTGGTATTTTACATAAAAATCAGCATGCTAAATAGGATGCCCAGAGTTGTCAGTTGCAAATGATTTAAAGCAGTATTTATGATAACACTTTTAAACAGTTTATTAATTTTTCCAGAGTTTATATGTTACTAACAAAGGATAAATGTCAATGTACGATTGCTTACCTTTGCTTTAATTAGCTCCTTTTGAAGATACAAAGATAAAAAGGGAAGGTGTCAAAACTATATTTGAAAAATACTTACCATGAGATTGAACTGCTTTATAAGGAAGTGGATCCAGATGTTTTCTCAAAATTACTGTGTTCAAAAGAACGATTTTGTTCATAAGTTCATTTACCTGCAAATTCAAATAAAAGATCTTTAATTAGGTTGCAATGGGAAATTTTACATTCTAAAGATTTTTTTCTGACTCCTAATAAACATAATCTGAAGTTAATTTTTGTGATGTGTAGTAATTTGTACCAATGTGAAGGAATGGTCCTCCACTTTCTCTACTGCAATGTATGACACTAAGTTGTGAAGTGGGTTGCTTACCACTCCTCGTAGAAATGGAACTCACACCCTATCAAGTGTTAAGACACTCTAATCCTACTGGTTTAATGACAATTTAATGGCTTAATGAGCCCTATTTTTCCTCAGAAAGACAACACCTGCTGTGAGAAATAACAGATACAAATCTTTATAATAAAGAAAAAAAGTACCTGATTAGAAAGGAAATCCAGTGAAGACTGTTGATCATCCATCATGTCTCTTACCAGTTTTTTTGTACTTCTGGCATATTCAGCAAGAGAGTTCTGCAAATTTCCTTCAGAAAGAAATATGTTTATCCACTTTGTTTTCATAACTCTAGAAATATTCTTGACTAAATGACAACATACTTATTTATGACATCAAAGTGCATACTGAAGGTGTTTTACCTTACAGCACCTAAAAGTGAAATGAAAGTAATACAGAGATCACAGATTAAAGCCAAAGGTGCTAAAATCTTCTTTATATTATATTATGTATATTATACAATCAGCCTCTGAAAATAATTATGCAAATTCCTGGTTTTCACATATGATTTCAAAATACATATTATTAATTATATGCCATAATGTGTTCTGGCCTTTCTGACTGCAGTACAAACATCTTAAGAAGTGATGTATCTTCTCATGTTTTGAAGAATAAATTAATCTTATCCTTGGGTAAACTGGACAACCAATGGATATCACATAAATATAAATGCATATGATAAAAGACAGATATATATATAAGGTTTCTTGTCACCTTACATTTGTTCATTCATTGTACTAGTCCTGTTTTTTGCCCTGATGGTAAAAATCATGATCAGCATCATAATGGCATATAATTAATATATATTTTGAAATCATATGTGAAAACCAAGAATTTGCACAGTTATTTTCAGAAGCTGATTGTATAGCTTGTTGTGTAGTTTGTCAAGCTGCTGCATAGAGGATATCCTGTATAAGCCTCCATAAAAGTAACGTGAAGTACACATTTGCTCCCATGTAACTGACTAATTAATTAATTACCTCCCACTTACACCCCCACACCCAGCTATGATGTTTAAATGAGCAAGAGACATCCTCCTCTTCCTCTCTAATTGAATGAGATACTGACATTCAGAGCACAACAGATCTAGGTGGATTGTAGGGCTGCTTGGATTTGCCTGTCTTCACCTATGATTATACTTTGGCACACCAGCTGCATCCCTAAAACAGGGTACCCCAGATTTTCTGGACAACACATAGTTTGGGCAGAAGGTCACAAGGCTGTCACGTGTGCTCAAGAAGATTAAAAAATAAATTTGCACAGCATAGCGTAGCAGAGGAGAGGATTGCATAGCACGGCACTGCACAGCTCATCACTGAAAGTATTCTTTATGAATACATACTGCACATGTAATGTTTGTCCCCTCGTAAAATTTTAGCTTGAGCATCACATGGTACAAGGCATTGTTCTTTTTGTTTTGAAATATCTGCAGATTTATTTTTCTCTTCTGCCTGGAGTGGTTCCTCCACAGCTCCAACATTCCTTGTGTCCTGTTGTACCAAACAATGGAGGGGGAAATAAATTGAACATAAAGCACACATAAAATAGCTCAGTCTGTCAAAATGAAGTATATTGCTTCACAGGACTTCCTTCAAAACCTGTTTTTTAAAAGCTTTATCAAACAGAAATTGACAGAGCTGAGACGAAAACTGATTAGATGTCCTCTGCTTAGCCATACCTCACAAGAAAAAAGTAGTGTCAGAGGTAAAGAATAACCTCCATAAATTAAAAAAATACCACCACCATTTCTGGTGAGGTAGTCTACTAGTAAGCACTGTAAGTGGGAGGCAAATACTTGCAAGTACTGCATTTTAGGAATCACCATACCCAACAGACATCTCAAATGCTAATGAACTTATTTTCACTGGAAAGGAGCAGGCGTTTTGATTTACCTGATATTAGCAAAGTACTTTTACTCTTGAAAATCCCTAAATTCATTCTTTAGACACTGATCAAGGAAGTACTTGTATAAGTTTTTAACTTAAGCACACAAGCAGTCATGAGAAGATTTGCAGACAAATTCAGCAGAAAAAAAAAATTTTAAATGTTCTTATAGGGGAAAGAATAAAGGGACAGTATTCATGGGCACACAATTATCTGAAACAGCAACAATAATAGCGTTAGTAAAAGTAGTTATGCCTAGTACTGTTATTTCAGTTATGTTTTCATATTTAGTAGTTTTTCTTCTATGGTGCCATAGGTCATAAAATAAGGGAATGCCTCTGAATCATCACTTAAAGAAATTACTAAAAGTAATTCCCAAAATATGTGTCATTGTCAAAAGACTAAGCAACATATTTTTGTACGAGTCTGTGTTTGATGATTTAATCATCTCAGCAAATCATTTATAGTATGTTCATCTACTGTGTTTTCAAATGTAAATAAGATCCTTAGAAATGTCAAGATTTTAATGAAAAACAAAAGTTTTTTAGACTTAAATACATCTTCATCATAGTTGTTCTTTCCTGCTCCAGTTTTCTCTTTCTGCAATTGGTACTACACCAGCAAGCACTGAACAGGGTTTTTTCCTTGATTTTTGCTCTTAAAAAATGAAAGTAAAAATTACAGAAAACTGTTAACAAAGGAATTTTACTAAAAAAGGTTTCTGAATTACTAGTATAATTGCCTTTTATGCCTGGAGAATGATAGAGAAGTAAAAGAATGTGTTTCTTTAATTTTGAAATAAGCACAAAATAAAGAAAGATAAATTACGCAAGAGTTATAAACAGATCTCTAGAAATTTATAAATAGAACACTTGAAAGTATGGCTTGTTCCAGGGCTATCACAGCTACTCACCAGATGTTCAATTAAACACTGTTAAGCAAATATTTTTAATCAATATTTATCTTTAACAAAAGCAAACATGAAACAAGCAATTAAGTCTGATCTCAGCAATTCAAGCAAGAACTGACTCTGCCAAAACCAATAGTTACTCTGCATTTAAAGTCATGCAGATGAGATTAAAATATGACATAACAACTGAGCTGTGATACAGGACATTAACACAAAAATGTTCTAATATACTGAATTCTTACAACTTCAATGTAGTTTCTTTTCACTATGTGAAAATACCCAATTCTTCTGTATTTTCATATCTATCTTGAATAAGGCAATCCATATTTTTAAAACATCTGTCACTTTTCTGAGAAATCATTCAGTTAGATTCATTATCTTATCTGAACAAAGTAACAGAAAATCTTACCTTAGGTGAACAAGGTTCGCCATTATTTATGACAGTCTCTCCTAAACCAAACAAAAAAACATTAAGACAAATAAATGAAGTTACCCTAAAGTGGTGGTTCATCTTTTACTTGAAGAAATGCAAATGTTTTGATGGGTTTCAAATTTCTGTGGAAAGAATTGTACACTATGAAGGCCTGATCTAACTATTTGGGAATGTCTACAGCACAAAGGGCAGCCAACACATCACTCTTTTACTGCCTGGATTTAATAAACCACATTTCAACTGCACAGTAGATTTTATATATTACTACTTGCGTCCTGAAGGAAAATTACTGCTTATCACCACTATATAACACATCAAATATATATATTTTCATTGTGATAAACTCTGACAGATTTTCTTATATGCTATTTTTGAGCATTTGTGTACATTTGGCATGAGTGTTCTGGGCTGCCTGAAAGAAAAACTAGTATTACTTGATTTTTTTCAATTTTTTAACCAAGTTTTTTAATCATTAAAATTAAGGAGTCTGTATTGCTGTGGTGATAGTGCACTAGAACAGGCTGTGGAGGCAATTTTAGAATATGTCATCAAAGTGATTTCAAAATAGAAAACTGAATAGACATTATTTTAAATTAGTACCTCGTACTAAATAGAAAATCTTTTACCAGGAGAATAATAGCAGTATTTTGGTCTCACTTGTAACACGGGTACTGAGACTATCATTCAGTACAATGATTTTTATCCTGAAAAAAAGTCAAAGTACAAGATAATGGCATGAAAAAGAAGAAAATGAAATGTACTCCACAGAAGCTTAATTAAAACTACGAGGCACTTAAGATGTCACTCCATTCCACTACTTTTGCATCTTAAAACTGGATCTGATAGTCTAAGAAAAAAGAAAACTCAGAAAGGTCCAACATATTTAGACAATTTAGACACATTAGAGAATTTAAATTGTTTGTGATATGGCTAAATAAATGAAACCTCAGCTTCCACTGGAAAATACATTGTCTAAAGGATCTTCAGAATACACTGTTCAACTGCACTTTACACTGGTACAAAAAGGCAATGTTCCAAATTTGGCTTGATAATCTCCACCTCTTGTGGAGTAGTTAATCTCCACTTCTGTCTAAAGCTGGAATACACTAGAAATAGCTTTTGCTACTAAGATTTGTTGGGAGCAACCAACATTTGTTGGGAGTGGGGATTACAAAACTTTTTAATCCAATGTTTTCTTTAAAATCAATAACTAAATACTACTAAGAACCTGTAACTGAGAGGAGTATATTCAACTGCCTGTGTAATTCTGAACAACTTTGGCTCTTCTGTATCTCTCAAAATCAAATTTTTAATTTTTTCTAAAGTACCCCATGGTACATAATAGTTTTCCAATATGAGACTTACTAGGGTTTAATTAAGGCATCAGTTGATGCTTTCTCAAGAAGATTCAGGTTGTGATCTTAGTTCAGTCTCAGGAAAAAGGTGAAAAGATTTCCATGGCTCTCTATATATCCCATTAAGGGCAGTTTTTCTTCCTCTTTCTATGTACATAAATAGGCAGAGTGACAAATTTCAGGCAGGAATGGTTAAAATAGTCGGAACATTAACTTGTCACATGCAGTTGCCTACAAAGCTTGGAGAAAAACTAGAGGAAATCAGCAGATTAGTCCTCTACTGGGACAAGAAGGAAAAAAAAATATGTTTCTGCAGCAGCACAGCTATGCTCCAGCCTTCAAATAAGACTTGTAATAAATTCAGATCCATCCCACAAAGTTTTAAGAACTGATCTTTATCCTGAATATCAGTATCCAGCCCAAAGTAAAATTTTTGAAACTTCTTTCAAACCAGCTGCCAGAGCAGGACCTTCCATTCTGCAACTACTTAAGATCAGGTTTCTTGATGCCCCAGAATAATCACACACTTCTGAATTACATGGCCCTCAGCTTGTCACCTTCTTGTCCCACAGTTTGAAAGATGTGAGGTTACTCATGAAGAGAAATTATCCAATAACCATAAAGGAGGACTATGAAGAATGAATAAAAAATAAACAAGAGAAAGACATAAATATATATAAACACTGAATAAATTCTGAATCTCAGAAGGTATCTTAAGGTGAAGCTGCAAGTTGAGCTGTATTAGATGAAAATTTTCAGTAAATCTAAGGAAGCTCAAAATCTGTCTGTGGCATGAGTTGACCATGATCTTCAATCTTCCAAGATGTGACATGGGCCCAAATTCTGCAGCGTCCCAGCTCTGCCTCAGTTCACCTTGGCTGACTCAGTTCTCCAACCTGATAAAGCCTTCTATTGCATCATAATGAAACAGTGCATTTTATCAGGCAAACTGGGATTTTACATGTGACTGGGGGTTGGAAGGCACACAGTGGTAATTGACAACCACTTTTCCCCCTTCTGCAACATAACAGAGCAGATGGGGCAAAGAAATGGTGAATTTGGAGTTGATTTTCTGAACTAGAGGTGAAAGACTTCCACTTTAGGGTGATCTTCTCAATGGCACTAACTGGGATACTATAAATATTAAACACATTTGGCAACCTGACCACCACTGGTCTTGGCTGTAAAATGGTAACAGCAACACCCACTTCCCAAACTGTGCTACAAACATGGAGGAGGGGTCTGTGCAGAAAAGTATTTTACAAATGCAGAGTACTATTTTTTACCTTCCTAGTCAAAGACATAGAACAGCTGCACACTGGAAAAAAAAAAAAAAAAGAAAAAAAAAGGAAGAATTGGTTTAAGCTCAAATACATCAGCCAAGAAATGTCTCGCCAGGAAACCACCAAGGCATTTAGCCTGTTGCTGACAGCTCATCCAAGGCAGGGCAATATCCCAAGACTACACACCCTGCTTAAAAAAAAAAAAAAAAAAAAAAAAAAAAAAGAGTTTTGCAGTCTTGAGAACAAACTGGGGTTTTTTTTATTTTCTTTTTTTTTCTTTGTGTAAGTGTATTTATGGACTTCTTAATCTTTTTTCTATAATAGTCATCATTTTGTGCATCAACTGCACAAAACATCTCTTGGTGGTTGTTGTTGTTATTTCTGCACCCTGTGGTTAAAAAAAAAGTTTATGGGGTTAACTCCGAGTCTTCGGCAGGCCTAAGAGGCGCCCGCAGAGCTCTGCAAACCCGCAGGCGGTGTTTGCCCAGGAGAACGCGTTCGCTCGCACCCCGCGTGTGTTTGGGGCTTTCAAAGGTCATCCCGCGGTGCACAGCGCTGCAGAGGTTGGAAAGCCCAGCGAGAGCCAAGCACCGTCCCTGGCAGGGCGTCCGACACCGCTCTCCCGGACGGGCCGAGCCGGGCCCGCGGGGAGAGTGAGCAGCGATTCCCACGCGTGGCTCCCACCCCGGCACGGGCACCGACCAGGCCCTGCCGGGCAAGGCGGGTCCCGGCCCGCCCAGTCCCCTGCGCCAGCCTCGAAGGCAGCAAAAGCTGCGGCGGCCAAAGCCTCTCCCCCAGCGCCGCTCCCTCGGCGCCGCTCCCTCAGCGCCGCTCCCCGCGCGCCGCGGCCCCGCCCCGTTGCGAAGGAAGCGGCGTCGCCGGTTGCTACGAGCGAGGCCGGGCAGAGGCGCAGAGCGGCGCGGCGGGGCCCGGCGCTGGCGGCGGTGTGGGCCCGGCGCTGACCCGGGCGCTGCATGGAGCTCTTCGGGAAGGCCGGCGGGGCGGAGCGGGGGCAGCTCCTCGCCGGGGGTCCGCAGGACCGTGCGGGAGGGCGGCAGAGCGTCCCTGCGTATCCTTCCTGAGGCGGTCCCCGACCGCCGGGGCGGGCGTTTCTCGGGCTGGCCGAGCCCTGCGAAGGGGGGCCGGGGCCGCGGGGCTGCGTGGGGCCCGTGCGGGGCGGCGGCGGGGCCGGGGCGGCGATGTGCCAGCCTCCGCCCTGCCCCGCGGGCAGGGACCGCCGCAGGGGCGTCTTCAAATCAAAACTTGTACATTGCGGGTTTTAAACGGCCGTGGGAAAGTTGACTTCTCAAGCATCTTCCGGAGTTATGTTCCTTTTTCTAGGAGATCATGCTACCAGGAATAGTGTTTTCCATCCTAACCTGTGGGTTCTTGATTTTTTAGTAGTAAGAACTACTGACACAAACTCTTAAGATCCGCCTGCACAGTGCTCCTTAAATAATTACTGGCGTGATGCAAGGCTGACCTGGCTCTTTGGAGAGCTTTTATTTAATGATGTTAATCAATTTCAGTGTAAACAACTAATCCTTTAGGGTGTGTGTGGGGGGCTTTAATATTTTACATTTTCCCTGGCATACCTGTATCCTTATGTTACAAGTTTAGATAACTACACAAAATGAACATAATAAAGGTGGGATTTTTCAGCTGGTGGTATCATGAAAGAGAAGTGCAAAGCCTCTCCTAAAATCCTTTTAAAAATTAAAATGCAATTACATTTTTTTCTAGGTGACCATAAAGTAAGTTATGACTGTAACATACAATTATGGGACCTACTCTATATAAGGCCAATCACACAGCCTATTACAGTTCCATCCAGTTTCTGTTGTCCTTAACACAGTCTTAGCGGCAGAGATTTAATGTTTCATTTTGAACAGGATTTACAAGAAGAACGTCGGGCATTGAAAAAGGATCAAAAAATGCATCGGAGCAAGGCAATGAAATATTTGATGGAGACAAACAGAAGAAGAAGGCAAGTAGCTAGGGCTCCTTTAATGGAGGATTGTAAAAAAAAAAAGAGAAAGCCAAAGCAAAAAGAGTCAAAACCTTGAGACAGATCAATGTATCTCTACTATTTTCATGTTCACTTTGATAAATAGCTCACTGCTTTGGCCTAGAGGAATCTAAGCTGAAAAGTTTCACCAATCCAGATTCTTGCTATGGGACAAATAAAATAAAAAGAGCAATATTCTGATTTACTCACTAATTTTTAGAAACTCACAGAACTCACATCTCATATAAACTAAAGGTGAGTAGCAGTAGCACTTTCATCCTGTGGCTCTGATCTGCATTTCTAGTGTTCTGGGTTTTATTAGCTTCAGTGGAGGTATGAAAAATGCACTCAGCTGTACAGTGTGGGCCAGCAGAAGGCAGTTGTTGCCTTCTGAAGTGTGTGTTTTTCTGTCTGCATAGCATAACAGCTGCACAGCCTCCCCTTCATGCCAAGGCTTTATGCTCCCACTCCCCAATAAACACAAAGCAGCATTTTTCTTGTACAGGATACTTATAATAAACTTATTTTGTACTGACATTTTAAACAGAGCTTTGCATAGTCTGTCTTCTGCATACATGAGATTGCAAAGCCCTGAAATATTCTGTGGCAAATGTATTAAGTAAATTACACACTGAAATGTCACAGTGAAGTGCTATGAGTAGTTTAAGGGCATAGAGGTTTTTCCCCTCACACTGAGGTGGTGCTCACACATACAGGGGGGCTCAGCTGTGTGTACTGGAGAGGCAGATGGGTTCCTCCTTGCAAGCCCCAACCTCAGACCAGCTTCCTCTGCCTCTTGTGCCCCACAGTTCCCTTACCTGATACTTCTGTTGTACAATGTTTACTTATTGCATATGTTCATAACTCATAAGAGAGGTGGTATATATTGTTTTTATTGCCATTTTAGCCTGAGAGTATGTGCTATCAACTTACCTTTTGAAATAAAAATAAAAATGGAATAGGAGATATAATCACCTGTGGGTAATTAAAGACAGAGTGCAACCCACAACCTTTACAGATAATAGATTGAGTCTCAGTTGAAAAATTAAATACCTAATTTCTTTTTCTGGAACAGAACCACTGTAATGCTACACATCTCAGATGAACACTGTTTATTGTATTACTGGTCTTGAAATATTATACTCTAATGTAAAAGCAAGTACCAGACAGCCTGCATATTTTTGACAGACTGGTGTAGTTAAAGTAATACTCATGGATACATAAATACATTTCCATATGTACTTCATTGTAGCCTTAAGAAACACAGTATACATCCCAGTTACTCAGGTGAGCCACTTAAAAATTTAGGTATGGTATTCAAAAAAGGAAGATGTTTCAATTTGCTATAATTGAGAATGGCTTAATTATTAGCACAGTAAGCAGTTCAAATAGAAGTCTGTGGTAACAAGTTTTCTCCTAATAACTGAAAAGAAGTGAGTTAATGTTAGAAAAGTTGTAAGTAAATACAATGTTATAAGCTGTGTCATATATAAGTAAAAATTATGGGTCACTGCATATGTGCAGGAAAGTAATTTGAAAATAAAGTTCATTGAATGTAAATATTGTTTTCCTGGCAGTTATGCAGTTAGGAATTGACAATCCTTAGGTCATGTCTCAAGTCTATATGAACCAAGTTCCATTAACTTTCTTACACATGTTAAGGTGTTAGATATGATGATAGTTTCTCAAGGGTAGCATGATGTTCTTAAGCTCCACATTCTCATCTGGCAGCTCCCAAAATTCTGCCTGCCAAGGCTTACAGGCATATATCAGGATGTATTCTTGGCACTGCTAGTGTAAAATTTCAAAAGAAAATTTGTGTCTTTTACATTTTTTATATGGAGAGTAGGAATGACTGCACTGTGGAGTGTGACAGTCCATTTTCTACCTCTAACCTTCACATAGAATGGTTGAGGTTTTAATCTGGTTGAACACCTCCACTCAGGAAGGGCCACCTAGAGCCGGTTGCCCAGGAATCACTTTTGAGCTTCTCCAGGAATGGAGACTCCACAACCTCTCAGGGCAATCTGTGTCAGTGCTATCATCCTTACCAAAACAAAGTGTTTCCTGATATTCCAAAGGAAACTTCTGTGTTTGTTTGGTCCTGTCTGTAGGCATCACTGAAGACAGCCTGGCTCTCTCCTCTTTGCACCTTCCTTCCAGGTATTTACAGAAATTGGGAAGACTCCTTGGAGCCTTCTCTTCTCCAGGCTGAACAGTCCCAGATCTTTCAGCCTTCCTAGAAAGATTCTCCAGTCCCTTCATCATCTCTGTGGCCCTTCATTGAACTGTGTCCAGTCTGTCCATATCTCTCTTGTACTGAGGAGCCCAGAGCTGGGCACAGTCCTTCAGCTGTGGCCTGCCTAGTGCTGAGCAGAGGGGAAGGATCACTTTCCTCTATGTGCTGTCTAGGCTTTGGCTAGTGCAGGTCAGCATACCACTGACCATGTTTGCAGCAAGGTTGGTCCTTTCTCTCAAGTATCAAGTGCTACAGCATGAGAGGAAATGGCCTCAAATTGCACCAGGGGAGGTTTAGATTGGATACTAGAAAAATTTTCTTCATGAAGATGGTTGTCAAGCACGGGAAAAGGCTGCCCATTGGAGTGGTTGCATTTGGTATACTTCAAGATGTGGTTTAGTGGTGGACTTGGCCATGCTGGGCTTGTTGGAGTTGATGATCCTAGAGGTTTTTTCTAACCCAAATGATTCTATGTTTCTATGTTTAATGAAGATGTTAAAGAAGATTTGGCCCAATATTGTCTGCTAGGGTTCACCACTATGTACTAGCCTCCATTAGGACTTTGTGTCACTAATCAGCACCCTTGAGGTCTGACCATTCAGAATATTTACATTCCACCTCACTCTCTGCTCATTCCACCTCTACAGCAGCAGCATCTCGTTTATGATTATCATTGGGGAGACAGTGCCAGCAGCCTTAGTAAAGGCCAAATAGACAATATCTACAGCTCTCCTGTCATCTACAGGACTGTCATTTCTTTGCAGAATTTTATGAAGTTGATCAAGCCTAACCAAATTTTGTGTCAACCTTAAGTTTATAAGTTTTCTACTAAAAGAAATAAAAGCAGTGAATTCCCTTTAGGATGAAGCCCTAATGAAGATACAGAAGAGTTTTTGCTCTGTCTTTAATCTTGTGTCATTTAGGTTCACTTTTTTCATGTTGCTTTGTGGAGGGAAACTTTTCTGTGGGTTTTTCTTTGTGGTTTTTTTTCAGGGACCACCAGCAGGCCTCCTTTAAACAAGGTTGTACCAAAGCACTTTTTAAGCTAACAAGACCTGCATATGCAAGGTTCTTGTAGATTGAGATCTTCTGTTTTCAACCTTTTCTAGATGTACTTGCAGTAAAATTTTCCCTGACAGTCTACTGTTGATTTGTTGTCAATACTTCTAAAATGCAGCATTAAAGATACTCATCTTCTACAAGCTGTACACAGTTAATTGGTTTAGTAGTTAAAGACAAAGCATCACTTGCTCAGAAAGAGCAAGGATAGCTTTGGAAACAAAAGTCTCAGTAACTTAAATCTCAGATCATATTCAATCCCCCTGATGTCATCTGTTTCTTTGCATCTCTTGTGCTGACCCAGCTTCTTAGCTTTGTGTTAAGAACGGTACTTCAAGACAGCAAAAAACCATAGCCTACAGTTTTTACAAGTTGCCTGAGTATCAAGAAAGCAATTTCTTTATTGTCTTTCTGATACATGAATTTGCAATTTCAAGATCAGATTAAGAATATTCTCTGGGGCAGTAGCTGGCAGATATTTTGTTTAAATAACAGTATTCTGGAAATAAGAGCTACTGACTAAGCACATACTTAATGCAAATGAATAGGATATAATATTTTATGTTTCTGTAACACACTGCTTTCTAAATACCAGCTGTCAGTTTTGCTGGGGACTATAGACTTCGTGCTGTTACTGCTCAGTGCAAAATGTGTTTCCCATTTTACTGTGATGTTACTGTCTGCAGGTAGCTGGTTCATTCTGGAAATGCAATTGTTTATGTGCATTTTAAAATAAACCTTACAGTTGGTTATCTTGGTTCAGCATTTTGAATTACCTTGAAAAAGCTAATCCATCTATTGAAACTAGGGAAGGAAATCTATATCCATTTCCAATCTATTTCCAATCTATTGTTCTTTCCGTAATACTTTGTTTTCAACAAATGCACAAGCTTTGTGCTCCACCTACTGGCTGATTAACATCGATTATTTCATAAAAGCTCTTGAAATCATTCCCCAGTTTTGTTGATAGAGAATGAAAAGCAGTCTATGGCCAGAAATACGAGAACAATGTCAGCACTTGGTAAACAGAGAGGGGAGAATGTTAAGAATTTTGTATTTCTTTCTGCATCAGAATGAAACTGTGAAAAGTAGGTGATCACTGTAACCCCTGTGATGTGGACTTGCAGTATTGCCATTTCTGATAATGGGCTACAGGATTGTGCTAAATTTGCAAGGCCTAGGAACAGATGCTTGCCAAACTTGCTCTCTGAACTTTTCTTGACCTGACAGAAGCTTTGTTTTTCTTGGTTTAGCTGTAACTGCAATTTCTCTAAAAGACCATGTGTCTTTGGCTAATTTTGCCTTTATTTATCATTTTACTGTGGTTTTATATAGATAGCAGTAAGAAGCAGTTATTTTATGCAGAGAATTGGATATTTATGACTCTAAAATAATGAAGTAGTATAGAGAAACGCAGGCCTGGTATGGTAGCAGAGGCTTTGAAAACTGTAGGTGCAGGATGTGGCATAGAGGAGTGCAGGCAGGGAATGGTCAGAGATGTCACACAGGCTTGGCACTGGAGACCCCATGGCTATACTCACCAATAGCCAGCTAAAGAAGTGCAGAACTAGATCTGACAAACCTGGCTTTAGAGGTAATGAAGAGAAGAAAAGAACAGTATGTAACATACATAGAAGGCACCATGTATGGAATATTTGGAGGTACTGTGGAGCTACAGATTGATGATGATAGAGCAGAGGTGTAAAAGTGTATTAGCAAATACAAAAATTACTCCAAGTGGATCCTAAGGTGAGGGAGAAGAAAGCATTTACATGAAGATCCTGTAGGTCCTGGTGAAAGAACTCCAGATGCTGCCAGTTCACCTTAACACTCCAGCACAACCAGAATGAAACTACAAGCCCTGGGATGCAAAACAGCAATGCAAGAATGAGCATCAGGAAAGGGGATAGAAACTCAATGTGTGAATGACAGTTTAAACTGGTATATCACTATTACGGAGCCTTTTTCTGTGTTGAAGTATTCTAACAGTATTATTATTTTTCAGTAACAATTCTGGATTAATGAGAATTGTACTCTTAAGATTTGAATTATGCTAAGAAAAAAAAAATGCTTGACTATATAAGGTGTGCTTGGGTTTTGCCTATGAACAAGGCTTGGAATGTGACAAATGGTACATAGTGCAGGCAGCCCACCTGTGGATCTTTGGGGCATATTGCAGGACAGCCCTCTATGAGCCCATACAGTATTTTAGGGGTTGGTCCTTCTGAAGCTCTTGCAGCAATTTCAGGCTGTCTTTTTGTATTCAGTATACAATAATCAAAGAAGATTAAGGAATAGATTTAATATCTGTTCCTGCTCTTGAGAAGTGTCAGATAAAAAAGTTGATTTTTAGGCAATGTCCACAGATCTTTTTAAGGATATAAGATTGCTTCCTGTTTGACCATGAAGGGAATTTTGAGTGGGACACTGCATTCTAGCCTTTCCTTAATCCTACTGTAGTTACTGACCATACAAATATTTCCCTATCTCAATTTTAAAATTACTGTGCACTGGTTTACAACATGATGTAGCAAGTGAAGAATAATATCACCTCAGTATCCAAATGTTCATTTCATAGCACTCCATACACACTGTATATATTCCTTTTTAATTATCATTTTCATCCAATGCAGTAGTAAGCATTTAGTCCACCTGGGAATGTAGCATCTATCACTTCACTGTGAAGAGAATTTAACAAAATTAACCAGGAAATTGTTCTACCATCTAGTCATACTGTTTTCAACATAAAAATGCCTTCCACATAATGTCTGTATATGTGAGACAGCTAAGTATTTGAAGTTTTGTATTCCAAATTCTCCATAAATATTTTGGCAGCCATTTCAAAAATTGCTGCACTACTGGGTTGTTTATAGTAGACAGAAAAATTGGGTTAAAAAAACAGCAGTCAGGAAATTCTTCTGCTAGCTATCCATCTTAAAGCCATACTCTTTTGCCAATGTTACATCTGTGATATGAACCTAAGCTGGTGACTTAAGGAGAGTGCATGAACAAACACTTGCTTTAAATATTTTTCTGTAAGAGGGAAATGTGCATTTTTAAAATTATTTATTTTACATAATGAACCTAGGTGTTCCAATATACATTCTGCAAGGTCAAGAAGTTAATAAGGCTTCACCGAATAACTTTAATGTATTTCTTACATTGAAGTAAGATCCTTTTTTCTCCTTCTTGTCTTAATCCAAACTAAATATTGGTCATGATGAGCTGTGCTGAAAAAGACCTCTTGCATCAGCATTTGGACTTTCTCATTCCCATGTATATGGAACAACTTTTAATACTGATTATTAGGAATGTGGAAGAGTGTAGCTAAGCCATATTCAAAATAATCTGAAAAAAAATACTCTGACAGAATTGACTTTTCTCCTTTTTGGAGTTATACGCTGGAATTACTCCAGGTGTTAAGTTGTAGAATTTGCCACATGTCTGAATTTAACAACTATAGTTCAACTAAAGGCCTTGATCAGCTTCTAGAGATATTAAAGGGCTTCAAGATGAATGTGGTTAAAGTACTTATGAGGATAAGCAAGTCTGTTTCCTCTCCTGTGAATTTCATTTAGTCAAGATAAAATTGCGTATTTCTGTATTGGATTTTACGGTGAGTGAAATTCAGGAATACTGAAAGTGGACAATGAACTTTAGTTCTACTTTTTCATTCTAACATTTTTTGACAGCTATGTATATATGAGTTTTCAAAATAGTAAAAGTTCTTTCTCTCTCTCTCTCTGCTATGCTTTGGCTTCCAAGTGGATTAAAGTGAATATTCCTGTATAAGTGTGTACTTGGGAATTAGTTGGCAGTTTTTCTATTTTTTTACTATTGTGCAATTACAGCCTTTAAGCTTTCTAAAATAAAAAGTACCTATTTCAAATCATTTTTGTGTTTGTTTTCACAGGAGATAAGTCATCACATTGAAGGGATACTAGAGAGGGTCAAGTTAATTATTTCAGTTTGAACTTTTTCCCTGAAAAGCAAAGGGAATAATAATTAAAATAGCTTGAGTTAAGGAGGAGCTCTGTGAAGTAGCAGCATTGCTTCATTAAGCAAGAAGAACTATGAAGCGACTGCTAGTGATTAGAGTTATGGGAAGGTATCTTATTGTGATGAGGGAAACAAAGAACTTGGCTAAACTTTGCACTAATGCTGGCTAGAAGGGGACCCTACTTAGTGTATTAGTGACCTGTTAAATCACATTTCTAATACACAGATGGGAAGCTCCCAGCTGTAGTGATCTTTGCATGGCAGGTTTTGGAAGTTTCACGTGAAGACCATTACTTTTACAGTATTACTGCTTTTAGAATAGAATGTTTCCAGGGATGGGACATCTACAACCTCTCTGGGTTACCTGCTCCAGTGTTTCACCACCCTCACTGTAAAAAAATTTCTTCCTTATATCTAGTCTGAATCTACCCTCTTTTAGTTTAAAACCATTAAATATGACTTGCCTGCATAGACACTGTGCCAATAAATATTCTGGGTATATTTCACTCAGGGAGCTAATTTGTCAGTAAAAGTTGATGATTCTGTCAGCAGGAGAAAAGATTCTACATAGCTTCATGAAGCTCATGCCTACTGAAGGAAACTTTTGTGATGATGGTTATTTTTGACTAGAGTCTGCTTTGCTTTCCAACCAGTGAGAGGAGCCATTTAATTTATTTTTAATAATAACAGATTCTGTCAAGTATAGTTTTGTGTTACTGTTTTATACCGTTTTGTGCTGCTAAACTGATTGTCTTTCCGGAAGCTTCTTAACAATCACAACTTGATACTTACTCTTGTATATTTATCAATAAAAGCGGTAGTTCCTTTGTGTTATTTCAAAATAACAACTTTTAACTGTTTTTACTTCCCCAACAGCTTATGAAAAGCACACACAGAGCATTTGCAGTTAACCTTTCTACTGATCTGCTCACTATGGTACACTTATGTGGTACTGTAAAGGCTTGTAAAAGTCACATTGGTGACAAGAACTGGTCAAGTCTGTGTGTTAATTCCCATATAAAAAATCCCTGGTTGAGGCTAAGAAATTGAAATATTTTATGACTCTTCATCACCCACTGTCCTGTTTACCTTCCAACAAGCTCTAAAAATCCAGCTGTGCTGAAGTTAATAGCATTTAATTTATGAACAAACAATTTGCTTTTGTACTAAAATGGCAAGTTGGTAAGCAAGTAAGTTACTAGTATTTCAGTAAATGTAATTCATAAACACAGGAATTATCTACTTTTGCTTCTTATATACAGATCCTTTGAAAAAAGACAGAAGGAAGAAGAAGCAAAAGAACAAAGATATAGAGAACAAGTTCTGCAGCAGAGGAAAATTAAATTTCAGGAGGCAACTGCTAAGTTCCAACATGCTCATCAGTCCTTTTCTCAGCAGAAACAAAGAGGTTTGTCAATTAACTGTTATTCACAATACAAGTGTTTTTATATTCACAGAATCAGTGACTAGTTAAGGTTGGAAGGGACCTCTGGAGGCCATTAGTCTTTTCTGTTAGTAAACAGAAAAATTAACTTCACTCAAAGTAATTGAATTCACAAAAGCCAAACAACTAACAAGAAGCTCAGATCTGATAGATAAGACAGTTGGGTAGGGGAAATAAAACCAGATTTTTTGTTTTCTAAAAACTCTGTTTTGAGATATTTCACTTTATTCCAGTCACAGTAAGTACATGACCTCCTTGAGGTATTGTGGCTTCCTGGGTTTTCCCCCCTTTTTTGGCTGCAGTGTGCTTATTGGTTGCAGTACTGTGCTTCCACAGCAGGGTGAGAGATGTTACAAAGCCAGTTACTAGGATAGTGTAATGATCCCGTCTTTGAACCTTTGGATATAAAATATTCCAAAATGTGCATTTTATTTTTCATTGAGTAAATGCAGTCCCAGTATATATAAATATGGTATACATAACTTTTTTTTTCCTGAATTAGTCCACTTTCTAAGCCGTTCTCTTGCTGTGAAGCAACGATCACTTCAGCTTGGTTCCTGCTTTCTTGGAATCAGCGCAGATTGGCAGGAGTTTTTAGCAGCATTGGCCAAGTCTGATTTCCCGTCAACTTTCCAGTGTTCAAATGCTTAAGATATGGTCTATTACTTAGGTATTCTTTAACAGATTTACTCTCCCAACTGCAGTTGTGCCAGCTGTGAGGTAATGTCTCTGACTTCAAGATCAAATGTCAGATTAAAATAACAAAATAGAGCAGTGCTGGTTTAAGGCTTCTTCATAGCTCTACTGACAGCCCAGACTGTGTAGCAATAGAAGGAATAACAGTTTTTTCTCTTGGTTTTCCTTTATAGAAATTCTGCCTCGGCTACTCTCTATCCTACTTCTACTCACTTGAAAGTGGCAACACATTGTGCCTGTCTGGACTTTTTCTTTCCCCACTGGTTCAATTATTAAGTTACAATTTGGCCTCTGTAAAATATCTGCAAGCCATAACTTTGGCTTAGTGCATGAGTGGAATAATCATGATGTAAAAACAAAGTTAGATTTTTTTAACCTTGTATTTTTTCAATGGTGCAGTTTAAAAGCAAATAGCAAAACTGTTGAATACATGTGTGACTGTAAACACTTAAATAGACTGGGATTTTGTTTCAGAGGAACTCAAAGTGCTCTTGCATATCTAATAATGCTAAACTACTGTGTTTATTGTAACTGTCTGGATTTAGGCTTCCAAACTTCAGCAACTTAACCAAACCATTTATGGTAAAATATTCCAATTTTAAAAAACTCTTTCCCCATTGTATGTTTTTAGCTCTGATCCCTCCAGTCCAGACAAAAGCAGCTTTTCAGTTAGAAGAAGCTCTTGAACAAATTAAAGGATCAGTTTTAACCCCAGGACTGTGCTTGCAAAACATAAACAAACTCAACCTCAGGTAAGCACTCCTGTTCATTCTGATGATCAAAGGAAGTAAATTTCTTACTGTATTCAATAAACAGCAGACAACTACCTTTAAGAAATTGTAGGGCATTTCTCTTGTGGCAAAGAGATCATTTCTGTGAACTTATCCAATGAAATATTGTACAATTTCGTAGAGTTGTTTGTTTCCAGTTGGTAAGACAGCAGAGGACATGACACAAACCTTTTCCCCTCGGTCAAATTCTGGGAACAGTCAAGACTAACCCAATCTCCAATCAGTTATAGTCCAACTCAGATTGCCATGGTTATCAAACCATTTGCTGTTCTCAGAATTATTCTGTCTAGGTGATTTTTTATTCAGATTTTTCTCCTTTTGACATTCAAGGATATACTAGTTTATATGTTCACCCAAGGATCTTCTTTCCAGCTATCATTCCTTTATATTGCTCATTCTCTATGTGAATCAAGAGTGTCCTGGTAACAATTTGACCTGAAATTTCATTTTATATCACATAAAATTTTATTTGCATACTTTTCATTCTACCCAAGCACTGTTTCTGAGATACCTTGACTTATAACAGAATATTCCTTCATATATACTTTATCTGCTGTATTTCCTACTAGTTCCTGATTATCTCTTTCCTAACCTCTCATTTCTTTAACATTTCAGATCAGGGGGCTATTTTTGTTGTTGCTTCTTTTGTTATTCCTTTCTGCATTTCAGTCATTTTCTGCATGATATAAATTGTGCAGATTTTCAGAACAGAGATAAATTCTGCCTGAAAGGGGTCTCCCTACTTTTGGCTTTCAGTGTGTTCTTCAGTCTGACATTGATACTCAACTAGTTTATGTATCTCTGCTCTGATTAACACATTTTCAGATGATAAACTGGTCAGTGGAGAAAATATTTTATAACTCATAGAGCTTAACGCTCATGCTATTTTCTAGTCAACATTCATAGGAAGATTGCAGCAATAAAACCATAGCAACAAACAAGGAATCTACCTGTTAAATCTAAGTTTCATTTATGGCAAAAAACATAGCTGTTTTTGAACCCTATCTCAGATTTTCTGATCATTTGTCTCATTTCACTCATAAGCTTGATTAAGTACAGCATCTCACTGCCTTAATCATTACTTTCCTTATTTTTCAACTTTTTTCAAGCTGCTTCTTGTGCAACACATTGCACAAACCACTTACCATTTCTTAGAGCACTTTCACTCTATTTTTATTTGTATAATGTAAAAAACTCACTATCCTTTAATAATGATCGTGTGTTCTTTTTCTGGCTTTCATTTTCTTAACTTATTTTCCTAAGAAAATTATATTTATATGTTCATAATCTTTTACAATTTGTTTTCCCCTAGTAACCAATTTGAGAGAAAGCTAAGAATCTTGAGGTTAATTATATCTCTGTAAGTTTGAAATTAGAAATTTCTCAAGGAAAAAAAAAGGAAAATAAGTTACCCCAGCATCTGAAAAGTTGAGTCCACTATGACCCGTTGGAAGGTTGCAAGACAGCTAGTACAGACAAAACAGAAGAGTATTTTGAGAAGGTTCTTAAAAAGTCACCAGTTCTGAGCTGTAAAGCTTTAAACATTTCTTATAATCCCTTTAATTGGAAATTTTGGGACAGGTAATAACTAACTCATATGAAATAGTAGATACCTTTCTGTATTTCTGTTGCTTCTTACAATTTTATAAATGCTGAAGCCAAAAGTCTTGTGTCATCTTTAGAATTTACCCTTCCTCAGAAAGATAATGCCTATAATTAATTGACAGTTCCCTCTTAAAGGAAGAAATGAATACTGTATTAAGTATGCAAGATAAAGATAGCTTCAGACCCAAGTGAATATCTGAATTTTACAAGATTCTAGGATTCATAATGTCTGTCGTTTAAAAGGTGTAAAAAAATAAATTAAACAATGGAGACATATTAACTCCTCTTGGAGAAAGCAAAAGTCCTGAAACACCTAATAAGTGTATTCCATGCTGCAGTAGAGCCATTTTGCTTCTAGTAGGGTTTAGTTATTGAAAGCTAAAGCAAAGGTTTTGGAGAACTCATTAGCCAACAGGCACAGGGATATTTGTACATTAGGTGTGTAAATGGCATGCTGCTCTTTTTATAGAATATATTTCCCTATTGGTGTTTAAAATTGCTATGTTTGATGAAGTTTAGTCTTGGGATATAAACTTTAATATGACATATCAAAAATGGTCTGTAGAAAAGTTGGAATGTTGAAACTTTTGTAAATATAAATGGTCCAAGCATGTAGAAATTTTTATCAATTTTAATGGTCTAAGCACTCAAATAAATATAAAGAAAGTTTTGTGTGTCCAAAAAACCAACCATCCATTTTTGGGGGCCAGGTGTCAGTCAGTATGGTCCACAATAACAAAAAAAGATTTGGGATAGGGAGAATATCTACCATTCAAAAAAAACCAGCACATAGTTTTCTAAGTTCAGTAAAAAAATATGTGAATTTGTTCTCCCTTTTTGCTGTCAGCCATCTCCTCAGAAATAATAAATTCCATTTTATGCTCTCCTTAGGTCACTGCAATTGAGCCAATGTTTTTTGTAGTCTTGTATAAAATCTCCTGGAAAATAACAATAATCTTAAGGGTTTGAAAGTTTCCATTTTCCATTGCCCTAAAATTATAAGTGTAATAAATACAAAAAAAAAGGTCTTATTAGATTATTTACCCACTTGAAACAGATCCAGTAAAAAGAAAAGGGACAATTTTAGGTGCAGGAAGAGAAGGCTCAGAAGAAAAGCCTTAAGCTGAAGAAATAGATAGAAATGAAGGAAAGAGGTTATTGAATTTCTGTACATATGTAAAACATATCTTTTCAACTAAGAGCTGGTCAGAGGGCCCAACTACACTAGCTACTCTAAAGATTTTTTTTGTCAGGCAGCAAATACTGATTCTTTAATAGACCACAAATACTGACATTACACATCATTGGTAGATTTGGGTTCTCTGGATACTGGAAAGCCTTCTTGCTCTTTGAAGTAAGGGAATACCTTCCAGCATCAATATAATTATACTCTGCATAAGCCAACTTTATGGAAAAATAAAGCCCATTTTCCTGTTTGTTTGGATTTTTTTCTTTTGTTAAAAAAACCCCTCCATGTTCCGTTTCTATAAATTACCAAAGTGTTGGCTGATATTTTCCATATTAATGTATCTTGGAGCAGTCACCCAACAACCCAATCAGAACATTCTATTTATAAATAAACAAGTGAGAAGTTCTAAAATGGAAAGTGTTGGACACATTCAAATAGTACTAACAGCATTTGTTGGGCTCTTTATCCCTTATTAAAGTTCTATACTTTTGGTAAGAAACATATTTAAAAATGTACAGTTGATGAATAGAAATAAGACAGAGTAATAATTTGCTTGTTTATATCAAGAACCACAGATGACACGTCATGCTCATCACGTCGTGCATGTAAAAGTGATTCTTTCTGCCAGAAGCGGAATTCAGCAATGTTTGGCTGTGATGAAATAATACAGGAGAGCAGTAGAACAGACACGGACAGTCGCCAACTTCTCTTCCAGAAAAATCTGAAAGAAATGCAGCAGCTCCTTGAAAAACAGCATCTCAATAACTTGGAGGTATGATATTTTCATTTTCATATGATTCATTGCAAGATGATTTTAAGTGTGACACAAAGTCTCTTAAATGTGAAAAAAAATTAAAGTTCTGTTCAGCTGTCTTTATCAATTAGACAGTACGGGAGGGGAGACATTACTGTGCCTTATCAATAGATTATTTTTAGTAAAATTATACATATTTTCCAGTAAGAAGTCAGAGATCTTTAAAAATACTTATAAGAATGTTTTCACAAATTCATCCAAGATACCTGTTATGTTGTCCTTTTTTCCTGTTAATGTCAGATTTGTATATCAGACTTCTTGTATCTGACATTGGTAGCCATTAGTTGATGACAGGAGTCTTGTGATCTTGTGATTTAAGTTTCTAAACTTAAATTGATGATTTTCAGTGAACACCCAAGTTTCTGCTGTGCTGATTGTGACGGCACAAAATGCTATAGCAGTATTATGATGGCATGTGAAATGTTGGTGTGATGATATGTTAGAGATTGACTTCAAGACTCTTGAGATCCGTTTTTATCATCCTTGGAATAGCTGCAGGTGTTCCAATAATGAGCTTTTTCTGCCTAAACTAATTTTTAGATTGAAAATAAGTTTTAAAACTCACCTTAGAAACAGTGAAAATCAAGAACTGAGCTCTGAGGTGATTTTTAGTTGTGCATCTTTAAGTGTGATTTTATGACTCAGTGTTGTCTTTGATTTTGGAAATACTGTCTTCAACATTACATTTTCTGGAAAAAAGAGGGCATTGTTTGGGGCTCATTCTTTTATTTCTAGAATATCTTATTGGTGTCCAGAGTCGTGGTATCTGAAATGACCTGGACTCCATGAAGCCCGTCCCTCTATTTTGGTCATGGCTGCAGGCATAGAATCATGGGGGGCCATAGAGCAAGGGCTTTCCCTTTTAATACAAGTGTATGGATAACTAGTGAAAGACTTTAGAGACTTCAGATATGGTTTGATATTGATATTTCTAGGAGCATTCCTCTCTGCCTTTGTATCTACTTTTTTCTGATGATTATGCCTGAAAATCTTGAGCAGCTGATGGCTAACACAGAAAATCTCACTCAACTGGAGTGAGGTTCAAAAAAGTTGAATGGAGAGAAAGTATAGTTCTGCTGGCAGTGTTCTTATTTCTAAGCATAAAAGAAGGAAGAGAAAGTGACAATTTTCTATAAATTTCTATAGAGAGCTGATAAAACTGAATTCTAGATAACCTCTTTTAAAAAATCCAAAAAATATTAGCTTTTTTTTTAATAATATCACATTTGCATTTCACTTGTAGAGAGTTTGCAAGTCCCTCCCTAAATGATGATGCTGAATTTGGCAGTAGCTGCATTAGAACATCTTAGAATTAGAAAACAAAACACATTCTCTTTGAGAAAAATATATAAAAATATTATTCTAAATATATTTTAAGACTTCTATATTGGAGTGTTTTATCAAACAGAATTATCACTTCCTAATTGAATTCTAGGGGAAAACGGCTATGAGTCATGCATAAATTTTTACTTTTAGTTTTTTGTAAATGTTATCATCAACTTTGGACAGTGCATATAATATAGGAATTTGTGTTTACAAATTAATGTATTTTTGAAAATACCTGCAAAAAATTTTGAATTTTTTCCAGAAGGTATTTTTCTGCTACCACTAGGGGTTGCTCAGCTTCTTTCCTCTGATGAATAGTTTCAAAATGTAAATATTTATACTTCAGACATTTGGACTTGCTTTCTTGAAATTGCATGCTTTGGACTCTGATTAGAAAAATAGTCAAGAAAGCTATTGACCTTGTTCTAAGGCCTGAGTTTTGGAAGTTTAATACTTGGATTGTGTTGATGGCTGGCGTGCATGTGCATTGTGATGTCCTGTATTCTGAAATAGTATTTATATAATACTGTTATTAATAAAATTTATCATTTATAATGATTTCAAATACTCCTACTGAAATCAATACACTTCAGTGGTCTTGATACTACCTGTTGTCCAAAGTAATTTCTGAAATTAAAGTATTTCACTATGCACATGCTTTGCAACCTAGCCATCCATTGAGATCCTTTGACCTCTCTTTGTTTCTGTTTTTACAGGCCCAACAGGATTATAAAGATTCCTAAAATTCTTTACTTTCCTACAGGGCAATAAAGTTCTGTGTGACCCCTTACCAGTAGATTTGTTGTGTTGCCTGCTTTACATCTCTAAATATTTGTACAGATTCATTGCTAAGCCAAGGGTTTTAGTGGCTTCTACCGTTTTCCAAAATTATTTTGTGTTAAGTATTGAGAGCAGTAGATTTTATTTTGTGCAATAGTTTCATCCAAGCCAGTACATCAAGTTACTGTTTTATGTTCATGAATATGTTCCATTTTGAAGAATTTAATATTGCTAACTTCATTAACAAATAAAGGTTTTGTCTCTCCATCCTTTCCTGGTTTTATTGCATGCATAAATAAATCCTTTAAGGTGGAGCTAGTACCATGGTCTTTAGCTAAAGGTGCATGCAGCTTTTAACCAAATTACATTAGTCCCAAAGTGCTCAACATTTTTTTGAACTGTTAACTCTTTATGTTGAAATTTTCCATTTCTGGTACCTGTCTTGGACTGAATAATTTAGAAAATTTCCACTAAATGGCTCAGTTGTGACAAGGACGAGTATTTTTCAGGTATTTTTTCTCTTTTTCTTTTTGTCACCTCTTCAATTTTGTGGCCATGCAACATTATTTTGATCAGTACAATATTTCTAGGCTCTACCAGAAAAAAATTTGCATTATGCCTGAATTAAACTGGTTGCATTATATTTTATGTCTATAGTTTCATTTTTTAAACAAAATACTTGGAAGTAAGAGCTAATTCAAGACAAAATAGGTGTAGATTATCACATGGAGATTGTATTTTCCTATTCCCTCCTTTATATGACCATAATTAGGTTACTCAAGTGGTACCTGTGAAATCTGAATTTAGATCCCTTTCAGGCTGATTTGAAGCAGTATTTTTACCTTGGTTTGCTGTTTATTCTGAGAATATTAGGCAGCCATTGAAGTACTCAATACCTCTCTTTCTATGGATACCATTCCCCTTGGAAAAAAATACTTCAATATTTATTGAAATATGAATGGAACACTGGTATAATTTCTCAGAATTTGCAACCCAAAATATATTTTGTCTAATACAGGAAAAAGTTGTATCTTACTGTACTGTGTGTGTTTATACATGTTACATATAAAATCACAAAACTGTCTGAGAAACAATGAAGAATATTTTCTAAGTGATGTTCCACTGAATGGTCTGGGCACCACCTGCCTTGCAGGAGTTCACTTGTAAAGCTGTTAGCTGTTGGTGTTATTGTGCTTTTGAGTTTCACAGTGTCTGTGAAATGGAGATGTTTCAGGTAACGGATGGAAAAACTGTTGTATGACTTGGAATGAGTTAACCAAAAGTTCCTTCTGCAAGAGGTGTTGCCAGTCTAATTCTTTAGAGCCATAGGCAAGACCAGCATGGAAGAAAGGAGTGCTGTGTACAGAGTCTTTCCCAAGCATCAAAAACCTTGAGAGTGCTCAAGGCTAGTTAGTGGGAAAACAGACTCAGATAAGGATGCTTAGGATAAAATGACACTGAAGCAGAAGTCAAACCCGATTTTGCAGAGACCATTCAACAACTTGAAACAGGTTTCTATAGTCACCTTAAATCTAGAAATGTTGGCTATTTTTTAACTTGTAAATGTGAGTGTTAACGTTTTTATGTTGATCATTTAAATTATATGACAGGCCTGAGTGATTTCCTTACTTATTTTCGTCTTGGCAGGAGGAGAGGTGTTCAGTTTTCATTGGCTTTGAACCAATATTGTGACTAACATCTATCTTCCACATTATTTCAGTAATCCAAAATTCACATGTGCTATAAAGACAAATTGAAATGTATCTCCAGACTAAATTATTTTACCCAAATGCTCCAACTTGTTTTGATTGTGTATATTCCTCAAGAGTAGGTTTTGAGGTTTTGGGGGTGGTTTTTCATAAAATAACTTATTCTAAGCTTGTGCTGTGTAAAATCCTATGGCAATCTTCATACCTGACCATCTGGAGTTCATTCAACAGTGTCTTTCCTCAGTTCAAAGCCCTTCTTGAATGGGTAATAATGTAGGATTGAAGCTGAAAGAGATTTTCAGTACAAAACAGGTTGTTTCAGAGTTAGACTTTTGCATGGATAAGGTTTTGCTTGTGGATATATAATTAATTGTAATTGTCTGATTGTTGTATATACAGCATAGCTCACAAACCACAGGAGCAAGGAAATTGATACTGTCCTTTAATATATACCTATTCCTTTTTTACAAGGATATAGCTTTTTCATAAGAATTGCCATACATATTAACATGACTTCGTTTTTGGGTTTACATTCATAGATAGATAGATAGATATGCACTATATATAGATATGCACTAAAATATTTTTGTCATACTTCCTGTCTGGTTTTGGAGAGATTTGTTTACTGCAACAGAGTAAGATGTTCATAAATGTAGCTGAAAGAAAGGAACAGAGTAAAAAATAGCAGCACCAAATCTTTAGTGTACTGCAGTTACAGTAAAACGTGTGCTTGCAGGAAGCGACTGGAAGATATAAAGTTGGTGCATATGGGTCTATCAGAATGCTGCATTATACTAACATGGTATTATCACTGGTAGTATATACAGGTGTCTCAAGGGGATGTTGGAAAATCTGTTGATTTCTCATGAAGATTAAAGTATCAATCTCCACAGTAATTTTGCCCCTTTGAAGATGGCAGAGCTGTGTTTTAGGTTTTTTTAAAAAGATAAGACTTCTGTGAATTTTAAAGCAACACAGAATTCAGCTACATTTTTGTATCCTAGTATTCTGTTCATATCTTAGTATTCTAATGGTGGCCTGGGTAACCAGGAGCCAAATCAATTATTTAATTATTTCTAATATTAATTATTATAAACCTGCAGCAGTCCTACTGTAGTATTTAGTAGCTTGAGCTTTGCTGGACAGTTTATTCCAAATACTTGCATATCTCCATAAGTATGGTTCACCATAAATAAAGTACAAAATAAAGCATCAAACCAATCAGCCAAAATTCAGAAGACAAGGATAAGCAGAGAGTAACTGGGACCTCTTTCAGAAGACTGGAAGTTCTTGTGCTAAACAAAGAATTTCACTGTTTCAAACAGTGGCAAGATTAAAAAAATTAGCCTTTGAATTTTGTAGGCTCATTGGGGGAAGATTGATGCTGAAAGCTTGTACAAATTCTTAAAAATCAAATCTGTGAAGTTCTTAGGAAGAATGTATGTCTTGAAACATATCTGATTGAAAAAAGTTGAATTTGTAAGAGAGGTAACATATAAGTCACAGAATTTTTTTTCAAGATAACTGAAGCATGCGGTGAATGTTGGAAATTACATGAAACTTCCTTATTAGGTAAATTTATTTCTAGAAAGATATAAATATAAGTATTAGAAAATGCTCTTAGATATATTGTTTAGCCTTCAGGTTTTCCTGTATGGAGTCAGCTTTCTACTTAGTGATCCTTGTGATCTCTTTCAACTCGAGATGTTCCCTGATTCTAAAAGTATTTCTGTATCTGACCTTTAGGATTTCCTTACATAAATCCACCTTCTGCCCTGGCTGTTGCTGTGCATTGCACAACAGTGAGACCATGTTAAAAACTCTTCCATCTTTACAAAGTACATTGCTAAAAGTAAAAGTGATTCTTTTTCATCGACTAAAAAAATGTATACTATTTTTTTTTTTTAATAAAGAGCTCTGGTAGGGTTCCTTAGCTGAACGAGAGAATATTTTAAAAATTATATTCACACACGGATTCATTCAGGAACTGTGTACTGGTCAAATAGTATTAATCTATTCTTTTTTACTGATATTATGGCTTCAGTTCATTCAAATCTGTTAACTGTAGTAATTAAAATTATTATTAGTTAAACGCTACAGAACTTCTAGAATTCATAGTTCATATCCATGCCCAGTATTTCTATATGATTATCTGCCTTATCATGGTTTTTAATTAGGCAATCCCATGCTATTGTTGTAAGACAAATTTCCAGGGTAGATGATGCTTGCTCAAACTGCATTTATTAATGGGTTAGAAGCAAAAAATGGGAACAATGCATTATGACGCACACTGCCTCACCATTTTATAATTTAACAATTTTAATCGTATTTTTACCTAGCATTATAAATTGCATTCCTGGAACTGAATGACCAGATTAGTGTGTAAGAGTTAGACACCTGGGACAGGGTACCTGAGAAACAACACTCTGAGTACTGAGGTGCTAAACCAACAGAGACAAGTTCAGCTGAAAATTTGTTTCCTACACAATTATGTACATTTACCTCAGGGCTTATTAAGACTGAAAATCAGAGTGAAACATTGGTATTCGGTGTTCAGATAGCTTTTCTTTTAAAATCTTCTGATGGCAGGCCTTACTGATATTGCCTGCATGCCTATGAAATTAGAAACAAGTTCTTTTTATACTGAGAAGTGTGAAACTGCATTTCTAGCATCCTGTGATGATATTTCAAATAGGTCCTTTCAAAAACTCATAGATTCATATATAGGTAGTTTCTGTATTCTTAGCCTGAGAGGAGATCAGACACCTAGGCATCAGACCGGGAAAGACAGCAGTGTTGATAGTAAGCTTTTCTCTGGTCATCCTGCACCTTCAGAGCTTCTGTGGTGGGTTTGGCACAATGGAATGGAACTCTTGTGTAAGGTAAGCACCAAAATCCTTTCCCAGTGTCACTTGCTCTCTTGAGTCTACCCAAATCTTCTGAGAAATAAGTATTGTGTAGTGCTATGTACATGATGTTTTTCAAACTTATATAGAAATGCGATTATTAGTTTTGAATGGACTTTCCAATTCCACAGTTGGTAAATTTGAAACGAGTTGTTTAGGTACCTCACTGGCTTTGAAAGTGAGTTTTGCATCTAAATAAGTTCAGTAATGTCTTTTACTTCACAGTCAATGTCAAGTCTAACATGATAAATATACACATATGAAAAGCAAAGAATTTCTGTAAATAAACCAGTTGAAATTATCAAAAATAGCAAGCAGTGTGAGAGGTGTGAGGAGCCTTGGTTTTTATAATAGGTAGCATTTTTTCAGGATTTTATCTTCAGAAGAGTGTTCCTATTCACGTCTTGGAATTATGAGCAGTCAGCACTTCTTTTGCAGAAAATGTCAAATACGCTTGTAGTAGCTCTTTAGTGTAATAGCATTCTGATGGAGTCCTTTGCCAGAAAATTCACTTGTCAGGTTCACTTAAAATCTTACTTGTTGCTATGTTGTTCTTTCACTGGCCTTATGAAAGATCTTTTAGGCTCATGTTTTCCCTTTGTTGTAGTGCTTTACTAAAATGAAGTTGCTTGACACAGCTGTTCTAAGTCCTAAGACATACAAGTGACCTCTTTAACTCCTCGGAAGTATTTCTTTCCTAGGAATGTGGATATGTGCGGGTGTTAGATTTCATGCATCATAACATAAGATAATGCAGGCAATAGGCTGTACAATAAATGGCACTTATATAACAGGAAAAATGTAAATCCAGTAAATAACAATATAGTACTCTATCAACATTTTGTTTTCTTATCATCCTATAATCTTCTCACAGATTAAATAAAGTCATTGGGATTTCTAGGTTTATTTCCCTGCACTCATTGATCACTAAAAAAGGATAATTGTTGAATGCTTTTTTATTTCTGCAGAAGTACTTCTAATTATACATTTTTACAAGGAAATGGGACATTCATTTGCATTACATGGTACTGTAAAGTGGGAAATATGTAAATATTTTAATGAGAATGTTAAGCATCTTTAATATGTGAAAGGATGAAATTGTATGATGCAACAAAATAAATGTAAATGAACTAAATTTGCATGAACTAAGAGTGAGTGTGTGTTTAAATGAGAACTCCTTCTTTGTTCTTTAGTTCCTAACATTTCTGGATGCTACCTTAACTAAGATTTTGTTTTCCATGGGGCTTTGATTTATAAGGAGCATTCTTATTTATATAATGTAGGAACAAATCTATTTTCAACCACTGGAGCACAGCTACGTAGATATTTTTATTTTAATTTCTGAAAGTTGGAAGTTTTCTTGCGCCCTCCAGATTTATCTGCTCAAACTAACCTGCTATCAAGAGAAGTTTTTTTAAAATCTATCTTTACAAAATTTTTCTTCTGCCTGTCATTTGAGAAACACATGTTTTGCTGTACAGGTGCAGTTTCCAAATTAGACAAGAAGTAAGCCTGACAGCTGTAATTTCTTTTCACTTTTTTTTTCCCCTTCTGAAAATTTCAAAGTTAATTCTTAAATTTGGCCTGATGCAAAAAACTCTGAGTATATGCTTTTTCCGTGTTTGGGGAAGTTCAAGCTGAGGTTAACCATATAATTTCAGAAAAAATAAAGGTCAATAAATAACTACCAAAGTGCTACTTATTCTTTTATAAGGACTCCAGTTTGTTTAGGTTTAGTTTGAAAATGTTCCTTAAAGGGATCTTTCCCTACACTTCCTTCTTTGATCTTCTATTTAATATCTTTATCTCAGATCATAACTATAACGGAAAACTGCACCAACCTCTAAACATTTAGTGCAAGATAAGATTTAATTCAATAATAAAAAGTCTTTCCTAAGCTTTTTCTTCTGCAGTTTAATATATTTGTACAGCTATAAAATATACAATATTTAGATATAACAATTTTATTGGAATAAAAAATGTTTACTACAAAAATGTGTTATTATTCGCTAAGGAATTCTGTGTTTGTTTGGTGAGTTTTCAAAATGTTAATTCAGTGTCATTGCTAGGGCATATACAGTCACTCATCCTAGGTTAAGAGATTTTGCTAGTTGAAACATTTTCCATTTATTGTGTAAGAGTGCATATCTAATTCAGCTTCTCTTAATTTTTCACACCAATTTTGTCCAACATAAGGTTTAAAATTACTTTGCTTCTGAGCTGTGTGAAAGTGAACTTCCAGGCAAGAGTGTATGAGACTGAAAATTGTCAACACGCTTTTTTTCCTTTCTGTTCATGTGTATTTTGAAGTCTTGTACTTAACAAAGTATGTATTTGCAACCATGTCAGCATCTCAGTGCTTTGATAGAGGAGTAATAGTGAAGAAAATATTTGTATATGCATGCACACAGCTGTTCCACTGTGTTTCAGATGGTGCCAGTTGCTGTTATTCATGACTCCATTAAAATTTAATGAAAAGGTTGGGGAAGTGGATGAGTCCCTTATGCCCTGGGACTTGATCTGTCCTCATAGAATAGGAGATATTTTCTTCTTTCTGAAAGACTTTAAGAAGGAGTTTCACTGGGGGAAGTTGTTAATCACTGTGCTTATGATAACCAAGAGACTTTTCTGTGTTTGCCATGACAAGGCTAAATTCCTCATCACGTGTGGCACTTTCTATCAAAAGAAATATACTCAGTCTATTAATATGGAAAAGTTGCAGTTTGGGGTAGATCCCCTATCAAAACTTCATTTTCATGGATTTTCTTTCAATTTATAACTCAAGTACCCTTACAGAGAATGAAAACCACCCAGTCTCGTAGGAAAATTCAGAAACAGTACTGTTGTTCATATAAATCTAGTTCCTTTTTTAATATTGCAGATTTATATATAATTTAAGATTAAATTTGTTGAACTATGCTGCTCTCTCCTCTGGATTTCTTCCCAAACTATGTCATTTTCTTTTGCAATTTAACCCAGGTAAATTTTGACTTGATGGAAACACGCATGGAGATACAACCCCAAGTCACAAAAACACTAGGCTCAATATTTATTTGGTCTAATCTCTCATTAAAGAAAAATTATTATCAGCAAAACCCCATCTCTGATAAATCTGAGAGTTTGGTTTTATGTCTGTATTTCAGAATTTTCATCAAGAAGTCAAAGAAACAGATGATTCAGAAAGCCTGATGAGCCTTGACAGTCTTGAGGCTGGAGAACAAAATGGAAATTGCACAACACAGAGTGAATCATCTTTTACCACACAGTGTGACTGTGCCCTGTATGATCCAGAAAAATGCCAGACTAGGAATAATGGTTTACCTCATACAGATCAAAGTACTTCTAAAAATGTGCATCTAAATAATTGTCTGAGAAATGTAGATTTGCTACACTACCACAACATACCTATTCATGATCTTTTAGCTAAACATAATGTTCTAACTCCTGCTGAACACGTAAACACTTCAGAAGAGGAATCATCTGCTTCTCGCAGATCTGGAAAACAACCTGCAGAACTCTCTCCCTCTGGTAAGCAAAAGAGCTCTGTAAGTAATGAATTTAGTTTTCTGCAAAACATAAAAGACAGAAGCAAGCCATCTTCTGGAACAGCTAGCACATTTGCCACTGGTCATCCTGTTTTCAATCCTAGCAGAGCCTGGGACAGCCCTGATTCTATGCCAGGAGAAAGAATTCAGGATCTGATGCAAGATCAGAGTTTTAAAATGACCCCACAGGAGAGAACTAAATCTATGCAAGCATCCAGTCAACCTATTGCAACATCTGTAATCTTATTTCCTAATCAGGGATGTTCCACTGGCATTCCCAGCACAGCTGATATATTAACAAAGGACAAAAACATCATTACAGGCTTTTTAAAAAATACCTTAGGAAAAATGACTGAAACAAAAGAAGAAAATATTAAATGTATGAATGATATTATTTCAGAAACATCTTTATTTCAGGACATACCAAATGCCTCAGTTCTGTTGGAAGTTAAGCAACAGAATAATAAAGAAGGAAAGGGAAATATAGTTGAAAATATGTCACTGTTACCTGATACAGAGTTCAATTCTGGCACTCCTGCACAGGACAAAATCCTGAAAAATAATATTCTTGAAAGAAAAAGAGTGAAGTTATTCAGAAGTATCTTGAAGAAGGGTTCTAAATATGAACCTAGTAATTTCAAAGCTGTGGTTACAGACCATGCGATCAGTTTTGGAACTCAACTCATGTCATCTATCAGAGACAGTTTAGAACTGGCAAAAATAAAAAAGAAAAGTTCAGAAATTGAAAAATGCAATAGGAAGCTAAAATGGTGTGATGAAATTGACCAGATAATAATAGAAAATAAGGAAAAATGCTGTGAAAAAAGCATCAGTGAAATATGGTCTTCAAAACTGCAATGTGTTCAAATTGCAAATAACACTCCTAAGAATAATTTAAGTATTGTTGCTCAGCCTTCAAACCCCATGTTCATAAAAAATCATCAGGAAAATTCTTATATGCCAAAACCAAACATTAACACTGAAAAATCAAATAAAGAATACCCATCTCAGAATATATTTACATCTACAGGATCCTTTTCTGCTAAGAAAGCTTGGATGTTATCAAAAGATGAAGTAAGTAAACCCCCAGTATGTAGCAATAATGCTAAAGTTAAAGAAGGTGATCAACTCAAAAATAAGGCAAAAATGACCAGAAGAGCTACATCTGTAAGAGTCCAGTCACGTTTTGTGCCCAAGAAGAGAAGAGGCACTCTTATCCAACTGCAGCCAGCCACTGAAGCCAAGAAGACTCAAAAAGCTCCAGGGAAATACCTCGCACCTCACCCACCTTCCACACCTCTGCCAGGAAACAGAAGTGTTGAGAACACAGCCAGCCCTGGGTGTCAGTCACTGCCGCCTGCCAGCCTGCAAGCTACTGCTGCTAGCAGCAGTGATTTCAATGACAGGCATGTTGTGCCAGCCAGTCAGGTTTTAAATAGGAACAGTGAAGAAAACAGTGAGAATATTGCTGGCTGTGCTGGCTTGGCCACTGCCATCTCTACACCTGACTGCAGCACAGCCAAATACAAACCTTGGGCAAAAAGTACTTGTTCTGTAAATAACGTTAAGGCAAGCGCCTGTCAAGATCATTCAGTAACTTGCTCTGAGAGAAGACCTGTTAACACAGAAAATAGATTACATCTCCATCATATCCCAGCAGCTGGAAAAACAAGCACCTTCTGGCACGGAGCACATTCTACTCAAGCTCCAAAAGACTCTGCTACTGGTAAGAGTCATGTTTCTGGGTCTGGGGTGGGGGAATGTTCAGACAAAAGTCTTCTTCAAATACATCACAGATTTGTTTTCAGTTAAAACATCCAACCTTTTCATCCATTCACACAACACAGCCAGTTTTAACAAGCTTTCACCATTTGTCATTCTCATTTCTATTCTAGTGGTGCCCAGAGGCCTCTCAAACATCAGTCTTCATTTATATATATATAATAGCTCTCTGCAATATTAAATGAAAAGGAAGTATTTTCCCTGAGATGATATTCATGACTAATGAGCAGATGTGACAGATGGTCTGAATAATGATATCAGAGGAAGTGACTAAGTTTATACAAGTGAGTTTTACAAGGTAGCTAAGAGTGATAGCTTGTTGTCCAACTGCCACGTGAGAGTGAAAGAAGTTTAGTTCTACTGTGTTTTTAAAATGCTAACACTCTAAATGCCTACAATTACTATGACTTAGTCCCAATAATAATATTAAAAGCTGAGCAAAAATTAAAGATTAGTTAAAATTAAAGAGCTTCTGCCAGGCAAATATTGCTCTGCTGCAAGGTGTATCTGATTTATAAAGAATTTTAAGAAATTTGAGGAACAATTCTGCATTTTATTAAAAATTAACCTTGGGAACAATATGAGGCACAGATTGGTTAATAAGATACAGGAAAGATGGATAAGAAATATTTGGGAGAATAAACTTTAATCTCCTGGAGTTTACATTTCAATTGACATTTCATGCTTTTTGATTTGCCTTGTTTGTCCCTTTCAGCCTAGCTGTATTCTGTGCCTTGCGCACTGATGACATCCTTGTGCTTGTAATTTCTATGTAGTATGCTGGTTTGCTTCTTACTGAGGGCTGCAGCTGGAGCTCCTGAGAGCTGTAGTCCCTGCTTCAGATACAAGCAGTACTTCAAACTGCTTTGCATACTGGGATCACCCCAAGAATTGGCCATGGAACTCAAAGATACTTTCTGACAAAACTATGAATATCCTTAACTTTAACCCCCCCACACATTTTTAGTTTTATCTACAGTAATGCAGTTTTAACAGTTTTTACAGTTTTAATGGAGTGATTCAGAACAGCTCTGTTGTATAAGAGCAGATGCAAGCAGGTGAATATTCTTGGCCTAAAGCAGGGGTGGGAACAGAAAATATTATCTACTTGTCAGTTCCAGTTCAAAGTCAAACAGATGAGTTTAAGATCTGTGTGACTTAACCTATTTGATTTTACACTGGAAATGAATGAAGACTTGCTTTACCACGCCTTGCCTCCAGCAGAGATTTTTGTCTCTTGACGGCCTTATCTGCACATCAGATCAATGAATCAGGAAATGTCCTGGGTCCAAGTTGTGCTCTACTAACAATGTCTTCACTGCAGCTTTAAATGACACATACCTCCAGCTCTTTTAGAGAAGGGCTGAGTAACTGCCTTTTAAAATGCGTTGCCCTCTCTCAGTAGCTGCTTATATTTTGTATTTTGAAAGTCTTCTTTATTTTAAATACTCTAGATAACTCTTACTGACTTGCTGCTATTTGTTCAATTGCCTGCAAATGCACATAGACACCATAGTCTTGTCCTAAAATGCTTGCAGTGAGACTGAATACTGCACTGCTCTCTAGTAAAATATCTGCAGAGTTCCATGAGGTCCGTGAAGACACTGTAGAAAATGTGATCTGTTGCAATGCTTTGCCAAATGTACAGAAAGTGAGAACCAGATGAATACAATTGTTGTCCATGAGGATCTTAATTTAGTTTGGCTTCCAGGCTTCAAGTTGTATATCTTCTGCCTGGCACATAGCATATTATTCTAGCTGGATATTAGAATTTCTAACACCTTTCTTGTTCAGTCAGTAAAGGCTTTAAAAATAACCTTTAGCCTGTGACAAATACGGGACTAATTAACGTGCATAAAGTTAAATAGCAGTAGACTGCTCAAAATCTCATTCCCTAAAGATACTGTTGATTATTATTATTTTGTCTTATATATCTCAAATGAATGCTCTCTTTGGCATTGATCTAGTCTTGCAAATTAATTAAATTAAGTATTGATGCATAGACATAAAGCAACTTTGAATTCTATTTTTTCAGAAAAACATTATGTGATTACTAATATAACAAGGGGGTTCTTCTTTTTTCTTTTTCTTTTATTTTTTTAAATTTTATCTCATATTTAATATAACATGATCACATTTCCTTTCCTTTTCAGATGTTATTCAGCACCATGTATTGTGTTACAATAATTTGCATATAACTAAATGACAATGTTTCAAAGCTAATGTGCGTCATGTTACTATTGATGACAGCAGCCAGATAACTAGTTTCGAATATGTTTCTAGGATCAGTTCTTTTCTTTTTCTATGAGTGATAAGAATGCTGCTTTAATGTCACTAATAACCAGAAAAGAAATAAAATTGTGTTAGAATCAGTAATGCAGCTCTTGGTCAAATTATGAACTGCTCATTAAACTGCACATGTAAATATTTATTGTGTAAATAAATAGGTAATTTGTTTAAATCAAGTAACTCCATTTACAAATCTAGTAACTGTGTTTACAAATAGGAATATATTATCTCCTTGGTATGTAGATTCCTGAGTTGCGCATGAAAATACTAATTTGCATCTCCAGTTTGTATGCATGAAAGTTTAATTAAGAACATAATTTTAATTTTGAAACTTGAGGCTTCCATTTTGAAAATGCATTGCTACACCAGGCAGAACTGAGATAAATTTGAGGTATGGTGTTGAGATTAGACCTCTCTGACTGAGAGAAAATGCTGCACAACAGTACTGCCTTTTAAAAATTAGCACAAAGATGTAGGAATTAATAAGATTAACTACAAAATGCCAAGCTATAGAAATAAGGTTTAAATCCATGACTTTTAAACCTCACAATGCCTGTGAGGCCACACCTGGAATACTGTGTTCAGTTCTGGGCTCCTCAGTACAAGGGAGACATGGACATGCTGGAGAGAGTCTAGGAAAGAGCCACAAAGATGGTAAAGGGATGGGAGCATCTCTCCTATGAGGAAATGCTGAGATAGCTTGGAGTATTCAGCTTAGAGAAGAGAAGGCCTTGGGCAGTCTTACCAATGTCTTTAAATACCTGGAAGGAAGCTGTAAAGACGACTTTTAGACTTATTAGACTTATGGTGCCCACTGGAAGTACCTCAGCAGTGGATACAAACTGAATTACAGGAAGTTCCCTCTGAACATCAGGAAACTTTTTTTGTTGTGAGAGTGACTGAGCACTGGCATAAATTGCCCAGAGACTTTCTTGAGTCTCCATTCTTGGAGTCACTCCAAGGCCATCTGGGCATGGTCCTGGGTAATGACCTCTATGCAGCCTTGCTAGAGTGGGGGCACTGGACCAGATGGCCTCAGAAGGTCCCTTCCCACCTCTACCATTCTGTGATTTTGTGAATCATGTAAACTTTGTGAACTACTACATGTTTTCTGCCCACTACTATACTTATTTGATATTTTTTTATATCACACTCACCTTTCATTATGCTTTTTACTTGGTAACACCTTGTACCCTTGTACAGACCATCTTTACTTTCTGGGAGTCAACGTGGGGCTTCATTTAAGCTGCTTATGTCCACATCCAAGACAATTTATGGAGATCAGATGTAAAAATCTAAATGTGGACAGAGAGATTTACTCCACATTGTTAGTTCTGCTAATACCATGTTTATCATGTTGTTTATACATTTTGGTTTACTTTTGTCTGCATGTCATTTAAGGTGGTGGTCCTGTTACAAGACAAAATCAGGTTTTTGGCAACTCTGAAAATAAACACCAAGGTTTTTCAGAATGCAGAAGACAAAGTGTCATCGCTAAAATATGGAAGCCTGCTCATCATGCACAGGTTAATATAAAATACCATAAAAAAATAAAAATGTTATTTATCTTCAAAATGGAAAGAGTTTCAGAATATCAACGATTTGTTCCTGGTCATGTGATTTTGAATCAATGCTCATAGTCAGCTTGTTATCAATTTGCTAATGAAAAGAATAAAACCAACTATAATGCATCTCTTTATTTGTGTACCATATTTTTTTTTTCACTTGAAAACATTTGGCAATGCAAAATATTATAACTTGTTCAGAAGGTAGTATAGTTACTTTAAATTATACTTAAAATACTCTTACAATATTTTTGATAGAATTCATTATGTGCTGTCCAGCTGAGTCCCATTCAATCTGCATTTGATCCAGTACAAGAGGTGAAAAACATCTCTAAATCTGAGGAAGGTATAGTAACACAACTCACTTCAGTTCTTTGTTATACATAAAGTAGAATGACAGAATATACCCACTGTGTAACATGGCTTGTGTCTTTTGGCATCAGTGATTCTAAGAAAGGGTAATTCTATACACCATTTTTTTTTCCTGTAAAGATAAGATATAGCATTGTTTAGCATGATATTAATGGTTTTATAAATTCATTACAACATAAATTCAATTTTTATTCAATTCTTGGGGTTTTTTAACTGTATGTGTCACATATAACTGTATGATGTGGACAAGTATTGCTCGCTATAATTACATATTTCCAAACTCAATAGTACCTACTCTGGTGCCATTTGTAAGATGAATTAGTGTCCTTAATTATTTCATTTTCTAACATACCATGTTTCTTGATTTTCCCACCTTTTTCTTCTTTTAAAGTCAATTTTGTGTGTTTCACAGACCTATGGTTATGAAAAAGAGCAGTTTATTTAAATGTTTATTCAAATGAGCCCTTCTCATTTGAAATTCCCCCTGTAATCTCTTCAGTTTCAGAAAGCACTGCTCAGTTTCTAGTGGCAGAAAAACTAGCAAGTACACCAATTGCAGAGGGTGAAATCCTGGCAGTCATGGACCTTGTGAAACCAGCCAAACAGCTCTCACTGCTTAAAAGGGCTCTGTGTCCAGGCAGGAGTACTCTTTCCATAGAAGAACAGAAGATTTTCCAGTCTCTGGATTGTCTGGATCAAAAGCTACAAAGTAAGTTGGATAATAAATATAATGCTACATCAGTTGATTAAGTACCTTTATATTTTGTTGCCATATATTGTTTTGGATTAAAAACAGGAATCCTGTAATATAAATATTTTCTTCTATTACTATTTTTTATTATTATTATTCTATTTTTTATTATTATTATTATCATCATCATCATCATTATTACTACTACTACTATTATTACTATTATTATCATCATTATTATTATTTACTAAATGTATCAAACAGTGTATCAAAATCAGGAAACCCTTCTTTAAGTCAATGAAATTAATTTAAAATTATGATGACTTTTTCTTTGTAAAAAATAACTCTAAATGTGATGGGAGGATACCTTCAGATACCTGTTGTTTGTAAGAGATGATTGTCAAAATTGTTCCATCAAGGTGCATCAGGTGCATCAACCTCACTTGGAAATCTGTTCCAAAGCTTATCCATCTTCATTTTTTTTCAATTCTTTTTGCAAATTATTGCCCTCTATGTCATACAGTTTTGCAAATGTAGCCCTTTATAATGAATGGGCTTTTCATTTTCTTACTTCTAATATTTTAGAATTTTCCTCTTCTCCATTAATTCTGAAAGGCTAGAAATAATAAACAAGGAGTTCTGACATTGCTGCTGATAAATCTAAATGTATAAATGAATATTACTTGTGCAACCATTTAAAAAATGGCAGACTTACCTAAGTGTTCTCTAACTTGTTCTTCCTTTATGCCAGGTGGATTTCTTACCTGCTTTATACTTGTGCTCTTTATATGAACTCCCCAGTCACAGCTTCCATTTTGCTGAAGAATGTGGGGAAAAAGTCTGTACTTGTTCTTAATCATTTTTTCCCCAGGGATTAATCAGCTAACACTTTCATTAGTCATCCTATGATATTGCGCTTGAAGAACAAACTCCTTGAGTCTCTTGCTTCTTTAGGATTTGCTTTGACTGATGTGATCATACAGGTCTTCCATTAAAAATTCACATGAGTTTGGCATAATTTTGGTATTTTGTGTGCTCCCTCCTGTACTTGAAATCAATGGGGACCTTATGACTTAGTCTCTTCTGCTTGGCAGATTGGCTTTTTCTGTGATTGGAATAACTGCTTGCCATTTGTGCTCTACATGGAATTGCCAGCTCTCCTGAATTTTACATTTTCCTTGCACTTCTTTTCATATAAAATTTTACATACCAATTATTTGAGTTTATTAGAATGTGCTTTCTTAAAGGCCATTGATTTCATTTTACTATTCCACTACTATTCCTTCTGGACTGCACCATTTATGGTCCGGTTACCCAAGTTTACCCCTTATTGACTGGAATCAAACTAAACCAGGGCTTATTAAACTTCTGCACACTATCCATATATTTCTACATTACATGGTGAATAGTCTGACTTCGAAGAAAAAGGCTTCAGTTTCCTATAGACTGCAACAGAATTAAAGATCTTTGCAATTGTTTAGAAACTTCGGGCAGCTGTAGCTTACAATTCTTGCTCTGTCAAACTGTTGTTCAGAATTTCATTTTATCAGAACCTGTGGTTATTGCTTCCAGGCAAATGGAAATTAAAAAATCCATTTTTTACCAGAAAACTGTTTTCAGTATGATGTCCTCAGGTTAAGAAAGTAGATATGAAAAGAGAAATATGAGTATATAGAATTAAATTTTGATGTAAGTAACAGAGAAACTACAAAGAAGGGAAAGGTGAATTCAGCAAAAGAACTGGGAGCAAGAACACTGAAATTTTTGAAATATGAAGAGGAAAACTGTAAGAAAAGTACATAGCAAATACAGAAGAAACAGTGAAAGAATCATAGGAATTAACAGATTGTAAATGAAGTAACTGTGAAAGTTAGTGCAATACATACACGTACACATATGTATCTCAGAAATTTAATTACAATGCCTAATTATTTGGGGATTAATATTGGTAATAGGAAGCTGGGAAATTTTACAAGTAGACTTACATGTAAGTACTTGTAAGTAACTAAGTGTTGTAGGTATTTACACGTCATACAAGTACATTGCTTTTCTAAACTTATCTTTTTGCATCCCTTCTTTTGGCTTTGTTTTCACATGTTACCAAATTGAAAAATCATGTAGCTTTATGTTGGTCTTTTTAATGAATAGCAGTCAATCACTAGCCAATCTACATTTGGAATATTTGTTGCTGGAGAGTAGATGGCATTCTTTTCTCTAGCTTTAAATGTCTTTATTGGTACTAAATTTTTTGTTCACATACTATTAGATGCAAATTTTAAAAATAGAGGTATGGCCTATACTTCAGCAGCTGTTGGTAGGGGAAATTAAACCAGTACTATTAAATTACATTTTCACAATCTTCAGAAAGTTTTAGTTGAATATTTGACTGTGAATCTTATTTTTATTGAAGTATTTTGTTTATTTAATATTCATTATATACTTTAATGCTTTTTTCAGATGTTCAAAAAGCCATTACCAGAAACCCATTTGCTTCACATGTTTTGCAGATAAGCAACCCTTAGTAAGTATTTAATTTAAATGTGTTCCACTTAATTTCTACAAACTAATCTTATGGCTTATTTTATTGTAAAAATATAATTGAAAATACTGATATCAATCTGTTCAGCTGGCTTGCCTTATTTTCTGTATATGTTAAAAAAGCCCCAACAAACATGAACTTTATATTACTGTAAACAGGCTTTAACAGTTTATGTCAGACTGCCTCATCCTCTGGCTTCATTTCCATTTTGGTATTTGAAGACATTTGCTAAGTCCAGGAAGTCCCAAGAACTTTTAAGGAACAGTCATTTAGCAGGGTCCATTTGAAGTATATGTAACTCATAGTTTGTAGTTCTTAGCAAAGTAGAGAGAAAAGGGAAAATTATGCATGGTAGTTCATAAAATTATTGCTAATGCAATGAATTCCTACTTTGACTTGAAGATATACCATTTTCTACAAGTGGTAGGTATTATCTTTTTGTATTTTGTTTCATGTGTTGTAGATCTTGTCAGCTGGAAACAAAATATGATACCTGGAATGTAAAGAAATGAATAGGCATATGAGTGTCTGAAGTATAAAATTTACTTTTCAAAAGTTCAGTGTATGATGCAGGAGCTAGTATTTATAATTCTGTATCATCATTCTTCTATACTCTAAATTCACACTGGAGAAAAATTATAGATATGACCACAGACTTAGAAATATACAATTGTTTTGGTTGAAAAACTTCTCTCAGATCATCAAGTCCAACCATTATCCCAGCAATGAACAGTGGCATCTCTAGCCCATATAGTGGGCTCATTTGCACGTCTTCTAAGTACCTCCAGGGATGTGGACACCACCCTGGAGCATGTTTCAATGACTGACAACCTTTTCCATGCTAAAAATCATCCTAATATCCAGTCTAAACTTCCCCTGACACAACTGGAGGCTGTTTCCTCTTCTCTTGTCACTTGTTACCAGGGAGAAGAGACCAACTCCCACCTGGCTACACCCTCCTTTCAGGCAGTTGTAGAGAGCAGTAAGGTCTCCCCCGAGTCTCCTTTTCTCCAGGCTAAACACCCTCAGCTCCCTCAGCTGCCCCTCCCAGCCCTTGTGCTCCAGCCCATTCCCCAGCTCCGTTGCCCTTCCCTGGACAGGCTCCAGCCCCTCAATGTCTCTCTTGCAGTGAGGGGCCCAGAGCTGAGCACAGCATTGGAGCTGTGGCCTCAGCAGTGCTGGGCACAGGGGGACGGTCACTGCCCTGCTCCTGTTGGCCACACCCTGCCTGATCCAGGCCAGGATGCCACTGCCCTTCTGGGCCACCTGGGCACACCCTGGATCATTCTCAGCTGCTGTTGATGACCATCCCCAGGACCTTTTCTAGTGAGCGGTTTTCCAGCCGCTGCCCCCAGCCTGTAGCCCTGTGTGGGGTTGCAATGACCCAGATGCAGGACCCAGCACTTGGCCTTGTTGAACCTCATACAGTTGGCCTTGACCAACTTTTACCATCGATCCAGCCTGTCCAGATTGCCCTGCAGAGCCACCAGCAGATCAACTCTCCAACCCAACTTGGTGTTAGCTGCAAAGTGATTAAGAGTGTATTCATCCCCTAATCCAGATCAGTGATAAAGAACTGGCCCCAGCACTGAGCCCTTGGGAAACCCACTTGTGACTGGGTGCCAGCTGGATGTAACTCCAGGTACCACCACTTTCTGGGCTCAGTCAACTAGACAGTTTTTTTACTCTGTGAGGAGTGCATCCATTCACACCATAAGCAACCAGTTTTCCAGGAGACTGCTGTGGGAAACTGTGCCAAAGACTTTGCTGAAGTCCAGATAAAGAATATGCACAGCCTTTCCTGCATCCACTAAGTGAGTCACCTGGTCATAGAAGGAGATCAGGTTGGTGAAAGAGGACCTGCCTTTCCTATAGCTGCCTGGGCCTGATACTCTGGTGGTCCTGTACATGCTGTGTGATCACACCCAAGATGATCTACTTCACATACTGCATATACTTTACTGGATAAGATGTTAACAAAAATGTTGAAGAAAATACTCTTTATTCATAAGGCTTTTGCAACTCTCTGAATTTGAGACTGAAACACCCCAGGAAGCATCCCAGCTCCTAAATTCAAAATGATTGCCTGGTTTTGAAGTGAGACTCTGAAAAGACAACTGTGCATCAGTGCCTTCTTCCTGTGAATCTCAGTAATAGGAGTGACTTGGAACCTCAGCTTCCTTTCTTCTGCCTCCTATCTTATAAATGTAGTTGTTTATGGCTAAACAACTTGTAAATTTTGGTTTTTTCTGCACAGTTACCTTTATTGGATCTAAGTGTGTTTTAATAATGCATTTTTGAGCTTTTTCTCTGGTCCTTCATGCTCTGTCCTACATTAAAAAAAAAAGAAAGAAACAAAGCTGCTTTCCTCACCCATGCATTTTCCTGGCTTTCAGTAGACAGAATTCTTTCTTGGCTGACTGGTCTGCAACAAAGCTTTCTCCCACTAATTCATCTACAAGATTTTTATTTCATGAATAAAATACAAACACTAGATATTGCTCAGGCTGTCCAGTCTCTGGAACTTTAAGTTCTCTGATGGACATTTAAGACCCTTCTTTCACTACAAGTATATACTTACGCATTGAAACAGGTGTCCAAGTATAGATATACATTCAAATCTCAGCCACTGGTTTGGAATTCTTCTTGATGATAAGAATGAACTGTCATACAAGTATCCAGCTGCAGAAAAAGTACAGATGAATGAGATCAAATCTACTGGGAGAAACAATGGGGCTTTAAATTTTTACTACCAAGAGAACAACCTGTTTCAGCTGTCCTTGTTTAAGAGCATCCAGATAAAATATGGATATTTACTCAGTAATTTCTGTGAAGGACCTTGTCCTCTGTAATATCAACCTCTAAATCCAGATGAAGGTATGTAGTTGTTTAGAGAATGGAAGTGATGTTTCTTGAATGTTATACATAATCACATTTCTGTTTATATACATGCATATCTCATTATATTCTGTTTTATTATAGAGTATTCAGCAATGCATGTCCTCACCTTCGGTGAGCCCTGCAATAGCCTCACAGCAGTACCAGACTACCTCCAGCTGGCAACCTACTGCAATTGTACAGGAGACACTGACATTATCTGCTACAGGATCTTGTGGTTTTATGTACTTTATATGCAGTGTGTATAATGTTTGACAATACAAAATTAGCAACAAAATTAAGAAGAAAGCAGAAACTCAAATAATGAATGTCAATTGACTGGTAAGCATTTTTAGGATAACTAAGTCTATTTTATTCAGCACATTGTTGTAAAATCAATCTTAAAAAACCCATCTGAATTGTTATGCCAGTTCTGGATTAAAGGCCTTTTATTAACCAGCATGATACCTAAATCTGTGACGTTAGTTAATTGCTAAGAAATGGTGAGTTTTAACTTCTTCTTTTTCACTTCTTCTGCTGTTTTGATAAAAAGTAGATAAACATTCATAGAATCATAACATCACAGAATCATATCAGTTGGAAGATCATTGAGTTCAACCTGACACCACAATGTTTGCCACTAAACCAAGTACCCAGGTGCCACATCCATATCTCTTTTTTTTTTTTTTGTTAAACAAGCAGAATCAGTTAACAAATTTAGGCTGCAATTAGCTGCAAGAAGCAATAAAAAGAAATTACAAAATCTCTCAATTTATAACTCTGTATTAGATGCCTGATTTTCTGTTCATACCTACACAGTAACAATTGTAGGGATGGTTTCGGGGGTTAAGCACTCCTCTACTTCCACCAGAGCTGTGCCTGATCCCTACACAGTGTTACTGCTAGTCTTTGAAACAAAGTGTAGGGAAGCTTAGGAGAGCCTTATTTCAGGAGTGCACTCAGTGCCATAAGAGTGCAACCACAGAAACATCTCCCCCAGTTTAGACACTGGTATTCTATAAATGGAATGCATCTTCCCAAAAGAAGCTCTTAAATGATCATTTAGCAAAAGTATTTTAAAAACTTTGTTGTTCCCCATCATACCAAGATCATCATATCATTGTCTTTAAAAAGTGCTGACATTGCTTAGGAAGGAACCAGCCTTTCAAGAAAAAGAGAAGAGGAAAACTTGCCTATTGTAACAATGGACAGTTTCTCAGGGTTTAGAGCTACCTGCTGGTGCATTGTGTCAGCCAAGACTAAGGTGAACTACATACAGCAAATAGCAGCTTAAATTTTACAAAGAAGTTTAGGGAAAGATTGAGTTTTTCAAAAAAATATTTTGAAGAATGGAATAATAAATAATAAATAATAAATAACCTTTCTCCTCTAGCTAGGCATTACTACATTTTTGGAGGAAAAATCTGGCTGAAAGGGGCTGACTTCAGTCTGGAGACTGTTAAGATAAACTTTATTTAAACATCAAAATTGCAGAAACTTGGTTTCTTATGACCACTGTTGCCATCTATTCTGACAGGTCTGCCAGAAAAGGAAACTATAGCTGAAGTCCACATGCCTAAAGGATGTTGATGTGTGTCAGTACTTACTTGGTCTTTGGTCTCAAATAAATGTAGAATTCCCAGAAAAAGGCATGAAACAAACTAACAAAGAGCATTTTGAGTTGGAACTCAAAATTGGTTTGCCCTGAAATACTGAGCCCTTACATCTCTGTTTGTCAGCAGTCCCCTGTGACATTCCAGTATGGTGAGGACTTCATATTTAAATAGCGGGGGAAGGTTTCCCAAAAGAGATTAAGAGAGAGGAAAGCAAATAATCCAAATACCAGAGGCTATGGTAGTGCTAGTCAGCAAGCCAGAGCAGCAGCTTAACCAGGTTTCTACTCCTGGGTGGCAATTTAGGTGGCAAAAGTAAAGCCCATGAGTCAACTTCCTCAATTACCTGAAGACATTCTTTCAAAAGCAGGTGCCTGCATTTACATTTCCAAGAAAGTAATTTCAAGTTAGTTTTTTGATTTAGCATTACAGGCTAAAACTAAGGTAATATTACCTTCAATAAGGTAATAACCTTGTTTCTGAGGTCACTTTGGCTCTTATGACAATAGTGAAGTATAATTTTGGTTTAGGTGTCTAAACAGGGTGACCCTTGGGCATCAGGAATGTGCACTGAGAGCGGGCCCAGGGGCAGCAGCTGGATTCTGAGCACTTGTGAAAAGGCCGAGCAGAGCCTCATGAGGGTGTCATTGACAAAGAACCTCTGAGTGCAGACATGTCCAGGAGAATGCCCGGGTTAGAAGAAATGGGCTGATGTTAGCACAACTTTTATGCCCCATCAGGGCTTAACAGGGTGTGAAAGCACCCGTACCCTACCAAGGTCCGCCTTTTCCTCCATCACCTGTGTAGCAGCCTCCAGTGCTGCCAGGAAGAAAATTACCTACCTCTATATCTGGGAGGGCACCGCAGCAAATAGCCACCATCCACTCCAGCACCTGCATCTAGGCTTTAGGATGGCAGGAGCCAATGTACCTGAGGCCTGCCATTAGCATTGGAGGCAGAAGTGACAGGCATGTGGATGTGAGGGGTAGGTGCAGTTACAGACACATGGGCACTGTGAACAGTCCTCAGCATTGACAGGGACAGACAGCGAGACAGGGACTGGCTGGGCTGCAGCTGGAGCTGCCACATCAGCCTGGGAGTTCTGAACAAGGCTCTGGTTCTCCTTTCTCTTCTGGAACTTTCTTCCAGCCGTGGTCATTAGACTGCAGGGTCATTGCCTATGCTCATTGATATGGTCTTGGAAGCAGCAAGAGCTGCAGCGGTAATGGGTGGGAAGAGGGCGACTGGGAGAAGTCAGAGACTCTCCTCCTCCAGCCACTGCTCACGGTTAATTTGCTTTCATGGGGAAAAAAGTATTTTCTTTAGCTACCAGATTCACAGGCTAAAAGAACTGCAGCCCAGTGAAGGGGGAAGGCCTTTGCAGAGCTACTACTGACACCTGTAAATGATGTTTCAAGCATTTTGAACACTCTGTTTTGCAGGCAAAACAGGCACAAGAAAACCCTTATGACAGTGTTTGGGGGAAGCCAACATGTGTGTAGAATTGCAGCAGTGAACACTACTGTGCTGTACAACCACAGGCTGCTAGGAGGGTGCATCAAATCATTTGAGACAAAAGGGATACCTCAAAATATGCATTTGCCTGTGTTGGGCCAGTATAGAGTACACAAGTCTTGAGCTCTGTGGCAGCGTCTTTGGTAAAACCCCTGCTGGGAGGAGAACCTGACTGATACTGTCAAATTCTGCAGACAAGACAAGAATGACAATGCAAAATACAAAAGGAAACAGAAACGAGTGGGCAGAGTGCCATCTAAAACATGGCTGGTGGTGTGTGGGAATGACCAGACTTACTTCTCACCAAATACACTAAAACACATCTGCTCCATCAAGTAGACAGGAGGTGTCATAGCCTTTTTTCATCCTTATCATATATTCATAATCATCTGGCTCATAATGATTCCTTCTCTAATACCAATGCTTTTATAAGAGAGAATTCACCCAAACTGAATTTGACCCTCTATAACTAGAGATGACTCCACAATATTTTTGGAATTGTATTTCAAATCATAGCTACATGATTCCTTCAATAGTGACCATAAATCCCAAACCAGCAACAATGGTGGTAGTGATCCAGGGTGACCGAAGTGTCTGTGGGTGACGCGAATGTACATATAACATTTCTATTATTGTATATATGAATTTTCTTCATTTTTTGAGAAGGAAGCAATTGTTTAACATTTTTATTTAGTCTGTATCCAGTAGTTTGTGCTCTATCAGAGAAACAAAAACAAAAAAGAAAAAAAGAAGGAAAGAAAAATGGAAAGGAGGAAGAAAAATTAAAAAAGGAGGAGAGGAGAGGAGAGGAGAGGAGAGGAGAGGAGAGGAGAGGAGAGGAGAGGAGAGGAGAGGAGAGGAGAGGAGAGGAGAGGAGAGGAGAGGAGAGGAGAGGAGAGGAGAGGAGAGGAGAGGAGAGGAGAGGAGAGGAGAGGAGAGGAGAGGAGAGGAGAGGAGAGGAGAGGAGAGGAGAGGAGAGGAGAGGAGAGGAGAGGAGAGGAGAGGAGAGGTCAATTTGTATGCTTTTTATTCAATTTTCAGTAATGTTTTTATTTGACCATCTTACTTGTGCCATGATAAGACTTTAAAAGATGCTGAATCTCTTGAAGGTTGTGTCATCCTGCAGTTAGGTAAAAATGCCAGTAGAATGGACCACTATCTGTTATTGAATGGTCATTCAAGCGTTGTGCCATGAAGCAAACTGAAAAAGTGAAAACATTTATTTCTAAAAAAGGAAATGCTGCTGAAATAATTAATATTCAGAGTTTTTATCAAAGAAAAAAGCCCTGAAGTTCAAATATTTCTTTTTTATATTTAAAAGTTTGACTTTTCACTTCAAAGTAAGATTTTGAGACTAGCTTAATAAGATTAGTCAAAAGCTATGTGAAGTGTTTTGTATCAGGTTGACTTAAATATTTGGTAATTTCTTGCCTGTGGAAGTTATTTCCCTTTCTGATTTCTCCATTTGGCCATCTAATAAAAAGCAAAACTTACACAATCTATTCAAGAGGTCTGAACTCTGTTCTCAGCTGTAGGCAAAGGGTTTGGCACTGGGGAAGACAGCCTTCAGAAGCCATTCAGTCAGAGTGCTGGTGTTACTCTCTCATGGTTATTCACAGTGCAGCACTGATTTCTGTGTTGTCCAGTCAGCACATGCCCACAGTCTCCCTTTGGAGAACAGAGCTATGTGGGGATATGGGGGTAGGATGATATTTACACAGAACTTTCATGATATTGTTCTTAACAGCAAGCAGAACTAGAGAGACAGAACACAGGGTGCTAAGGGTGAACCTCTTTCCCTTCCTGTAGATTAAGTCCTACCAAAGACAAAAGGTGACTTGGCTGTCAGGCTGTGCATTTAGGTTAATTGTTTAACAACCTGCATTTGATGGAGCTAATGAGTTAGCTTGGGATTTCCTAGACAGCTTCTAAGCCAGTAAATTAGTAAGTCTTTCCCCATTTTCTTGGATTGTTAGAAAGCTGGATGAAAATGTGAAAGCAATTATGTCCTTCAGAGCTCTTCAAATGACTGTACCATCCACACCCTGTGACTAAGTCCTTCTCTCTGTCTGTCTTGAGATTGTCAGAGGGGATGGTTCTTTCTTTCTGAAGCAGAATATGCTGTAAGGTCTCCTGGGATGGCAGAGGCTTCATGCACAAAATGCGCCCTTGCAGACAGAACTAAACCTTCCAACTCAATGATCTTACTACACATATGTGTGTTTGTTTTATAGAGGCATACAGATATATAGGGTATGCATAAACAAATTAGTTTTCTTAGTAATGAGCACTGCTTCTGACAGTGCTTTTTTCTTTTGTTTTTAGACTCCAGGATGTGGCACACTATAATGCATGCTTCTGTGCTGTTGCTGCAAAAATACCCTGCTGCAAGCAGGGGTATTTGTCTTCTTTCGAGGGGGGGTTGTGGACCAAATATGGCCCAGGCCTGTTTGATAGTTCTCTCGTAAATGAAATGATGACAATCCTCTTATGACTAGGAAACATTCCAGAGCCAGAGTGTAGGGTTACACAATGGTACAGTGTCTTGCCCCTGATTTATAATTTGAGAAGCAGATTGTGTTCAGACAGAATGTGAGTTGAACAATGAGGTTTCTAGTCCTGATCTCATTAACAGAGATTTATACCAAGAGGCTATTGTATCTTGTTCTTTTGCTTTGCCATGCCAGCAAACATTCATAAGGTTATTTAAAAAAGAAAGCTTCTGTCACACAGTTAGGTCAGAAAGTTCTCAGGAAAATAGCTAGTCACATACAGAGTAGTCTAAATCTGCACTTAGCTAAGGCTTATGTTTCTGGCCTTAATGAGTTTCAGAATGATTACTTGAAACATCATACTCAAGCTTATTACATGTAAAGATTTCTGGAGACATAGCTTAAAATGCCTTTTCACATATTTATGTTTGTTCATGGTTGAGTCACTCTAAAATAACTAATATTTGCAAATCATCCATAATTACCAAAAGAGCGTTCTTCCAGTGCAGAAGAACCAACAGAAGGTGAAATAACATCTTGAGAGCTACTTTTCCTCCTGCTGCCCCAGAGCCTCTGTGCTGAGAACTTGCTCTTTTGTGAACAGCCAAGCAGCCATTGTGCATCCAGAAGATGTACAGCGCATTAATTAATTCTTCAGTAATGCTGCCAGGCAATTTGACCTGATCACCAGTAGAAAGAAAATGGAGGTTCTTTTCCATGCTCACCATGCTAGAAAATAGGACCTGTCCGTATGTGCACACAATGCAGCTCTGAAGCCCGCAGACCAATTCTGCTCGGAGAACCTCAGCAGGAGGCTGTCTTGGAGTGTCGCAGCAAGACATGAAGTCATGCAGAGCACAGCAAAATCCAGCATGGCTCTTAGGAGATTAAAGGGCACTGTATCTGGAATACAGGAGGCATCTGGCTTCAAAGTGCCACACAGCTGTCATCACCACTTTCTCATACTCATGTGAAACATGGACAGCTTATCATTATCACAGCATGTGACTTCCCAATTTCACCTGCACTGACTACTGTGCTGTTGCTGGTATAAATAAGCACACAGCTCTATTAGCCTGTTATTCAAGGTCCTGTCAAATATCAAGTGCTGTAGTAATACTCTCATGAGCTGTGTTCTCCCAGACAGCTGATGCACATGTCAGGTGAGAGGCCCCTCAACCCCAAATTTGATGGCAGTTTCCACATATTAAGTGCCCAAGAGTAGGTGAGGAGACAGGGCAGCAGAAACATGTCAGGCAAACCTTCAGACCGTAGCCAGCTCCACATCACCGAAAACTGCTGCTAAATAGCATCTCCTGTTGTAAAGAACATGGATTGGCCAGACTGTACATACAGAAACACTCTGCAGCACAGGAGCACAGAGGACAGTGGACGTTGTACAGATTGATAGCACACCTTTGGTGTGTTCAGTTTGTGACAATAGGACGCAGTAAAGGCACAACAGCTGAGTCTTTGCATGTTGAATGAACAGCAATAGTCATCCTTAAATCCTGTGGTGGAATTGTAGCTAGACCTTTGTTTGGTCTCCTCTGCCTGAACTCTCAATAGAGTTTAAATGAAACTATACAACATCCTCTCATCAACTCCTGGCCTCAATGTTACAGAAGAGTTGCATAGAATTTTTCACCTTAATTTTCCCAACACATTTTGAAATGGATTCAGGTGATCTTTGCTTCCTATCCTGTACCTCTGCTTTCTGGTAAGCCTGGGGAAATAGGAACATGTTGCTCACTTTTTTCTGTGCCTTTCAATATTTTGCATGTTTTTCCAGAAGAGTTCAGACTGGACTGCAATAGCAGCTTGTCTGTCTTGCTAATGACTTATCACTGAATGCCAGACAGGCCAAATCTGAAATAATTAGGATAGGAATGAATGACATTTTCTAGGCAATATGTGAATTATAAGCTTTATCTAGCTTTGGTAGTCTTCTGCTTAATCCATACCTTTTTTCCTTTGGCTGAATGCTTAGTGTTAAGTGATAGAAAAAGGTGAACTTTTCCTTCTTTTTTTTCCTCCAAATGTTTTAACTATTCTTTATCTCCCACAAAAGCCACACTTCCCATAAATCTTACTTTCTTGAAAGAAAGTTCTCCTTTACAAGTTTCCTATCCAAGTGCAATTGATTTCTAGCATTTATGCTTTATTACAAAGAGTTGGAGAGACAATCCTGACAGTTTGTTTTATTCCAGTTATTAAAGCCCTGTCAAAGGGCAATGATCTGACAAGGCCAGGCTTAAAGCAATGAATTCTATGTTAAATCTTCACAACAAAAAAAAAAGTTTTCAATTGCCTTTTGTGTTAACCTTCTTAGTCTCCTTGCCACTCACACCCAATACAGTGCTTACAGCAGGATCACCCAGCCTCCCCTCTGAAAACTGCCCTTTCCATGTTTTTGGGGACCTAGTGCCAGAGTAAGAAAAGCAGGGCACAGGTCAAACAGAACTGTAGGAGAAAGCTTTTGTCCTCTGCTTTGGAAACAAGCTCCACAGTGAGTCTTAAATCATATTTTGTATTCACACACTCAGTCATATGAAATACGAAAATAGATCCCCATACTTTGATTTTGAAAAAAGGTGAACTTGACAGAAAGTTCTACTGCAAACCATTATGGCAAACTCACTGTCCGAGGATTAGACCCCTCCACAACAGCCTACCAAGGCCAGCTCCTCCACCCCACCCCTTACCTCGCTCTGAAATGTGTGTTCCCCATTAGCTACATTTGTTACGTGTTCTCTACAGGTGCCTCATTTTTCAGAGCACTCAAGGACAAGTAGATTTGGAGTCTCAAATGCCTCAAACCAATGACTGCTGCCCAGGTAGTCTGTTAACTCAAGGTAGTAGCATTTCTGTTCCTGGGTGAGAACCAAACTTTGGATATGGATTAGGTACTGCACCTGTGTCCTTACCTTATGTACCTTATGTATCCTCTTAAGGTACATCATGTCATTCTGAATCTTCCAGGGGCTAATACCCTTGGGAGAACTAAGTCATTAGCTCTGGCTTCTAGTCACTCTAAGATAGATGGATAGATAGACAGACCAGTAGTCATAGCAGTTGTGCTGCCTCATTATCCCAATGAATTAGGACAGAGAAGAGGAATATAAAATACTTCTCCAACCCTACTGAGGTGACATTCTACTATAAATGAATATCTGTGTCCTGAGTCTGTCTCCTGCTTTTGCAATGGTACAACCACATTGTCCGATCTCGGTGCCATTGAACCCCTATTAGGTCCCTTGCTCACAAGATCTGATAGCTCATGTTAAATTCACAGAGTCATTTAGGTTTTAAAAAACCCCTTAAGAATTCTGAGTCAAACCATTGAGTCACTTAAGGTGTCACAGACTCGATCTGTCCATCCTCCCCTCCTCTGGATATTTGCATCCCCATGGCTCAGCTGTACTTCACAGCCCCAAAACATGTTAATGAACACCCAGGGCTAGGACCTGAGACACCTCAGGCCTCTGACTCATGAGCCTTGTCATGGACAGCACTGCAGCTAAAACAAGTGTTTTCCAGGCTATCCTCAAGGGCTGTTACATAGGGGACATTCAAAGGAGAAATTGTTGGTTAGAAAATATATACTTGCAAAAGGGAGACCCCCTGTATGCTCTCAGTACTCACCCACCTTTCCTGTTTTCAGGGATCTGGTAGATGTTTTATGCTCTTCTGACCATGAGCACATGATAGGAAAGGAGAGGAAATGGCACTGTAACAATAAACACTATATAGGGACCATTTTCAACAAGGAAACTGCTCCTGGCACTGCACAGTGGCTACACAGAAATATAAATGCTGGCTACACAGATTAATACCTCCGGGATTTATGATTGCAGCTAAAATACTAAAATATTCCTCTTTTCTTCTCAGTTTAGGCCTACTTTTAATTTTTTTTTCTCTGTTTGTGTCATTAAATCCACTGCCATATCAATACCTAAGGAAAATGGTTGCAGGGCCAGAAGCTTCTGGATCCAAGCTTTGGCAGGCTGCAAAGGAGAAGAGGAAAGGGAAAGGAGTTTCAAACTCAGCTAACTATGGCATTACCACTCCCAGGAGATCCTGCAGCAAGGTGCAAAGCTTGCCAAAAGCCATTTGGGTACACATGGTAATTTGAACAGCAAGATCTCCTGAACTGTGTCCAGCACAGCTGTGGCCTAAATGTATTACTTTATTGACCATATAGGTCCAATGCAACTGTCCTTTGTGCTTATGAGTTGGAGAGAGCATATTGCCCCTAGTTTTGTTTTACTTTTTATCAGCACTTGTAGCAGACTCAGTCTCATCTCTTCTTTCACCTAAGAATGCTGTGGGGTACATGTCATTTGAGAGATTCTGTACAAATATCAGAATCATGGAGTAGAGATTGGAAGAAGCCTTAAAGATCACCTAACTCCAAACTTCCTGCCATGGGCAGGAAACCTTCCACTAGACCATGTTACTCGGAGCCCCATCCCAAGTGGCATTTGACACTTCCAGGGATGGGGAGTCCACAGCTGCTCTGGACAACCTGTGCAAGTGCCTCACCACCATCACAGTAGAGAATATTTTTCCTGATGTTTAATCTAAACATTGCACTCCTTCAGCTTAAGACCATTTCTTTTTTTCTTATGGCTGCCTATGGCTGCATAGCCTTGTGAAAAGGTCCTCTCCAGACAGCTTGTAAGTCTCCATAATTTGCATTATAGCAACCCAAATGATGAGAACATCCTCAGGAATGATGAGAACATCATCAGGATACGCTTTGCCTGAATATCATACAGAAAATTGTGCTGAAAATGTTTGGAGAGTGGCTCATTTCCATTCCTCATCCAATATAAAAAATGTTGAGACCAGTTCTAAGTTATTCTGAATCTGCCATTAATGGAGGAAAAGAGACCCCACACAAAAGAAAAATATCCTTTCAACCCAACACCAGCACAGCATGAAGAAAGTCAGTACCACCTTCCTGCAGAACACCTAACGGCTCTATTTTCTGCAGTCCTGTCATCTGGGCTCAGTTTTTCCAAGATAAGTAAATACTAAAATTCTTTCATCTATCTTTTCAAGTGGCCTTTGTTGGCTAGTAGGATTGGCAGAAACAGGGAGCTCCACCAAAACATACTTCAATTTCCTATTGGCCATACCAAAGATTGGTAAATTAAACTGTATGCAAGACAAAATCTCTTGCTTTAAAGTTTCAATGAAGATGAATATCGAGATACTACATCCAATTTGTGTAAATATGATTATATTCTAAAACAGTCATATAAAATGGATCAGACCCCATTTGGGGAGTCAGATGTCCCTACTAATTCAGCGCGTTGATAGCTCAGAATCTGTTACTCACAGGTTTTTTAAACATTGGGGATGTGTACCACATGGAGGGGAGCATTATGAATGCTACTTTTCAATATTCTTATATTATTATATCAAGATATGTAATAAGTATTATAGTGTATACATACTAAATTGTATATATCTATTATTTTATGTTGTTAAATATATCATTGCACTCTTATATGGGGTCTTCTGCAAAATGGGAAGCCAAGGAAGAGCTTGAGTTTTGTGGCTTGCTGCATGGAGCTAGGAATATAGAACACATGGGAGGAGAATTTTGAACGTAGAAGCAAGATGATTCTGAAAAGTGGGACTATTCTCTGCAAAATACTTTAATTTGGATTTTGTGCTATTGATAAAAATCCAAATTCAAAACAAATATGTTGCAATTAAATCCTTATCAGAAGCACTTATTTTATTCTATTTTTCTTCTTAGTTTTGAAAGGAGAGAAGGTGAAATAAAGTATTCAATATACTGAGATGAATAATTATTCGTATGACATTATAATAGTCCAAGTTAGGGACAGGGTCCAAAGTTCCCACTCATTTTAATGGAAATTATGCGTCCACATTTTTTGGAAAGATTTTTAAATCTCAGGTATGACTTATTAACCAAGCACAAAAGCATTTAAATGGCACCCAAAAAGAGCAATAAATGCACAGAGCACATTGCAGCAAGTTGAGGTGAATCAAATAATCCAATGACAATGCTTAGTTCAGTTTCTGAATACCAAGGTATAAATCCTTTATAGAAATTTTGCAGAAAACACTTAAAAAGACATTATAACTCTGAGAATCATACAGATTTTCTCAGTCAAAATTCTTGTTACGTGATACATAGCTGTCAGCCACGTTACCCTTCTCCTGAGAACTGACAACAAACACACAGCTTTGTGGCAGCCCTGAACAGTCCTATCAATTTAGCTTGGCCCTGCACACAACATCTGGCCCATAATTAATTCAGCATTTTAAAATCCTTCTGGTGCTATAAAATGCAAGTTATATTAAACCAAATGAATCTAAAAGTTACGGGGGTTTTGGGTTTTTTTTTGTTTCTTCTGGAGAAGAAAAAATCTGAAGGATTAGAGAAGACGAAATTATTAACATATTTTAAAAAGCCAGAGTACTAAATTTGACATCTCTGCCAATTCCTCAGATCTCTTTTGTCCTTAATAAGATAGTGCTCACACATTAGCCTGTGGGGTATCAGATGGCCCTTTTGTGCTTATTCATTTCCTATAAAGAACGCGACTCCTGTGGCCACTCATGTTTCCTTTGGCAGCTGAGAAGCCGGAGATTTACCACGCTGTAAAACTGCAGCTGTAGCAGAGCCCAGGTCCCACCAGGTCCATGGCCACTGTGTTTGCTGTGTGCTGAGGAGGGCCCCCAAGCTGCACCCCTTCCCTGGGCCACCACGTGTCACCTACACCCCACTGAGGTCTGCGCTCCTACCCTTCACTGCCTTACTACCATGGGGAGAACTGCACATGAGCAAAAGCTATGCCTTGATAGACTGCTTCTGCTGTGTATGGATTTATTCAGAAAGGGTGAAGAAAATGTAACAAATAATTGTATGGCACCATTGTAGAGGGAGTAATTAGAAGCTATGTACATCTCCTGTAAATGTGAAGAAATTATGTATAAGAGTATTGCCAAGTGCTTCCTTTATAAATACTGGAAAGAAACAGGCAATTTTAAGATATGATCCACCTGTTCCTATATATCTGAAATAGGTAAGATGAATCAGTCCCTAAAAATATTTATTTGTTTCTAATGATTTGAAAGAGAGGTTACAGATGAGCTCAGCTATAAGCACCGTGTAGAAGTTAGGTCACACGCATGCCTTTGGAGGCAGACTAAGAAGAGGTCTACTGACTTCTTCACTTTCCCTCTTGTCATATTGTGATTTGTTTTAAAAAAAAATACATGTCAAGCTGAGATGACCAAATTTGGCTATAAAAGGACATGTGACACGCAAACATGATGATCACTAATGTATATTCACCTGTGGCATATCTTGGGCCAAACTGAACACCTTCCTGTAGACAAAACTTTGTTCACTTGTAGCCCATTCTCCTTCATCCAAGTGACTTAAGTGTTGGAATTCCAAAAGTAAATGCGAAATTGTGTTGCCAAACCTAAAATGAGAAAATTTGAGATATCTGCAACTGGGACACTGGGGGTTCAGAAGCTAAGCTGGCTCTGCATGGATCAATTTGGCTATATTTGTCAGTAAATAAAATGGATCAGAGACAATTCTCTGGCCCCAAAAACAAGTGACACACTACAGCTTGCAACCACACAGATAAACTCTCCTTTCACCTGGACCAGGTAGCTTTATTAATGTGGCATTGGGGAAGAGTCCCAGGACTGTGCTGCCAGTTAAAGTGTACAGACCAACAGTAGAAGAATGTTAGGTCACTGCCTAAACACATTCCCTCTAAGCCCACTTGTTTCCTATAGAGGAAGGCTACAGAGGTAGTTTAAGAGTTGAATAAAATACATAGGCTCAGACATTCTGCCCGATGAATTTGGATTACAGTTTCCACCAGTCAGCTGGATCACATGTCTGTGTGCCTAGGACATGGTTTAACCTCCACAAAGATAATCTGGCCATCACTAAGGGACAATTGGCTGTATTTTCAATATCATATCACCTTGTGAGCATATCAAGGAAAATCAATATATTGCAGTAGCATGTTCAATATTTACTACTGGTGGAGTTTTAATATTATACCTTCCTAATCTCTAGACTCAAGATTCCAAGGCAGAGTTTTCAATATTACCTAAATAATTATTCCAATCCAACCTAACCAACTCCACTACAAAAGTTTGAGTTACTCTGGATGGAAGATTAAACACAAAGGAAAAATGCTATTTCAAATTTAGTAAACACAAAGTACATCTATACTATTTTGTTGGTATCTGCTGGATTTTTGTGCCTGTTATCTCCTGAGTGCTCATGCTACCCAAGTGTTAGTTTGCCCCCAAGCTTAAATCTGGAGAAAGGTTAGTTGTTTATGGGCTGCGAAGAGCTAGGCAGAGAGGAGGAGATAGTGTGTGCCAGTGTCCCACCCCCACACTGTACCAAGATGCAGTGTGAGTGTGACTCATGTCGGGTTTGGCTTCTCCCAGACTAACCAGTATTTCAGATGGCCTCATGTCCTAAGCCACCCTTGGTGTTACACAACAAAAAGACATATCTGGCAGCCTGCAAAGCAGCTTCCCAATAGCAGCCCAGGGCAACATCTTAAAAGGACCACAGCAAATCAATGTCTCCATTGTTGGGAAGATTTCTTAGCAGCGTTTTAATATTACACTGAGTGCCATAGCACAATCTGGTTTTATACAAACAGGACTTGTGCTAGTTTTATTTCACAGCTCTATCTGCATGTCCATGTATATGAATTTTGTGTCCCTGCTGTGTGTGTGTGTACATACATGCAGGAGGGGTAACCAACCCTTGGGTGCAAGCAGGCACAGCTGCCTAGGCTATGCCAACGTACATGTGATTCTTGTAAGTCCAGCTTTCAACAGAATTCTTTGTGATTCCTGCTGTGACAATGGTCTTGAGAAGCAGGTCTCTGCTTTGCTTCCCCAGACATGAATATCCCTGAAAGTCTCCAGGAGGAGCCTTCTTTCTAGGCTGTGACATCTGCTCCTATAGACTCACTGGAAGAGGCTTCCCAGGAAAGTGGTCACAGCACCAAGCTTGACAGAGTTCAAGAAGCATTTGGACAATGCTCTCAGGCACATGGTGTGATTCCTGGGAATGGTCCTATGCAGGGTAAGAAGTTGGTCAGATGGATGCATTATCACTGGTGCTCCAATCACTTGCTTCTAAGTTTTCACAGCACCTGGGTATATTTTCTGTGGGGAATATCTATACCTCCAAACCAAAGGGAACCAGGTAATGAGCTTAGGCATTCACACTTACTGTTACATGGCTTAATTCTTACTGCTCTCCTTGACTCTGTTTTGGAGCCCTTCAGCTGTCACTGAGAGAAGCCAGTTTACAGGGAGCTGACCCTGTGGAGTGTGGACACAAGCCAGTCAGTGCTATTCAGCTTCCAGGCTTGAATCAACTCAGCAGTATAAACACAGCCAAACAGTCTGTATGTTCAATGAGATGAAAAGGAGCAAACAATTCTGATTCCATTTAATGCCAATTTACGGCTCTTAACATTGCCTTTCCCACAAATCAAGCAGTTGTGTTGTCTAGCTGAGGGCTTTTGTCCAATGACAGGATGGGAGTCTGAGAAATCTGTCTGTTCTGATAATGTTGCAGAGAGTGTTCACATTTACTATCAAGGGTTCACTAGGACATAGTCAACATGTTGATTTTGCTAAAATAAATGTCTGGAATAAAGGAAGACACTAAAAATAAACATGATCCTAGGAAGGGCATTCACTTTATTTTTGCCCAGAGAGCAAGAGGTGTAGCTTGCCAGCCTTTATAGTTGGTTGCTAACCAAATAATGAACAGGAATAAGCTATTTCTGACTATGTTTTCAATTACCTTAGGGAGCTTGATGGCAATGAGTTAGAAGTTTTTCTGTTAACATCTGAATACTTCTATGCAGGGACCACCTTACATATATATGATGACCCTCAGTGCTCCAATGTAATCAAATTTCTTTTACAGGTTCATAGAATAGTTTGGGTTGCACATGACCTTTAAAGGTCATTGTGCTGGTTTTGGCTGAGATAGAGGGTTTTTTTCATAGTGGCTTGAATGGGGCTGTGCTTTGGATTTATGCTGAAAAGTCTGTTGATAATATAGAGATGTTTTCATCATAGCTGAGAAGGGCTTATCGAGTCAAGGCCTTTTCTGCTCCTCACCCCATTCCACCAATGAGGATGCTCAAGGGGGTGCACAAGAGGTTGAGAGGACACAATCAGAGCAGCTGACTCCAACTGCCCCAAGGGATATTCCAGACCAAATGGCATCATGCTCAGTATGTAAAGTGGGGGGAAGAAGAAGGAAGGGGTGGAATGTCAGAGTGAGGTTGTTTGTCTTCCCAAGTAACTGTTACACACAACTGTTACTGCTTTTCTGGAGATGACTGAACACCTGCCTGTGCATGGCAAATGGTGAATTAATTCCTTGCTTTGCTTTTATGTGTGGCTTTTGCTTTTCATATCAAACTGCCTTTGCCTCATCCCATGAGTTCTCTCATTTGCAATCTTCTGATTCTCTCCCCATCCCACTAGGATGGGATGAGTGGCTGTGTGGTTCTCAGATTGGTTTTGTGACCATTTTCTGGACACACTCCAACAGGTCCACACCTTTCCTGTGCTGAGGACTACTAAGCTGGATGCAGCCCTGCAAGTAGAGTTTGACAAGAGCAGAGCAGAGGGGCAGAATCACCTCCCTCACCCTGCTGGCCACACTGCTTTGGATGCAGCCCAGAATATGATTGGCTTTTTGGGCTGCAAATGCACATTGCTGGGTCATTGCATGTGGCCTTGTTGATCTTTGTGAGGTTCATATGGGCCCACTTCTTGAGCTTGTTAGAGTCTCTCTGGACAGTGTCCCATTCCTTAGGCACGTCAACAATGCCGCTCAGCTCGGTATCATCTGCAAACTTGCCGGGGGTGTACTTGATCCTGCTATGTTACTGTCCCCCAGCAGGACAAGAGCCTGTGTGATACCTCCTGTAGCTGGAGCAAGAAGGCTTCACCAATGGGCTTCCCTTCATGAGTCAAGCTGTAGGAGAGACCAGCCATGAGGTTCCTTCTGTTGTCTAAGTATCTTGATCCTTATCCATAAGCTTTCAATCTGTTCATGGCTATTCTTCAGAGAGATCTCTTCCTGCTCTATCACACACACCCCTCTTGGTGTAGAGGGCAACCGCTTTGATCCTCCTTCCTTGCCTGTCTGTCCTAGACAACCTGCAGCCATCAACTGCTACACTCCAGTCAAGGAATTTGACCCACCAAGTTTCAGTAATGGCAACAGTAATGGCATCTTAGAGCCTGATGATTTGCTAAAATTACAGTTCTCAGGATATATGACATCAGAGATTGAATTGTCTGATGACAAATTAAAAGATATATCAGTATGAAAAATTGCTTCCTGAGATCCCGTGTTTATTCCTTGAACAGTTGCATATTCTCTTAATAACTCTCAATGTGTTCTACATCTAACTTTAAAAAGTATGTTCTGTAAAATTTTGTATTAAGATTGTAAACCTGAGTATCCACAAAAAGTGATCATTTTGCATTTCAAGATATTAATGTATGAAGTTCTCTCACAAGCCTTTTGGAAAAATCATTGTATTTCTTTGTGCTTATGAAATAAGGAAATGCTTACAAGCTCTCTAGAAAATTAAGCAGCGCTTTCTGAAATGTATGGAGATCTCGAAATAGAATTGTGAAGTGTCAGATTGTGTACTATTCTGAGAGCATTTAATAGATTAAGCTCTGAAGGAAGTAATGGATTTATTAAGAGCATGTTAACCTTTCCCTACTTGCTGTGTCTTGGATACAGCTTGAAAACCCTTTACACCTCTCCTCCAGATTACAAACTCTTTTATTGTACGCACATGTCTGGCACAATTAGTCTATATTTTGGCAAGGACCTCTTGGTCTATTGTTATATAAATAATTTCTTTAAATGTTAGTTCTCTAAATGTTCTCTAAATGCCCCTTATGCATTTTTTTTTCCTAAGAGGGTTTTAATACCCAAACATTTACCACTCTAGTCTAAATATTCCTCAGCTGAACTACAACATGAATAGGAAGAGAATTGCAGCTTTAGAGAAAATGGCAATGATCCCATTGTTCCTGCTGTGAGCCAGATTGTGCACTGTAAATCATGCATCCCTCAGAAGAAAAACCTCACATCCTTCTGCCAGGACTTCTGATTATTAAGTTTGTAAATTGAAAACTTTAGAATTACTTCTTAGCTTGAGCTCTAGCAAGGAGGAATTTTAACTTAGACATTGAAATACAGAAAGTATTAAAATCAAAAGCAAAATGTTGCCATTTCTCTTTCAAACTCATTGCTAAGGAATAAAAGAAGACTATTCGTTCTTCATCACATTATTTGAACAGAAAGGACAATTCAGTGTCTTTTGCAGGGGATGGAATAGATTGCTTTCCTCAATTTCATAGTTTGTGGCTCAGTTTGGCTTCTTGCTATTCCAAGTAAAATGTATATCTTCTTGGAAACATTTTAAGAAAGCCCTTACATACTATTTTATTCAAATGAAACAGTGCAGCACAAAACACAAGTGAGACCCTTCACTGGGTCATATCTTAGAATGAGTTTGTCATTTCCTCATCAGGACAGTATTGCTTTAGTAACTGAGATGTACACACTCATTTGAAGAGCTAAGAGGATGCTCTTCTCGTTCATACTGATCCAGAATGGAGTCAAAGGGAAGCCAAGATTGATGCTGATGTCATAACTACACAGCATGATTTGTAAGACTCAAGGACTAAAAGGAGATGCAAACACCTTGTGGGGAAGACAATATAAGGACAGATTTTAGAAGAATCTTCTGCACTTGCAAGAATACTATCATGATCTAGTTGCTGTGGATTGGTGACAGCTTTTTTGTTCAATTTGCAGGTGCAAACTCATTCTCACCAGATAAATTACGGAAGCAAACTAGTGTACATATCCTTTTATCTTCTGGCATCTGTAGACAAAGTGATGAGCTCTCTCATTTGGTTTCCTACCAGAGGACATACACAAGATTTAGGCCACACATTTCATGCCCATAAAGAAGAGCTCCACCTCTCCTTTCAGTCTTGAACCTGCATCTGGAGAGAGGAATTGCCTCCTTCAATGTGGATTTTGAAGTTCAATGCTGTCAGAAGGTTACTATTTAACACTATAAAGCAACCACACAGAAGCTTAGAATGGAAAGTAGGGAAGAAAAACACCAGCTGATCTAGGAGGAGGAGTTTGCAAAGATAACAATCACATTCACTGATATGTTATTTTATTCTGTTGTGTAACTGTAAGTTCTGGAGAAGCAGACTTGCATTATATAATCTCAATTTACATGAATCAAAACCAAAACTCTGAATTCTCCCTAAAAACCCTCCTAGTTTCCTGCTTGGTAGAATAATAAGGACCTGGATCTTCCTATTCTGTGAACTCAAGATAGCTCTATTGTGCAAATAGATCTGGATTCCTAAACTCTATATTTCTGTCCTCAGAGCCTAAAATTTCCAACACTAATGAGAACTTGAGAACTTCAGTCTTGCACTGAGGGAGAAGCCTGGACACTTGGTGACCTCTATCACAAGCTGTGGAACCCAAGCTTTAGATTTTCAGCTCTGCTCTGGGAGACTATGTTAGGTTTTCCTGTTTCCTGGAAACCCTGCAGTCTTTTGCAACACTGAAGAAAAGTCCCAGAGCCACCAACAGATTTGAATTAACCACAGAATTTCTGGAACTTAACCAAAAAGTTTACCTGTTTCCTGTTTCTTCCATAGAAAATGTAGAAATGTCAAGTTTTCAATTAAACTAAGTGACATTTTTGTTTTGACAACGCTCATTTTCCTAAATTGACCCTATATTTGACTTCAGGCTGTGCTGCCTTAGTACTCTCAGATATCCTTGAAAGGCTACCCTCACTCTTCAATTACTCCTGATTGCTACAGCCTGTCTCTTAGGTTAAGTAGAATAACAAGAACCTTTTGCTTCAGACATTTACATGAGTGCATTCTCTTCCCCTGTACTTATTATGCTTAGGTCCCTAGACATGTTTGTCTGTCCCAGAGTTGAATTTGTACAGGTGAACTAGGACAGTCATAGCACCTGATGCTTAGCAAGGAATCCATTATCTCCAGGTCTCTGGAAAAATCTTTATCTCATATTGAACAATATTGAGTCAAATTGCATGAAACATCTCTCCCTTTTCCATTGCAGGAGGTTCTGGCATCATCTTGAGAAAAAATGTCTTGGCTGGTAGTCTATTGGCTGCTGTAGAAATCATAATTGTGAAGGGAAACAGCAAGATAATTGGCTGGAAAATTTAAAAGGGGGGAAAATTCCCCCCAGAAAACCTTTTCTTGGTATTTTCTTTATTTTTATGGACAAGTCTAAAACAATCTTAAGCTTGACTTCACAGAATATCTGTCCTAGACCTACCAGGATTCAAAGTGTAGACTTTCCTCTTTGATGTGACTTCCCATGCTCAATTCAGTAAGCATTCCCTGCGGTAGAGAGAATCCTGCATAAAACAAGAGACACAGTGGCTGTGTCACCATTCTCCTTTCATCTGTGTGGATTTTACCCTTGGGGAAATGTGCATTCATGTATTGCCTTTTATAACCTCCAGATCAGAGGGCAGTATAGGACAGGGGTCCATCCGCCTCACAGTTGAAAATGTCTGTTTGGGTAGAAGTGCCATACTTGTTGAGCTGAAGAGCATAAACATGCTCTGCCAAAGAATTGGCAGCCAGAGTTTTTAACTGAAATCAGGGACACTTCAATTTGAGGGCATGACTCAGTTCTCATCGTTCATACCGAAGTTGTCCTTTTGTCAGATATTGTTTCCTCTTGGCTAGTTTAGGTATCCTTCTGCTTAGAGTGGGACCTTCCAAAGTGGCAGCTCAGACATACAACTAAGAACCTGGATCTTGGTCACCTCAGCCCAACAGCATTACCTTCTCTGCCCTTTGTGGTCTAGTGCTAAATCACTCGCTTAGATTGCAGTAGAAGCTTGTGGTCACATTGGGAACAGACTTCAGTTCTGCAAAGTCCAGAAGAAGCAAATTCACAATGGAGTCCACCTTTTCCTCCCCTGGCTAGGAAGAACAGGGTAGACTAGATTTCCCTATATGATTGAAAACAATAGCAAGAAAAAATCTGCATAGGATTTTTAGACCAGTTTAATGGTTTTAAAATAAGTTCACAAGCAAATAAGGCATTTTATAAAGGTCAAAGAACAAATACTGCAGTTCAGCAAAAACCTCATCAATTTAGTAGACAAATCCAAAACCAGAGTTTCTCTACCCTTCCAGACTGGATCGGGGTTTAGATTGCCAGTCTCTCTGACAGCCTAGGTCAAGATCCATGATTATGCAATGAAGGATGCTTGTCAGACAGACGGGAAGATGACATTTGGGTACCTTATTTTACAATGCTTCATAAGCTTTGTTTAAACAGTATAAGCAGTAGACAAAGGAAAAATTGATTTTGCAATAAAAGCTATTTTTATAAAAGCAAAAGTCACATGATCTATTACCCAGCTTTTAAGAGAGCAACGGAACTTGCTTTGCCTGTCAGCCCACAAAAAGAGTGAATTTAATGCCAAAACCAGATGTCTTGATAGGCAACAGTGCTAAATTCTAAATCTAACATATTAATAGCTTCCCTCCTTACCTTAGCCTCAGTCTCTGGATGAGAAAAAACCCCACACAGTAAGGCTTAACCCTTCATAGCTCCTGCCTTTGACAGCAGCTGTGGACATCCTGATTTTTCACTAGGCAAAAATGTTCTAAGTGAAATGTATTGATGGGTAGCTCACATACATGACACATGTTCATATACACATATGAGGGAAATCAAGGTCTCTGTGGGTCCTAAATATCCTAACTTCAAACTATTTATGTCAAACTACATTTAGATTTGTCATGATCATCCCTCTCAATGTAAAATCAATATTGCAGGCAAACCTTTGCTTGTTCATTGCTAATTTTAACACATGCACCTCCAAAGTCACCTCAACAATATTATTAGTAAATATGTCCTGCTGGATAAGCACCCATGGTTTCCTTCTGAAATGGAGCTTTCCTTTTCCCTCCTTGAAACCTTTAATAAATTCCTCAAATGCAGTATTATACGCTGTAAAACCCTACGTTACTTACTGAATTTTGTATTTGATATCCCAAAAATGGAAACCCTGTGAAGTCCCATTCAGTAAGAAGAGCCAAGAAATATCAAGGTGAATAATTAACAGAATAAACACTTAAAGAATATACATTAGTGAACTGCTTAGAACCCATCTATACTTCAGCAGTCTGATATAAAATATGCAAAAAGATGTTTAAATAGAGAACAAATATTGTGTCCCCTTTTCAGAGAAGAAGAAGTGGGGAAAAGATAGTGGTGATATATTTCTGCCCTCTCTTTGTAAGGAAAATCAACAACTCTCTGGCTTTGGTACACAAAGTGAAGGTCATGTGAGTGAGATCTGAAAGCCACGGCACAGAGAGCAGCAGAGGATGCAAAGAACCCTGAGGGTCAGTGTGGGTAAAAGGAACAAAGTAACCCAAGGCTGGGTACAATGTGAGAGAGTTGGGAGCGAGGGAGGGAGGGAGAGAGACAGGATCCTGTAGATTGCTGTCATTTACTCTTGGAGGAGAGGGGCTAAACTGGGAGGTACAAAATACTGGTGGGAAGGTAATAGTCTTAGATGCTTTATTGAGAGTATAGGTGGAGAGTAAGGTGTACAGAACCCAGAGGGATAGTAAGTAATTTTACAACAGAAGAGACAGTTGTGCTTTCAATTTTGTTGTTCAGTTATGGAGTTTAGGAAGTTTTGAGCACCTTATGGAGATTTATTCATCTCATCAACTGAATAAATCTGTTCACTCTAAGCACAGTACTGACTTGGAACTCAGTTCAGGTGCCTGCACACAGTCTCCTAGTCCCATCTGAGACAAAGAAGGGTATGGCCTTTCTGGAACTGGCAGATACACCACTACTTAAGAGTCGACTAAGCCTCTAGCTGCCATTCCAGAAAACCAGAAAAGAGGTATCTGGGGCAATCTGAAAACTACCTTGGGCATCTGAAATGCCTCTCTCTGCAATTAAATTGAGATCTTGATCTCCTTTGATGATAATGGAAGTTTATCTGATCTATAAAGACCTACAAGTAGACACCTAAAATTATGTCTCTGAACCTGAAACATACCCCCAGGTGTCAGCTCTCACCTCTAAGTCTACTGCCATTTAAAATTCCCAGCTGGCCTCCAGCCACCAGTCTGGAGCAGTACAGGCCTCCTCTAGGTGTTGTGTCATATCTGACAGCCCCATGACAATGTTCCAGCCTCCTTGAGTGGTAGACAAAAAGCTCAAGCAACTGAATCAATCTTCCAGCACCCAGACCTTCAGTCACTCCTACAAACACCCAGAGAAAAACAGCACATCTGGTAGCCTGGTTCTGCTATGCTTAGGCACATACAGGGAGATAAACTTTAAAGGAATTTGTAACAGAACTTCCTTGAAGCATGGCTACAGAAATAATAAGGAACAAAATTAGCCAGAATAAGTAAAAAACATTTAACAATAGGATTTATGAAGAATTTGCAGGCCTAAATCCAAGTAATAAAGAGTGTTTTGGAACTCAAACAGGCCCCAGAGTCATAAAGTCCTTAACTGAGAAATTATAGATACAAATTCATGTTTATGTTTTCCAACTACTACAGTAAAAAATTATTTTCTACACAGTGAAGCAGTTTCTGAGACACAACTACCCAGACACCTTGTAAGCTTTTGTATGTAAACTGTGCAGGAAAACCGTGTATGCAAGTATATGTTTAGCTTGTGGGCCTAGAAGAAATGGGGTATACTGCTGAACTCTCAAAGAATAAGGTGAATTTGAAACTGGGCATCTCAGTTGTTGTATAAATGATAAACTCATGTATTGCTTGAAAAGAGGATTAGCAGCTCAGAAACCTTTTTTTTCTTCTGCTTGTTTTAAAAGTAGCAGCAGCCCATATCTGATTCAGAGGAAGTGCCTAGACACCAACCTTCGAAGAAGGCAGTGAATTTTCAGGAGAGTATATAAACTGCAATTGAGAGATGAGACTTAAAAGTGTGAATCCTCTTCCTTTCCCTCTTGGAGAAGAGGGAATAGGCCTGGATGGTTTCCACACACACTGTGCTGAGTTTCCCAGGCCTCATTCTAACTCTAACTGTGCATCTCCAGCATCTCATGTCTCTTTCTTGAGGACCAAAGAAAATCTAGATGTTGCAATGATTGCTGCTTTGATATCTAAACTCACATTATTTTATTCTATTATTATATCTATTACTGTAGATATTAAACCTGACATATTTTCTTTACTACTTATTTCTAAATACTTTCTAAGATGCAAATTGTAAATGACCCATATTTTAGATATATACATTACATGTTAGATATATACATTACTTTTTTTTTAATTAAGCCTCATAATAGCCTGTAGTGCGTGTATAAAGCAATGCACCACACACCCTTTGGAAGCAGAGGTTATTAATGGAGCAGTTACTCAGATAGATGATTAAACTAAGAAAGACAATATGGAAAAATCTGCCATAAATATAACAACCTTTTAACCACACACTGAGTGTCAGGTAGCTGCATGAGGGGGTTGCTCTGTAAAATCAGCTGAGCTGGCAGGCAAGGGTGACAGCAAATTTGGTAGGGCAGTGCCCTCCCTGACACAGCCCTATCCCACAGCACCCTAACCAGCAAAGCAGGTCTGGCAACAGTGACCATGTTTAACCATGAGTCCAGATCATCAGACCAGTCTAAAGGGATGAGACAGGTTGAATCTCAGGTCAGGCCCAGGACTGGTGGGTTTATGGCCAGGCACAAGCATGCTGTCCATGCAACTCTAACAAGAAGCTGGGGCAACAGCTGGGGCTGAAATGCAGCTCCCAAACCAAGAGGATTACGGTTCAAATCAAGGTGCCTTACACTTCTGTCCCACCCAGCTGTCTGATCCAAGATCACTGAGTGTAGCAGGCCTACCACTAGGAAAAACTGGCTGCTGAGTCTCTGTAGGGTCCTGTCACTCATCTAGAAATACACTTCCTAGCACAGCACCAAGTTAACTCAGGATGTGACAACAGCCCTAGTGGTTGAGGTACTCGAGATATAAAAGCTTTGAGCTTGGACTTCTTCAGGCTGGAAGATGGTAAAATCCTGAGCTTCCTCTTCCTGGGTGATGCCTGCAGTTTGTCGTCTTTTAAAAGAAAAAAGCAGAGCAAGCAGAGGTGCTAATTCCTGCCCTCACCTGAGGATCCAGAGTCTGACTCTGGAGCAGAAAATGACTCCTGCCTTGCAATCTTGAATTACTGAAGAGTAACCCTTGGGGTGGTGGTGGGGAAAGGGAAAAATTTAAATATACCACAGACTTCTATTCACTGTTTTAGACACATTCTTATTTGGCTTCTAATTAGCCCCTGTCTCTCACAGACTTGAACCTGTAATCTTTTGTCAGTGCAAGTGCCTATAATTGGACATTGATACCCCACAAATCTTCTGCAGGATCTGAACTTCACTGTAATGTACAGTGCCTTCTATGCCGGGTGTTTCTAGTCCTCATTACAAACTGGATGCAGGATCTGAATTTTAACTCACTTTCCATCAGACTTATCCCACATTATTTTAACACTGGAAAGACTAATTTATTTCACAGATTAATGTATAAACTGATAATTACCCCTTTCCTCCTCCATTTGGCTAATTCGCATGGCTTAACTATCCCTCAGCAACGCTGAAGACTTCTGCAGGAGGGAGGGAGGTGCTGTCATTCAGGTTCTTCACTACCACCCCAACTGGAACAGGCTGCTCCTCTGTCACCATCTGACCTTTGCCTTAAAGACTGATGCACTTTGCAGAGGTACAACAGGGCTGGTCCTCTGTAATTTGATTTTTGTTTGCCATGGAAAGGCTGGTTTGTTTGCTTTGCACTTAAGGCCTGCAGTTTATTCAGCAGTGTAAAACTCTTCACAATCACACATAAGAAAATAAGTGAAAAACAAACAGTGCTGCAAATTCGTCTGCCTAAAAGGGAGTGACTACTATTGCTTAACAGTATATACTTACCTGACTTCATTTTACAGCAGAAAGATACACTTTCCACCCTCCAAATGTCTACTGTGAGACGATAAAATCCTCAACATTTTAAAAAACCGATTTCAATGTCTGTGTTTAAAAGACTACTGTGCCTGACTTTCTTCAACAGCCATGAACATGGCTGTTGTTCATGACATCAGAGGATACTGAGGTCAGTGCTTAAACTGAAAGTCCCAATTTAGCTTTTATTATTGTGTACTGCTTAAACTGGAACTACTGAATCATAATCTATGATAGGTAAATGGCACAACATTAAAGAAATTAATTCCATAGTTTAGAGTTTCCTGCCCTGATCCCTCTGGGCCAGTCCTGAAGTCCTTGCTCATTTCCTTACTCCTGATTCATCTGAGTGTTTAAACACTCTAGATTTCTGTGGGACTTTGAGCATATGCTAGCTGATTCAACACTTTAATCAAATAAAATCCTCACTGAAGTCAGTAGGATTTTTTTCCATAAAGACCTAAAGTTTCAGTCTTTTGTTTGTTTGGTTTTTAAATCCTGCATTTGAGCCCACACAACTTGAAATTAAGAATTTATGTGTTTGGTAGTTGTTGCTACACATCACTCCCTGCCCAAACCAGTTCTTTCACTTTGGCTATTTAATCACCGGCTAATAATATTAGTGGCAAGAGGAATTTAACAGACGGGGTAGTGCTGGAGTAGGTGGAGACTTGTTGAGAAGAAGGTTATAATAATTTGTCTCACATGCTACCACTTTACATTATATTTAAACACTGAGAAGAAATGCACAATTTTTCTTTATCCCCTCTTGAGCTACCATTAAAAAATCTTTAAACATTTAAACATCTTGAAGTATACCATAGCCTTATTTTCCCTCATTGCTGAGGTGTGAACAAAATTTATTGGGGAAAAAAACCACAGAACAGTGTTGCAAAATGCTTGGAGAAAACAGAATGGAGAAAATATAGGAGAATGGCTCCTTAAATCTCACATGCATAGCTGCTATACAGCAACTTGGTCTGCTGAACTGCAGCCCACTGCACTGTTAGAAAATCTAGTGAGTATGTGGTGAGCAATTAATTCTACTGAAACTGTGTTAACACAGGGCTTCTTAACAGGCTTATGATATCAATTCTTCTGAATTCCTTTGGTACAAGACTGTTTGATGAATGTCTCACAAGTTAAATCTTTGGGAGCCTTTCAGAGGCCGATGAGACCAGGTGATGTGTGCTGGCAGTTTTGACTTTGAATCAAAGATGTGAACCAGATTAATTTTTTTTTTTTAAGTAATTTTTTTTTTTTTTTTTTTTAATCATTAGAAACCAACAAAAGCACTGCCAAACTTCTTAGACGTGGGAATACTGCTAAGCCTGAGCAATAGATCCATGGGGAAATTACAGCTTTGGAAATTTGTGGCTAAGCAAGCTCAGGCTTTGGAGGGGGTAGGCTGCAGAAGGAAATAGCATGAGATGCGCAGTAGCCTTAAATTCTCACTGCTTTCCCTGCAAAGGGCAGGAAATTCCCCAACCTGTGTAAGGTGTCCCTTACATTACTAGACTTGAGGAAATAATTTCCTGAAATAACAATAGTCTTTCCTTTAATTTCGACTGGGAAGAGTTTGAAAGCACGGCCTTGCTGTTCCCAAATGACTTTGCATCCTGGGAAGCAAGCAGCAGCCCTGATTCGCTCGAAGCTCATAACTCATAACTTTGGCCTTTTCCTAGTTAGTTTTGGTGTTTCGGCACCGGGGTGGCCTCGCCGAAGGCAGCAATGGCAGCCCCTGCCTCGGCCTGCTGGGCAAGCCTGAGTTTCCGTGGCGCAGAGACAGGGAGAGAGGGAGAGGGGAGAAGGCTGGTGTTGAATTAAGGGATTTTGTAGGCAAACAAGGAAGAGAAGGGGGACAGCCGAGTCGGCGGGCCCTCAGGGGCGGCGGAACGCTCGGGAGCGGGGCCGGGCTCTGCGCCGGAGCGGCGCCGTCTCCACGGCAACCGCCGGGCCGCGGCAAGATGTCCGCGGAGGGCGGGCGCGGCGCGGCGCGGTTCGTGTTCCGAGCGCTGCCGCAGAAAACCTTCTCCTGCCTGCAGGACAGGGACATCGCGGATCGACTCCTCAAATGGTGGGGGGAGCGCCCGCTGCGGGATGCCTCTGTCTAGGGGCGGCGGGGGAACAGGCGGGCCGTGCTGAGGGCCGCGCCCACAGGACGCCCGCTCCGGTGGCGGAGGGTCCGCGTCTCTTTCTCTTATTTTTAATTTTTAATTTTTCTTTTTCATTTATTCCCCCCAACCCCTTAATTTGAAGTCCCCTTGGTATTCTCCAGGCAGGCAACCCGCGCTTTCTGAGGTGCGAGGCGTGTGTCCTGGCCTCCCACAGCGAGCCGAGATCTATTTCAGCTTCGCAGCGGGGCTCCAGCGCAGCCCGAGCCCTCCAACGAGGGGCTGGAGGCGCTTGTGACTGAGAATGGGGGTGAAAACATAAAGTATAATCGGCCAGAATAGGGCTTTATGTATGTCTTCAGAATATTTAATCTCCATTTTCCATTTCAGGTCCATGCAAGGCAGGATCACAGCACAGGCGTTCAGTTTTGACCAGCAGTTTAAGCCCTATCAAAAGGATGAGTTTCTTATGGTAGTTCTAAATCCTTTGTATTTTAAGTATTCCCCCCCCACCATGAAATTATATTCAACATTAGCAGTGTTGAATGCTATTGGCCTGCTCACTGTCTCCTTGAAAGGAGGTGATTTAGGTGTGGTACTCAAGTCTCTGACTTTGTGGGTTAACTGTATTGTCCAGTAAAAATATTTTAGTCTGTACTAATGTTACTCTGCTTTAAGAGGGAACAATTTAGCCTTTCAGGATTCCCAAGAATGGAAATCTGAACTGGATGCTGATGTTGGCTGCAGGGTTTCGTGTTGGGAAGTCCACGTAATGTGAGACTTCAAACAGTGTACGGGCTCACAGCTATCAGTAAATTTCTCACAGTAAATTCAGAGTGCAATTAGATGTGCATGTGCACCACATATCTGGAAATATAACTTTTGAAATTTATTGAATGCTATTGCTGCTTTATGCTGGAATTTTGAACTCCCAGCTTTTTGAGACTCAAAAAGCTTGATGATTTTGTGTCCTCCATTTCTCTTGTCTGCAAAGTCAAATCTCTTCATCTATTTGCAGACAGAAAAAACCCCAAACCTGGGGTTTTAAGAACTATGTGATTTTTACATCTGTTGTTTTAAAAACAACTCTTTGATTATTTTATATGTCTACTTTATATTGTTATCCTGGATAAAGAATTCAGCCTCTTTATATCCCAAAGAAATTCACACAGAGATGCACCAATATTTATTTCATCTTCTATTGATAAGCATTTCAAATTATGGAAGTTTACAGAATACACATTTACCGTCTCAATGCTTGTCTCTTTTGAATTAAAAATGTAAAGATATCACTGTGAAGTTATGAAATCTGAAGAGCTGTGAAGTAATTGGGAAAAAAGGACCATTACATGTCATATCCAATGTCTCTGTCTCAGAAGAGTGATAAAGAAATTTAGTGATACAGAAACTGAAAGATCCGTAATTTCATTTTCTTAGCAGTTTCTTCAGTGATTATTCACTCTGTAAGTGTGGGTTTTCTTAGTTGGCTTATCATCATGGAAACTTGTCAGCTATCAACATTACTATGGATGTCTCCTTCTTTTAACTGATAAATCAATAAGTTGAATTATTCAGATCTTACTATTTATCTGTTTAATAATTTTTGGGTGTCTCTACACTTCTCCAAACTTGAAATTTAGTTAAAAAGAGTACATTTTAAAATCATACTTGGCATTTCATTTTTAACTCCCAACATTGTATGCAGAGATAGAACTTTCAATCTCAACTTTTAGTACCTCCATTTCATAAATTTTTGTGTGTTCTTGGACTAAAACGGTTTTATTATAAAAATTTAATACTGCACATATGCATAAATATGCACCGGAAGAGATCTTCTGTGTATAGAAGATACTGCCTACACTGAGTTACAAAATGATGGATTTGGTGGTGTGATATTTAGTACACATACTGGTAGATATACATAATCTGCTTACTAATTGGAGCCTTATAATTTGGATTGAAATATTCAAATTGATGATTTTCTGTTTCATTTCATTAACTTGTATTCTCTTACTTGAATATTATAGGCATTTTTTAATGATCCAAGTGTGAACTCCAGTTTAAAGTTACTGTCAGCTTCAGGACAATGGACCACATTGGGTAAATTTAGAATAAATTAATCTTAAATAAAAAAGTCTGTTTTAACTATTTTACTCTAATTTACCATAATGACAGTTCATATATGTGTGCTTTCACCTAGTTGAAATATCTTAAAGAATTACTTCTTTTACTAAGTAATAGGAAGAGATTCTACTTCTAGAATAAAATAACTAGTCACCCTTTATGCCTTTGTTTCTTTGACCCCTGCATCGTTCCATAAATCAAGCACCTGAAGCTGTTTATAAATGGTTTGTAGCATCCAGTTGACCTGATCATGTATCCAGACATAAACAACTCCATTATTTGTGGAATTATAATAGTACCTTATGCAGATAACATATGCAAATGTTAGAAAAGGGCAAACTTGCGACCTGACTTGGGACAGGTCTGAGATGATTGCTCTGTTACAAATAAAATTTGAGAGCAGAGGATTGGTAGAGCACACCCTGAGCTCGTGTAAATCTGCTGTCTGTACAGCCGTGGTGATGGAGGCCCAGAAGAGTCCCATGGGACAGGTTGCTCTGCCTGCAGCCATGCTATGAGGGTCACTTCAACTTTGTTGTCATATCAGAAACTTCTAAACACAATCCATTAGATCTGGAGATGCTGATGAGACAGTAAAGCAGGAAGGCCGAAAGCAAACAGCAAATTTGTGGCTCCACTTTGAAATTGCATTTTTCATGATGTAAATGGCACACAAAAATTCATGGCAATTGCATGTGATAATGTAATGGTGTTTTATGCATAATGCCATCTCTGATATTGCCAAAGTGATTTTCCATAATAGAAGTATCTTAGAAGAGGGTAGTGGGAAGCCCTCGTTTCTTTTGGTTTGTCTGCAAACATTACTGCGTGTAAATATTTAACAGAGCTTTGGGAATTTTCTAACTTTTCCATTTCAGCTCTATGGAATTGGCATAGGTTTTTCCCACTATATACAGTGACACTAGACATTGCCACTTTTTTGTCAGCAAAAATCCATTTTCCAAATACTTCATCCAAACGTTAAAACAATTGAAATATATATAAAATGCAAGAAATCTGTCAAGTACCCCTTCAGGTACCTCTTTCTCTAGCAAGCAGAAAGAAAATAGATGTATTTTAAGCCAGTAGTAAACCTTTTCTTGCTTTAGACAGGATTTGTTTTAGGCTATCTGTCTAGTCTGCAACTTGACAGTCCCTGTAGTGGAGGTCAGCAGGTTACATACCTTGTGTTAAGAGTGGAGGGTCTCTTGCCAAGTAACCCAGCTTAACTCTTGGTTCTGCTGAATCTTCCTCTGCACAGAAGTGAAGCATTTTGTCTCAAGGACTGGAAGGGTTCCCTTTCTAAATCCTGAACAGCTGGTATACCCTGTTTGCTCTTAAAATTTCATCTTCCCATTCTTTGCCTATTTTTGGTGAGGAATGTTGGCACATTTTTCTATACTTAGTCTTCATGTGCATTTTTTGAAAATATAGTAAGAATTAGCTGTGAGTGGGAGGAGGTAAAAACCATCTTCTAGTATTTTCTTCTTCGGACATACTGATACATTAATCCAGATATACCATTTGCTTATCACTGTGGAGTAACTTTAAAACAACATACCTGTTAAAAAATACTGGAAACATGCTTATTTTGCCCTTTGGAAAATCTGAAGAAAATACATAGTCTACATTGGTTCAAATACTACATTTATTCTGTTACAAACAAAAATGTTAGGGGTTTTTTTTGTGGGGGGGGTGGTGTTTTGTTTTTTTTTAATGAGGGAGATAGATAGTTTGAATGCATCATATAGGGGGGGTTTAGATAGATCCATAGAAAACTCCCTACCCCTGCCCTCCATGAGATTGGGCAGAAAGTATATATGGACCCACAGAAAGATGTCAGCATTATAAAGGAAATTAATAAAATATTACAGTAGTGCTTGTTTTCATAAAATTTTTTTTCTTTTTTAAGGCTGTGGTCCCCTCTCACCTTTTTACTCATGTTTTTTGTCCGGGTAGAATTCCACAATAATACATTGTTTCAATGAGTTCAGCTTCAACATTGCTTGAAATAAAACATTTTAGGTAAATTATACACAAGGATATTCTCTAGTCTGCTTCCTCTCATCAGAAAGATACTTAATGACTTAGTCTCACACCAAACTTTTTTGCCTATAGGGCAATTTCCCTAATAGGGATATTTTTTCACCTTGTTATGGCTGCATGGCAGAGTATCTGATATTTCTGGTGTGCTTTAAGCCACCTATCCATCTGTTACTCTGATATTTCAAAAATAGAAGCAGCAAAAGGAGCAAATTTGATGCATACCCATTTATGTATTGAGTCTTGTGTTTTTTAAATAGCTGCAATGAGAACTAAATAGTCGTTTTTCCCTGGATACATTGCTGGCCTTGCACCTGTCAGCAGTCTTAGGGAGGCAGGACTGTATCTGCTTAAGCTCAATTAACGCTTGAAAATTTATCTTCAAAGGGGTAAAGTTACCATCTATTTGTGTAAATAAAATATTAGGATTTGCCTAAAAAGGATTCTTGAGTTGCTATGTGTGCTTAAAGCTTCAACAATTTCTGTCTTTACAATAGGGTTTTAAAATCTGGAAGGTAATCTTAAATCAGCAATTTTTAAACTACTATTATAGGTTATAATTTGCAAAGAATGTTAGATGCCATATGAAATCATAAATCATCAACCTACACCTTTTACTTCTGAAATAACATATTTTTTTAATACTGAGCACTGAACTTGCATTACATATAAACTGTTTTGTAAATAGTAAGTTACAAGATATTTTTCTGATATAAAAAACTTTCTTAGATTTTGGAGGAATTCTAAATATACCAAATCCAAATCTGCCCTATACTAGATATGTGATGTGCTAATTTAAAAGTATTCTGGGAGCACTTTATAGATATTCCAGAGCTGGCTGTTGTAATAAGCTTAAACTGTTTCAGGATTTCTCAGCTCTTTGTTTTCTACTTGTAGAGTTGTCAAGGCATTTCTTCTTCCTTTTTCACTGCTTACTTTTATGGTATTATTAAAACCTATCATTCTTGTCCAGGAAATTTTGAATTTCAAATCTCACCTCTCAAATAGAGAGAAGGACCTTCCAGTGTATTTAAACTTTTCCATGTGTAGTTTCGTTTTCTGAACTGCTGAATAAATTACAAAGCTCTTGATTTTTTTTTTTCATTATTAAAGTTCTCATAAAACCTTTTTTCACAGCAGAAGTCTCCTTCCCTTCCACTAATAAAATCCTTATAACTTAAAGCCTATAAATATCTAAATTTCCCATACTTTTAACTCAGTAATTGGATCTTTCACTTTTCTCAAGTCACTTAGCATCTGATGTTTGTTAGTCAACTCAAGTTTTAATGTTAATTTTAAAATAATTTATGTGATAAAAGCTCATTTGTCTCATAATAAATCCGTTATAAAATAAAAATTCAATCCTTGTGAAAGGGAGCTGGGGAATTAGAAGTTAGAGGAAACTGAAAGTGAGGGGGTAGGAGGAAGTACAAATAAATAAATATAAATCAGTTTCGGTTTTTTGCATAGCTGGTAAAGCTGTTATTCATGATTTTTCTGACTTGTTCTTGGTTATGCAATATGATTATTTTGTATAGTCACTATCTGTACAGGTAGGCAAAGGTATTAAACCTTTTATTCTTTAACAAAAGGTGCCCTTTTTCATAACCATTGTCGGTAGACAGGAAGCCAAGCAATTAAATGCTGTGGTTTTGTCTTTAACAGATTTTCTTAGCATCACAATGGTCCAATAAAATAATTTTAAAATTTCCTGTCAGTATCTTAGTTTTAGTAGGCATATTTTCAAGCTATCAATTTATAATTTCTCTTTATTTTTTTTCCTCGTATTGATTGGTCAGGTGGTACAGTTTACCCAGGTTTAGGTATTAAAATGCCAGCCCTACTTAACCTATGAATAAGTATGTATGTTATCTATGTAATAGTATATGGCAGAAATCCCAAGGTTTGCTGCAGGTGTGGGCAAGAGAAAATTTAGTTTATGCTGTGCTTACAAATATTAGGATTGGAGTGAAATGATTGGTACACTCTTGGAAGCATCATGGTTCATGCATCCCTTTCTGGCATGTTTCTGGTCCTGAAATACAGTCATGTAGAGAGAAATTTGTACATTTCCTGAAGAGTATTGCTTAGTAATCCTTTAGGTCAGTTTATCAGGACAGCACTGAATTTTATCTTAAATTTTATGGTAAAAAGCCTTTAGATACTGTGATGTTGCTGGCCAGTCTCCCATCAAGGGAACCTCCAGAGGAGAAGAGATAAGAATAAACTCATGGACAACTGGAATGTTGTGAATATTCTCTCTGCTGAGACACATTGCCCTTGTGCTGAATGCTCACTTGCGCTCTCTTCCCCTCTTCTGTTCAGAAGCACTTTGAAGGTTGTTCAGGCAGACCTAGAGATGGGTGGAGAACATGTTCTAACATTTGGGCTGAACACTTGGACTGCAGAGAGCAGACAGAACTGGGCCGAGTCCAAAGCTTCTTAAACATGGGGCCTAATGCTATTTGAGATGCCATAAGTTATCCAACACCATGCAGACAGATTTGTAGATGTAACACTGTATATAGAGAAAGTATGTGCCCTTATGGACTGATACCTCTTTAAGGAAAATACTGGAGGGCAGGCATCTCAAATGGCACTAGATGTCTCTGAGCAACAGGATCCAGCCTTGGGTGATCTGCAAGCAAAGGGGAAAAAATGATAAAAAAATAAATTCTGCATTTAATGATTACAGAGGTAATAGTCCAGATTCATGCAGAAAGTGCTGATAGTACCTCTTTCATCTTCTGAAATAACTGCTTAATAAAGCCTACAGTGGCTACAAAGTAATTTTTTTTAAAGTTCAATATAATACTTAACAAATCAAAAATTCTTCGAGGCCATGTTTATTTTGGTTTTTACTTTGTGGGGTGCTGTTAGCAGCTATTAACTTCCGTACTTCATCATGCCAAATTTGGCATATGTCCTGAGATACTTTAATGCTTAAGCTGTGGAATATGATTTTCTAAGGGTGTGATCTAATGCGATGTTGGGTTCACACGGTGCTCCATCATCTATCCCTAGTTTCGGTTGATGGTATTTACCAACAGGGGGAGCAGACACCTGAGCCTTAATGGAAAGTAGTATTCTGATGAATTTCATGTTTTCTTTACATTTATTATTTCTTTCTTTCTTAGCTTTCTTTGGCTTTTTTTTTTTTGGCTTTTTTTTTTTTTGAGGGACTCTGTGATTGAGTCATACTTACATGATGTGTGGTTTTTTTTTAAAAACATGAAACATGCAACCAGCTTTCTATATCTTCCAGGTTCCAAAGTGACAAAAATTGAAGCTACAGTGGTACCCTGTACACAGATTTCCATGTCATTTTTTGATCGGCTGTACTCTGAAGGAATTGTTAGAGAAACTGGAACTATTGTGAAATGTTATGATGACTATTATGATGATATTCTTATCTCTGATGAATTAAGGAAGGTCAGTATAGTAATGAATAATTTATTATAATTTTTCCTATTCCATTAGGTGCTATAAGGACGCATTTTTCAGGTTGGTTTTTTTCTGACAGTGGTAAAAACAGGCATCAGTAGCCATGGTTTACAAACAACTGAGGCACTACAGTGCCTGAATATGTAAAAGCAATTAATTTTCCAGGTGAGCCCTCTTTCATTTTTAGGTGGGAGAAAAAGGTAAAGCCTTCTTCTACCCACCTATGAATCAGGCAGTCAGTGCTGTGGGGTGTGTGGGGAAATGCAGCTGCTCGTTTGCTTAGGAGGGGGAAACAAAGGGTCCAAAGAGAAGGTGCTGTGATACTCAGAACTGTAGGTTCACCCAGCCTTCCAGGTAGTGGACAAAATTGAATGTATTCATTAGCTACATCCTGAAGCATTCCTGGACAGGAATGCTGATTATATCATATCTGAAGGCATTTAAAGAAAGCCATCTTAATACATTTTCTCTAAAGCAAGAGGAACTATGGAAGAGGAAATTGTTTTTCAGTATAGTACTGGAAAATGACTAAATACAACTTCTGAACAGGCCTGCAATGTGAAACTGTTTGTTATACTCTAGTGGAAGTATCAGAAAGCAGATTATCTGAAAAAGAATCTCTAGCAGTGGCACCCTTTTAATCAATGTATGTCTTTCCTGTGTTTCTTTTGACTTCATAAGCTAAAACCATTTTTTAAACTTATGTTTGTGTAGCATTAGCAAAGCATAGTGTGGGAGAACTGGATTTTGCTCTTCCTTGTATATATAATCAACATAAGTACTAAATAATTATAGAGTTGCACTCATTTGCACTTGGCAAATCCTTTGAAGGCAATGTATTTGAACCAGTGACACTGGTTACAGGATGTGGCCTGAAATACTGGTCTGTCTTGTAAAGTTCTGGGAAAAGGTGAGAACTCAAGCTCATGTTTGAATTTCAGATGTAGTTTGTAGCCTAGCAGTTCAAAATACTATGTATTTATTTATAAGTTGTGTACATGTGAAATGTTTTCTGGAAATTAAATATATTGTATGTAGGAAGGTTAGAGGCAACACTTAAAATTAGAGATTGTTGGGGTTTCAGTGTCTTCTCAGTTTCCTTCCAGTGGAAGTGATGTGTGTATCAGCATATGCAAGTTTAGGGTTTAACATTGGTTTGAAACAAAGGTGATTCCTACTCCTAGGACCTAAGAGAGCAGAAAGAATAAGTCAAAATCCAGGAATGACATCAAAATTCCAAATTAATTAGTCAGGGCTCTAGGACAGAAGACTGTAGGGGGCACCAAACTGTCTCCTGGTGTCAGAGGCTAGCCCTTGGCTGCAAGACTCCATGTTTCTTTCCTACCTGCCATGTGTTCTCTAGTTTTAGCCAAGGAGGTTGGGATATGTATGAGGTGGCCATCCAGAACAGTTGTTGCCCTGACCCCTTTTTACTCAGGTTGTGTAGTTTTGCTATAAAGAGAGCCAGAGAGCAGTGGGCTCATGTCTAACTTTGACCAGTTTGCCTGGGCTGGCATCTGCAGTTTGGCTGACATAGCCATTGTGAGTTACAATTCCTGAACACATTTACATGAACCAGTGTTGACACTGATCTAGAAAGTCCTCTGTGTTCACATAATATCTCATCAAAAGGCAGGTGACATGCATGGAGGCAGCTGGATGCATATCTGGCTAATCCAGGCTACAGATCAGGGCTCACTGGAGTCTGTAATAAAGAATGATGGGAGTTTGAGTGATCTCCTCTGGGAGATCATAGAATTTCCTTAGAAATGTGAAATAACTGTGTCAATTTAAAAATGAAAAAGCAAATGTTACCAAAAACAGTTACCAGCAATTACGGCAATTGATTATCAAATTGATTGACAGCAATTGACATATCAAATATAGGTAGATTATTTTCAGATTGCTTGTTTCACTAGCATGACAGATAATTAACCAGTGAAATAACAAGACTTGAAAAATATTCCTTTTTTTGTCTTTTGGCCATAAATCTGACAGTGATTCTGCTTTATATTAAATGTAAGAATTTTGAACCTAATTGCATCAATGGAAGAAGGATTTAGAAATACCGTCCCTCATCCATATATTTTAGATAAACATAACTTCTGTGTACCATACAGCATACTAGCTGCATTATTTATAAACTGAATCCTAAATAAATTTTCAACAATTTGATTTCCTTGTTTTTTTCCCTGTTCCACAAGGTCTTGCTTCTAGAGGATTCGGACCATTATGACTTATTCACTCAATTGGATCGCGAGGAATTTCTGTTCTGTCTTTTTAAGCATTTTTGCATTGGAGGAACTCTTTGCCAGTTTGAAGATGTAGTTGACCCATACTTAGAAACTACGAAAGCTTTTTATAAAGACTTGGTGAGGTAAGTGTTACTCACTTTTTGTACAACTGTGTACATGTACTATCCATAGACGCTTAGTGTTGATTTGTGTAAATTTATTGTACAGTACTGCTTCAAAAATGGGGCTGTTATTTAATCCATCTGCAAGCTTATATGTGTCCAACTATCAAAATACCATGGAACAATGGCAGTAGTTCAGTGGCAAAATATAAGCAATTTTAATTGCATTAGTCCTACATAAGAACATTTTTAATATTACAGTTATGGGCATTGATATATTATAATTCATTCCCAATTTAAAGATTCTTTTTTTCTGTAATCATCTGCTGAAAACACAGCATAGTACTGGAAACAGACTGTTCCCACTGCCTTTGATAAAATATCAAGTCTTGCCTGTATGATCTTGGGCTACTTTCAATTGGACTGCTTTTAATTTAGGATTTAAAAATTGAAATGATTAGTTGAAACTTTCAGTTCCATGTATCCTTCATCCATGCTGATTTTTTTTTTTAATACAGTTGGATTTTGGTCTTCCTAGTTCTGCAAATACTCTTCTGACAATGTAAAGCTAAGAGTGATAGAATCTTGCTATTATGACAGGGTGAACTAACACACTTTTTTTTTACCAGGTTTGGTGTATGGAATTGTTTGGAATTTTATGTGAGGGTTTTTTTTTCCACTGAGATTAGAGGTAATTGATCAGAGGTTTAGATTCAGACTAAAAACACAACTTTTGCCCTACTTTGATTTATCCATATTCTGACTTCTCTGATTGACAAAACTTCTTATGTTCTCGTTGCTGGGAAATGGAATGCAGTTATTGGTTATACAGACTCATTCTTAGTTAAGCTTATAGGAATATAAAGAGTGTAAAAGACATCACTAAAATTTTTGTTAGTAGGGTATTATATTTTTGTTAATAGTTTTGGTATTTTCATCTCATACATAGATGGGAATCAAGTGGGTTCTTCAGAAACACAGCATCTGACATAAAAGGATTCATCAATGTTTAACTCTACCCTCCCTTTTCTTTTATATTGTTCATTCCGCACTTGAATCTAGTTGCTTGTTCCTTCAATCCTGGGCCATAGGTGACTCTGCATTGACTGCAGCTATTTCTGCTCTTCTGTTGTCGAATTAATCTAGGACAAAGTGAAAATCCAATCAGTTCCTTCACTTTACTGCTCCCCTTTGCTACTGAGTTGTTTTTTCCTAAACATGTTCAGGTTCTGTTCTAAGCCACTCATTTTCTTTACCTTCCTATCTCCTTAAACCTCCTTCCATTCTTTTTCCTTTTCATGCTGTAAAATTTGATAGGGATGTGAAATAGTTCTTATTACTTAAAACAGAAAAAAAGCCTCTGCCAAGATCCTCTCACAATTTCATCCTGCTTTCAAAGTTTACCTTTTCTGTATCCTCGACCTGTTCCCTATTAGCCCTTTGTATTTTCCTCTTGTGTGCTGCTTCTGTCCTTTATAAAATATTTAGAAGAAAATATTTCAAGTGTATGTTCCTGTGCTGTTTGGGTTTGTTTTGGGGTTTTTTTTGCCAGTTGGCTGATTGCTTTCTATCCTCCCAAGTTTTCAAGTGAGGTAACTGATCTTCAGAATTTGTCTACCATGTGTCTCTCTGTTGCCTGTAAATGTCTGCTGGTTTCTCACTGCCAGAGGAGCTGGTGTTAGCACTGGTTACCAGCTGAAAACAAAACTTACCATTTCACTGAATCTTTTATCTTTCTCCTTTGGTATTGAGTTATTTCAGTCCCATGAGAGAAGCTTTTGATCTTGACATTTCAGACCTTTCTTCCCCCTTCAGAATCACAGTTGTCTTTTTCTTGGTCTCATATCCCCCTGCTCCCAGTTTATCCAAAATGATGCTTCCGTTATGTTAAGAAGGAAAAAGACAGTAACAGGCTATGAATAGGGACACTAATGATAATCTTGACTTAATTTCTAATTTCTGGCCGCTGTGTTACACTACAAATTACACCAGAAAATATAGCAATTAAAATTACTTTCTTATAGCCTCTTATTTTCAGTAAGAGATTGTTGATTACAGTAGTAATCTTTTAAATTATCTTTACCAAAAAGTTCATCCTCAAATTCCTATTGAATACCAAGTTTTGTTTCAATTCTTTTTTTAGACTGCTGTCCTCTGTGTGTTTTCATTGTATCGTGGATTACAGTTGCATTGGACACTTTCTACTCTTTATCAAGTGATATTAAAAGCTTTTCATGGTATTAAAAATTCTGTAAACTGTACTGACCTTAAGGTTTAATTTTTATCTTTGAGGATCAGAAGGCTTGGTAAAAAAACAAATGGATACTTCAATAATTATTAGCTGCTGGCTGATGATGTGCATTGAAAAATTAGCTGCCACAGATGAATTCAGTCCAATAACAGTAAGCTTATGGATGTATAAACTGCCACTGTTTAGTCCTTTTACAGTATTCCTTATAGGCAAGAGCCTTGGCATGAAGAGTTCCACAGAAGTGCCTTTACTGCAGGGAGCAGCAGACCTGTTAATGAGCTTTTTCCTACTTACCTTTATTAAAGCTTTTTTTCTCTGGCCATACCTGAGTTCTAACTCCAAGGCATAGCATTCAAAATAGTGTCAAAAGTTTTGATGTTTCATTTGATTGAAGCATTTCTAAGTGCATTGCTTTATTATGAGAGATTGCAATAATTTTTTTGAAATTAACAACTCTAGATATTTTACAAGCTAGGGACTTCCAAATACAGCTACTAAATGGCAGACAGACATACTAAATGGCAGAGTGATATATTCTTACTAAAAAAGTAATGCACAACTTGTAGTCTGTTACTAACCCATCGGTAATTAGTCTGTGATCACTTGAATCCATCCAAAATTCTAGTGTTGTATCCTGTATAACCTAAATAATTTCAAATCCCTATCCCTTGTTTTAGTTTTTTGATTTAAAGGATATATTTACATAACAAAAACTTGTTAATTAAAATATAATCTATGAATCTCTGTTGATAAATCTTGTCCTCTGTACTTAATCCCTGATTTTTCTGACAGTGTCTCTCCATGGTGACAGCTGCTGTAGCATCTAGTAGTGATTGTTTTCTTCTCTTTTCTTAACTTCCATCTCCATGCCCTTTTCCCCATAATGAATGAATGTATGTATGTGAAAACATTACATTGTTCTTTTATTGTTTGGAAAGCCTAGTAAAATATTGCCAGTAAGGTTAGGATATAAATAAAGCCCAAAGTGAATAGAGAGACCATGAGGATGTTTGCTTTTCATAAAAAGAGAATAGATGCACATTAAAATGATGAACTACCATATCCAATGAATAGTTTAGAAGTTAACAATTTGAAAGAATGTGGGGCTATTAACATTATTTTTAAGGAAATACTATCCTCTTCAGAACGACAAGATAGTTTTTTTCTAAAACCTTTCAGGGGGAAAAAAGAAATAGAGCAAATGAGCAAAAAGCAGCCTTCTGATTTTCTTTCAAGTCCGCAAAGGAAGAATCTCATCCAATTTTAACAGACACATTTTTTTTGCCTTAAAAAATAACCAAAGTACTGAAAATAAACATTTTGAAAAATTACTTACAGGAAGCTAACCACAAGGGGAAAATATCTCAAGGTCATGGAATAAATAGGAAAACTTATTCTTTGTCGACTCTTACTTTGGTATCATATATATATATATATAACATGGAAATTAAGAAACTAGAAATTGGTAGCATAGTTTTCTGACAGAAGAATCTGAAGGCAGAGTAACTTAAATACAACTGTTGCTTTTGGGGGTGGTGATATATATGGTAGAAGGCAATAATGCACTAATCCGCTATGTCTAGTTCTGAAAGTTGTCACTCTTTCCACAGAGATGGTTGAAGAGTTTCTGAACTGCTGCAGTGACAGCCTGGTGGGTCAGCCTAAAGTGACATCTGGGTTAGTTTGGCTTAATGCACTGGTCTGTAAACTGCAGTGGTTCAGAAGCTGAGTCATGAGGTAGCTGAGCTGTCCTGCTGGGAAGGCAATCATCTCAGGAGGGGTGGAAAGGCACACAACTGGGGTCAGTACTGATTTCAGCAATGCTGTCTTCATCCACGGTTGAGTATGTCAACATGTCAGATGCAACAAAAAGTTCTGAGAAAGCCTCATTACTGACTGACCACAGGGAAGATCAGCCTCACAGTATAGGTTCAAACACAACTCTGTCATTACTCTACAGATGAAATCAGTTAATTGGAGAGTCAATCTCTTTTATTGGCTGCAGAGATTGAATCAACAAAGGTGCTGTTGGTTGATTTGGGGTTCCTTTGTTCTTACAAAAGAAGCTTTGCCACGGCACTGGTAACAGGGGACTGTTGTCACGGCTGGGACCTGGTGCGGTGTTCAGCTGGGCTGCGTTTCACACATCCTCTTGTAACTTGTCTACACTGGGACCTTTCTTGGGAATGGAACCTATTTGTAACAAGGCAGGTTTTGAGACATGCATTTCTTGGAAGCATGTAATTATGGAAGTTTTAAGCCTCAGCTGTTCCACAGTGAGTTAATGAAAGTGAGAATCTGCAAAATTAGATAAATTAATAGCAGTTGCATGATCTAATTTCTGAAGAAATTTAAGCATCACTTAAGGCAGACTTGAGGAAAAATGATATATTAAAATACTTCAAATAGGTTGAGATGCCTGGATTCTTTGCAATAATATTGTGTTATTAGTAAATGTGATTAAAGAAATGGCAATCTTCACAACAACAGTCTAGAAATGTAAAAGCTCAGAACTAATCCCATCCCTAGTTGCATAGCTAACTATATATACAAAATTCCAAAGGAGAAAAAATAAACCTAAACTATAATTACATACTAATTAAAAATGAGCTAAAGAATGTATTTCTTCACCAGTACTGCTGCAACTTCTTGTAGTCTGTATTAAGATGCATTTCACTTTGCAGGTTTCTTTCTCAAAGAATATGTGAAAAGATTTTTATGAAATGTTTAGCTGCATAATTTTTCATATCTATCAAAATGAAAACTCTGTATTTGGAATCATCTAGGTCTGGGTAATATTGGTGTGATTTGGTAGCTGAGAACAGTGAAACCAAGTCAGATTACTAGATATATTCAATTTTTTTCAGTAAAATGTCATAATAACGTTACCTAACAATGACCACATAACTTTTCATGCTCAATATGACATAAGTTGAATTTTAGCTATAAATTTGGCCTTCATGAAATTTGAGGAAGGATACAGCGCATATGTTTAAAATTAATTTAATAAATTAAAGAGTCTAATTATCAGTACTTATGATATATATTAAGTATGTATTATACCCCTGTATTTCAGTGTTCAAAAGAACCCTGAAACAAAAGAAATACGTATTATTTCTACAGTCTTCAGAGTGTCTGCATATGTAAGTATTGATAATTTTTATATGGGATTTTACAGTAATATACATAACATGAAAACAATGAATTTACTTTTACACAAAGCAAATATAATATTCCATTGTAAGGGGTTATTTTCCCATAGTTGTCACTTTTTTATTCATGAACTCTTTCTCTGATCTCATCCTGTTTCTCATCCTCTTTACTAACTCTTCATTAGTAACCACCAGCTAAAGTTTTATTTGGTAGCTCACTAAAAATAGGTTTACTGGATTACAGTGGAAGAAGTCATAATAGTCATCCAGAAACTAGTTAATAAAAAAAAAAGAAATGTTTAGATAATAATAAAACTTGAGTTAACAGTAAGGATCAAGGATGCACGCTTGACTTCCCCTAGTTCTGTTTTTTGAAATGATGCTAGAGCTTTGTGAATAGCTTGTATTGTATCTGGTTTTGTAAAGACTGCGAGGAAGTTTAGGATACAAAAAGGCTGGGGTAGTGAGATGACCGCTAACCTCTTTTCCCCTCCCTTGTCAAGTCTCATTCCTATCTGTTTTCCTTGCAAAATCATACATTTACCATCAAGATAAGTTTGAGAACTGGCATGTTTACTAGATTCAGCATATCTGTCATTTAAGTTGTTACAGTAGGATGAACTACTTCAAATTCTTCTTGAGTAACCAGAATATGTGATAATTAAATGTCAGATAACGTACCGACTTTCAACAGCAGTAGCTGATGTCATTTCAGACTGCACAAACTTTCCTGTAGGTTGCCAATAGCCTAGTTGTTCATCTGTTGGTCATCTTTTAAGTACTATGTATGATTCATAAAAGGCTTTTGAAAATAAACACTTTATGGGTGTATCAAAATTTATCTTTCTGCTATGTTGCAAACTGTAATAAAAATAAAAAGGCAAAACCCTGGTAACTGGATGTTCTCCTGTTATTACTGTTCCTTTCCCACCTCTAAATCAAATGCATTGATGGGAACTTTGCAGATTTCTATGTTTAGGCAGATGGACATTAAAGAGCTCCCCTAACTGTGTTGGCCATTCATTAAATATCATCAGTACTACAAAGAAAAAAACAACAAACAAACAAAACCCTGACCAAACTTTAGCAAATTTTGTAAACAAAATAGATGGACAAAAGAAGATCCAGTGTTAATGCAGAGCAGCCTATCCTCCTTGTATCCTTGGAGGAAAATTGGGCATTACTGCACATTCTGAAAATTTGTGGAGTGAAGAAGAATTCTGAAATTGCAGTTTCTATTAAACAACATGCTGAAGAATTTTCTGTCAGAAAACAGAAAGGCTTAAACAGTGTGTCTAGACTGTTTGATGGTTATGTGGATCAAAACTACTCCACTCCACATGGCACTTACAGGAAGGACACTTACTGGAGCACAAATGTCTTATATTTGTGATGAAAAGTTTCTCTCAAGGAGATAACTACATTTCTGCAGTGGATTTAGTTTCTGAGTTCATTTGATAAATGGCTGTAGAGTGTTATTATAATCCTTATGTTGAGCTGACAGTTTTTAAGCGAAGTTTTCTTGGTTTGTGTCTGGAAGAGAAGGACATACCCTCCTAGCCTGATGTAAATAGATAAATAATTTTTAAAATAAATAAATTTTAAAAAGCTGATCTTATAAAAGTGACCTGTGCAGCTGGGCACAATTTTAAAACAGTATCTAAAAAAGTACACTATTAGAGATGTAAATATTTCAAAGTTCTAAGTTATAGTTCACACAATTACAGAATATGCTGAGTTAGACAGGACCCACGAGGTTGCTCAAGTCCAACTCCTGGCCCTGCACAGCACCATCCCCAGGAGTCACACCACGTGCCTGAGAGTGTTGTCCAAACATTTCTTGACCTCTGTCAGGCTGGTGCTGTGACCACTTCCCTGGGGAGCCTGTTCCAGTGCCCAGCCATGCTCTGGGTGAAGAACCTTTCCCTGCTGTCTAACCTAAACCTCCCCTGAGTCAGCTTTGTGCTGTTGCCTCAGGTCTGTCACTGGTCACCACAGAGCAGAGATCAGTGTCTGCCCCTCCTCTTCCCCTCACAAGGAAGCTGCAGACTGCAGTGAAGTCTCCCCTCAGTCCTCTGCAGGCTGAAGAGAGCAAGTGATTTCAGCCACTCCTCATACAATTTCCCCTCAAGGCCTTTCGCACCTTCATTGCCCTCCTTTGGCCACTCTCCCACAGTTTCAAGTCTCTTTTATATGGTGGCACTCAGAACTGCCCCCAGCACTGGAGGTGAGGCTGCCCCAGAGCAGAGCAGAGCAGAGCAGAGCAAAGCAGAGCAGAGCAGGACAATCCCCTCCCTTGCCCAGCTGGCCATGCTGTGCCTGATGCCCCCAGGACAGGGCTGGCCCTCCTGGCTGCCAGGGCACTGCTGCCACAGACCAGGACCCCCAGGTCCCTCTCTGCAGCACTGCACTCTGCAGCATCTCATTCCCCAGTCTGTCTGTACATCCAGGGCTGCCCCATCCCAGGTGCAGAATCTGGCACTTTGTCTTGTTGAACTCTATGTGGTTGGTGATTGTCTAGCCCTCTAATTTGTTGAGGTCTCTCTTACAAATGTCTGTAGAGCTCTTGAGTGTCAAAACCTGATAGACCTGGGCATCACAAGAGAAATAATTTAAGATCTTGTGACAAACTACTCTGTTGAACTCCAAATACCATTGAGGGCTTTGGAGCTTTGCATATAATGAAATACTTCTAAAGCTTAAGTATTGGAGTGTTCACTGTTATTTTAGAACTTTCTTTACCTGAACCCAAACTGTAGCAGTGTTAGAAATCAGAATAATGCAAAGTTTATTCAATAATTATTTTAAAAATTTGTCAATTACATTATGCAGTTTTGAAAATGTTCAGCAGTATTTTTACTTCTGTTTTATGCTATGCATATGTATTCTTAAATCATCAGCTGTGTTGCTACAAAGAAAAAATAAAATGATCCTACTCTAACATCAGTAAATCAATCATTACACCCCCTGCATGTGTGAACCAAAGTCCACACTGCAGATGGAGTTGGTATGATTCTTAATTTGTGTACATGCATGAATGTAAATATCAGAGCCTTTATGCTCAAGCATTTTAGGGGGTTTATGACCTCTTTTGCTAATTAAAATTAAGAGCCTTTTCATTTAATTAGATTATATTGATTATTTTCCTGATACCAAGTTAGGTATATCCTAACTCATATCATCCAGCTTGAAATGTCTCATCACCAGAACATACATTGTTTTTGTTCTTGAGTTGTTGAACAAATTTTTAGTGGGCTCACACTGCCTCTAAACAGTCAAAACCTCAACTGCCATCCATCAATTCCAGACTGCAGAAGTGGGATCCTCAGTAGCAATGGGAAAAGAGTTTAACTAGCAATCACATCTTGATGTTGATCTTGTCTTACTTTTTTTTCTTCAGTTACATGCATGAGCTTAGGTTATTTTTGGATCAAATTGCAAAGGCCTTTTGATGCTGAGCACTATAAAATCTTAAAAATTTGCTCCCCTTACTGCAGTTGAGAATCCAGTGTTTGTTACACATATATCCTTAGAAAACACCTGAAGAAAGCTAGGTATCCTACAATTGGAGCTATAGAGCTTGTATACTGTGCCGCTTAAAAATAGAATGCTATTTCTAGCTTGTGGCATTTGACTACCATTGGAAAATTCTGGGAATAAACATTATCAAATCTCTACCTGTCTAAAACAGTGCTTTTATGAGGTGCTTAGCTTAATTTAAGATTTAGGGGTTTGAATAATCCCTCAAAGGAAGACACCAGAACACCTAATAATAGATTCATTCTCTTCGAAACAGCAGGAGAAAATGGGGTGCCAGTAACAGCTAAAGGATAAAATTCACAAATGGTCCTTGGTGCAGAAATGGGGACCCAGCTCTTTTCCTTCTCAGCTGAGTGACTTAACCACTGACAGAGATTACAGTTTTCATGTTTCCTTGGTCCAAAAAAAGATTATTTTATGCAAAGGAAGATAGCTTCAACAGAAGAATGCAAGAGATGCGAAATACGAAATAGTCTGTAGTCTGTGAGCTTAAAATTCTCCTGGAGAAAATGAACAATATATGCAATGTAGCAATTTCCCTCAAGCAGGAAAAGTATAACAGAACCCACATCTCTTCAATTGTTGTACAAAGGTGTTGGGGAGCAGGAGGAAACTGTTACATGTTTTAAAAGAAAGGAAGTGTCAGCTACATATTTATTGGTCTTTGACATGTTCACTGACTAAATAAAAAACCCCAACGCTTTAAAAATCCCTCAGTCTAGTTTCTGGATCCCTACTGGAATTGAAGTGTGTCCAGCTGTGCTGCTCTTTCAACACTGAAGTTTTTATTGACATGTGCAGACGTAGGATGTTAATGTGAAGAGCCCAGTTCCCCTGCTGATTGTCAGCTGAATGTATTTTTTTCAGAACCAGGATTTTGCAGCTAGGTGTCTAGAATCCCTTCAAACCCTTTCTGAGGACTGGCCCACAAAATGTTTCCAATAATAGTCCAAATTCATTAATGTGATCTGTAATAAGCGTTTTGCTTAAATGCAAATATTGCAACCTGAACAGATGCATTAGCAAATATTAAGTGAAAAAAATATGGATGGAACAGCTTTATGTATTAATATAGAGTAAGTGATTATTTTTCTCTTTCAAAGGAAACATGATGGGCTGTTGTATATTTAATAATTTGTATTTTAGGCTCTAATTGTGTAAACGCATGATTACATGTTTAATTTTACATTTTATATTAATATTACATTTATCTCATGGTTAGTTGATACATCCAGCCAGAATTACTGTGCATGTTGTAGTGTTGGCATGGGGACATATACCATTTAAATAAACTGTGGTGTATTTGTTATATTCTGCTGTGCAATGAACAGTTACAACTGGAACAAAATTATTAACTTTAAATTTTATTAATTCTCTTACAGATATCCCTATTGTCCCTAATACTGTTTTGGTTTTTTTCTTCCTCTCAGGATGCTAATGGCCTGTGTTACCCTTCAAGCAAAAGCCACCAACAGACTTTTGCCTACTTGATTGTGGATCCCTGCAAGCGACACGTGAATATTCTGTATCATTGTTTCGGTGGAAGCCTATTTACAAGCTAGTTATAAACCTGTCTGGTCCCCAGTTTTATAATGGAAGTTGCCTTCTTTCTGTTGGGTTCAGGTAGACATTGCATAGTTTTCTGACAAGGAAAGCTCTACTCCTTGATGACGTGCTAGGAAGTGCTTCCCGTTCACTCAGATGTTACTATGTGGTTAGTGACAAAAGTTTTTCGGTATTTATAGTTCTCGAAGCTGTTTTCTTGGCCTTTTCCCCCCTTCCCTCACCCGTTTTATCTAATAAAATGTATTTCTCTAGAGGTCTCGTCATTTTTATGAGCCAGCTTTACAGACCCGCGAGGCGTAACTGCAGGGGAGGCTCTGGTGTCGGTGAAAGCTGCGGGACCGGGAGAAAGCGCGGGAGGGGACGGGCGGGAGGGGTCCCGGACCGATGCTCCCTCCGGGCCGGGGGCAGGGAAGCGCGGCCGCCCCTCCCTAACCCCTCGCGGAGCGGCCTTCGGGAAGTTAGGATAGAAGTTAGGGAGAAAAAAAAAGTTCTGGTTGGCGGCAGCAGGCGGGCGGCAGGCGGGCGGGAGAGGCGCGGGCGGGCGCGGAGCGAAGGGCGGTGCGATGCCGGCCGGGCCGGGGCCGGGGCCGCGGGCGGAGCGGGGTCCGGGGGGGCCGCGCAGCGCCCCCAGCGCTCCGGGCGGGAGGCGGTGCGGGCGGGCGCGCGCAGGAGCGCTGCGAGCACGGGCTCCCTCGGTCGGATACGGTGCGGGCGGGCTCAGGAGGGGCGGAGCCGGCGGCGGAGAGTGATTCGGGCGGGCGTAACTGCGAACTTTTGTTTGGTGTGTTGTGTGAGTTAGTTTCCGCCGCCGGGACAGAGGCGCCGGCCGGGCTGGGCCGGGCTCGGGGAAGCGCCGCACGGCCAGAGTTGTTTTGCCAGTTGCCGCGGGCGGGTCGGCTTCCCGACCGAGTGGTGAGAAGCACCGGCGACAGCAGGACGAGCCCGCGGCCCGGGGAGCGGGGCATGCGGGACTGGGAATCCGGGCTCTGAGCCGCCGAGCCCCGCCAGGGAAGCGCCGGGGGGTCCCGACGGAGCCATGGATCCTGGGCAGCCTCAAACGCAGCAGCCGCCGCAGGCAGCGCAGCCCCCGGCCTCGCAGCAGCAGCAGCAGCCGCCGCAGCCCCCTGGCCCGGTGTCGGGGGCCCCGGCCGGCGCGGCACAGCCGCCGGGTGCGGGGCCCCCTCCGGCGGGGCACCAGATCGTCCATGTGCGGGGCGACTCCGAGACCGACTTGGAGGCGCTGTTCAACGCAGTGATGAACCCCAAGGGCGCCAACGTGCCACACACGCTGCCCATGCGACTGCGGAAACTGCCCGACTCCTTCTTCAAGCCGCCCGAGCCCAAGGCCCACTCCCGCCAGGTGAGGGGGAGGGAAGGAAGGGGCCCGCGCCGCGGGCGGGCGGGGGGCGGCCCGGCCGGGCCGTGCTCCCCCTCCCCGCCGCCGAGCTCCTCCCGGGGGAGGCGTGTGGGGGAGGGGGCCGGGGCGGGAATCCACGGGGCCGAGCGGGCGGGGGGCGCCCGGCCGGGGCTGGCGGGGCGCTCTCTGCCGCCCCCACACCCCTTTATTTGTTCTTCCCCTGGGGCAGGGCCGCCTTCCGCGCCCCGAGACGCCGACAGGGACGGGGCCGGGGCCGGGACCGGGACCGCGGCGGGAGGGCGGGCGGGCGAGCGAGCGCTGGCCCCGTCCCGGTCTACAGTGGGGCCTCGAACTCCACATCCGCTCCTTGGCTATCTCGGCCTCACCGGGAGGGCGACAATGGGGGTGAGCCCCTAAAACTTGGGTGAAAACTCTGAGCTTGGAATGTCGCTTTGCGGTCCAATTCCCTGCCTTCTGTGGAAGGGGTCGATGAAGTGGTGCCAAACCTACACCCCGTCGCCCCGTCAGACAGTAAATATGGATGTGACTTTTCCACCATTTCAGCACGGCGCTGGATTGAGTAGGATTAGCCCCCCCACATACACACGCACGCACACCCGAAGTTAATTCCCGAGCCAGACTCCAGGTCCGACGGCGTCCAGGGTCCGCCGGGCGCAGCGCCGCATTCAGGGCAGCGGCGGCAGCCTGGGACCGGGGCTCGGAGCCGTGGGGCCTCGGCCGTACCGGCCCGGGGGAGGGAGCGATGCGGGGCAGGGCTGCGCAGGGAGCGGGGGAGGGATGCGGGGCAGGGCTGGGAAGGGGGCGGGGCAGCGCCGGGGGGAAGGGGCGATGCGGGGGCAGGGCCGGGGGAGAACGGGGTGGGGTATGCGGGGCAGGGTCGTCGCTCGGCCTCCGGGAGCTTTTGGTGTTTAAGCAGAGGGACTTTTGTACCAAGACCTAAGTGCTGGTGTGAATACGAGGGAGAGCTGCTGCTGTTAACCAACGTTTTGGATGGAGACTGTGCATATCTAGTCAAGTGTTATTAAGTAATGAACTTAGTTGCTAAGCTATAAAATAAGTTTTATTATTGGCTATTGTCACTTTATCTATGTAGCCAGTAAGGGTGAAGCTCGCTGTGTACTGGTGCCTGGTACCCGTGTTGTTAAGGGCCTGTCAACATTTCCATTATTAAACTTCTGCTTTGAACGATTTATAACTTGACTTCAGAAGTTCATTCCAGGCTGAACCTTGGCACGTACTCTCCCAGCCTAGGAGTTAATTCATTTTCCAAATACTCAAAAAAGCAGTCTGGCCTTCATATAGGAAGACTGAAAAGAAAATTGGAAGGGGTGGATCTGATCTGCTTCTGTAGTTTTGCTAACTTCTGAGTTGCAGACCTTTAATAACACACTGAAATCCAGCAAGGAATAAGGGGTTTATGTATAGCGTTCTCCCAGCTTGTGCAAATCTCGTTGTGGTTCTATTGTGTACAAATCTGAATGGGTAGACATTCATCTAACTTTTGGTGCTGTGTCTTGTTAAATAGAGTAACTGCAATTAAATAGCTATCGTGTTTGAAATGCACTAAAAGTGTGTGATGGTCATACAACTTTTGGTTATACTTTTAGGCTTTGCTTTTTATTCCTTGTGTATGTTAATCTTTGTCTGTAAAGCATATTTAGTTGGATCACTGTTCCTTGTACCATTCAGTGGTTCCTAAAACACAAACTTGAAATCCAGCTAAAGCAACTGAGAATCATTTGCTTCATTGTGGACTGTTTTCAGTTTTCCTTTTTGTTTAGTTGTGCCACATAAGCATTCAGCTTAAAGAAAAGGTCTCTCTTTTCTATAATTCTGTGATTCTCATGAATTTAAATATTGCAAATCCACTTGATTTACTTCTTGCTTCTTTTGTCTGGATGTAAGTGCAAACTGATTTGTTTCCAGTTGAACACATGGAACTTCAGGTGTGCTTGCATACAGATGGAGTGAAGCAGAACTGTAAGAGTGTGTAAGTGGGGCTTCTTTTGGTGTAATACCTTGTGTAGAGAGGTGTGACAGGGACTGATACATGCATCTCATTATAGGTGTCAATGTTGTTCTAGTCTGTCTGTAAAACCAGTTAATGGGTAAATATATTTTTAAAAGCCAATTTTACTTTAACCAGGTTTTCGGAGCTGCCTTTTCTGTTCCATATTGGACGTGTGTTTAGTACTGGCAAGGACTTTCTGTGTACTTACGCGTGGTGACTCCAGTGAATGGGTTTGTGAGTCATTTGTGATTGACTGGTTCAACCGTTTGCTGAAGCTTTACGTTGGATAAAGCATGCACAGACTCTTTATACCCTTAAAGGTTTGAGTTATTAGGAAATGTTATGTTCAGTCTTCTTGTTTAGGTTTTTTAAATGGTTGAATTCATGAGTCTTCCTCCATTGGAACTCACTGCTGCCAGTTGGCATTTCAGAATTGCTTTTCTCTTTGTGTGATCTTTTAAATCCCTACGGGCTTGGGGGAGGGGGGGCGGGATGGTGTGTGCATCTACTTGAATCCCCACACCCCCACTTGAAAAAAGGAGAGTGGGAAATTAACTCCTCCAGCAGAAAGAGGATGTGATGGTAGGGAGTGGGTGCAGTCCAGTGACAAACCACTCAATGCATTGGATGAGATCTGCTGACTGCAGGCAGGTTTGTTCTTAACCCTGTGCTGAGGAGTAAGAACTTTAGTTTTCAAAATAAAACTAAGGGCTCTCAACACATACAGTTAATATTTCTTGACTTGCGCAGGGGCTTTTAACCAAACTACATGGAGGCTTGCTTGAACAGTAATGACTGGAAAATAAGCAAAACTTTAGAACAACTGAGCAATGAATTTATCCTGAAATGTTCATTTAAAGTGAAATGTCTTCTGACAGCTGCAATTCTACTGAAATATAGGAATCTTAATAAAAATAATTTCACTCCTGGCAGGCCAGCACTGATGCCGGGACAGCAGGAGCTCTGACCCCACAGCATGTCCGAGCTCATTCCTCTCCAGCATCACTGCAGCTGGGAGCTGTTTCTCCAGGGACACTTACACCCTCTGGAGTAGTGACTGGACCTGGAGCTCCATCTTCTCAACACCTCCGCCAGTCTTCTTTTGAGATCCCTGATGATGTACCTTTGCCACCAGGCTGGGAGATGGCTAAGACACCATCTGGACAAAGATACTTTCTTAAGTAAGTAAAATTTCTTTTCAATTAGCTGTATCTCTAGCTTTTTTTTTTTTTTTTTTTTTTTTTTTTTTTTTTTTTTTGGATATATATGGTTTTACCATCTTAGAATTTCTTAGAATTTCAGTAAATTTCATTGTGTTTAAAATATGTATTTTTAAAAACATGCTTGTGATTTTAAGTAGGGGACCGTACCACTTCAGTATTTCTCACATATCAACTCTGAAAACTGTATGATACTCTGTGAATATTTGTCCTATCTTAATCTTAGCTAAAGAATGTTATCCATTATATTATGTACTAAAAAATCAGTGAAATTAGCGTAGTGATTCTTGAACAATGAGACTTTTGGATTTGCTGAATATTGTCAGTTGTCACGCAGGTCAAGATACATTTTACCTCATTTTAATAATACAGATATAAAAATACAGAGTTAACTCCAGAAAATATTGTACTCACAGTATGTCAGGACTTCTAATGTTTTGATTAAAGACAATTGTTTAAATACACAACCAAAATGTTTTTTGCCTACTCTGTCTTCCTGAGGTAATTAACATATGGGTTTGATTACAGTATTTGTGTTTGTAAATTAACTCATCTATATTCCTGGCAATGAAAAGGAAATTTCAGAATTTATAATATTGTTTCATGTTCCTAGAGCTGTAACTTTTCCACACAGTGAAATTAGTATCGCCTTCTCTATAACTGAAGAAAGTTAGACATGCCACCCATTTGACACACAATCCATCAGGAAGCACTTTGTTTTATTCTGTGCAGTTTTCTAAAACAGCAGGGATGTGTCCTTTCTGAAAATGTGCCCTCCAAGACCATAACTTGCCCTCAAATACTTTGACTATAATTTGAACTTTTTATTTAACAGCAAGTCTCTAAATAACCCATTGTGTGTCATTTGCAGGATGGCGAGAGGTAACACAGTGTTACTTATGGAAAACTTGTTTCAGCCAAGAAAAACGTATTTATTACTGCCTTTCCCGCTCAAAAATTGTGATTAATGCCTGCATCTGATTGAGGTAGTTGAGCTTGTAGCTTCAAAAACAATAACAAATTTACATTGTCTGCAATGAAAATGGAACTTGCAGAACTTCTTAAAAATGTTTCTTGTTTCTGTAGCTGTGGTATTCCCATACAGAGAAATTAGCCTTTTCTTTTTCAACCGAAAAGAGGTTGCAGTAATTGTCTGAAATTATTTGAGCCTGAAGATTCCCTTCTGAGAACAATCATTCTCTATTAGAAATGTGAAAATAAGCATTAGCTATAGATCTTGAAGATGTGATATTTTCTTTGGTGAAGTTAAAAGATCAGTGTGTTCTAGAATATGAGCTCTTCAGCAGGCATAAGTAGAAGGTTTTTTTGAACTGTGTAATTTATGCCATTTGAGAACTGTAGCTCATTGAACCTTGAGGAAAGAACAGAATGAGTTTTGAAATGAAAAGCAAACTTTTGTTTTGACTGTTTTAGTGAGAGCTCTTAAAGAGCACCTCCTGAAGCATGAAAAATAGATATTTGGTTTTCAAGTTTTACTGCCACAAGTGTTTGTTCTTGATAGCACTGTCGATTTTACGGAAGATGAAAGAGTTTAAGAGACAAGAAATCTCTTCCTGCTCTTCTAATGATTTTTTTTTAATTGTGCTCATTCAGGTGAAATCAGAGTGAAAGATTTATTATTGGAAAGCTTTTTCTGCAGTTTGATTACTACCACAAAAATCTTTTCTTTTTCTTCTGCAAGTTTTTTTGTCCTTTCTTGGTGTCCTGGTATCCATTTCAAAGGGTCAGGTTTCAGCAAGAACAATAAAGAGCCTGAGACTGGAAAGTACACACAAGTCTGGCAAACTCATCTGCATGAGCAAGATCGTTTGTTCTCAAGCAGACATCCAAAGTAAATGATTGAAAGAGCTGCTAGCTGTGAAGGATGTGTCTTGAAGGGGAAAGGAGTGGAAACAAACCAGGTTGTTAGGAAAAAAAATAAAGGCTGTGCTTTTTGAACCTCTCCCTGCTGGGTCACATGCTGACCTTGGGAGATTTTAAACAGTGTAATGGGCTGTTTCCTTTTGGCTTTCCTTGGGTGATACTCTGGGATGGGAGAGTCTAATGAGGAGAGCTCTGTTCACACTTGAAGAACATTTGTTCATTAAAGGATGCTTAATACTATATGCAGGTGAGGTCCACCAACTTCATTGGAGTTTTTTAAGATTTGTAAAAAGCATTTAAAGTACTAGCACAATGTTCGTTCTGTATGTGTAGGAATCCCAAATTTAAGACTAGTTTTGAGTAGCAAACTTGTATACTAAAGGTTTTTTCAGTGATGAATGGTAAGTTCTAGTTCACATTTACAAGCCTGCTAAAGCTCTCATCTTGCCTGGTTATACCTTAAACATTTGCTTGATGTGTAAGTACTAAGATTTCTGATTATAAATCACCTTTAATGTGCTTCCTTCTACCATATGCAGATTTTTAGTGTCTCTTCAAGTATTCAGCTTTTTTTCTTCATTGGCTGCATTGCTCCTTTTTTCCACTTGCTCCGTAAACAGTCTGGTAATCAGGCTCCAGAAAGAACTTTGCAGAATAGGTAACAATATTAGATTCTTTCCAGATGTCAGTAAACCCTATGGTTATAGTTATCATAATATGCTACAGTACAAAGAGAATAATACAAAATTGAGTATCATACTTAATACACTCTGGAATTACAGTCACTTCCACTAAATCAGTGGGTCAAGCACTGCAAACACAGTAATTTGTGCAAAGAAATGAAAATAGTGTATATGGGAGAGAAAATACTTAATCATCTGTGTGTATTTATAGAGATAGATGCAGAGTTGTTTGGTCAGATATTTATATACACACCCCATCTAGCCATACACATTAAAAGAAGGTGAGAGCAGTACTATAGGGTCTGAACCAGAACTACTCTTTTAAATTAGTCTATCATCTGGATAAATAGACCCCCTTATGTATGAATGCCCAACATATGATTTCCCAGAATTCCACTTATTAGCATTCATCTCACTGTTATGAGTAGTAATGCTGAGTTTCATTTTCCCTTAGCAATGATTTTGAGCAGTGGGTTAAGGCCTGCCTACTGTATAGCTGGTAAAACTAATTTTTATTGATGCTGCTCCTTCAGTGGAGCTCATAAGTTAAGACTTGCTGGTTAGTAAGTGGTCACATCTGAGTCATCTTTCACCGATGTAGCCCATTCTTAAACATACAGTAAAAAAGCCGAGCTTGGTTTGTGTGGTGATGTCAATTGCATTGCTTTTTAACCGCTTCCTGTTAGCCAGCTGCTGCTTGACATTTCGGTGAACTGTGCAGAAAGATAGGGAATCGCTCTCGAGGCAAAAGATAATGTGCAATGGGAGTAGCAGACAACAGCTTGCAGAAAGAATAAACAAATTTTGCTCAGTTTTAGAATTACTCTTGTATCATTTTAAGTTAGAGTTATGCTTTTAATTCTCACAGAGCTTGTGTCATACTTCTTCTCTTGTTGTAGTGTGAGGAAAAGTTAACTGATTGTCCAGCAAACAAGTCTTGTAATTATTTTTCCTACAGGAAGTAGTTCTTGCAAGCAGTTTATCAACAACTTCCTATTTTTTCTGTGAAGTGTTGAATGACTTCCTGAAGGAGGCCAAGGTGGTTTTCATTAGTATTTGTGGGTGTGTTTGAGGTGTTTATCCATCTGGAAGAAGAAAAGATTGCTGTTAAACATTTCTCATGTGCTCCATATGGAGGTATTGTTTTGGGTGTTACAAAACCAACTAGTGTTAAGACAACAGGGAAGTTTATTGCTATGATTTTTGGTTTTGGCTTTTTTAAATTTCCTTATGTCACACATGAAAAATATCCAGTGATGATGTTAAATTTCTCTTGCATCCTGTTTTTACCCCTGACTGGTACTACGCACTACACCAATATCCTCTGCTCCCCTCAGTCTTCCCACTCCACCAAAGTAATAATGAGTTTTCAAGGACAAAAGATGTTCATTGGAAAAGCTGCAGACACAGCTGCAAATTTTATTGAATACCTTAATTTAGTGAAGTGCATATTCGGAGTCATCAATATGACTTCTTATGTTTATAGTTCTATAGTTCAAGCAAGCTGGTCAGTAAAATAGCAGTATTGTTGGAAGCCAAAACTGTAGCCACTGTTTTTGATGGGCTTCTCCACTTGAAGATCTTTGATTGCTAAATTCTATTTGTAATATGTCAAATTAGTTGCATTTTTATATTGATGATCTGATTGTTTGAGAAAATGTTCAAAAGATCAAAGATCTCCCTAGAAAAAGCCATGAGAAAATGGTACCATGGACACTGTCAGTTTCAGAACATTTCCACACAGTGAAATTAGTATCACAAGTATCATTAGTATCAATGAATAAGGGCAAATATGCCTCATTAGTGTTAGCACTGAGACTGGGCATCAGTGAAAGCAGTGGCACACATTTCCTGGTGTTTGGTGAAACAACGTTATCCATGCATTCAGTACCCTGCTGTACCAAGGTGATTTTATAAGACTGTTCCAAAAAGCAGGTGAGATGTGATTTCAGGTAAACCAAAAGCATATCTCATGCTTTTCACAAATGGGGTATTTTTAATTTATAAGCATATTGACATTTATTACCTTCGGAAGAAGATGGAACTGGGGAAAATACAGCATCTGTGGCACCTAGTTGGAAGTTAATCATTAAATTCTGAGGATTTTTTTTTAATTAGTTGTTGATCTGAACCTTTCTTCTTTGCATGGGTTCTTGTCTTTCACATATCTCTCATAAAAATAGTCTTTGTGCATTGTACCATCTGATTTTGGGATTATGTGCTTTAGGTGTCTCATACTGCTTTGTAGTACTGCTTTCCTATCTCCTGAATCAAATTTGAGATCAGTTTTATCTTACTGGTTATCTGAAAATTTTATATTGTGTTGAAAGCTGTAATTGTGACTAAGTCTTAACCAATCTTTTATAATTAAAGTACTAAAGTATCTCTGATTAGTAATAAGAAGAGAATTTGAATACAAGTTTAATCAGAATTTCATGTTTAGAAAAAGATGCTTCTGCAATTCTACTTATTAAATATTTCATCTGGTTATATTTGAGTTAGGGTTGTAGCATTATTGTACTGCTATGGAATTACTTCTGTTTTCTGAGGTCTTGACTTCTAAAGACAAACAGGAATTTGATATAAAACAAGATGAGTGTTTTCTGGATTTTTATCCTTTTTGCCTTTTTTTTCCCTGTATGCGGAAGATGGCAAAGAATGACAGTAGTGGGGTTTTTACTAGTCATCTGGCTTGTAGCACAGGATAGTCTTAACCCTTCAGTCACATGATGGAAATTCCTGCTTGAAAGAAAGCAGTAAAATAATAAAATATCTCAATTTGAAAATTCCCATGAATGTAAGACTGAGCTCTACTATATCATATTTTTGCAAGAAGCTACTAATGGGTAAATGCTGTTGAACTGATCAGTGGCATGTTTGGGTAAAATGATACCAACTTTTACAATATTTATCTCTTAGTCTCTTATCTTTCTCCTTCTGGAAATGAAAAAAAAATAACAGTAACATTAAAATTCAAAATGTAAAGCCACCATTTATACTTTGCTCTATTTCCCTCTGCAATTGTGGCATAACAGCTGCAAATTTTTAAAAGCTGACACGGCAGGCAAATTGGATTTTTCACTCTGTCTGGTTTTAGACTAAACCCTCAGAGAAAGTAACTTATTAGCACTGGGAGTGCTGAAATATTTAACATCAGGACCTAAATTAAGTAACATGTAAAAGTAAAGCAGAGTTCTTGTTGCTCTCAAAGACACATTTTCCCATATGGGACATAAGCACTGGATGCAGGCATTTGCGGGGTGATGCCCAAGAGAGCAAGAGGTGTTGCTCAGGGCTGAGGTACAAGATGAACTGTTAAAACTAGTCTTAGTTACAGGCAATCTTGATTGAGACTAGACACCTCTCCTCTACAACCAACCAAAAGAAAAACAAAAATGAGGTAAACAGCAACAGAGATCTGTCATCCAAAACTAGGGATGTTTGTCTTCTTTTCATATGTGGCCAGAGCACTGCGTGTGTTTATCTTCATAGCTGGGAACAAATTCAGATGATGTAATTAGATTTAGTTTAACCTTTTAAAACTGATAGCTGCTCAGTTCTCATACTAATGTGTCCTTGTGTTTTTATACATTCCAACATATTTGCATTTATTGTTTGTACAGTTCTCATATACCTGTGCAGTAAAACTCAATAATGGTGGGTGGAATTTGCTGTCTTTTGCTATTTGAGTAAATATTCCTTTTTTTAAAATGTGTTTTTTTCCTTTTTTTTTTCTCTCCCCACAACAACAAGCTGTGAGTGATTATGTAAATGTTGTTATTTACCTGACTCAGTTTCTCATGTAAATTATAAAGAAAATTTTACTTGGTTGAATGCAGGAAATTTACAGGAGATTTCTGTGAGTGGCAGTCCTCTGGTAGGTGCCCCTAAGATACGGCCAAAGTACCATGTAGTTGGCCCAATAGAATGACAGAATTGTGTCTAGGGGAAATTTAACAGCATGGGGGTTAGCATGACGGGAAACAAATTCTTGGAGGAGTGTTTTCTTGGAATGTTAACAGATAGGTACCAGGTACTGTCTGGACACTGTCCCCCCAACCAGTTTGCTGAACCTGATTTTGATGTCAGGCTCTTTTGGGAAATTTACCAGATGAACTCTATTTTTTGTTAAGCATTTGAATAGGCATTTACAGCATGGAGGAAATTTGTTTTTAATATGAAAACGGTACCTCACAGCTGCTTTTTGCTAAATAAAACTGGAGTTTTATTTTGAAGAACATAAGTTTTTGTAAGGCGTGACTAAGCTGTGTCACTGTTTCATGGCCTCCTGAAGTGCTTCTTGGAGTCTGTTTTCTGGGATTCACTCTGTTGCTGTTTTATTTGGCTTTTAGGTAAGTTACTTCAGGCTGTATTTCAGGCAAGTATTCTAAATTGCTGGTTAAGTCAAAGTAATAATACAAAGCTGCCTTGTAAAGTAAGACTTTTACCAGTATGCTGCCTGTCCGTCATGTCAGTTGCTAAGGAGACAAAGCTGTCTTGAAAACAGTCTTGGACTTTGCTTTAATTTTGCTAACGAGGCTTTGCTGCGTCACAGTGAAAGACCAGATCTCTTTTGTTGAGTCTCTGACATGCTGTTTGGTAACTTAGATCAGTGTTAGGGGTTCAGTGTAGTTACTGATTATTACACCGAGGTTGTGAAGCCATTTTTTTTTCTGATGAATTGTTTTATAGGAAAGTCAAGTAAAGGTCATTAACTGTTGCTAGTTTATCTCCAGTGAGTTCTGATTTGTTGAGAACTTCGTTGGAAGTCTGTCTGTTTAAAACAAATCTGTGTAGTGCAGTGTTACAGCTTCAAGGTTGCCTTTCCCTTTCTGATTCCCTAGTTGCAAGTAAACTTTTTTGCCTTTACTGCATGTGTTATCAAGTTAGACATCTATGGTTGAATTAAGCATCTGAAAGGAGAGAAGCATAGGTTTACAGGCAAAATGGAATTCTTTGATTAAAGGAAATAAATGCAACTCACAGGTATATTTTCGTCTTGGATCTTACTTCTCAGTTATTTTTTCTAATTTGTTGTACTTATTTGAAAAGCTTGGTTGGCAAGTCCTCTGCAATTACTTTGATTGCAACATTTCATGTAGTCTCTTTAGAATGGTGAAAAATAGAGTAAAAGAGAAATTTCTTCCTGTGTTGCTGTTGGTGTAGTTGATATGATTAATAGACCTAAATGTCCAATGAACAAATAATTCAGTAGTGATTTTTATTTACAAAATTTTTGTCACTCTCAGAGCAGCCAGCTTTGCATGAGTTAAGGATATGAAATGTATAGACTTAAAAAGGTGTAATCTGATGTATAAAAGGCTGTGACAAAATTGCTTTGCAGTGTGTTCTATGCCATCGTTAGAGACTGTTTTTATAAATATAAGAAAAACATGTTTGCAGAAAAAAAGTAATACTGTGCTGTAACTGGATTTTAGGTGTCCATTGACTTCAGTGATGATGAATTGTACTCATTTAACAGTGAAGTATTTTAAATACTTCCAGTTTTCAGTGAAAACAGTTAATAGCACATTCTGTGGTTACATGGATTTGTATACAAGTACCTGACTAAGCTAAAATTGCCTGTGTCCTAGTTCATGTGTGGATAGATTTTTGAGAGCTTTTTGTTATGCTGCTGTTGACAGAATTATCATCAGTGTGGACCTGTGTTTCATTTTTGTACCTTCAGCCTCTAAACACGTGCACACTAATTTCTGACCATGTGTATCACTTACTTCTGGGCAGTCAGTATAACATTTGAACTGAAGTAAGCATTCTCTTTCATAACTGGTATTTCAGGTTTTTACTTTTTATGAGATTTTAATTCTAAAACTAAGCAGACCTAAGATTTTGGAACCAAATATTTAGTAAGTAACAGAGGGCAGGAACTTTCAGATTTGTAGTGTTAGAACTGTTAATCATTATGATTGTGAGGGTTTGGCTTTGTCTTTTTATTTTTCCTGTAATGACTAATAACAGGAAAGAGATCTTTTGGATATTTAACAATATCCTGGTAATTTATGGTTAGGCATAAGGAAGAGAAAATGTGAAACAGACCTTAGCATAAACAGTTAGTTAAGAATTAACATTTTGGCATCCTTGTTAACAAGGTCAGAGGAAGTCTTAATTACATGCTTTTAAAATTTGTTTGCAATTCAAAGTTTTCCCCATTTTTTATTACGCTATCAGACAGGTCCTGACATGATCAGCTTTGTGTTATGCAAATTTGTTTAAGAAGTTGGACAGTTCATTGTTTTCTTAATGAATTAAATTTCAGATTTATGTGGTAATATATCCAGGAAAAAAGAATCAGTCAATCAGCTTCTTCATTGTGGTACCCATTTTCCAACTTTCCATTTTAGTGTTGTGTTGGAGTAGGGAGCAGGGAAGCAGAAGGGGGATGCTTTTGTTTTCTTCTGGTGCAACTATTTGTGTAGCTTTTGCTGACAGCTGCAGTTTGAATCCTGTTTATGCTGTGATGGTGAGCAACTCAGAGATTATGGATGAACTGTAACTGATTCCTTTGCTCTGCAATCTTGTTGGAGTGAGAAGTGTAGGCTCCCGTCTGTGGAAAACTTGACCTTTTTAAAATGGCCTCAAATGCTTGCTCTCTGAAACCAAAGGGGGATGATTTTAAGTGGTTTCCAAGCTAAGGTAACAAGTAACTTACCAAATAGTTGAGGGAGTGGCAATAAAGTGAAAATCGCTGGTTTTTGTCATGGATTAAATTTATGTAAATCAGTTTATGGGAAAAAGTCTTTTATATTTGCAAGAAACAGTTGAGCTCTTGTTTTGTGCATGTATGTTTGTATGGAATTTATTTGAAATACAGAAGATCCTGGTGTTGATGGTTTTTACTTTGCCAGAATTTGGATGCAGGATCTTTGTATAATTTTCCTATAACTTTGTAAAATTCTTTATCTGAGAGACAAAGGTGAAAGGTATAAGTAGACCTACAATTTTGCTGATGCATGGTGCTTTGGCTTCTTAACTAGCTTATATGACTTCTTTCTTGTGGAGGCCCTGGAGGGCCTTCTCCTAAGTTACACCCCATTGGCTCCTTCCCCTGTTCCTGTGCCTGAACATAGGTGTTCCTGGGCCACTCCCTGCCTTTTCCCTGATTTGTCCTCACCTTGATACTGCCCGGAGACGAAGGTCAGCCAGGTGGCCCCGGGGGGAGAGAGCTGGACCCTCCAGGGGAGTGTGTGTCGGAGAGGAGAACATCTCACCATGCGGCTGAATTAGACATCTATGGATATTATGCAAAAGCCTTTTTTGCTTCTTTACCCTGGACTTTACTAGCAGCAGTTCGGGCTGCAACACTTTCTGGTTTCTCCTGATAAATATATTTGATCAGTATAGCCCTTATATTCAGCTGGGACATGAACTTGTGAGACCTTAGAATACTTTACTGAAGTATATAAAAATTGAGTGCAACCATTTAGTTACGTGCCCACTGTTGATTAAAGCTTTCCAGCCTCAACTACCATATGCAGGTATTTATGCACGTACTGCCTCTCTTAGTCTAGTCAAACTGCAAGATACCCTTCAGATAAAAGGTGTTCTCTTGTGTAGGATGCAGTTCAATTCTTGACTGCCAGCTAAAAATCTTGTCTGTTCTGCAAGCTTCAGAAGAGTAAAGAAGATGCAAATTCTTGTAAGGAAACACCAAAAAGTTATATTAAATTAATATATACAGCCTGCAGTGCAGTACCAACTGGTGCTGTCACACTGTGCTTTATACCACAGTCCTTTCATTTGCACTTCATTAAGACTAGTAGGTTTTCATTTGGGTCAGTATAAATCTTGCATACCATTTCAGGCAATATTTCTGCTGAAGAAGAAAACATTTATTTGTCAAAGCTGTTAGGCTGTTTAGCTCGTGTTGATGCCCAGCATTTTAGATTAGTGCTGGTGGATCCTACAGCAAGGCTGCACTGCAGAACCAGATGATAGTGTTGTGTTGTTTGTAATAAAAGTATCTTTCTGAGTAGCACATCTGGGCTATACTTAAAATTATCAGGTGAAGGAAAAAAATCAGAAGATGATACATGATAGAAGTGGAGATAAAAACCAGCAATACTTGCAGTAGGGATGCAGTAGAAGTAGCTATGCTGTTCTCCCTGAGTCTCCTCTTGACGTTCTTGAGGTGTTTGAGATGTTCAAGATGTTCAGTTTTAAAACCTAGCAACTGCTGGGCCCTGCTGACATTGCTTTTTTAAGAGAGCTTGTTAACAGCATCATTTGAAACTTACCTCATTTATACAAAGCGAGTCCAGGTGCCTGTCCAGTAACTGTCTTGTTGCTAGAAGGGGTCAGGAGCAAATTTCTTGCAAAGGACTAAGCAGGACAAGCATATCTCTTTGCTCTTCAAGCAAATACTCTTCTCTGAGAACTCTGCTGGCTTCCAACTGTCCACCAAGACTAGTGTTGTCTGCACCTGAAGCCCCTTTTAGCACTGGCTGCATGCTTTGGCTAGGAGTCTGTCTCACTGGTTGTCTGTCCACTGCATGAAGAAACCCCTTCCATTTCTACTATTCTTGGCCCCCATTAGCTGCATTCAGTTCTTACTTAATATATGACAATGAACAGTCGGTACATAATTTCTCCTATTCAGGATTGCTGTTTTTTCCTCTGGAAACTACTTCTTTTGAAATTTGAAGATTTGCCAGATCTTCCTGAATAGAAGCTTTTTTTTTCAGTCAACCCTGCCACCCATTTTTTTCATATCCTGAACTCATGCATTTTCCAGTTTTTGTTATTTTTCAAGTGAAGGGTTAGAATGTTTTCCAGCATTCACCATTCTGAGCATTCTATCTAAAAAGTACTCAATTTATTCTTACTGCCACTTGTCCTTTTACTCTATATACCTGTTTTCTCAGTTCTTTGCAGTTAGCAGTTGACCAAAAGTAAATTTGTATCATTGGGGAGCTACAGTGCTGCTGCTGCTTTCTCTTGGATAGATTCTGGTAGATAGATAGGCCCTGTAGAAGTTAGCGAGTCCCACCTCTGCAACAGCTGCTGATTCCTCCTTCCTCATGCTGTGTGCTTGCTTTAATATTTTCTTACTGGTAAATGTTTCTTCACATCATATCAGGATCTATCGGCATCCCGTAGCGCCTTTTCTTTGTTTGAGTAAAAGCCAGCAATACTTGCTGTTCCTAATTAGATCATGTATTCATTGGTTTCTGAAGCTTAATGCTACTGTGATTGCTGTGTGTGCAGAAGGGGAGCCTTCTGTATAAATGCTGGGATGCAAATACTTCTGTTGGTGCATTCACCTTGAAAGAGAAGGTCATCTTCACTTGCATTTGGCTGGTACTTCGGGAGCTGCTTCACGCAAATGGAAGTATGCTGCTTTGATGAAATGATGTGTATGTGCTTTTAAATACCCAAACATGATCAATTTCTAGAACAAATATTTTGTGGATAAGAGGACACATGTTACTAAATGATCTACTAGATTTACTGAACGTACTCAGTGTATGTAGGTCTTGAATTGAATGGAAATGTGACTAAAAAAGTGAGCAGTGGCAGTGTATTCGGATGATGGCTTATGTTTCTTCAAATACTCAGTTTCAGTGATGCTGAACAATGTCAGTCTCACCATACTTTGAAACTGTAATTTGATATTCTACTACATTTTGCTACAAAACCGCTTCTGCCTATACATGCTTTACTTCCTAGTATCTGAATACCAGATGCTTATACCATATTTTGCTGTGTCATGCACTGTGTCTGCATAGTACAACAGTTCAGTAACCAAAAGAAAAGTATTTGGCTCTTCAGAGTTATGATTTCTTTAAAGTTGTCAGTCATCTGTAACTGATTTTGTGATTCGAATATGTTGTTTCAAATGTAGCAATTAGTAAATAAATTATTATTTATTATTAGAGACTGTTGTTTGAGTCTGAAAAACACCTGAGTAATTAGCCCAGGGAAGCTTTCTTCTCATAGCAGTAAAGTTTGATTGATTCTGCATAGACAGTTCAGTATTGTTTGGCTCTTAAGTTGACTGGAAGCACAAAGAATCATGAATCAACAAGTGAT